>NC_141363.1:7330000-7933333 GCF_057382095.1 Aulonocara sp. 'chitande type north' Nkhata Bay | reverse complement strand
AACAAACTTGCAAAGACACAATATCAAATTTAACCCATTCTGGTACAAAATGACATCATAATAGACTGTCCTTTGAATGTCACGACGTTCGGCGATAACGTCACTTGAACTCCTTTGAAGACAGTTCTGGGGGCGGAGTCAGATCCTATAAATATCCCTCGAACATACCTTGAACCCATAGATCGCTATAGTTCTGAACTAACAGTTTCCACTTGCGAACACTTTGTCTCATTGAGTAGATCATTTTTCAAACACAGAATAACACGTCGTATAAACTAAACTAAATACATTCATTTCAAAATGAGCTCCCTAAGCTACTTTGATATGCAGATGCTCAGAAATGAGATAGAAAATTACAAACAAGCTAAAAAACTTCAGCTTGAGGAAATCCAAGAAAAGAATTGTAGGATTTCAAGTCTTGAGGCATCTTTGAAAGAAGAGCAGGGACTGGTTGCAAAGATGAAAGAGGAGTCCAAAGAAATGCAGATGCTCAGAAATGAGATAGAAAAGTACAAACAAGCTGAAAAGCTTCAGTTGGAGGAAATCGATGAAAAGAATTGTAAGATTTCAAGTCTTGAGGCATCTTTGAAAGAAGAGCAGGAACTGGTTGCGAAGATGAAAGAGGAAACCAAATCCCAGCTAAGGTCCGCAGAGTCACAGAATGTAGATCTCACAAACAAATATGAGGCAAAAATTCGGGCTCTTCATAAGGCAATCAAACACCTTGAAAATAAGTGTGCCACTGAAAAAACGATGCGGGACAAGAAAGAAAAGGAGGTGGAATCTCTGGTTGTCCTTAAAATCAAACATGAGCAGGAAAGACAAGAACTCAAGATGAAGCTAAGCAAGACGACTGAGGAAAAAAATGAAACACTTAAAGAACTGCAGAAACAAAATGAGCAGCTTCAGACTGAGATTCAGAACAATGAGAAGTACATTCATTGTAATGACTTCCTTGAAAGAAGGATAGACGAGCTTCTTACACTACCTGGGGAGGTGTACTGCCGTCAACAGAAAGTTAAAAGTGTGGAAGAAGAAAAAGAGAAACTACAGGCTGAACTTAAAAAGTGTCAAAGACAAAATGAGGAGTATAAAGCGGGAAAGCGCTGGGCAATAGATGAGAAAAACCAACTGACAAAGAAAAATGATGAACTGAAAGTACGTCAAAGGGAGAAGGAATGTAACAACATAACGTTGAGGAAAGAGTTAAAAGCTAAAGTCCTGGAATCTGAAAGTCAGATAAAGGAGCTGGCAAGGCAACGTTTTACTATCGACCGTCTGGAAAACTGCCTTGAGGATAAAACTAAGCAAATAATTATATTTGAAAATGAGACGCAGGAACCTGGGAAGAAAATTTCATCCCAAAAAAATAACATAGCCCGTCTGAAAACTGCTCAACAGCTGAAGGGACTTTATGACACACTCGGCCACACTGTGCAAGTCGAGAAAAAAGCCTCCCCAGAGCAGCAAAGAAAGGATGGGGATGAACAAATAGCCCGGAAAAAGGTGAGATTTGACCTGAGTAATGTGGAATACTTTCCATCCAAAGGCGACAATGAGCTGAAAGAACAACAGAAAGAAATTAGAGACCTTAAGGGTAAAAAGGGTAACAAGCTTACCACATATGACAGTAAGCTAAAAGCAGTGCGTGGCCTGCTACCTCCTATTTCCACTAGGGCCCGGTCTAAAACTGTAGACAACTCAAAGAAGCAGTCTGAGTCTAGGAGCTCACTCAACCTCAAGTCCACTGTTACTCCCAAGGCAGAAGAAGAAATGTTTCATCCCCATTCACCTGAACTTACTTCCCAGTCAACTCTACGTAGAGTATACAATCCTGCTACAAAAATACTCAAGCGCCGGCTTTCAGCCAAACCCAACCACATCTAAAAAATCCTCCTACCAGTTCTCACACTGACTCCAAAGAAATAATCAGCTTTTAAGCTGGTTAAAAAATATCTATTTCTTTGTTTCCAAAGTCAAAATAAATCACAAAGAGACAATATCAGAAAAAAATTTAATACCCGCCCATCCTGAGGGTATATTACATCCGTAACCCAGGAGAGGCTGTATTTGCTATAACATCATAAATGTAAGACAATAAGGACATCTCTGCATGTGTGAGGAAGTGACATGCATTTCATCTATGTCGCTTCATCACCCCCAACCGGTCGAGGTAGATGGCCGCCCCTCACTGAGCCTGGTTCTACTGAAGGTTTCTTCCTATTAAAAGGGAGTTTTTCCTTCCCACTGTCGCCAAGTGCTTGCTCATAGGGGATCTTCGGATTGTTGGGTTTTCTCTGCATTATTGTAGGGATGTTAACTTGCAATATTATATAATATTGCAAGTTAACATCCCTACAATCTCTGCGTTATTGTAGGGATGTTACCCTAAAGTTTTAAAATTGGCACAAATAAAATTGATGTGAACTGAATTTTTCTTTTGATGTGTACAAGTGGTTGTATTTGAGTACTTTTGATCTGCTTTTATTCACTACTACGCACACACTGGCTTCAAAAATACAAAGTGATGGCAGTCCCCATGAAAAGGGAATTTTGGCTTCATTTTTGTACAGTGGCAGGAAGTGGAGTGAGGTTATTAAAATAGGCTGTTCTCAGCTATTTTTAAAGCTACATTTTAGTTAGTTTTTAGTTAGCGAACCTTTAGTTACTGTGGCCAAATACATATTTCATTTTTTAAAGTAAACACATTCTCAGTCACTCGCAGTCAGACATTGAGCAAAAGCACATGTTCGGTAGCTAATCCTTGTATTTACCCTGACTAACAAAATATCTCTGCTGAAGTCACTGAGATGGTTTATATGAGAAACAGAAATGTTACTGGCCTGATCAGTCACTAGGCAATGTTGCCGTTACTGTACCTTTAGGAGTTACACAGTCAGAGCAACATGCTGGACTCTTCTTTAGCTCCTCTGCAGAGCCCATTATTAAATATGTGCAAACAGCAGCATGTTTCTGGCTCCCTCCACACATGGTCAAGGTCAGGTTTATTGATCGAGCACATTTCCAACAGCCCATGCTGCACAACTTGCTTTACAAACTAGAATGCAACTAAAACAAGTAAAATGCACTACAATGACGCAATAAAATATAAATGAATAATAACACTAAAATAAAATAGAATGCATTTAAATTACTTATTGGCAGCTGATTTGACGCAGTTTCAACTGAAGATGAATCAATGAGAGGATTAAAAAAAAAATGTTCTCACAGTTTTCTTCAGTCGCAAACTGTCTTTAATATCAGACATATTCCAATATTCCAGTTTCTAGCAGATATCTCAGTTTCTTGATAACACAGCTGATACATACTCCAATGTTTAATGCAAGCAAAAACTTTTTGAATGCTTCTCAGAGGAGATCACAGCACTCATAACACTGGTTTTAATTTTCAACACATTATCGGTCTTTACCGCAGTAAAATCAGGTAGCTGTCATTCAATGCCAACATCAGCCTACCTGACAAAGCCAAACTAAATGAAGCTTTTCCATCAACTTCCATCAGACATTATAGTTTATCCAAGCAAAATGTTTTCTTTTTAAAAATCTATGGTTTTGAGGAAAACAACAGCATCTATGAAAGTACATGAATTATTGATTAGGCTATTTGAAAATGGTGAAAGACAAGTCTGATAAAAAGCTGAAAAGATGCTGACACTGTTGTGTTTCACGTTAGAATGAATGAAACAAAACTGTAATGCCTGAAAGAAATGTACAGTGGATTTCTCATTTGACTATAAAATATAAATGACTTTTGGGGTGGAGGGACTGAATAGCCAAATTCAATATAAAGATCTATTGTTCCATCACGTTTGGCAGCAAATATCTCATTTATCAGTGCATAGTGGAAATAAATAAGCATTCAACCTCTGATTTGACATTTTATTACTGTCTTAACAAAAGTTGCAGTCAGAAAACATGAAATTCTGCAAAAGAACGATACAAGCTGAACTCATTTTGGTTTGAAGTGAATCAGATGCCATTCATTCACCGACTCCATTTCTAATTTGCCATTTCCCAATCCAGTAGAGAGCTCTGACTTGAATCATGTGTGGAAGGGACAAAGTACAACTCTGAGCAGCACCGTACAGCACGCAGAGACAGTGTGCATCTCTATCGCTGCTGCAGGTATGAAGCTGTGAGGATCATTGACCAGAATGCGTCCTTTTAACAAACTGATGAAACCAGCTGTAACACAGGACTTGTTGTTTTGTTTTTTTAATGCAGACCAGCAAATGCGTTCTAGGAAGAAAGAGTCAGCTGATTCATTTGCTACAATATAAGAGGTATTAGCAGTTCACCCTCCTTCTTAGCGTATGGCACAGTTTTTAAAAGTAGAGGCAGAGTTTCTGTTTAATGCTGTGAAACCTCTGCCACACTCAGCTGTTATCCATCAGTGTTTAGCAGCCCGACTGGGCTTTTTAACAGTCTTCACTTTTACAGAGTTTTTGTATAGTAGCAGTCTCTCTGTGGGGTGAGGTGGCAAGCGGTTCCTTTTTGCTTTCACAATGCACGCAGCCATCGGACTGAAACGGTCAAAACCTCCAGATGTGGCGGGCACCGCCAGCAGCTTCTTGGCGAGGCCTTGGAGCTTCGGGAATCGAGAAGCACATTTCCAGTACTGAAGAGCAGAGTTGCTTTCCCACAGCGGTTCAGACAGGTACACGTCGAACTCTGACATCTTTAGAGTCTTTGCAGGAGGCTGAAGGAAGTTGAAGATGGACTTCCTCTTGAGGTCGTTTTCACTGATTTCAGGACAGTTGTTGTCTGAGCTGCCAGCACAAGTGTCCATCACGCCATCTGTCTGGCTTTCTTCTTTCACATCGTGCTCCAGCCCACTGCCTGTCTGATCTTTCTCTGCCTCAACAGTAGGAAATGTTGAGGCTTCCATGTTTTCTAATGTGGACTCAACAATGCTGCGAGCCTCAGATTTTGACGGAGGTGTTAGGAAATCATTCTGTTCATCCTGGTTGTCATCAGAAAACGGCTGCAAAAAAAATGGTTGTTTTAAATGTACACACATTTTTTTCCTATATCTACTCAACACGCATATTCAATTAAATATAAATCTACAGAAGTCCGCTATGCTTCTGGCCTAATTTGGTACCTGCAGTTTGATCCTAGGATCCAGCACAGCAGCTAGTATCATGTCCTTCTGGTGAATCACTGGCTGGAAGTGTGTGTAGAGGCCTGTGCGCAGGGCCTTGCAGAAGTGGGTGTAGTTGGTGACACAATTCTCCAAGGTTTTATCAAGTCCAATGAGGGACGGTATGATGAGAGACATAGTCACACCATTTCCCTGCAGGACCTACGATAGATAAGACACAAACATGGCATCCACAGTGAAGACATCGTGGACAGCGGAGAATCTCCCGGTGGTGGAGCAGACTGGGACATAGTTCCACTGATGAAAAAGAGAGTCACGATGGATATTATAAGAATTAAATAAAAAAAGATTCAGACCAAAAGATTTGTGATCTACACAATCCAAGCTGATCAACGATAAGCTCAGTATTTTCATTTAATATATTTTTCATCTGCTTGAATGTTTCCTGCTTCACACAGTGCTCAACCTGCTAGATTTTTGTTTGTTATTCATTTATTTTAAATGTCTAATCTTATCTTTGAATCAAACATTCATACATATATACACTGTGTTCATTATAATAACATACATATATACTGTCAGACACCACTCTGACATTCCATTCATGCTCAGCTGAATATTAAAATGGACAAATATGTGTCATCTCTGCATACGCTATGATCATTATAGAATGACATGAAATATTAAAACTGAGCTTAATCTTCAACATAAGCAGTAGTCATATAAATTCATATACTCTTAAGCACAAATGGTGAAAGTTTTTCTGCAGAATAAGTAGCCTATTAGTTGTATCTGTATTGCGGTGTTCTGATAGTATGGCTTCTTATACTGAAGAAATGGATCTAAATAAATAACTAAATAAATCCTCCAGCACTCGTTATTGTCACCTATTGCTAATGTTTTGACGCTGCCAACCTCTCATACGCTGTAAGAATTTAATTCAACTGTTTATCACAGAAAAAGTGTGACTTGTAGGACACGTAACACTAGCGGGCATAATGTTAGCTTAATAGTCAGCTCAACAGCTGTTGTTAGCTCCGGACAAGTGACTACAACAGTAGCGATGAGCCCCGATGAACGGATCCGGGGGCGGATGGGCTCGTACATAAATGGATCGATCGGGGCGGGATACGGTGGGAAACGACAGATACCTTAAACTTGAAGACAGCCCAAGTAGAAGGATCGCTAAAGTCTGCTAAAAAAAGAAATCGCAATGCAAGTTGAACAAACTTGCAAAGACACAATATCAAATTGAACCCATTCTGGTACAAAATGACATCATAATAGACTGTCCTTTGAATGTCACGACGTTCGGCGATAACGTCACTTGAACTCCTTTGAAGACAGTTCTGGGGGCGGAGTCAGATCCTATAAATATCCCTCGAGTACATACCTTGAACCCATAGATCGCTATAGTTCTGAACTAACAGTTTCCACTTGCGAACACTTTGTCTCATTGAGTAGATCATTTTTCAAACACAGAATAACACGTCGTATAAACTAAACTAAATACATTCATTTCAAAATGAGCTCCCTAAGCTACTTTGATATGCAGATGCTCAGAAATGAGATAGAAAATTACAAACAAGCTAAAAAACTTCAGCTTGAGGAAATCCAAGAAAAGAATTGTAGGATTTCAAGTCTTGAGGCATCTTTGAAAGAAGAGCAGGGACTGGTTGCAAAGATGAAAGAGGAGTCCAAAGAAATGCAGGTGCTCAGAAATGAGATAGAAAAGTACAAACAAGCTGAAAAGCTTCAGTTGGAGGAAATCGATGAAAAGAATTCTAAGATTTCAAGTCTTGAGGCATCTTTGAAAGAAGAGCAGGAACTGGTTGCGAAGATGACAGAGGAAACCAAATCCCAGCTAAGGTCCGCAGAGTCACAGAATGTAGATCTCACAAACAAATATGAGGCAAAAATTCGGGCTCTTCATAAGGCAATCAAACACCTTGAAAATAAGTGTGCCACTGAAAAAACGATGCGGGACAAGAAAGAAAAGGAGGTGGAATCTCTGGTTGTCCTTAAAATCAAACATGAGCAGGAAAAACAAGAACTCAAGATGAAGCTAAGCAAGACGACTGAGGAAAAAAATGAAACACTTAAAGAACTGCAGAAACAAAATGAGCAGCTTCAGACTGAGATTCAGAACAATGAGAAGTACATTCATCGTAATGACTTCCTTGAAAGAAGGATAGACGAGCTTCTTACACTACCTGGGGAGGTGTACTGCCGTCAACAGAAAGTTAAAAGTGTGGAAGAAGAAAAAGAGAAACTACAGGCTGAACTTAAAAAGTGTCAAAGACAAAATGAGGAGTATAAAGCGGGAAAGCGCTGGGCAATAGACGAGAAAAACCAACTGACAAAGAAAAATGATGAACTGAAAGTACGTCAAAGGGAGAAGGAATGTAACAACATAACGTTGAGGAAAGAGTTAAAAGCTAAAGTCCTGGAATCTGAAAGTCAGATAAAGGAGCTGGCAAGGCAACGTTTTACTATCGACCGTCTGGAAAACTGCCTTGAGGATAAAACTAAGCAAATAATTATATTTGAAAATGAGACGCAGGAACCTGGGAAGAAAATTTCATCCCAAAAAAATAACATAGCCCGTCTGAAAACTGCTCAACAGCTGAAGGGACTTTATGACACACTCGGCCACACTGTGCAAGTCGAGAAAAAAGCCTCCCCAGAGCAGCAAAGAAAGGATGGGGATGAACAAATAGCCCGGAAAAAGGTGAGATTTGACCTGAGTAATGTGGAATACTTTCCATCCAAAGGCGACAATGAGCTGAAAGAACAACAGAAAGAAATTAGAGACCTTAAGGGTAAAATGGGTAACAAGCTTACCACATATGACAGTAAGCTAAAAGCAGTGCATGGCCTGCTACCTCCTATTTCCACTAGGGCCCGGTCTAAAACTGTAGACAACTCAAAGAAGCAGTCTGAGTCTAGGAGCTCACTCAACCTCAAGTCCACTGTTACTCCCAAGGCAGAAGAAGAAATGTTTCATCCCCATTCACCTGAACTTACTTCCCAGTCAACTCTACGTAGAGTATACAATCCTGCTACAAAAATACTCAAGCGCCGGCTTTCAGCCAAACCCAACCACATCTAAAAAATCCTCCTACCAGTTCCCTACAATCTCTGCGTTATTGTAGGGATGTTACCTTGCAATATTATATTATATAATATAATAAAGGTTTAAAATTGGCACAAATAAAATTGATGTGAACTGAATTTTTCTTTTGATGTGTACAAGTGGTTGTATTTGAGTACTTTTGATCTGCTTTTATTCACTACTGGCTTCAAAAATACAAAGTGATGGCAGTCCCCATGAAAAGGGAATTTTGGCTTCATTTTTGTACAGTGGCAGGAAGTGGAGTGAGGTTATTAAAATAGGCTGTTCTCAGCTATTTTTAAAGCTACATTTTAGTTAGTTTTTAGTTAGCGAACCTTTAGTTACTGTGGCCAAATACATATTTCATTTTTTAAAGTAAACACATTCTCAGTCACTCGCAGTCAGACATTGAGCAAAAGCACATGTTCGGTAGCTAATCCTTGTATTTACCCTGACTAACAAAATATCTCTGCTGAAGTCACTGAGATGGTTTATATGAGAAACAGAAATGTTACTGGCCTGATCAGTCACTAGGCAATGTTGCCGTTACTGTACCTTTAGGAGTTACACAGTCAGAGCAACATGCTGGACTCTTCTTTAGCTCCTCTGCAGAGCCCATTATTAAATATGTGCAAACAGCAGCATGTTTCTGGCTCCCTCCACACATGGTCAAGGTCAGGTTTATTGATCGAGCACATTTCCAACAGCCCATGCTGCACAACTTGCTTTACAAACTAGAATGCAACTAAAACAAGTAAAATGCACTACAATGACGCAATAAAATATAAATGAATAATAACACTAAAATAAAATAGAATGCATTTAAATTACTTATTGGCAGCTGATTTGACGCAGTTTCAAATGAAGATGAATCAATGAGAGGATTAAAAAAAATGTTCTCACAGTTTTCTTCAGTCGCAAACTGTCTTTAATATCAGACATATTCCAATATTCCAGTTTCTAGCAGATATCTCAGTTTCTTGATAACACAGCTGATACATACTCCAATGTTTAATGCAAGCAAAAACTTTTTGAATGCTTCTCAGAGGAGATCACAGCACTCATAACACTGGTTTTAATTTTCAACACATTATCGGTCTTTACCGCAGTAAAATCAGGTAGCTGTCATTTAATGCCAACATCAGCCTACCTGACAAAGCCAAACTAAATGAAGCTTTTCCATCAACTTCCATCAGACATTATAGTTTATCCAAGCAAAATGTTTTCTTTTTAAAAATCTATGGTTTTGAGGAAAACAACAGCATCTATGAAAGTACATGAATTATTGATTAGGCTATTTGAAAATGGTGAAAGACAAGTCTGATAAAAAGCTGAAAAGATGCTGACACTGTTGTATTTCACGTTAGAATGAATGAAACAAAACTGTAATGCCTGAAAGAAATGTACAGTGGATTTCTCATTTGACTATAAAATATAAATGACTTTTGGGGTGGAGGGACTGAATAGCCAAATTCAATATAAAGATCTACTGTTCCATCACGTTTGGCAGCAAATATCTCATTTATCAGTGCATAGTGGAAATAAATAAGCATTCAACCTCTGATTTGACATTTTATTACTGTCTTAACAAAAGTTGCAGTCAGAAAACATGAAATTCTGCAAAAGAACGATACAAGCTGAACTCATTTTGGTTTGAAGTGAATCAGATGCCATTCATTCACCGACTCCATTTCTAATTTGCCATTTCCCAATCCAGTAGAGAGCTCTGACTTGAATCATGTGTGGAAGGGACAAAGTACAACTCTGAGCAGCACCGTACAGCACGCAGAGACAGTGTGCATCTCTATCGCTGCTGCAGGTATGAAGCTGTGAGGATCATTGACCAGAATGCGTCCTTTTAACAAACTGATGAAACCAGCTGTAACACAGGACTTGTTGTTTTGTTTTTTTAATGCAGACCAGCAAATGCGTTCTAGGAAGAAAGAGTCAGCTGATTCATTTGCTACAATATAAGAGGTATTAGCAGTTCACCCTCCTTCTTAGCGTATGGCACAGTTTTTAAAAGTAGAGGCAGAGTTTCTGTTTAATGCTGTGAAACCTCTGCCACACTCAGCTGTTATCCATCAGTGTTTAGCAGCCCGACTGGGCTTTTTAACAGTCTTCACTTTTACAGAGTTTTTGTATAGTAGCAGTCTCTCTGTAGTGTGAGGTGGCAAGCGGTTCCTTTTTGCTTTCACAATGCACGCAGCCATCGGACTGAAACGGTCAAAACCTCCAGATGTGGCGGGCACCGCCAGCAGCTTCTTGGCGAGGCCTTGGAGCTTCGGGAATCGAGAAGCACATTTCCAGTACTGAAGAGTAGAGTTGCTTTCCCACAGCGGTTCAGACAGGTACACGTCGAACTCTGACATCTTTAGAGTCTTTGCAGGCAGCTGAAGGAAGTTGAAGATGGACTTCCTCTTGAGGTCGTTTTCACTGATTTCAGGACAGTTGTTGTCTGAGCTGCCAGCACAAGTGTCCATCACGCCATCTGTCTGGCTTTCTTCTTTCACATCGTGCTCCAGCCCACTGCCTGTCTGATCTTTCTCTGCCTCAACAGTAGGAAATGTTGAGGCTTCCATGTTTTCTAATGTGGACTCAACAATGCTGCGAGCCTCAGATTTTGACGGAGGTGTTAGGAAATCATTCTGTTCATCCTGGTTGTCATCAGAAAACGGCTGCAAAAAAAATGGTTGTTTTAAATGTACACACATTTTTTTCCTATATCTACTCAACACGCATATTCAATTAAATATAAATCTACAGAAGTCCGCTATGCTTCTGGCCTAATTTGGTACCTGCAGTTTGATCCTAGGATCCAGCACAGCAGCTAGTATCATGTCCTTCTGGTGAATCACTGGCTGGAAGTGTGTGTAGAGGCCTGTGCGCAGGGCCTTGCAGAAGTGGGTGTAGTTGGTGACACAATTCTCCAAGGTTTTATCAAGTCCAATGAGGGACGGTATGATGAGAGACATAGTCACACCATTTCCCTGCAGGACCTACGATAGATAAGACACAAACATGGCATCCACAGTGAAGACATCGTGGACAGCGGAGAATCTCCCGGTGGTGGAGCAGACTGGGACAGAGTTCCACTGATGAAAAAGAGAGTCACGATGGATATTATAAGAATTAAATAAAAAAAGATTCAGACCAAAAGATTTGTGATCTACACAATCCAAGCTGATCAACGATAAGCTCAGTATTTTCATTTAATATATTTTTCATCTGCTTGAATGTTTCCTGCTTCACACAGTGCTCAACCTGCTAGATTTTTGTTTGTTATTCATTTATTTTAAATGTCTAATCTTATCTTTGAATCAAACATTCATACATATATACACTGTGTTCATTATAATAACATACATATATACTGTCAGACACCACTCTGACATTCCATTCATGCTCAGCTGAATATTAAAATGGACAAATATGTGTCATCTCTGCATACGCTATGATCATTATAGAATGACATGAAATATTAAAACTGAGCTTAATCTTCAACATAAGCAGTAGTCATATAAATTCATATACTCTTAAGCACAAATGGTGAAAGTTTTTCTGCAGAATAAGTAGCCTATTAGTTGTATCTGTATTGCGGTGTTCTGATAGTATGGCTTCTTATACTGAAGAAATGGATCTAAATAAATAACTAAATAAATCCTCCAGCACTCGTTATTGTCACCTATTGCTAATGTTTTGACGCTGCCAACCTCTCATACGCTGTAAGAATTTAATTCAACTGTTTATCACAGAAAAAGTGTGACTTGTAGGACACGTAACACTAGCGGGCATAATGTTAGCTTAATAGTCAGCTCAACAGCTGTTGTTAGCTCCGGACAAGTGACTACAACAGTAGCGATGAGCCCCGATGAACGGATCCGGGGGCGGATGGGCTCGTACATAAATGGATCGATCGGGGCGGGATACGGTGGGAAACGACAGATACCTTAAACTTGAAGACAGCCCAAGTAGAAGGATCGCTAAAGTCTGCTAAAAAAAGAAATCGCAATGCAAGTTGAACACACTTGCAAAGACACAATATCAAATTTAACCCATTCTGGTACAAAATGACATCATAATAGACTGTCCTTTGAATGTCACGACGTTCGGCGATAACGTCACTTGAACTCCTTTGAAGACAGTTCTGGGGGCGGAGTCAGAGCCTATAAATATCCCTCGAGTACATACCTTGAACCCATAGATCGCTATAGTTCTGAACTAACAGTTTCCACTTGCGAACACTTTGTCTCATTGAGTAGATCATTTTTCAAACACAGAATAACACGTCGTATAAACTAAACTAAATACATTCATTTCAAAATGAGCTCCCTAAGCTACTTTGATATGCAGATGCTCAGAAATGAGATAGAAAATTACAAACAAGCTGAAAAACTTCAGCTTGAGGAAATCCAAGAAAAGAATTGTAGGATTTCAAGTCTTGAGGCATCTTTGAAAGAAGAGCAGGGACTGGTTGCAAAGATGAAAGAGGAGTCCAAAGAAATGCAGGTGCTCAGAAATGAGATAGAAAAGTACAAACAAGCTGAAAAGCTTCAGTTGGAGGAAATCGATGAAAAGAATTGTAAGATTTCAAGTCTTGAGGCATCTTTGAAAGAAGAGCAGGAACTGGTTGCGAAGATGAAAGAGGAGTCCAAAGAAATGCAGGTGCTCAGATATGAGATAGAAAATTACAAACAAGCTGAAAAACTTCAGCTTGAGGAAATCGATGAAAAGAATTGTAAGATTTCAAGTCTTGAGGCATCTTTGAAAGAAGAACAGGAACTGGTTGCGAAGATGACAGAGGAATCCAAAGATGAAAAGATGGAAAAAATGGAAAATGTTTTGCTGGAAACCAAATCCCAGCTAAGGTCCGCAGAGTCACAGAATGTAGATCTCACAAACAAATATGAGGCAAAAATTCGGGCTCTTCATAAGGCAATCAAACACCTTGAAAATAAGTGTGCCACTGAAAAAACGATGCGGGACAAGAAAGAAAAGGAGGTGGAATCTCTGGTTGTCCTTAAAATCAAAAATGAGCAGGAAAAACAAGAACTCAAGATGAAGCTAAGCAAGACGACTGAGGAAAAAAATGAAACACTTAAAGAACTGCAGAAACAAAATGAGCAGCTTCAGACTGAGATTCAGAACAATGAGAAGTACATTCATCGTAATGACTTCCTTGAAAGAAGGATAGACGAGCTTCTTACACTACCTGGGGAGGTGTACTGCCGTCAACAGAAAGTTAAAAGTGTGGAAGAAGAAAAAGAGAAACTACAGGCTGAACTTAAAAAGTGTCAAAGACAAAATGAGGAGTATAAAGCGGGAAAGCGCTGGGCAATAGATGAGAAAAACCAACTGACAAAGAAAAATGATGAACTGAAAGTACGTCTTAGGGAGAAGGAATGTAACAACATAACGTTGAGGAAAGAGTTAAAAGCTAAAGTCCTGGAATCTGAAAGTCAGATAAAGGAGCTGGCAAGGCAACGTTTTACTATCGACCGTCTGGAAAACTGCCTTGAGGATAAAACTAAGCAAATAATTATATTTGAAAATGAGACGCAGGAACCTGGGAAGAAAATTTCATCCCAAGAAAATAACATAGCCCGTCTGAAAACTGCTCTTAGCAAAGCAGAAAACGATCTGGAACTGGAGATAAAGAGACGTGAAAATCTTAGGTCTGATAAAGTGCTCCTTTCTGAGACAAAGTTCTGCATTGAGAACGAACTCTATACAGCTAGAGACACTATAAAGACACTTCAGAATAAAATCAAAGAAAAGGCTCAAGAACTCCAAGAGACAAACGTAGACCTTGCCAATGCTAAGACCAGCTATAATGCTGTAAAGACTGAGCTGGACATTATCAAACTGCAGCAGGCAGAACAAAAGAAAGAACACGAGAAACAGCTTAGCTCTGCAAATGACAACCTCTTCACAGTGAAGTCAAAGTTGACGCAAACTGTGGAGGACAAAGAAGAGGTTGAGAAAGCTCTGACAAAGTCCAAACACACAGTATTTAAGCTTGAGCAAGTAATAGAAGAACTGGAAACTGACATTGGCATTCAACGACAAAAGAATGCAGTACAGAAAAAAGAAAATGACGATCTGCTGCAACAGCTGAAGGGACTTTATGACACGCTCGGCCGCACTGTGCAAGTCGAGAAAAAAGCCTCCCCAGAGCAGCAAAGAAAGGATGGGGATGAACAAATAGCCCGGAAAAAGGTGAGATTTGACCTGAGTAATGTGGAATACTTTCCATCCAAAGGCGACAATGAGCTGAAAGAACAACAGAAAGAAATTAGAGACCTTAAGGGTAAAAAGGGTAACAAGCTTACCACATATGACAGTAAGCTAAAAGCAGTGCATGGCCTGCTACCTCCTATTTCCACTAGGGCCTGGTCTAAAACTGTAGACAACTCAAAGAAGCAGTCTGAGTCTAGGAGCTCACTCAACCTCAAGTCCACTGTTACTCCCAAGGCAGAAGAAGAAATGTTTCATCCCCATTCACCTGAACTTACTTCCCAGTCAACTCTACGTAGAGTATACAATCCTGGTGCAAAACTACTCAAGCGCCGGCCTTCAGCCAAACCCAACCACATCTAAAAAATCCTCCTACCAGTTCTCACACTGACCCCAAAGAAATAATCAGCTTTTAAGCTGGTTAAAAAATATCTATTTCTTTGTTTCCAAAGTCAAAATAAATCACAAAGAGACAATATCAGAAAATAATTTAATACCCGCCCATCCTGAGGGTATATTACATCCGTAACCCAGGAGAGGCTGTATTTGCTATAACATCATAAATGTAAGACAATAAGGACATCTCTGCATGTGTGAGGAAGTGACATGCATTTCATCTATGTCGCTTCATCACCCCCAACCGGTCGAGGTAGATGGCCGCCCCTCACTGAGCCTGGTTCTACTGAAGGTTTCTTCCTATTAAAAGGGAGTTTTTCCTTCCCACTGTCGCCAAGTGCTTGCTCATAGGGGATCTTCGGATTGTTGGGTTTTCTCTGCATTATTGTAGGGATGTTAACTTGCAATATTATATAATATTGCAAGTTAACATCCCTACAATCTCTGCGTTATTGTAGGGATGTTACCCTAAAGTTTTAAAATTGGCACAAATAAAATTGATGTGAACTGAATTTTTCTTTTGATGTGTACAAGTGGTTGTATTTGAGTACTTTTGATCTGCTTTTATTCACTACTACGCACACACTGGCTTCAAAAATACAAAGTGATGGCAGTCCCCATGAAAAGGGAATTTTGGCTTCATTTTTGTACAGTGGCAGGAAGTGGAGTGAGGTTATTAAAATAGGCTGTTCTCAGCTATTTTTAAAGCTACATTTTAGTTAGTTTTTAGTTAGCGAACCTTTAGTTACTGTGGCCAAATACATATTTCATTTTTTAAAGTAAACACATTCTCAGTCACTCGCAGTCAGACATTGAGCAAAAGCACATGTTCGGTAGCTAATCCTTGTATTTACCCTGACTAACAAAATATCTCTGCTGAAGTCACTGAGATGGTTTATATGAGAAACAGAAATCAGAATCAGAATCAGAATCAGAATACTTTATTGATCCCTGGGGGAAATTATTTTTTGTTACAGTGCTCCATTTTAAACCAACATTAAGACAAGACAGACAATACGCTGACTAAGAATAGTACAATATATACATATATATACATACATACATACATAAGTCACTTATAAATAAATATTTGGAAAAGAAACATGTGTAGTTGTAGCTGGCCTGATCAGTCACTAGGCAATGTTGCCGTTACTGTACCTTTAGGAGTTACACAGTCAGAGCAACATGCTGGACTCTTCTTTAGCTCCTCTGCAGAGCCCATTATTAAATGGGCTCTGTGAGGATGAAGCTGTGAGGATCATTGACCAGAATGCGTCCCTTTAACAAACTGATGAAACCAGCTGTAACACAGGACTTGTTGTTTTGTTTTTTTAATGCAGACCAGCAAATGCGTTCTAGGAAGAAAGAGTCAGCTGATTCATTTGCTACAATATAAGAGGTATTAGCAGTTCACCCTCCTTCTTAGCGTATGGCACAGTTTTTAAAAGTAGAGGCAGAGTTTCTGTTTAATGCTGTGAAACCTCTGCCACACTCAGCTGTTATCCATCAGTGTTTAGCAGCCCGACTGGGCTTTTTAACAGTCTTCACTTTTACAGAGTTTTTGTATAGTAGCAGTCTCTCTGTGGGGTGAGGTGGCAAGCGGTTCCTTTTTGCTTTCACAATGCACGCAGCCATTGGACTGAAACGGTCAAAACCTCCAGATGTGGCGGGCACCGCCAGCAGCTTCTTGGCGAGGCCTTGGAGCTTCGGGAATCGAGAAGCACATTTCCAGTACTGAAGAGTAGAGTTGCTTTCCCACAGCGGTTCAGACAGGTACACGTCGAACTCTGACATCTTTAGAGTCTTTGCAGGAGGCTGAAGGAAGTTGAAGATGGACTTCCTCTTGAGGTCGTTTTCACTGATTTCAGGACAGTTGTTGTCTGAGCTGCCAGCACAAGTGTCCATCACGCCATCTGTCTGGCTTTCTTCTTTCACATCGTGCTCCAGCCCACTGCCTGTCTGATCTTTCTCTGCCTCAACAGTAGGAAATGTTGAGGCTTCCATGTTTTCTAATGTGGACTCAACAATGCTGCGAGCCTCAGATTTTGACGGAGGTGTTAGGAAATCATTCTGTTCATCCTGGTTGTCATCAGAAAACGGCTGCAAAAAAAATGGTTGTTTTAAATGTACACACATTTTTTTCCTATATCTACTCAACACGCATATTCAATTAAATATAAATCTACAGAAGTCCGCTATGCTTCTGGCCTAATTTGGTACCTGCAGTTTGATCCTAGGATCCAGCACAGCAGCTAGTATCATGTCCTTCTGGTGAATCACTGGCTGGAAGTGTGTGTAGAGGCCTGTGCGCAGGGCCTTGCAGAAGTGGGTGTAGTTGGTGACACAATTCTCCAAGGTTTTATCAAGTCCAATGAGGGACGGTATGATGAGAGACATAGTCACACCATTTCCCTGCAGGACCTACGATAGATAAGACACAAACATGGCATCCACAGTGAAGACATCGTGGACAGCGGAGAATCTCCCGGTGGTGGAGCAGACTGGGACAGAGTTCCACTGATGAAAAAGAGAGTCACGATGGATATTATAAGAATTAAATAAAAAAAGATTCAGACCAAAAGATTTGTGATCTACACAATCCAAGCTGATCAACGATAAGCTCAGTATTTTCATTTAATATATTTTTCATCTGCTTGAATGTTTCCTGCTTCACACAGTGCTCAACCTGCTAGATTTTTGTTTGTTATTCATTTATTTTAAATGTCTAATCTTATCTTTGAATCAAACATTCATACATATATACACTGTGTTCATTATAATAACATACATATATACTGTCAGACACCACTCTGACATTCCATTCATGCTCAGCTGAATATTAAAATGGACAAATATGTGTCATCTCTGCATACGCTATGATCATTATAGAATGACATGAAATATTAAAACTGAGCTTAATCTTCAACATAAGCAGTAGTCATATAAATTCATATACTCTTAAGCACAAATGGTGAAAGTTTTTCTGCAGAATAAGTAGCCTATTAGTTGTATCTGTATTGCGGTGTTCTGATAGTATGGCTTCTTATACTGAAGAAATGGATCTAAATAAATAACTAAATAAATCCTCCAGCACTCGTTATTGTCACCTATTGCTAATGTTTTGACGCTGCCAACCTCTCATACGCTGTAAGAATTTAATTCAACTGTTTATCACAGAAAAAGTGTGACTTGTAGGCAGTGTTGGGACTAACGCGTTATTAAGTAACGCGTTACAGTAACTACGTTATTATTGTGGTAACGAGCACGGTAACTAGTTATTATGCCAAAATCAGGAACGCGTTACTCGTTACTGGGATTTAGATAGGGTCGTTACTCGTTACTTCGTGTGGTGGCATCGCGGAGTTTCCACAGATTCAGTAACATTAGCAAGTGGTGGAGGCAGCAGGTGGATGAAGGAAAAGGGACGCAGAAGGAAAAGAGACCCGAGGCGGCCGCCGGTCCAAGTGTGAACTGAACTTCAGGTAAGAAGTTATGACCTGCAGTCTCTCTGGGTCAGATATAAACCAAGCTTAGGTGGAGTTTATTTTCGTTATTCTGACTTTTTCCGTACTGCGTGCTAGCTAGCATGACGGAGTTTCTATACAGCTGGGTGGTGCTATGAAGTTAATGATGTTGAACCTTATTTTGTTCATAAGTTATTAGAGTTGCCAACCGTCCCGTCTGGTATTCAGAGAAAATATTACGCGTTTCTTATTGAGGTGAAAAGGAACAGTTTGTCCCGTAATTCAGCTACAATGAAAAAGGCACAAAGCTGGAGTTATTCTGTGTCTTTACGCTGCACAGCTGCCTCTTCTTCTCTCATTCCCTCCCCCTCCCTCTCCCGTTTCTACTTCAATCATGAAAACTGATCAATGATCAGCTGATCGGCTCTCTTGTTTGTTTATCGCCCACTTTGCGCCGAAAGAGGAAACCAGCGGATGTCGCGCTAAACAACAGCAGCACGTTTAAGCTTGATCAGCTATTGTTAGAATTTATTTAATATTAATTTCTAGTATCAGCTGATGTTTGCTGGAGCCACAGCTGTAAAAAAAAGCTGCTGGTCATGATATGGTTTGGTTATCTGGTGAGAGGGAAACATGAAGATGAAACCAGGAGATGTCCTTACTGGATCATCAGAGCTGAGCAGGTGATGGAGAAACAGGTTTACCTTTTAGATGACATGAATGAGTTGAAGGGAAGTTATGAACTGTTTCTGAGAGACAAATAACCCCAGGATCCTTTTTTAGGTAGCTGACAGCTGGTAACTGTGCAGGTGCGGATCTAGCAAAGTGTGGCCAAGGGGGCATGTAGGGCATTAACAGGGAATGGGGGGCACAAAGAAATACTTTTCTTTCTTATTCTCATTTAAAATGTCTAGCTTTTAAAAAATAATTATCTGAATCTTACAACAAACGATTGATAGATTGATGCATATATACCATCAAAACAGTGAACATCACTGTCACAACAGTGTTTGTTTTCATTCAAAGGCTTTATGATTTTTCCTATAATGGTGGGCCAGTTTCTAGTCAAAATGCCCGGGCCAATTTTCTTTCCCAGTCCAGCCCTGTATGCAGCTCATCTGCAGTCTGGTGTTACCTACATCTTCCTATTCAGAAGGCAGAATTTCTGAGTTCTGAGTACAATCGAAAGCACCACGACTGCAGTTTTTGTGTTGGATGTAAAAGGCGCACATGACTCTGTGACGTAGGCTAGAATCATGGCAGCAGTCAATGACGGTCCAGGCGTGGGATTTCTCTCGTGGAAATATGCACGTTATCATATCCTTTCTATTGGTAGGTGGCACAGTGCACTTGTGGCAAGTAAGCAAGCTAGAAGACTGGCAAAGTTATGGAAGAAACACATTAACAAGAGAATTCTGAGTAAAACCAAAGTTACTTTCCCTAGTAACTAGTTACTTTGAAAGTAACGAGTAACTTGAAGTAACTGAGTTACTTTTGAGAGAAGTAACTAGTAATGTAACTAAGTTACTATTTTAAAGTAACTTACCCAACACTGCTTGTAGGACACGTAACACTAGCGGGCATAATGTTAGCTTAATAGTCAGCTCAACAGCTGTTGTTAGCTCCGGACAAGTGACTACAACAGTAGCGATGAGCCCCGATGAACGGATCCGGGGGCGGATGGGCTCGTACATAAATGGATCGATCGGGGCGGGATACGGTGGGAAACGACAGATACCTTAAACTTGAAGACAGCCCAAGTAGAAGGATCGCTAAAGTCTGCTAAAAAAAGAAATCGCAATGCAAGTTGAACAAACTTGCAAAGACACAATATCAAATTGAACCCATTCTGGTACAAAATGACATCATAATAGACTGTCCTTTGAATGTCACGACGTTCGGCGATAACGTCACTTGAACTCCTTTGAAGACAGTTCTGGGGGCGGAGTCAGAGCCTATAAATATCCCTCGAGTACATACCTTGAACCCATAGATCGCTATAGTTCTGAACTAACAGTTTCCACTTGCGAACACTTTGTCTCATTGAGTAGATCATTTTTCAAACACAGAATAACACGTCGTATAAACTAAACTAAATACATTCATTTCAAAATGAGCTCCCTAAGCTACTTTGATATGCAGATGCTCAGAAATGAGATAGAAAATTACAAACAAGCTAAAAAACTTCAGCTTGAGGAAATCCAAGAAAAGAATTGTAGGATTTCAAGTCTTGAGGCATCTTTGAAAGAAGAGCAGGGACTGGTTGCGAAGATGAAAGAGGAGTCCAAAGAAATGCAGGTGCTCAGATATGAGATAGAAAAGTACAAACAAGCTGAAAAACTTCAGCTTGAGGAAATCGATGAAAAGAATTGTAAGATTTCAAGTCTTGAGGCATCTTTGAAAGAAGAACAGGAACTGGTTGCGAAGATGACAGAGGAATCCAAAGATGAAAAGATGGAAAAAATGGAAAATGTTTTGCTGGAAACCAAATCCCAGCTAAGGTCCGCAGAGTCACAGAATGTAGATCTCACAAACAAATATGAGGCAAAAATTCGGGCTCTTCATAAGGCAATCAAACACCTTGAAAATAAGTGTGCCACTGAAAAAACGATGCGGGACAAGAAAGAAAAGGAGGTGGAATCTCTGGTTGTCCTTAAAATCAAAAATGAGCAGGAAAAACAAGAACTCAAGATGAAGCTAAGCAAGACGACTGAGGAAAAAAATGAAACACTTAAAGAACTGCAGAAACAAAATGAGCAGCTTCAGACTGAGATTCAGAACAATGAGAAGTACATTCATCGTAATGACTTCCTTGAAAGAAGGATAGACGAGCTTCTTACACTACCTGGGGAGGTGTACTGCCGTCAACAGAAAGTTAAAAGTGTGGAAGAAGAAAAAGAGAAACTACAGGCTGAACTTAAAAAGTGTCAAAGACAAAATGAGGAGTATAAAGCGGGAAAGCGCTGGGCAATAGATGAGAAAAACCAACTGACAAAGAAAAATGATGAACTGAAAGTACGTCTTAGGGAGAAGGAATGTAACAACATAACGTTGAGGAAAGAGTTAAAAGCTAAAGTCCTGGAATCTGAAAGTCAGATAAAGGAGCTGGCAAGGCAACGTTTTACTATCGACCGTCTGGAAAACTGCCTTGAGGTTAAAACTAAGCAAATAATTATATTTGAAAATGAGACGCAGGAACCTGGGAAGAAAATTTCATCCCAAGAAAATAACATAGCCCGTCTGAAAACTGCTCTTAGCAAAGCAGAAAACGATCTGGAACTGGAGATAAAGAGACGTGAAAATCTTAGGTCTGATAAAGTGCTCCTTTCTGAGACAAAGTTCTGCATTGAGAACGAACTCTATACAGCTAGAGACACTATAAAGACACTTCAGAATAAAATCAAAGAAAAGGCTCAAGAACTCCAAGAGACAAACGTAGACCTTGCCAATGCTAAGACCAGCTATAATGCTGTAAAGACTGAGCTGGACATTATCAAACTGCAGCAGGCAGAACAAAAGAAAGAACACGAGAAACAGCTTAGCTCTGCAAATGACAACCTCTTCACAGTGAAGTCAAAGTTGACGCAAACTGTGGAGGACAAAGAAGAGGTTGAGAAAGCTCTGACAAAGTCCAAACACACAGTATTTAAGCTTGAGCAAGTAATAGAAGAACTGGAAACTGACATTGGCATTCAACGACAAAAGAATGCAGTACAGAAAAAAGAAAATGACGATCTGCTGCAACAGCTGAAGGGACTTTATGACACGCTCGGCCGCACTGTGCAAGTCGAGAAAAAAGCCTCCCCAGAGCAGCAAAGAAAGGATGGGGATGAACAAATAGCCCGGAAAAAGGTGAGATTTGACCTGAGTAATGCGGAATACTTTCCATCCAAAGGCGACAATGAGCTGAAAGAACAACAGAAAGAAATTAGAGACCTTAAGGGTAAAAAGGGTAACAAGCTTACCACATATGACAGTAAGCTAAAAGCAGTGCATGGCCTGCTACCTCCTATTTCCACTAGGGCCCGGTCTAAAACTGTAGACAACTCAAAGAAGCAGTCTGAGTCTAGGAGCTCACTCAACCTCAAGTCCACTGTTACTCCCAAGGCAGAAGAAGAAATGTTTCATCCCCATTCACCTGAACTTACTTCCCAGTCAACTCTACGTAGAGTATACAATCCTGGTGCAAAACTACTCAAGCGCCGGCCTTCAGCCAAACCCAACCACATCTAAAAAATCCTCCTACCAGTTCTCACACTGACCCCAAAGAAATAATCAGCTTTTAAGCTGGTTAAAAAATATCTATTTCTTTGTTTCCAAAGTCAAAATAAATCACAAAGAGACAATATCAGAAAAAAATTTAATACCCGCCCATCCTGAGGGTATATTACATCCGTAACCCAGGAGCGGCTGTATTTGCTATAACATCATAAATGTAAGACAATAAGGACATCTCTGCATGTGTGAGGAAGTGACATGCATTTCATCTATGTCGCTTCATCACCCCCAACCGGTCGAGGTAGATGGCCGCCCCTCACTGAGCCTGGTTCTACTGAAGGTTTCTTCCTATTAAAAGGGAGTTTTTCCTTCCCACTGTCGCCAAGTGCTTGCTCATAGGGGATCTTCGGATTGTTGGGTTTTCTCTGCATTATTGTAGGGATGTTAACTTGCAATATTATATAATATTGCAAGTTAACATCCCTACAATCTCTGCGTTATTGTAGGGATGTTACCCTAAAGTTTTAAAATTGGCACAAATAAAATTGATGTGAACTGAATTTTTCTTTTGATGTGTACAAGTGGTTGTATTTGAGTACTTTTGATCTGCTTTTATTCACTACTACGCACACACTGGCTTCAAAAATACAAAGTGATGGCAGTCCCCATGAAAAGGGAATTTTGGCTTCATTTTTGTACAGTGGCAGGAAGTGGAGTGAGGTTATTAAAATAGGCTGTTCTCAGCTATTTTTAAAGCTACATTTTAGTTAGTTTTTAGTTAGCGAACCTTTAGTTACTGTGGCCAAATACATATTTCATTTTTTAAAGTAAACACATTCTCAGTCACTCGCAGTCAGACATTGAGCAAAAGCACATGTTCGGTAGCTAATCCTTGTATTTACCCTGACTAACAAAATATCTCTGCTGAAGTCACTGAGATGGTTTATATGAGAAACAGAAATCAGAATCAGAATCAGAATACTTTATTGATCCCTGGGGGAAATTATTTTTTGTTACAGTGCTCCATTTTAAACCAACATTAAGACAAGACAGACAATACGCTGACTAAGAATAGTACAATATATACATATATATACATACATACATACATAAGTCACTTATAAATAAATATTTGGAAAAGAAACATGTGTAGTTGTAGCTGGCCTGATCAGTCACTAGGCAATGTTGCCGTTACTGTACCTTTAGGAGTTACACAGTCAGAGCAACATGCTGGACTCTTCTTTAGCTCCTCTGCAGAGCCCATTATTAAATGGGCTCTGTGAGGATGAAGCTGTGAGGATCATTGACCAGAATGCGTCCCTTTAACAAACTGATGAAACCAGCTGTAACACAGGACTTGTTGTTTTGTTTTTTTAATGCAGACCAGCAAATGCGTTCTAGGAAGAAAGAGTCAGCTGATTCATTTGCTACAATATAAGAGGTATTAGCAGTTCACCCTCCTTCTTAGCGTATGGCACAGTTTTTAAAAGTAGAGGCAGAGTTTCTGTTTAATGCTGTGAAACCTCTGCCACACTCAGCTGTTATCCATCAGTGTTTAGCAGCCCGACTGGGCTTTTTAACAGTCTTCACTTTTACAGAGTTTTTGTATAGTAGCAGTCTCTCTGTGGGGTGAGGTGGCAAGCGGTTCCTTTTTGCTTTCACAATGCACGCAGCCATCGGACTGAAACGGTCAAAACCTCCAGATGTGGCGGGCACCGCCAGCAGCTTCTTGGCGAGGCCTTGGAGCTTCGGGAATCGAGAAGCACATTTCCAGTACTGAAGAGTAGAGTTGCTTTCCCACAGCGGTTCAGACAGGTACACGTCGAACTCTGACATCTTTAGAGTCTTTGCAGGAGGCTGAAGGAAGTTGAAGATGGACTTCCTCTTGAGGTCGTTTTCACTGATTTCAGGACAGTTGTTGTCTGAGCTGCCAGCACAAGTATCCATCACGCCATCTGTCTGGCTTTCTTCTTTCACATCGTGCTCCAGCCCACTGCCTGTCTGATCTTTCTCTGCCTCAACAGTAGGAAATGTTGAGGCTTCCATGTTTTCTAATGTGGACTCAACAATGCTGCGAGCCTCAGATTTTGACGGAGGTGTTAGGAAATCATTCTGTTCATCCTGGTTGTCATCAGAAAACGGCTGCAAAAAAAATGGTTGTTTTAAATGTACACACATTTTTTTCCTATATCTACTCAACACGCATATTCAATTAAATATAAATCTACAGAAGTCCGCTATGCTTCTGGCCTAATTTGGTACCTGCAGTTTGATCCTAGGATCCAGCACAGCAGCTAGTATCATGTCCTTCTGGTGAATCACTGGCTGGAAGTGTGTGTAGAGGCCTGTGCGCAGGGCCTTGCAGAAGTGGGTGTAGTTGGTGACACAATTCTCCAAGGTTTTATCAAGTCCAATGAGGGACGGTATGATGAGAGACATAGTCACACCATTTCCCTGCAGGACCTACGATAGATAAGACACAAACATGGCATCCACAGTGAAGACATCGTGGACAGCGGAGAATCTCCCGGTGGTGGAGCAGACTGGGACAGAGTTCCACTGATGAAAAAGAGAGTCACGATGGATATTATAAGAATTAAATAAAAAAAGATTCAGACCAAAAGATTTGTGATCTACACAATCCAAGCTGATCAACGATAAGCTCAGTATTTTCATTTAATATATTTTTCATCTGCTTGAATGTTTCCTGCTTCACACAGTGCTCAACCTGCTAGATTTTTGTTTGTTATTCATTTATTTTAAATGTCTAATCTTATCTTTGAATCAAACATTCATACATATATACACTGTGTTCATTATAATAACATACATATATACTGTCAGACACCACTCTGACATTCCATTCATGCTCAGCTGAATATTAAAATGGACAAATATGTGTCATCTCTGCATACGCTATGATCATTATAGAATGACATGAAATATTAAAACTGAGCTTAATCTTCAACATAAGCAGTAGTCATATAAATTCATATACTCTTAAGCACAAATGGTGAAAGTTTTTCTGCAGAATAAGTAGCCTATTAGTTGTATCTGTATTGCGGTGTTCTGATAGTATGGCTTCTTATACTGAAGAAATGGATCTAAATAAATAACTAAATAAATCCTCCAGCACTCGTTATTGTCACCTATTGCTAATGTTTTGACGCTGCCAACCTCTCATACGCTGTAAGAATTTAATTCAACTGTTTATCACAGAAAAAGTGTGACTTGTAGGACACGTAACACTAGCGGGCATAATGTTAGCTTAATAGTCAGCTCAACAGCTGTTGTTAGCTCCGGACAAGTGACTACAACAGTAGCGATGAGCCCCGATGAACGGATCCGGGGGCGGATGGGCTCGTACATAAATGGATCGATCGGGGCGGGATACGGTGGGAAACGACAGATACCTTAAACTTGAAGACAGCCCAAGTAGAAGGATCGCTAAAGTCTGCTAAAAAAAGAAATCGCAATGCAAGTTGAACAAACTTGCAAAGACACAATATCAAATTGAACCCATTCTGGTACAAAATGACATCATAATAGACTGTCCTTTGAATGTCACAACGTTCGGCGATAACGTCACTTGAACTCCTTTGAAGACAGTTCTGGGGGCGGAGTCAGAGCCTATAAATATCCCTCGAGTACATACCTTGAACCCATAGATCGCTATAGTTCTGAACTAACAGTTTCCACTTGCGAACACTTTGTCTCATTGAGTAGATCATTTTTCAAACACAGAATAACACGTCGTATAAACTAAACTAAATACATTCATTTCAAAATGAGCTCCCTAAGCTACTTTGATATGCAGATGCTCAGAAATGAGATAGAAAATTACAAACAAGCTGAAAAACTTCAGCTTGAGGAAATCCAAGAAAAGAATTGTAGGATTTCAAGTCTTGAGGCATCTTTGAAAGAAGAGCAGGGACTGGTTGCAAAGATGAAAGAGGAGTCCAAAGAAATGCAGGTGCTCGGAAATGAGATAGAAAAGTACAAACAAGCTGAAAAGCTTCAGTTGGAGGAAATCGATGAAAAGAATTGTAAGATTTCAAGTCTTGAGGCATCTTTGAAAGAAGAGCAGGAACTGGTTGCGAAGATGAAAGAGGAGTCCAAAGAAATGCAGGTGCTCAGATATGAGATAGAAAATTACAAACAAGCTGAAAAACTTCAGCTTGAGGAAATCGATGAAAAGAATTGTAAGATTTCAAGTCTTGAGGCATCTTTGAAAGAAGAACAGGAACTGGTTGCGAAGATGACAGAGGAATCCAAAGATGAAAAGATGGAAAAAATGGAAAATGTTTTGCTGGAAACCAAATCCCAGCTAAGGTCCGCAGAGTCACAGAATGTAGATCTCACAAACAAATATGAGGCAAAAATTCGGGCTCTTCATAAGGCAATCAAACACCTTGAAAATAAGTGTGCCACTGAAAAAACGATGCGGGACAAGAAAGAAAAGGAGGTGGAATCTCTGGTTGTCCTTAAAATCAAAAATGAGCAGGAAAAACAAGAACTCAAGATGAAGCTAAGCAAGACGACTGAGGAAAAAAATGAAACACTTAAAGAACTGCAGAAACAAAATGAGCAGCTTCAGACTGAGATTCAGAACAATGAGAAGTACATTCATCGTAATGACTTCCTTGAAAGAAGGATAGACGAGCTTCTTACACTACCTGGGGAGGTGTACTGCCGTCAACAGAAAGTTAAAAGTGTGGAAGAAGAAAAAGAGAAACTACAGGCTGAACTTAAAAAGTGTCAAAGACAAAATGAGGAGTATAAAGCGGGAAAGCGCTGGGCAATAGATGAGAAAAACCAACTGACAAAGAAAAATGATGAACTGAAAGTACGTCTTAGGGAGAAGGAATGTAACAACATAACGTTGAGGAAAGAGTTAAAAGCTAAAGTCCTGGAATCTGAAAGTCAGATAAAGGAGCTGGCAAGGCAACGTTTTACTATCGACCGTCTGGAAAACTGCCTTGAGGTTAAAACTAAGCAAATAATTATATTTGAAAATGAGACGCAGGAACCTGGGAAGAAAATTTCATCCCAAGAAAATAACATAGCCCGTCTGAAAACTGCTCTTAGCAAAGCAGAAAACGATCTGGAACTGGAGATAAAGAGACGTGAAAATCTTAGGTCTGATAAAGTGCTCCTTTCTGAGACAAAGTTCTGCATTGAGAACGAACTCTATACAGCTAGAGACACTATAAAGACACTTCAGAATAAAATCAAAGAAAAGGCTCAAGAACTCCAAGAGACAAACGTAGACCTTGCCAATGCTAAGACCAGCTATAATGCTGTAAAGACTGAGCTGGACATTATCAAACTGCAGCAGGCAGAACAAAAGAAAGAACACGAGAAACAGCTTAGCTCTGCAAATGACAACCTCTTCACAGTGAAGTCAAAGTTGACGCAAACTGTGGAGGACAAAGAAGAGGTTGAGAAAGCTCTGACAAAGTCCAAACACACAGTATTTAAGCTTGAGCAAGTAATAGAAGAACTGGAAACTGACATTGGCATTCAACGACAAAAGAATGCAGTACAGAAAAAAGAAAATGACGATCTGCTGCAACAGCTGAAGGGACTTTATGACACGCTCGGCCGCACTGTGCAAGTCGAGAAAAAAGCCTCCCCAGAGCAGCAAAGAAAGGATGGGGATGAACAAATAGCCCGGAAAAAGGTGAGATTTGACCTGAGTAATGTGGAATACTTTCCATCCAAAGGCGACAATGAGCTGAAAGAACAACAGAAAGAAATTAGAGACCTTAAGGGTAAAAAGGGTAACAAGCTTACCACATATGACAGTAAGCTAAAAGCAGTGCATGGCCTGCTACCTCCTATTTCCACTAGGGCCCGGTCTAAAACTGTAGACAACTCAAAGAAGCAGTCTGAGTCTAGGAGCTCACTCAACCTCAAGTCCACTGTTACTCCCAAGGCAGAAGAAGAAATGTTTCATCCCCATTCACCTGAACTTACTTCCCAGTCAACTCTACGTAGAGTATACAATCCTGGTGCAAAACTACTCAAGCGCCGGCCTTCAGCCAAACCCAACCACATCTAAAAAATCCTCCTACCAGTTCTCACACTGACCCCAAAGAAATAATCAGCTTTTAAGCTGGTTAAAAAATATCTATTTCTTTGTTTCCAAAGTCAAAATAAATCACAAAGAGACAATATCAGAAAAAAATTTAATACCCGCCCATCCTGAGGGTATATTACATCCGTAACCCAGGAGAGGCTGTATTTGCTATAACATCATAAATGTAAGACAATAAGGACATCTCTGCATGTGTGAGGAAGTGACATGCATTTCATCTATGTCGCTTCATCACCCCCAACCGGTCGAGGTAGATGGCCGCCCCTCACTGAGCCTGGTTCTACTGAAGGTTTCTTCCTATTAAAAGGGAGTTTTTCCTTCCCACTGTCGCCAAGTGCTTGCTCATAGGGGATCTTCGGATTGTTGGGTTTTCTCTGCATTATTGTAGGGATGTTAACTTGCAATATTATATAATATTGCAAGTTAACATCCCTACAATCTCTGCGTTATTGTAGGGATGTTACCCTAAAGTTTTAAAATTGGCACAAATAAAATTGATGTGAACTGAATTTTTCTTTTGATGTGTACAAGTGGTTGTATTTGAGTACTTTTGATCTGCTTTTATTCACTACTACGCACACACTGGCTTCAAAAATACAAAGTGATGGCAGTCCCCATGAAAAGGGAATTTTGGCTTCATTTTTGTACAGTGGCAGGAAGTGGAGTGAGGTTATTAAAATAGGCTGTTCTCAGCTATTTTTAAAGCTACATTTTAGTTAGTTTTTAGTTAGCGAACCTTTAGTTACTGTGGCCAAATACATATTTCATTTTTTAAAGTAAACACATTCTCAGTCACTCGCAGTCAGACATTGAGCAAAAGCACATGTTCGGTAGCTAATCCTTGTATTTACCCTGACTAACAAAATATCTCTGCTGAAGTCACTGAGATGGTTTATATGAGAAACAGAAATCAGAATCAGAATCAGAATACTTTATTGATCCCTGGGGGAAATTATTTTTTGTTACAGTGCTCCATTTTAAACCAACATTAAGACAAGACAGACAATACGCTGACTAAGAATAGTACAATATATACATATATATACATACATACATACATAAGTCACTTATAAATAAATATTTGGAAAAGAAACATGTGTAGTTGTAGCTGGCCTGATCAGTCACTAGGCAATGTTGCCGTTACTGTACCTTTAGGAGTTACACAGTCAGAGCAACATGCTGGACTCTTCTTTAGCTCCTCTGCAGAGCCCATTATTAAATGGGCTCTGTGAGGATGAAGCTGTGAGGATCATTGACCAGAATGCGTCCCTTTAACAAACTGATGAAACCAGCTGTAACACAGGACTTGTTGTTTTGTTTTTTTAATGCAGACCAGCAAATGCGTTCTAGGAAGAAAGAGTCAGCTGATTCATTTGCTACAATATAAGAGGTATTAGCAGTTCACCCTCCTTCTTAGCGTATGGCACAGTTTTTAAAAGTAGAGGCAGAGTTTCTGTTTAATGCTGTGCAAGCTCTGCCACACTCAGCTGTTATCCATCAGTGTTTAGCAGCCCGACTGGGCTTTTTAACAGTCTTCACTTTTACAGAGTTTTTGTATAGTAGCAGTCTCTCTGTGGGGTGAGGTGGCAAGCGGTTCCTTTTTGCTTTCACAATGCACGCAGCCATCGGACTGAAACGGTCAAAACCTCCAGATGTGGCGGGCACCGCCAGCAGCTTCTTGGCGAGGCCTTGGAGCTTCGGGAATCGAGAAGCACATTTCCAGTACTGAAGAGTAGAGTTGCTTTCCCACAGCGGTTCAGACAGGTACACGTCAAACTCTGACATCTTTAGAGTCTTTGCAGGAGGCTGAAGGAAGTTGAAGATGGACTTCCTCTTGAGGTCGTTTTCACTGATTTCAGGACAGTTGTTGTCTGAGCTGCCAGCACAAGTGTCCATCACGCCATCTGTCTGGCTTTCTTCTTTCACATCGTGCTCCAGCCCACTGCCTGTCTGATCTTTCTCTGCCTCAACAGTAGGAAATGTTGAGGCTTCCATGTTTTCTAATGTGGACTCAACAATGCTGCGAGCCTCAGATTTTGACGGAGGTGTTAGGAAATCATTCTGTTCATCCTGGTTGTCATCAGAAAACGGCTGCAAAAAAAATGGTTGTTTTAAATGTACACACATTTTTTTCCTATATCTACTCAACACGCATATTCAATTAAATATAAATCTACAGAAGTCCGCTATGCTTCTGGCCTAATTTGGTACCTGCAGTTTGATCCTAGGATCCAGCACAGCAGCTAGTATCATGTCCTTCTGGTGAATCACTGGCTGGAAGTGTGTGTAGAGGCCTGTGCGCAGGGCCTTGCAGAAGTGGGTGTAGTTGGTGACACAATTCTCCAAGGTTTTATCAAGTCCAATGAGGGACGGTATGATGAGAGACATAGTCACACCATTTCCCTGCAGGACCTACGATAGATAAGACACAAACATGGCATCCACAGTGAAGACATCGTGGACAGCGGAGAATCTCCCGGTGGTGGAGCAGACTGGGACAGAGTTCCACTGATGAAAAAGAGAGTCACGATGGATATTATAAGAATTAAATAAAAAAAGATTCAGACCAAAAGATTTGTGATCTACACAATCCAAGCTGATCAACGATAAGCTCAGTATTTTCATTTAATATATTTTTCATCTGCTTGAATGTTTCCTGCTTCACACAGTGCTCAACCTGCTAGATTTTTGTTTGTTATTCATTTATTTTAAATGTCTAATCTTATCTTTGAATCAAACATTCATACATATATACACTGTGTTCATTATAATAACATACATATATACTGTCAGACACCACTCTGACATTCCATTCATGCTCAGCTGAATATTAAAATGGACAAATATGTGTCATCTCTGCATACGCTATGATCATTATAGAATGACATGAAATATTAAAACTGAGCTTAATCTTCAACATAAGCAGTAGTCATATAAATTCATATACTCTTAAGCACAAATGGTGAAAGTTTTTCTGCAGAATAAGTAGCCTATTAGTTGTATCTGTATTGCGGTGTTCTGATAGTATGGCTTCTTATACTGAAGAAATGGATCTAAATAAATAACTAAATAAATCCTCCAGCACTCGTTATTGTCACCTATTGCTAATGTTTTGACGCTGCCAACCTCTCATACGCTGTAAGAATTTAATTCAACTGTTTATCACAGAAAAAGTGTGACTTGTAGGACACGTAACACTAGCGGGCATAATGTTAGCTTAATAGTCAGCTCAACAGCTGTTGTTAGCTCCGGACAAGTGACTACAACAGTAGCGATGAGCCCCGATGAACGGATCCGGGGGCGGATGGGCTCGTACATAAATGGATCGATCGGGGCGGGATACGGTGGGAAACGACAGATACCTTAAACTTGAAGACAGCCCAAGTAGAAGGATCGCTAAAGTCTGCTAAAAAAAGAAATCGCAATGCAAGTTGAACAAACTTGCAAAGACACAATATCAAATTGAACCCATTCTGGTACAAAATGACATCATAATAGACTGTCCTTTGAATGTCACAACGTTCGGCGATAACGTCACTTGAACTCCTTTGAAGACAGTTCTGGGGGCGGAGTCAGAGCCTATAAATATCCCTCGAGTACATACCTTGAACCCATAGATCGCTATAGTTCTGAACTAACAGTTTCCACTTGCGAACACTTTGTCTCATTGAGTAGATCATTTTTCAAACACAGAATAACACGTCGTATAAACTAAACTAAATACATTCATTTCAAAATGAGCTCCCTAAGCTACTTTGATATGCAGATGCTCAGAAATGAGATAGAAAATTACAAACAAGCTGAAAAACTTCAGCTTGAGGAAATCCAAGAAAAGAATTGTAGGATTTCAAGTCTTGAGGCATCTTTGAAAGAAGAGCAGGGACTGGTTGCAAAGATGAAAGAGGAGTCCAAAGAAATGCAGGTGCTCGGAAATGAGATAGAAAAGTACAAACAAGCTGAAAAGCTTCAGTTGGAGGAAATCGATGAAAAGAATTGTAAGATTTCAAGTCTTGAGGCATCTTTGAAAGAAGAGCAGGAACTGGTTGCGAAGATGAAAGAGGAGTCCAAAGAAATGCAGGTGCTCAGATATGAGATAGAAAATTACAAACAAGCTGAAAAACTTCAGCTTGAGGAAATCGATGAAAAGAATTGTAAGATTTCAAGTCTTGAGGCATCTTTGAAAGAAGAACAGGAACTGGTTGCGAAGATGACAGAGGAATCCAAAGATGAAAAGATGGAAAAAATGGAAAATGTTTTGCTGGAAACCAAATCCCAGCTAAGGTCCGCAGAGTCACAGAATGTAGATCTCACAAACAAATATGAGGCAAAAATTCGGGCTCTTCATAAGGCAATCAAACACCTTGAAAATAAGTGTGCCACTGAAAAAACGATGCGGGACAAGAAAGAAAAGGAGGTGGAATCTCTGGTTGTCCTTAAAATCAAAAATGAGCAGGAAAAACAAGAACTCAAGATGAAGCTAAGCAAGACGACTGAGGAAAAAAATGAAACACTTAAAGAACTGCAGAAACAAAATGAGCAGCTTCAGACTGAGATTCAGAACAATGAGAAGTACATTCATCGTAATGACTTCCTTGAAAGAAGGATAGACGAGCTTCTTACACTACCTGGGGAGGTGTACTGCCGTCAACAGAAAGTTAAAAGTGTGGAAGAAGAAAAAGAGAAACTACAGGCTGAACTTAAAAAGTGTCAAAGACAAAATGAGGAGTATAAAGCGGGAAAGCGCTGGGCAATAGATGAGAAAAACCAACTGACAAAGAAAAATGATGAACTGAAAGTACGTCTTAGGGAGAAGGAATGTAACAACATAACGTTGAGGAAAGAGTTAAAAGCTAAAGTCCTGGAATCTGAAAGTCAGATAAAGGAGCTGGCAAGGCAACGTTTTACTATCGACCGTCTGGAAAACTGCCTTGAGGTTAAAACTAAGCAAATAATTATATTTGAAAATGAGACGCAGGAACCTGGGAAGAAAATTTCATCCCAAGAAAATAACATAGCCCGTCTGAAAACTGCTCTTAGCAAAGCAGAAAACGATCTGGAACTGGAGATAAAGAGACGTGAAAATCTTAGGTCTGATAAAGTGCTCCTTTCTGAGACAAAGTTCTGCATTGAGAACGAACTCTATACAGCTAGAGACACTATAAAGACACTTCAGAATAAAATCAAAGAAAAGGCTCAAGAACTCCAAGAGACAAACGTAGACCTTGCCAATGCTAAGACCAGCTATAATGCTGTAAAGACTGAGCTGGACATTATCAAACTGCAGCAGGCAGAACAAAAGAAAGAACACGAGAAACAGCTTAGCTCTGCAAATGACAACCTCTTCACAGTGAAGTCAAAGTTGACGCAAACTGTGGAGGACAAAGAAGAGGTTGAGAAAGCTCTGACAAAGTCCAAACACACAGTATTTAAGCTTGAGCAAGTAATAGAAGAACTGGAAACTGACATTGGCATTCAACGACAAAAGAATGCAGTACAGAAAAAAGAAAATGACGATCTGCTGCAACAGCTGAAGGGACTTTATGACACGCTCGGCCGCACTGTGCAAGTCGAGAAAAAAGCCTCCCCAGAGCAGCAAAGAAAGGATGGGGATGAACAAATAGCCCGGAAAAAGGTGAGATTTGACCTGAGTAATGTGGAATACTTTCCATCCAAAGGCGACAATGAGCTGAAAGAACAACAGAAAGAAATTAGAGACCTTAAGGGTAAAAAGGGTAACAAGCTTACCACATATGACAGTAAGCTAAAAGCAGTGCATGGCCTGCTACCTCCTATTTCCACTAGGGCCCGGTCTAAAACTGTAGACAACTCAAAGAAGCAGTCTGAGTCTAGGAGCTCACTCAACCTCAAGTCCACTGTTACTCCCAAGGCAGAAGAAGAAATGTTTCATCCCCATTCACCTGAACTTACTTCCCAGTCAACTCTACGTAGAGTATACAATCCTGGTGCAAAACTACTCAAGCGCCGGCCTTCAGCCAAACCCAACCACATCTAAAAAATCCTCCTACCAGTTCTCACACTGACCCCAAAGAAATAATCAGCTTTTAAGCTGGTTAAAAAATATCTATTTCTTTGTTTCCAAAGTCAAAATAAATCACAAAGAGACAATATCAGAAAAAAATTTAATACCCGCCCATCCTGAGGGTATATTACATCCGTAACCCAGGAGAGGCTGTATTTGCTATAACATCATAAATGTAAGACAATAAGGACATCTCTGCATGTGTGAGGAAGTGACATGCATTTCATCTATGTCGCTTCATCACCCCCAACCGGTCGAGGTAGATGGCCGCCCCTCACTGAGCCTGGTTCTACTGAAGGTTTCTTCCTATTAAAAGGGAGTTTTTCCTTCCCACTGTCGCCAAGTGCTTGCTCATAGGGGATCTTCGGATTGTTGGGTTTTCTCTGCATTATTGTAGGGATGTTAACTTGCAATATTATATAATATTGCAAGTTAACATCCCTACAATCTCTGCGTTATTGTAGGGATGTTACCCTAAAGTTTTAAAATTGGCACAAATAAAATTGATGTGAACTGAATTTTTCTTTTGATGTGTACAAGTGGTTGTATTTGAGTACTTTTGATCTGCTTTTATTCACTACTACGCACACACTGGCTTCAAAAATACAAAGTGATGGCAGTCCCCATGAAAAGGGAATTTTGGCTTCATTTTTGTACAGTGGCAGGAAGTGGAGTGAGGTTATTAAAATAGGCTGTTCTCAGCTATTTTTAAAGCTACATTTTAGTTAGTTTTTAGTTAGCGAACCTTTAGTTACTGTGGCCAAATACATATTTCATTTTTTAAAGTAAACACATTCTCAGTCACTCGCAGTCAGACATTGAGCAAAAGCACATGTTCGGTAGCTAATCCTTGTATTTACCCTGACTAACAAAATATCTCTGCTGAAGTCACTGAGATGGTTTATATGAGAAACAGAAATCAGAATCAGAATCAGAATACTTTATTGATCCCTGGGGGAAATTATTTTTTGTTACAGTGCTCCATTTTAAACCAACATTAAGACAAGACAGACAATACGCTGACTAAGAATAGTACAATATATACATATATATACATACATACATACATAAGTCACTTATAAATAAATATTTGGAAAAGAAACATGTGTAGTTGTAGCTGGCCTGATCAGTCACTAGGCAATGTTGCCGTTACTGTACCTTTAGGAGTTACACAGTCAGAGCAACATGCTGGACTCTTCTTTAGCTCCTCTGCAGAGCCCATTATTAAATGGGCTCTGTGAGGATGAAGCTGTGAGGATCATTGACCAGAATGCGTCCCTTTAACAAACTGATGAAACCAGCTGTAACACAGGACTTGTTGTTTTGTTTTTTTAATGCAGACCAGCAAATGCGTTCTAGGAAGAAAGAGTCAGCTGATTCATTTGCTACAATATAAGAGGTATTAGCAGTTCACCCTCCTTCTTAGCGTATGGCACAGTTTTTAAAAGTAGAGGCAGAGTTTCTGTTTAATGCTGTGCAAGCTCTGCCACACTCAGCTGTTATCCATCAGTGTTTAGCAGCCCGACTGGGCTTTTTAACAGTCTTCACTTTTACAGAGTTTTTGTATAGTAGCAGTCTCTCTGTGGGGTGAGGTGGCAAGCGGTTCCTTTTTGCTTTCACAATGCACGCAGCCATCGGACTGAAACGGTCAAAACCTCCAGATGTGGCGGGCACCGCCAGCAGCTTCTTGGCGAGGCCTTGGAGCTTCGGGAATCGAGAAGCACATTTCCAGTACTGAAGAGTAGAGTTGCTTTCCCACAGCGGTTCAGACAGGTACACGTCAAACTCTGACATCTTTAGAGTCTTTGCAGGAGGCTGAAGGAAGTTGAAGATGGACTTCCTCTTGAGGTCGTTTTCACTGATTTCAGGACAGTTGTTGTCTGAGCTGCCAGCACAAGTGTCCATCACGCCATCTGTCTGGCTTTCTTCTTTCACATCGTGCTCCAGCCCACTGCCTGTCTGATCTTTCTCTGCCTCAACAGTAGGAAATGTTGAGGCTTCCATGTTTTCTAATGTGGACTCAACAATGCTGCGAGCCTCAGATTTTGACGGAGGTGTTAGGAAATCATTCTGTTCATCCTGGTTGTCATCAGAAAACGGCTGCAAAAAAAATGGTTGTTTTAAATGTACACACATTTTTTTCCTATATCTACTCAACACGCATATTCAATTAAATATAAATCTACAGAAGTCCGCTATGCTTCTGGCCTAATTTGGTACCTGCAGTTTGATCCTAGGATCCAGCACAGCAGCTAGTATCATGTCCTTCTGGTGAATCACTGGCTGGAAGTGTGTGTAGAGGCCTGTGCGCAGGGCCTTGCAGAAGTGGGTGTAGTTGGTGACACAATTCTCCAAGGTTTTATCAAGTCCAATGAGGGACGGTATGATGAGAGACATAGTCACACCATTTCCCTGCAGGACCTACGATAGATAAGACACAAACATGGCATCCACAGTGAAGACATCGTGGACAGCGGAGAATCTCCCGGTGGTGGAGCAGACTGGGACAGAGTTCCACTGATGAAAAAGAGAGTCACGATGGATATTATAAGAATTAAATAAAAAAAGATTCAGACCAAAAGATTTGTGATCTACACAATCCAAGCTGATCAACGATAAGCTCAGTATTTTCATTTAATATATTTTTCATCTGCTTGAATGTTTCCTGCTTCACACAGTGCTCAACCTGCTAGATTTTTGTTTGTTATTCATTTATTTTAAATGTCTAATCTTATCTTTGAATCAAACATTCATACATATATACACTGTGTTCATTATAATAACATACATATATACTGTCAGACACCACTCTGACATTCCATTCATGCTCAGCTGAATATTAAAATGGACAAATATGTGTCATCTCTGCATACGCTATGATCATTATAGAATGACATGAAATATTAAAACTGAGCTTAATCTTCAACATAAGCAGTAGTCATATAAATTCATATACTCTTAAGCACAAATGGTGAAAGTTTTTCTGCAGAATAAGTAGCCTATTAGTTGTATCTGTATTGCGGTGTTCTGATAGTATGGCTTCTTATACTGAAGAAATGGATCTAAATAAATAACTAAATAAATCCTCCAGCACTCGTTATTGTCACCTATTGCTAATGTTTTGACGCTGCCAACCTCTCATACGCTGTAAGAATTTAATTCAACTGTTTATCACAGAAAAAGTGTGACTTGTAGGACACGTAACACTAGCGGGCATAATGTTAGCTTAATAGTCAGCTCAACAGCTGTTGTTAGCTCCGGACAAGTGACTACAACAGTAGCGATGAGCCCCGATGAACGGATCCGGGGGCGGATGGGCTCGTACATAAATGGATCGATCGGGGCGGGATACGGTGGGAAACGACAGATACCTTAAACTTGAAGACAGCCCAAGTAGAAGGATCGCTAAAGTCTGCTAAAAAAAGAAATCGCAATGCAAGTTGAACAAACTTGCAAAGACACAATATCAAATTGAACCCATTCTGGTACAAAATGACATCATAATAGACTGTCCTTTGAATGTCACGACGTTCGGCGATAACGTCACTTGAACTCCTTTGAAGACAGTTCTGGGGGCGGAGTCAGAGCCTATAAATATCCCTCGAGTACATACCTTGAACCCATAGATCGCTATAGTTCTGAACTAACAGTTTCCACTTGCGAACACTTTGTCTCATTGAGTAGATCATTTTTCAAACACAGAATAACACGTCGTATAAACTAAACTAAATACATTCATTTCAAAATGAGCTCCCTAAGCTACTTTGATATGCAGATGCTCAGAAATGAGATAGAAAATTACAAACAAGCTGAAAAACGTCAGCTTGAGGAAATCCAAGAGAAGAATTGTAGGATTTCAAGTCTTGAGGCATCTTTGAAAGAAGAGCAGGGACTGGTTGCAAAGATGAAAGAGGAGTCCAAAGAAATGCAGATGCTCAGAAATGAGATAGAAAAGTACAAACAAGCTGAAAAGCTTCAGTTGGAGGAAATCGATGAAAAGAATTGTAAGATTTCAAGTCTTGAGGCATCTTTGAAAGAAGAGCAGGAACTGGTTGCGAAGATGAAAGAGGAGTCCAAAGAAATGCAGGTGCTCAGATATGAGATAGAAAATTACAAACAAGCTGAAAAACTTCAGCTTGAGGAAATCGATGAAAAGAATTGTAAGATTTCAAGTCTTGAGGCATCTTTGAAAGAAGAACAGGAACTGGTTGCGAAGATGACAGAGGAATCCAAAGATGAAAAGATGGAAAAAATGGAAAATGTTTTGCTGGAAACCAAATCCCAGCTAAGGTCCGCAGAGTCACAGAATGTAGATCTCACAAACAAATATGAGGCAAAAATTCGGGCTCTTCATAAGGCAATCAAACACCTTGAAAATAAGTGTGCCACTGAAAAAACGATGCGGGACAAGAAAGAAAAGGAGGTGGAATCTCTGGTTGTCCTTAAAATCAAAAATGAGCAGGAAAAACAAGAACTCAAGATGAAGCTAAGCAAGACGACTGAGGAAAAAAATGAAACACTTAAAGAACTGCAGAAACAAAATGAGCAGCTTCAGACTGAGATTCAGAACAATGAGAAGTACATTCATCGTAATGACTTCCTTGAAAGAAGGATAGACGAGCTTCTTACACTACCTGGGGAGGTGTACTGCCGTCAACAGAAAGTTAAAAGTGTGGAAGAAGAAAAAGAGAAACTACAGGCTGAACTTAAAAAGTGTCAAAGACAAAATGAGGAGTATAAAGCGGGAAAGCGCTGGGCAATAGATGAGAAAAACCAACTGACAAAGAAAAATGATGAACTGAAAGTACGTCTTAGGGAGAAGGAATGTAACAACATAACGTTGAGGAAAGAGTTAAAAGCTAAAGTCCTGGAATCTGAAAGTCAGATAAAGGAGCTGGCAAGGCAACGTTTTACTATCGACCGTCTGGAAAACTGCCTTGAGGTTAAAACTAAGCAAATAATTATATTTGAAAATGAGACGCAGGAGTCTGGGAAGAAAATTTCATCCCAAGAAAATAACATAGCCCGTCTGAAAACTGCTCTTAGCAAAGCAGAAAACGATCTGGAACTGGAGATAAAGAGACGTGAAAATCTTAGGTCTGATAAAGTGCTCCTTTCTGAGACAAAGTTCTGCATTGAGAACAAACTCTATACAGCTAGAGACACTATAAAGACACTTCAGAATAAAATCAAAGAAAAGGCTCAAGAACTCCAAGAGACAAACGTAGACCTTGCCAATGCTAAGACCAGCTATAATGCTGTAAAGACTGAGCTGGACATTATCAAACTGCAGCAGGCAGAACAAAAGAAAGAACACGAGAAACAGCTTAGCTCTGCAAATGACAACCTCTTCACAGTGAAGTCAAAGTTGACGCAAACTGTGGAGGACAAAGAAGAGGTTGAGAAAGCTCTGACAAAGTCCAAACACACAGTATTTAAGCTTGAGCAAGTAATAGAAGAACTGGAAACTGACATTGGCATTCAACGACAAAAGAATGCAGTACAGAAAAAAGAAAATGACGATCTGCTGCAACAGCTGAAGGGACTTTATGACACGCTCGGCCACACTGTGCAAGTCGAGAAAAAAGCCTCCCCAGAGCAGCAAAGAAAGGATGGGGATGAACAAATAGCCCGGAAAAAGGTGAGATTTGACCTGAGTAATGTGGAATACTTTCCATCCAAAGGCGACAATGAGCTGAAAGAACAACAGAAAGAAATTAGAGACCTTAAGGGTAAAAAGGGTAACAAGCTTACCACATATGACAGTAAGCTAAAAGCAGTGCGTGGCCTGCTACCTCCTATTTCCACTAGGGCCCGGTCTAAAACTGTAGACAACTCAAAGAAGCAGTCTGAGTCTAGGAGCTCACTCAACCTCAAGTCCACTGTTACTCCCAAGGCAGAAGAAGAAATGTTTCATCCCCATTCACCTGAACTTATTTCCCAGTCAACTCTACGTAGAGTATACAATCCTGGTGCAAAACTACTCAAGCGCCGGCCTTCAGCCAAACCCAACCACATCTAAAAAATCCTCCTACCAGTTCTCACACTGACCCCAAAGAAATAATCAGCTTTTAAGCTGGTTAAAAAATATCTATTTCTTTGTTTCCAAAGTCAAAATAAATCACAAAGAGACAATATCAGAAAAAAATTTAATACCCGCCCATCCTGAGGGTATATTACATCCGTAACCCAGGAGCGGCTGTATTTGCTATAACATCATAAATGTAAGACAATAAGGACATCTCTGCATGTGTGAGGAAGTGACATGCATTTCATCTATGTCGCTTCATCACCCCCAACCGGTCGAGGTAGATGGCCGCCCCTCACTGAGCCTGGTTCTACTGAAGGTTTCTTCCTATTAAAAGGGAGTTTTTCCTTCCCACTGTCGCCAAGTGCTTGCTCATAGGGGATCTTCGGATTGTTGGGTTTTCTCTGCATTATTGTAGGGATGTTAACTTGCAATATTATATAATATTGCAAGTTAACATCCCTACAATCTCTGCGTTATTGTAGGGATGTTACCCTAAAGTTTTAAAATTGGCACAAATAAAATTGATGTGAACTGAATTTTTCTTTTGATGTGTACAAGTGGTTGTATTTGAGTACTTTTGATCTGCTTTTATTCACTACTACGCACACACTGGCTTCAAAAATACAAAGTGATGGCAGTCCCCATGAAAAGGGAATTTTGGCTTCATTTTTGTACAGTGGCAGGAAGTGGAGTGAGGTTATTAAAATAGGCTGTTCTCAGCTATTTTTAAAGCTACATTTTAGTTAGTTTTTAGTTAGCGAACCTTTAGTTACTGTGGCCAAATACATATTTCATTTTTTAAAGTAAACACATTCTCAGTCACTCGCAGTCAGACATTGAGCAAAAGCACATGTTCGGTAGCTAATCCTTGTATTTACCCTGACTAACAAAATATCTCTGCTGAAGTCACTGAGATGGTTTATATGAGAAACAGAAATCAGAATCAGAATCAGAATCAGAATACTTTATTGATCCCTGGGGGAAATTATTTTTTGTTACAGTGCTCCATTTTAAACCAACATTAAGACAAGACAGACAATACGCTGACTAAGAATAGTACAATATATACATATATATACATACATACATACATAAGTCACTTATAAATAAATATTTGGAAAAGAAACATGTGTAGTTGTAGCTGGCCTGATCAGTCACTAGGCAATGTTGCCGTTACTGTACCTTTAGGAGTTACACAGTCAGAGCAACATGCTGGACTCTTCTTTAGCTCCTCTGCAGAGCCCATTATTAAATGGGCTCTGTGAGGATGAAGCTGTGAGGATCATTGACCAGAATGCGTCCCTTTAACAAACTGATGAAACCAGCTGTAACACAGGACTTGTTGTTTTGTTTTTTTAATGCAGACCAGCAAATGCGTTCTAGGAAGAAAGAGTCAGCTGATTCATTTGCTACAATATAAGAGGTATTAGCAGTTCACCCTCCTTCTTAGCGTATGGCACAGTTTTTAAAAGTAGAGGCAGAGTTTCTGTTTAATGCTGTGCAAGCTCTGCCACACTCAGCTGTTATCCATCAGTGTTTAGCAGCCCGACTGGGCTTTTTAACAGTCTTCACTTTTACAGAGTTTTTGTATAGTAGCAGTCTCTCTGTGGGGTGAGGTGGCAAGCGGTTCCTTTTTGCTTTCACAATGCACGCAGCCATCGGACTGAAACGGTCAAAACCTCCAGATGTGGCGGGCACCGCCAGCAGCTTCTTGGCGAGGCCTTGGAGCTTCGGGAATCGAGAAGCACATTTCCAGTACTGAAGAGTAGAGTTGCTTTCCCACAGCCGTTCAGACAGGTACACGTCGAACTCTGACATCTTTAGAGTCTTTGCAGGAGGCTGAAGGAAGTTGAAGATGGACTTCCTCTTGAGGTCGTTTTCACTGATTTCAGGACAGTTGTTGTCTGAGCTGCCAGCACAAGTGTCCATCACGCCATCTGTCTGGCTTTCTTCTTTCACATCGTGCTCCAGCCCACTGCCTGTCTGATCTTTCTCTGCCTCAACAGTAGGAAATGTTGAGGCTTCCATGTTTTCTAATGTGGACTCAACAATGCTGCGAGCCTCAGATTTTGACGGAGGTGTTAGGAAATCATTCTGTTCATCCTGGTTGTCATCAGAAAACGGCTGCAAAAAAAATGGTTGTTTTAAATGTACACACATTTTTTTCCTATATCTACTCAACACGCATATTCAATTAAATATAAATCTACAGAAGTCCGCTATGCTTCTGGCCTAATTTGGTACCTGCAGTTTGATCCTAGGATCCAGCACAGCAGCTAGTATCATGTTCTTCTGGTGAATCACTGGCGGGAAGTGTGTGTAGAGGCCTGTGCGCAGGGCCTTGCAGAAGTGGGTGTAGTTGGTGACACAATTCTCCAAGGTTTTATCAAGTCCAATGAGGGACGGTATGATGAGAGACATAGTCACACCATTTCCCTGCAGGACCTACGATAGATAAGACACAAACATGGCATCCACAGTGAAGACATCGTGGACAGCGGAGAATCTCCCGGTGGTGGAGCAGACTGGGACAGAGTTCCACTGATGAAAAAGAGAGTCACGATGGATATTATAAGAATTAAATAAAAAAAGATTCAGACCAAAAGATTTGTGATCTACACAATCCAAGCTGATCAACGATAAGCTCAGTATTTTCATTTAAGATGGCGCCGGTGAGGTCGGCTGCCGTCACGACTGCTCCGACCACTTTTTCTTTGTCTTTGTTTTTTAAGTTAGTTTTCAGCGTTTCTAAATCGGCAAAATCATCACCATTGGGTACATTAGGTATGACAGTGACACTCTTGTTTCTATTGGTATACAATGTACTCACAATTCGAAGTTTTTAACTCCGGATCCGAGCTGGCCGAGTGAGATCTCGAGGGAGAACAAAGGGAAGCGGCGGCGGCCTAGAGGGAAGCGAGCCGGCGTCAGGAACAGGCTGAGAGCTCGTGCACACCGCACACCTCTGCCTAGCATCCTGCTCGCCAACGTCCAGTCACTGGAGAACAAGCTTGACGACCTCAGGGCCAGGATAAAGTTCCAGAGAGACATTCGGGACTGCAATCTCCTCTGCTTCACCGAGACATGGCTGAACCCAGCGGTGCCGGACCACGCCATCCAGCCGGCCGAGTTCTTCTCGGTTCACCGCATGGACAGGACACGGGACTCGGGGAAGTCAAGGGGAGGCGGCGTGTGTTTAATGGTGAACAACAACTGGTGCAACAGTGCGAACGTTGTTCCTCTCACACGCTCCTGCACACCAAATCTGGAACTACTGTCCATCATGTGTCGTCCTTTTTATCTACCTCGGGAATTTACATCGGTCATTGTAAGTGCCGTTTATATTCCACCACAAGCGGACACGGTCACCGCCTTATGCGAGCTGCATGAGGCACTCACACAGCACCAGACACAACACCGGGACGCTGCGCTTATTGTGATGGGGGACTTTAATAGCGCCAACCTCAAACGCGCAGCGCCGAACTTTTATCAACACATCACCTGCCCCACCAGGGGTGAAAGGACACTGGACCACTGCTACACTACGGTCAAGGACGGCTACAAGGCACAATCCCGCCCCCCGTTTGGCAAATCTGATCACGCCGCCATCTTCCTCATGCCAAAATACAAACAAAGGCTGAAACAGGAAGTTCCGGTTCAGAGGAAGGTCGCGCGCTGGACGGATCAATCGGTGGCCGCGTTACAGGACGCACTCGATGACGCAGACTGGGGCATGTTCAGAAACAGCTCCGACGATGACGTCAACGTGTTTACGGAAGCGGTTGTGGGATTCATCGGGAAACTAGCGGATGATACCGTGGAGACAAAGACTATCACAACGTTTCCCAACCAGAAGCCGTGGGTGGATAAAACCATCCGCGACGCTCTGAGATCCCGCACCGCTGCCTACAACACGGGACTCATGACGGGGGACATGGACCCGTACAAAGCCGCGTCATATAACGTGCGGAGGGCGGTGAAAGAGGCGAAGCAGCGCTACGGGAGGAAACTAGAGTCACAACTCCAACAGAGTGACTCTAGGAGCCTGTGGCGTGGACTAAGGACAATAACGGACTATAAAGCACCAACAACCGGTATGACGAACGCGGCCGTGACTCTGGCAGACGAGCTGAACACTTTCTATGCTCGCTTCGAGGCTGCAGCTAAGGTCTCCAACAATGCTAGTGTTAGCGGCGCTAACGGCTGCAGACAGGAAGATACTGCCAGCACCGGAAACGTGCTTGTCATCTCCGAGCATGAAGTAAGGAGAGCCTTCAAGAGAGTGAACACCAGGAAAGCAGCAGGACCAGACGGCATCCCAGGTCATATCCTAAGAGACTGCGCATACCAGCTAGCTCCTGTGTTCACTGAGATATTCAACATCTCTTTATCTCAGTCGGTGATCCCCACATGCTTCAAAGAGTCCATCATTGTTCCTGTCCCGAAGAAACCCCACCCTGCTTCTCTCAATGACTATCGCCCTGTAGCCCTCACCTCAGTAGTGATGAAGTGCTTTGAACGCCTGGTCAGAGACTTCATCATTTCTTCACTACCAGACACACTGGACCCACTACAGTTCGCTTACCGTCCAAATCGTTCCACAGACGATGCCATCTCTCATCTCCTCCACACATCACTCACTCACTTGGACACTAGAAGGGGGAATTATGTTAAAATGCTCTTCATAGACTACAGCTCTGCATTTAATACCATAATTCCCTCCACACTCACCACCAAGCTGGAGCATCTGGGACTCAGCTCATCTATGTGTCAGTGGATCTCCAACTTCCTAACTGGCAGACCACAGGCAGTAAGGATGGGCGGACATGTCTCAGCCTCCACCACTCTCAGCACTGGAGCCCCCCAGGGGTGTGTTCTGAGCCCCCTGCTGTACTCTTTGTACACATATGACTGTGTGGCCACTACCAGCTCCACCACCATCATCAAGTTTGCTGACGACACCGTCGTGGTGGGCCTGATCTCTGATAACAACGAGACGGCCTACCTGAAGGAGATTAGGAATCTGGAGAACTGGTGCCAGAGGAACAACCTCCTTCTAAACGTCAGTAAGACAAAGGAGCTGATAGTGGACTTCAGCACTAAGCAGGAGAGGAACTACCAGACCCCCGTCATCAACGAGTGCCCAGTGGAGAGAGTGGACAGCTTCAAATACCTCGGAGTTCACATCACGCAGGACCTGTCATGGTCCTGTCACATCAACACCGTGGTGAAAAAGGCCCGACAGCGTCTCTACCACCTCAGACGCTTGAGAGACTTCCAACTGCCCTCCAAGGTGCTCAGGAACTTTTACTCGTGCACCATAGAGAGCATCCTGGCGGGAAACATCTTAACCTGGTTCGGGAACAGCACCATGCAGGACAGACGAGCTCTACAGAGGGTTGTGCGGTCAGCTGAGCGCACCATCCGCTCCGAGCTCCCTGACCTGCACTCAATCTACAGCAGGCGGTGCTGGACCAAGGCCAGGAAGATCGTGAAGGACCTCAGCCATCCCAACAACAGACTGTTCTCTCTGTTGAGGTCAGGAAAGCGATTCCGCTCCCTGAAGACCAACACAGAGAGACTGAGGAGGAGCTTCTTCCCGCAGGCGATACGGTCTCTCAATCACACCACCACACAGTACTGACCCACACATATGGTTCTTACACACACACTGGACTTTCTGGACATTGTTTTTGCACAACACTGGTCACTATATTCTTCATTTCCAGTTAATACTTGTACAGCTGCTGTTATTGTGTATATATTTATTTATATTTAGATTTCTTCATACATTCTTATATAGTTCTATATTGTGTATTGTGTATTTTGTTGTACAGTTATTTTATTTTCAACTTTAATTTATATATTTTATCTTATTCTTCCCAGTTAAATTTACCCTTCATTCTAATTTGTGTTGTACAGTTATTTCATTTTTAACCTTAATTTATATTTTATTCCTTCCTAGTTAAATTTACCCTTTTTAATTTTGCATATTTATTTCCTATCTTATTCATAGCCTTTCCTTTTTTTGTTTTCTTTAGGTCACGAGCAGTTGTCCAAGCATTTCACTACATATCGTACTGTGTATGACTGTGTACGTGACAAATAAAATTTGAATTTGAATTTGAATTTGAATTTAATATATTTTTCATCTGCTTGAATGTTTCCTGCTTCACACAGTGCTCAACCTGCTAGATTTTTGTTTGTTATTCATTTATTTTAAATGTCTAATCTTATCTTTGAATCAAACATTCATACATATATACACTGTGTTCATTATAATAACATACATATATACTGTCAGACACCACTCTGACATTCCATTCATGCTCAGCTGAATATTAAAATGGACAAATATGTGTCATCTCTGCATACGCTATGATCATTATAGAATGACATGAAATATTAAAACTGAGCTTAATCTTCAACATAAGCAGTAGTCATATAAATTCATATACTCTTAAGCACAAATGGTGAAAGTTTTTCTGCAGAATAAGTAGCCTATTAGTTGTATCTGTATTGCGGTGTTCTGATAGTATGGCTTCTTATACTGAAGAAATGGATCTAAATAAATAACTAAATAAATCCTCCAGCACTCGTTATTGTCACCTATTGCTAATGTTTTGACGCTGCCAACCTCTCATACGCTGTAAGAATTTAATTCAACTGTTTATCACAGAAAAAGTGTGACTTGTAGGCAGTGTTGGGACTAACGCGTTATTAAGTAACGCGTTACAGTAACTACGTTATTATTGTGGTAACGAGCACGGTAACTAGTTATTATGCCAAAATCAGGAACGCGTTACTCGTTACTGGGATTTAGATAGGGTCGTTACTCGTTACTTCGTGTGGTGGCATCGCGGAGTTTCCACAGATTCAGTAACATTAGCAAGTGGTGGAGGCAGCAGGTGGATGAAGGAAAAGGGACGCAGAAGGAAAAGAGACCCGAGGCGGCCGCCGGTCCAAGTGTGAACTGAACTTCAGGTAAGAAGTTATGACCTGCAGTCTCTCTGGGTCAGATATAAACCAAGCTTAGGTGGAGTTTATTTTCGTTATTCTGACTTTTTCCGTACTGCGTGCTAGCTAGCATGACGGAGTTTCTATACAGCTGGGTGGTGCTATGAAGTTAATGATGTTGAACCTTATTTTGTTCATAAGTTATTAGAGTTGCCAACCGTCCCGTCTGGTATTCAGAGAAAATATTACGCGTTTCTTATTGAGGTGAAAAGGAACAGTTTGTCCCGTAATTCAGCTACAATGAAAAAGGCACAAAGCTGGAGTTATTCTGTGTCTTTACGCTGCACAGCTGCCTCTTCTTCTCTCATTCCCTCCCCCTCCCTCTCCCGTTTCTACTTCAATCATGAAAACTGATCAATGATCAGCTGATCGGCTCTCTTGTTTGTTTATCGCCCACTTTGCGCCGAAAGAGGAAACCAGCGGATGTCGCGCTAAACAACAGCAGCACGTTTAAGCTTGATCAGCTATTGTTAGAATTTATTTAATATTAATTTCTAGTATCAGCTGATGTTTGCTGGAGCCACAGCTGTAAAAAAAAGCTGCTGGTCATGATATGGTTTGGTTATCTGGTGAGAGGGAAACATGAAGATGAAACCAGGAGATGTCCTTACTGGATCATCAGAGCTGAGCAGGTGATGGAGAAACAGGTTTACCTTTTAGATGACATGAATGAGTTGAAGGGAAGTTATGAACTGTTTCTGAGAGACAAATAACCCCAGGATCCTTTTTTAGGTAGCTGACAGCTGGTAACTGTGCAGGTGCGGATCTAGCAAAGTGTGGCCAAGGGGGCATGTAGGGCATTAACAGGGAATGGGGGGCACAAAGAAATACTTTTCTTTCTTATTCTCATTTAAAATGTCTAGCTTTTAAAAAATAATTATCTGAATCTTACAACAAACGATTGATAGATTGATGCATATATACCATCAAAACAGTGAACATCACTGTCACAACAGTGTTTGTTTTCATTCAAAGGCTTTATGATTTTTCCTATAATGGTGGGCCAGTTTCTAGTCAAAATGCCCGGGCCAATTTTCTTTCCCAGTCCAGCCCTGTATGCATCTCATCTGCAGTCTGGTGTTACCTACATCTTCCTATTCAGAAGGCAGAATTTCTGAGTTCTGAGTACAATCGAAAGCACCACGACTGCAGTTTTTGTGTTGGATGTAAAAGGCGCACATGACTCTGTGACGTAGGCTAGAATCATGGCAGCAGTCAATGACGGTCCAGGCGTGGGATTTCTCTCGTGGAAATATGCACGTTATCATATCCTTTCTATTGGTAGGTGGCACAGTGCACTTGTGGCAAGTAAGCAAGCTAGAAGACTGGCAAAGTTATGGAAGAAACACATTAACAAGAGAATTCTGAGTAAAACCAAAGTTACTTTCCCTAGTAACTAGTTACTTTGAAAGTAACGAGTAACTTGAAGTAACTGAGTTACTTTTGAGAGAAGTAACTAGTAATGTAACTAAGTTACTATTTTAAAGTAACTTACCCAACACTGCTTGTAGGACACGTAACACTAGCGGGCATAATGTTAGCTTAATAGTCAGCTCAACAGCTGTTGTTAGCTCCGGACAAGTGACTACAACAGTAGCGATGAGCCCCGATGAACGGATCCGGGGGCGGATGGGCTCGTACATAAATGGATCGATCGGGGCGGGATACGGTGGGAAACGACAGATACCTTAAACTTGAAGACAGCCCAAGTAGAAGGATCGCTAAAGTCTGCTAAAAAAAGAAATCGCAATGCAAGTTGAACAAACTTGCAAAGACACAATATCAAATTGAACCCATTCTGGTACAAAATGACATCATAATAGACTGTCCTTTGAATGTCACGACGTTCGGCGATAACGTCACTTGAACTCCTTTGAAGACAGTTCTGGGGGCGGAGTCAGATCCTATAAATATCCCTCGAGTACATACCTTGAACCCATAGATCGCTATAGTTCTGAACTAACAGTTTCCACTTGCGAACACTTTGTCTCATTGAGTAGATCATTTTTCAAACACAGAATAACACGTCGTATAAACTAAACTAAATACATTCATTTCAAAATGAGCTCCCTAAGCTACTTTGATATGCAGATGCTCAGAAATGAGATAGAAAATTACAAACAAGCTAAAAAACTTCAGCTTGAGGAAATCCAAGAAAAGAATTGTAGGATTTCAAGTCTTGAGGCATCTTTGAAAGAAGAGCAGGGACTGGTTGCGAAGATGAAAGAGGAGTCCAAAGAAATGCAGGTGCTCAGATATGAGATAGAAAATTACAAACAAGCTGAAAAACTTCAGCTTGAGGAAATCGATGAAAAGAATTGTAAGATTTCAAGTCTTGAGGCATCTTTGAAAGAAGAGCAGGAACTGGTTGCGAAGATGAAAGAGGAGTCCAAAGAAATGCAGGTGCTCAGATATGAGATAGAAAATTACAAACAAGCTGAAAAACTTCAGCTTGAGGAAATCGATGAAAAGAATTGTAAGATTTCAAGTCTTGAGGCATCTTTGAAAGAAGAACAGGAACTGGTTGCGAAGATGACAGAGGAATCCAAAGATGAAAAGATGGAAAAAATGGAAAATGTTTTGCTGGAAACCAAATCCCAGCTAAGGTCCGCAGAGTCACAGAATGTAGATCTCACAAACAAATATGAGGCAAAAATTCGGGCTCTTCATAAGGCAATCAAACACCTTGAAAATAAGTGTGCCACTGAAAAAACGATGCGGGACAAGAAAGAAAAGGAGGTGGAATCTCTGGTTGTCCTTAAAATCAAAAATGAGCAGGAAAAACAAGAACTCAAGATGAAGCTAAGCAAGACGACTGAGGAAAAAAATGAAACACTTAAAGAACTGCAGAAACAAAATGAGCAGCTTCAGACTGAGATTCAGAACAATGAGAAGTACATTCATCATAATGACTTCCTTGAAAGAAGGATAGACGAGCTTCTTACACTACCTGGGGAGGTGTACTGCCGTCAACAGAAAGTTAAAAGTGTGGAAGAAGAAAAAGAGAAACTACAGGCTGAACTTAAAAAGTGTCAAAGACAAAATGAGGAGTATAAAGCGGGAAAGCGCTGGGCAATAGATGAGAAAAACCAACTGACAAAGAAAAATGATGAACTGAAAGTACGTCTTAGGGAGAAGGAATGTAACAACATAACGTTGAGGAAAGAGTTAAAAGCTAAAGTCCTGGAATCTGAAAGTCAGATAAAGGAGCTGGCAAGGCAACGTTTTACTATCGACCGTCTGGAAAACTGCCTTGAGGTTAAAACTAAGCAAATAATTATATTTGAAAATGAGACGCAGGAGTCTGGGAAGAAAATTTCATCCCAAGAAAATAACATAGCCCGTCTGAAAACTGCTCAACAGCTGAGGGGACTTTATGACACACTCGGCCACACTGTGCAAGTCGAGAAAAAAGCCTCCCCAGAGCAGCAAAGAAAGGATGGGGATGAACAAATAGCCCGGAAAAAGGTGAGATTTGACCTGAGTAATGTGGAATACTTTCCATCCAAAGGCGACAATGAGCTGAAAGAACAACAGAAAGAAATTAGAGACCTTAAGGGTAAAAAGGGTAACAAGCTTACCACATATGACAGTAAGCTAAAAGCAGTGCATGGCCTGCTACCTCCTATTTCCACTAGGGCCCGGTCTAAAACTGTAGACAACTCAAAGAAGCAGTCTGAGTCTAGGAGCTCACTCAACCTCAAGTCCACTGTTACTCCCAAGGCAGAAGAAGAAATGTTTCATCCCCATTCACCTGAACTTACTTCCCAGTCAACTCTACGTAGAGTATACAATCCTGGTGCAAAACTACTCAAGCGCCGGCTTTCAGCCAAACCCAACCACATCTAAAAAATCCTCCTACCAGTTCTCACACTGACTCCAAAGAAATAATCAGCTTTTAAGCTGGTTAAAAAATATCTATTTCTTTGTTTCCAAAGTCAAAATAAATCACAAAGAGACAATATCAGAAAAAAATTTAATACCCGCCCATCCTGAGGGTATATTACATCCGTAACCCAGGAGAGGCTGTATTTGCTATAACATCATAAATGTAAGACAATAAGGACATCTCTGCATGTGTGAGGAAGTGACATGCATTTCATCTATGTCGCTTCATCACCCCCAACCGGTCGAGGTAGATGGCCGCTTCTCACTGAGCCTGGTTCTACTGAAGGTTTCTTCCTACTAAAAGGGAGTTTTTCCTTCCCACTGTCGCCAAGTGCTTGCTCATAGGGGATCTTCGGATTGTTGGGTTTTCTCTGCGTTATTGTAGGGATGTTACCTTGCAATATTATAATATTGCGAGGTAACATCCCTACAATCTCTGCGTTATTGTAGGGATGTTACCTTGCAATATTATATTATATAATATAATAAAGGTTTAAAATTAGCACAAATAAAATTGATGTGAACTGAATTTTTCTTTTGATGTGTACAAGTGGTTGTATTTGAGTACTTTTGATCTGCTTTTATTCACTACTACGCACACACTGGCTTCAAAAATACAAAGTGATGGCAGTCCCCATGAAAAGGGAATTTTGGCTTCATTTTTGTACAGTGGCAGGAAGTGGAGTGAGGTTATTAAAATAGGCTGTTCTCAGCTATTTTTAAAGCTACATTTTAGTTAGTTTTTAGTTAGCGAACCTTTAGTTACTGTGGCCAAATACATATTTCATTTTTTAAAGTAAACACATTCTCAGTCACTCGCAGTCAGACATTGAGCAAAAGCACATGTTCGGTAGCTAATCCTTGTATTTACCCTGACTAACAAAATATCTCTGCTGAAGTCACTGAGATGGTTTATATGAGAAACAGAAATGTTACTGGCCTGATCAGTCACTAGGCAATGTTGCCGTTACTATACCTTTAGGAGTTACACAGTCAGAGCAACATGCTGGACTCTTCTTTAGCTCCTCTGCAGAGCCCATTATTAAATATGTGCAAACAGCAGCATGTTTCTGGCTCCCTCCACACATGGTCAAGGTCAGGTTTATTGATCGAGCACATTTCCAACAGCCCATGCTGCACAACTTGCTTTACAAACTAGAATGCAACTAAAACAAGTAAAATGCACTACAATGACGCAATAAAATATAAATGAATAATAACACTAAAATAAAATAGAATGCATTTAAATTACTTATTGGCAGCTGATTTGACGCAGTTTCAACTGAAGATGAATCAATGAGAGGATTAAAAAAAATGTTCTCACAGTTTTCTTCAGTCGCAAACTGTCTTTAATATCAGACATATTCCAATATTCCAGTTTCTAGCAGATATCTCAGTTTCTTGATAACACAGCTGATACATACTCCAATGTTTAATGCAAGCAAAAACTTTTTGAATGCTTCTCAGAGGAGATCACAGCACTCATAACACTGGTTTTAATTTTCAACACATTATCGGTCTTTACTGCAGTAAAATCAGGTAGCTGTCATTCAATGCCAACATCAGCCTACCTGACAAAGCCAAACTAAATGAAGCTTTTCCATCAACTTCCATCAGACATTATAGTTTATCCAAGCAAAATGTTTTCTTTTTAAAAATCTATGGTTTTGAGGAAAACAACAGCATCTATGAAAGTACATGAATTATTGATTAGGCTATTTGAAAATGGTGAAAGACAAGTCTGATAAAAAGCTGAAAAGATGCTGACACTGTTGTATTTCACGTTAGAATGAATGAAACAAAACTGTAATGCCTGAAAGAAATGTACAGTGGATTTCTCATTTGACTATAAAATATAAATGACTTTTGGGGTGGAGGGACTGAATAGCCAAATTCAATATAAAGATCTACTGTTCCATCGCGTTTGGCAGCAAATATCTCATTTATCAGTGCATAGTGGAAATAAATAAGCATTCAACCTCTGATTTGACATTTTATTACTGTCTTAACAAAAGTTGCAGTCAGAAAACATGAAATTCTGCAAAAGAACGATACAAGCTGAACTCATTTTGGTTTGAAGTGAATCAGATGCCATTCATTCACCGACTCCATTTCTAATTTGCCATTTCCCAATCCAGTAGAGAGCTCTGACTTGAATCATGTGTGGAAGGGACAAAGTACAACTCTGAGCAGCACCGTACAGCACGCAGAGACAGTGTGCATCTCTATCGCTGCTGCAGGTATGAAGCTGTGAGGATCATTGACCAGAATGCGTCCTTTTAACAAACTGATGAAACCAGCTGTAACACAGGACTTGTTGTTTTGTTTTTTTAATGCAGACCAGCAAATGCGTTCTAGGAAGAAAGAGTCAGCTGATTCATTTGCTACAATATAAGAGGTATTAGCAGTTCACCCTCCTTCTTAGCGTATGGCACAGTTTTTAAAAGTAGAGGCAGAGTTTCTGTTTAATGCTGTGAAACCTCTGCCACACTCAGCTGTTATCCATCAGTGTTTAGCAGCCCGACTGGGCTTTTTAACAGTCTTCACTTTTACAGAGTTTTTGTATAGTAGCAGTCTCTCTGTGGTGTGAGGTGGCAAGCGGTTCCTTTTTGCTTTCACAATGCACGCAGCCATCGGACTGAAACGGTCAAAACCTCCAGATGTGGCGGGCACCGCCAGCAGCTTCTTGGCGAGGCCTTGGAGCTTCGGGAATCGAGAAGCACATTTCCAGTACTGAAGAGTAGAGTTGCTTTCCCACAGCGGTTCAGACAGGTACACGTCGAACTCTGACATCTTTAGAGTCTTTGCAGGCGGCTGAAGGAAGTTGAAGATGGACTTCCTCTTGAGGTCGTTTTCACTGATTTCAGGACAGTTGTTGTCTGAGCTGCCAGCACAAGTGTCCATCACGCCATCTGTCTGGCTTTCTTCTTTCACATCGTGCTCCAGCCCACTGCCTGTCTGATCTTTCTCTGCCTCAACAGTAGGAAATGTTGAGGCTTCCATGTTTTCTAATGTGGACTCAACAATGCTGCGAGCCTCAGATTTTGACGGAGGTGTTAGGAAATCATTCTGTTCATCCTGGTTGTCATCAGAAAACGGCTGCAAAAAAAATGGTTGTTTTAAATGTACACACATTTTTTTCCTATATCTACTCAACACGCATATTCAATTAAATATAAATCTACAGAAGTCCGCTATGCTTCTGGCCTAATTTGGTACCTGCAGTTTGATCCTAGGATCCAGCACAGCAGCTAGTATCATGTCCTTCTGGTGAATCACTGGCTGGAAGTGTGTGTAGAGGCCTGTGCGCAGGGCCTTGCAGAAGTGGGTGTAGTTGGTGACACAATTCTCCAAGGTTTTATCAAGTCCAATGAGGGACGGTATGATGAGAGACATAGTCACACCATTTCCCTGCAGGACCTACGATAGATAAGACACAAACATGGCATCCACAGTGAAGACATCGTGGACAGCGGAGAATCTCCCGGTGGTGGAGCAGACTGGGACAGAGTTCCACTGATGAAAAAGAGAGTCACGATGGATATTATAAGAATTAAATAAAAAAAGATTCAGACCAAAAGATTTGTGATCTACACAATCCAAGCTGATCAACGATAAGCTCAGTATTTTCATTTAATATATTTTTCATCTGCTTGAATGTTTCCTGCTTCACACAGTGCTCAACCTGCTAGATTTTTGTTTGTTATTCATTTATTTTAAATGTCTAATCTTATCTTTGAATCAAACATTCATACATATATACACTGTGTTCATTATAATAACATACATATATACTGTCAGACACCACTCTGACATTCCATTCATGCTCAGCTGAATATTAAAATGGACAAATATGTGTCATCTCTGCATACGCTATGATCATTATAGAATGACATGAAATATTAAAACTGAGCTTAATCTTCAACATAAGCAGTAGTCATATAAATTCATATACTCTTAAGCACAAATGGTGAAAGTTTTTCTGCAGAATAAGTAGCCTATTAGTTGTATCTGTATTGCGGTGTTCTGATAGTATGGCTTCTTATACTGAAGAAATGGATCTAAATAAATAACTAAATAAATCCTCCAGCACTCGTTATTGTCACCTATTGCTAATGTTTTGACGCTGCCAACCTCTCATACGCTGTAAGAATTTAATTCAACTGTTTATCACAGAAAAAGTGTGACTTGTAGGACACGTAACACTAGCGGGCATAATGTTAGCTTAATAGTCAGCTCAACAGCTGTTGTTAGCTCCGGACAAGTGACTACAACAGTAGCGATGAGCCCCGATGAACGGAACCGGGGGCGGATGGGCTCGTACATAAATGGATCGATCGGGGCGGGATACGGTGGGAAACGACAGATACCTTAAACTTGAAGACAGCCCAAGTAGAAGGATCGCTAAAGTCTGCTAAAAAAAGAAATCGCAATGCAAGTTGAACAAACTTGCAAAGACACAATATCAAATTGAACCCATTCTGGTACAAAATGACATCATAATAGACTGTCCTTTGAATGTCACGACGTTCGGCGATAACGTCACTTGAACTCCTTTGAAGACAGTTCTGGGGGCGGAGTCAGAGCCTATAAATATCCCTCGAGTACATACCTTGAACCCATAGATCGCTATAGTTCTGAACTAACAGTTTCCACTTGCGAACACTGTCTCATTGAGTAGATCATTTTTCAAACACAGAATAACACGTCGTATAAACTAAACTAAATACATTCATTTCAAAATGAGCTCCCTAAGCTACTTTGATATGCAGATGCTCAGAAATGAGATAGAAAATTACAAACAAGCTGAAAAACTTCAGCTTGAGGAAATCCAAGAAAAGAATTGTAGGATTTCAAGTCTTGAGGCATCTTTGAAAGAAGAGCAGGGACTGGTTGCAAAGATGAAAGAGGAGTCCAAAGAAATGCAGGTGCTCAGAAATGAGATAGAAAAGTACAAACAAGCTGAAAAGCTTCAGTTGGAGGAAATCGATGAAAAGAATTGTAAGATTTCAAGTCTTGAGGCATCTTTGAAAGAAGAGCAGGAACTGGTTGCGAAGATGAAAGAGGAGTCCAAAGAAATGCAGGTGCTCAGATATGAGATAGAAAATTACAAACAAGCTGAAAAACTTCAGCTTGAGGAAATCGATGAAAAGAATTCTAAGATTTCAAGTCTTGAGGCATCTTTGAAAGAAGAACAGGAACTGGTTGCGAAGATGACAGAGGAATCCAAAGATGAAAAGATGGAAAAAATGGAAAATGTTTTGCTGGAAACCAAATCCCAGCTAAGGTCCGCAGAGTCACAGAATGTAGATCTCACAAACAAATATGAGGCAAAAATTCGGGCTCTTCATAAGGCAATCAAACACCTTGAAAATAAGTGTGCCACTGAAAAAACGATGCGGGACAAGAAAGAAAAGGAGGTGGAATCTCTGGTTGTCCTTAAAATCAAAAATGAGCAGGAAAAACAAGAACTCAAGATGAAGCTAAGCAAGACGACTGAGGAAAAAAATGAAACACTTAAAGAACTGCAGAAACAAAATGAGCAGCTTCAGACTGAGATTCAGAACAATGAGAAGTACATTCATCGTAATGACTTCCTTGAAAGAAGGATAGACGAGCTTCTTACACTACCTGGGGAGGTGTACTGCCGTCAACAGAAAGTTAAAAGTGTGGAAGAAGAAAAAGAGAAACTACAGGCTGAACTTAAAAAGTGTCAAAGACAAAATGAGGAGTATAAAGCGGGAAAGCGCTGGGCAATAGACGAGAAAAACCAACTGACAAAGAAAAATGATGAACTGAAAGTACGTCTTAGGGAGAAGGAATGTAACAACATAACGTTGAGGAAAGAGTTAAAAGCTAAAGTCCTGGAATCTGAAAGTCAGATAAAGGAGCTGGCAAGGCAACGTTTTACTATCGACCGTCTGGAAAACTGCCTTGAGGTTAAAACTAAGCAAATAATTATATTTGAAAATGAGACGCAGGAGTCTGGGAAGAAAATTTCATCCCAAGAAAATAACATAGCCCGTCTGAAAACTGCTCTTAGCAAAGCAGAAAACGATCTGGAACTGGAGATAAAGAGACGTGAAAATCTTAGGTCTGATAAAGTGCTCCTTTCTGAGACAAAGTTCTGCATTGAGAACGAACTCTATACAGCTAGAGACACTATAAAGACACTTCAGAATAAAATCAAAGAAAAGGCTCAAGAACTCCAAGAGACAAACGTAGACCTTGCCAATGCTAAGACCAGCTATAATGCTGTAAAGACTGAGCTGGACATTATCAAACTGCAGCAGGCAGAACAAAAGAAAGAACACGAGAAACAGCTTAGCTCTGCAAATGACAACCTCTTCACAGTGAAGTCAAAGTTGACGCAAACTGTGGAGGACAAAGAAGAGGTTGAGAAAGCTCTGACAAAGTCCAAACACACAGTATTTAAGCTTGAGCAAGTAATAGAAGAACTGGAAACTGACATTGGCATTCAACGACAAAAGAATGCAGTACAGAAAAAAGAAAATGACGATCTGCTGCAACAGCTGAAGGGACTTTATGACACGCTCGGCCGCACTGTGCAAGTCGAGAAAAAAGCCTCCCCAGAGCAGCAAAGAAAGGATGGGGATGAACAAATAGCCCGGAAAAAGGTGAGATTTGACCTGAGTAATGCGGAATACTTTCCATCCAAAGGCGACAATGAGCTGAAAGAACAACAGAAAGAAATTAGAGACCTTAAGGGTAAAAAGGGTAACAAGCTTACCACATATGACAGTAAGCTAAAAGCAGTGCATGGCCTGCTACCTCCTATTTCCACTAGGGCCCGGTCTAAAACTGTAGACAACTCAAAGAAGCAGTCTGAGTCTAGGAGCTCACTCAACCTCAAGTCCACTGTTACTCCCAAGGCAGAAGAAGAAATGTTTCATCCCCATTCACCTGAACTTACTTCCCAGTCAACTCTACGTAGAGTATACAATCCTGGTGCAAAACTACTCAAGCGCCGGCCTTCAGCCAAACCCAACCACATCTAAAAAATCCTCCTACCAGTTCTCACACTGACCCCAAAGAAATAATCAGCTTTTAAGCTGGTTAAAAAATATCTATTTCTTTGTTTCCAAAGTCAAAATAAATCACAAAGAGACAATATCAGAAAAAAATTTAATACCCGCCCATCCTGAGGGTATATTACATCCGTAACCCAGGAGAGGCTGTATTTGCTATAACATCATAAATGTAAGACAATAAGGACATCTCTGCATGTGTGAGGAAGTGACATGCATTTCATCTATGTCGCTTCATCACCCCCAACCGGTCGAGGTAGATGGCCGCCCCTCACTGAGCCTGGTTCTACTGAAGGTTTCTTCCTATTAAAAGGGAGTTTTTCCTTCCCACTGTCGCCAAGTGCTTGCTCATAGGGGATCTTCGGATTGTTGGGTTTTCTCTGCATTATTGTAGGGATGTTAACTTGCAATATTATATAATATTGCAAGTTAACATCCCTACAATCTCTGCGTTATTGTAGGGATGTTACCCTAAAGTTTTAAAATTGGCACAAATAAAATTGATGTGAACTGAATTTTTCTTTTGATGTGTACAAGTGGTTGTATTTGAGTACTTTTGATCTGCTTTTATTCACTACTACGCACACACTGGCTTCAAAAATACAAAGTGATGGCAGTCCCCATGAAAAGGGAATTTTGGCTTCATTTTTGTACAGTGGCAGGAAGTGGAGTGAGGTTATTAAAATAGGCTGTTCTCAGCTATTTTTAAAGCTACATTTTAGTTAGTTTTTAGTTAGCGAACCTTTAGTTACTGTGGCCAAATACATATTTCATTTTTTAAAGTAAACACATTCTCAGTCACTTGCAGTCAGACATTGAGCAAAAGCACATGTTCGGTAGCTAATCCTTGTATTTACCCTGACTAACAAAATATCTCTGCTGAAGTCACTGAGATGGTTTATATGAGAAACAGAAATGTTACTGGCCTGATCAGTCACTAGGCAATGTTGCCGTTACTGTACCTTTAGGAGTTACACAGTCAGAGCAACATGCTGGACTCTTCTTTAGCTCCTCTGCAGAGCCCATTATTAAATATGTGCAAACAGCAGCATGTTTCTGGCTCCCTCCACACATGGTCAAGGTCAGGTTTATTGATCGAGCACATTTCCAACAGCCCATGCTGCACAACTTGCTTTACAAACTAGAATGCAACTAAAACAAGTAAAATGCACTACAATGACGCAATAAAATATAAATGAATAATAACACTAAAATAAAATAGAATGCATTTAAATTACTTATTGGCAGCTGATTTGACGCAGTTTCAACTGAAGATGAATCAATGAGAGGATTAAAAAAAATGTTCTCACAGTTTTCTTCAGTCGCAAACTGTCTTTAATATCAGACATATTCCAATATTCCAGTTTCTAGCAGATATCTCAGTTTCTTGATAACACAGCTGATACATACTCCAATGTTTAATGCAAGCAAAAACTTTTTGAATGCTTCTCAGAGGAGATCACAGCACTCATAACACTGGTTTTAATTTTCAACACATTATCGGTCTTTACCGCAGTAAAATCAGGTAGCTGTCATTCAATGCCAACATCAGCCTACCTGACAAAGCCAAACTAAATGAAGCTTTTCCATCAACTTCCATCAGACATTATAGTTTATCCAAGCAAAATGTTTTCTTTTTAAAAATCTATGGTTTTGAGGAAAACAACAGCATCTATGAAAGTACATGAATTATTGATTAGGCTATTTGAAAATGGTGAAAGACAAGTCTGATAAAAAGCTGAAAAGATGCTGACACTGTTGTATTTCACGTTAGAATGAATGAAACAAAACTGTAATGCCTGAAAGAAATGTACAGTGGATTTCTCATTTGACTATAAAATATAAATGACTTTTGGGGTGGAGGGACTGAATAGCCAAATTCAATATAAAGATCTACTGTTCCATCACGTTTGGCAGCAAATATCTCATTTATCAGTGCATAGTGGAAATAAATAAGCATTCAACCTCTGATTTGACATTTTATTACTGTCTTAACAAAAGTTGCAGTCAGAAAACATGAAATTCTGCAAAAGAACGATACAAGCTGAACTCATTTTGGTTTGAAGTGAATCAGATGCCATTCATTCACCGACTCCATTTCTAATTTGCCATTTCCCAATCCAGTAGAGAGCTCTGACTTGAATCATGTGTGGAAGGGACAAAGTACAACTCTGAGCAGCACCGTACAGCACGCAGAGACAGTGTGCATCTCTATCGCTGCTGCAGGTATGAAGCTGTGAGGATCATTGACCAGAATGCGTCCTTTTAACAAACTGATGAAACCAGCTGTAACACAGGACTTGTTGTTTTGTTTTTTTAATGCAGACCAGCAAATGCGTTCTAGGAAGAAAGAGTCAGCTGATTCATTTGCTACAATATAAGAGGTATTAGCAGTTCACCCTCCTTCTTAGCGTATGGCACAGTTTTTAAAAGTAGAGGCAGAGTTTCTGTTTAATGCTGTGCAAGCTCTGCCACACTCAGCTGTTATCCATCAGTGTTTAGCAGCCCGACTGGGCTTTTTAACAGTCTTCACTTTTACAGAGTTTTTGTATAGTAGCAGTCTCTCTGTGGTGTGAGGTGGCAAGCGGTTCCTTTTTGCTTTCACAATGCACGCAGCCATCGGACTGAAACGGTCAAAACCTCCAGATGTGGCGGGCACCGCCAGCAGCTTCTTGGCGAGGCCTTGGAGCTTCGGGAATCGAGAAGCACATTTCCAGTACTGAAGAGTAGAGTTGCTTTCCCACAGCGGTTCAGACAGGTACACGTCGAACTCTGACATCTTTAGAGTCTTTGCAGGCGGCTGAAGGAAGTTGAAGATGGACTTCCTCTTGAGGTCGTTTTCACTGATTTCAGGACAGTTGTTGTCTGAGCTGCCAGCACAAGTGTCCATCACGCCATCTGTCTGGCTTTCTTCTTTCACATCGTGCTCCAGCCCACTGCCTGTCTGATCTTTCTCTGCCTCAACAGTAGGAAATGTTGAGGCTTCCATGTTTTCTAATGTGGACTCAACAATGCTGCGAGCCTCAGATTTTGACGGAGGTGTTAGGAAATCATTCTGTTCATCCTGGTTGTCATCAGAAAACGGCTGCAAAAAAAATGGTTGTTTTAAATGTACACACATTTTTTTCCTATATCTACTCAACACGCATATTCAATTAAATATAAATCTACAGAAGTCCGCTATGCTTCTGGCCTAATTTGGTACCTGCAGTTTGATCCTAGGATCCAGCACAGCAGCTAGTATCATGTCCTTCTGGTGAATCACTGGCTGGAAGTGTGTGTAGAGGCCTGTGCGCAGGGCCTTGCAGAAGTGGGTGTAGTTGGTGACACAATTCTCCAAGGTTTTATCAAGTCCAATGAGGGACGGTATGATGAGAGACATAGTCACACCATTTCCCTGCAGGACCTACGATAGATAAGACACAAACATGGCATCCACAGTGAAGACATCGTGGACAGCGGAGAATCTCCCGGTGGTGGAGCAGACTGGGACAGAGTTCCACTGATGAAAAAGAGAGTCACGATGGATATTATAAGAATTAAATAAAAAAAGATTCAGACCAAAAGATTTGTGATCTACACAATCCAAGCTGATCAACGATAAGCTCAGTATTTTCATTTAATATATTTTTCATCTGCTTGAATGTTTCCTGCTTCACACAGTGCTCAACCTGCTAGATTTTTGTTTGTTATTCATTTATTTTAAATGTCTAATCTTATCTTTGAATCAAACATTCATACATATATACACTGTGTTCATTATAATAACATACATATATACTGTCAGACACCACTCTGACATTCCATTCATGCTCAGCTGAATATTAAAATGGACAAATATGTGTCATCTCTGCATACGCTATGATCATTATAGAATGACATGAAATATTAAAACTGAGCTTAATCTTCAACATAAGCAGTAGTCATATAAATTCATATACTCTTAAGCACAAATGGTGAAAGTTTTTCTGCAGAATAAGTAGCCTATTAGTTGTATCTGTATTGCGGTGTTCTGATAGTATGGCTTCTTATACTGAAGAAATGGATCTAAATAAATAACTAAATAAATCCTCCAGCACTCGTTATTGTCACCTATTGCTAATGTTTTGACGCTGCCAACCTCTCATACACTGTAAGAATTTAATTCAACTGTTTATCACAGAAAAAGTGTGACTTGTAGGACACGTAACACTAGCGGGCATAATGTTAGCTTAATAGTCAGCTCAACAGCTGTTGTTAGCTCCGGACAAGTGACTACAACAGTAGCGATGAGCCCCGATGAACGGATCCGGGGGCGGATGGGCTCGTACATAAATGGATCGATCGGGGCGGGATACGGTGGGAAACGACAGATACCTTAAACTTGAAGACAGCCCAAGTAGAAGGATCGCTAAAGTCTGCTAAAAAAAGAAATCGCAATGCAAGTTGAACAAACTTGCAAAGACACAATATCAAATTGAACCCATTCTGGTACAAAATGACATCATAATAGACTGTCCTTTGAATGTCACGACGTTCGGCGATAACGTCACTTGAACTCCTTTGAAGACAGTTCTGGGGGCGGAGTCAGAGCCTATAAATATCCCTCGAGTACATACCTTGAACCCATAGATCGCTATAGTTCTGAACTAACAGTTTCCACTTGCGAACACTGTCTCATTGAGTAGATCATTTTTCAAACACAGAATAACACGTCGTATAAACTAAACTAAATACATTCATTTCAAAATGAGCTCCCTAAGCTACTTTGATATGCAGATGCTCAGAAATGAGATAGAAAATTACAAACAAGCTGAAAAACTTCAGCTTGAGGAAATCCAAGAAAAGAATTGTAGGATTTCAAGTCTTGAGGCATCTTTGAAAGAAGAGCAGGGACTGGTTGCAAAGATGAAAGAGGAGTCCAAAGAAATGCAGGTGCTCAGAAATGAGATAGAAAAGTACAAACAAGCTGAAAAGCTTCAGTTGGAGGAAATCGATGAAAAGAATTGTAAGATTTCAAGTCTTGAGGCATCTTTGAAAGAAGAGCAGGAACTGGTTGCGAAGATGAAAGAGGAGTCCAAAGAAATGCAGGTGCTCAGATATGAGATAGAAAATTACAAACAAGCTGAAAAACTTCAGCTTGAGGAAATCGATGAAAAGAATTCTAAGATTTCAAGTCTTGAGGCATCTTTGAAAGAAGAACAGGAACTGGTTGCGAAGATGACAGAGGAATCCAAAGATGAAAAGATGGAAAAAATGGAAAATGTTTTGCTGGAAACCAAATCCCAGCTAAGGTCCGCAGAGTCACAGAATGTAGATCTCACAAACAAATATGAGGCAAAAATTCGGGCTCTTCATAAGGCAATCAAACACCTTGAAAATAAGTGTGCCACTGAAAAAACGATGCGGGACAAGAAAGAAAAGGAGGTGGAATCTCTGGTTGTCCTTAAAATCAAAAATGAGCAGGAAAAACAAGAACTCAAGATGAAGCTAAGCAAGACGACTGAGGAAAAAAATGAAACACTTAAAGAACTGCAGAAACAAAATGAGCAGCTTCAGACTGAGATTCAGAACAATGAGAAGTACATTCATCGTAATGACTTCCTTGAAAGAAGGATAGACGAGCTTCTTACACTACCTGGGGAGGTGTACTGCCGTCAACAGAAAGTTAAAAGTGTGGAAGAAGAAAAAGAGAAACTACAGGCTGAACTTAAAAAGTGTCAAAGACAAAATGAGGAGTATAAAGCGGGAAAGCGCTGGGCAATAGATGAGAAAAACCAACTGACAAAGAAAAATGATGAACTGAAAGTACGTCTTAGGGAGAAGGAATGTAACAACATAACGTTGAGGAAAGAGTTAAAAGCTAAAGTCCTGGAATCTGAAAGTCAGATAAAGGAGCTGGCAAGGCAACGTTTTACTATCGACCGTCTGGAAAACTGCCTTGAGGTTAAAACTAAGCAAATAATTATATTTGAAAATGAGACGCAGGAGTCTGGGAAGAAAATTTCATCCCAAGAAAATAACATAGCCCGTCTGAAAACTGCTCTTAGCAAAGCAGAAAACGATCTGGAACTGGAGATAAAGAGACGTGAAAATCTTAGGTCTGATAAAGTGCTCCTTTCTGAGACAAAGTTCTGCATTGAGAACGAACTCTATACAGCTAGAGACACTATAAAGACACTTCAGAATAAAATCAAAGAAAAGGCTCAAGAACTCCAAGAGACAAACGTAGACCTTGCCAATGCTAAGACCAGCTATAATGCTGTAAAGACTGAGCTGGACATTATCAAACTGCAGCAGGCAGAACAAAAGAAAGAACACGAGAAACAGCTTAGCTCTGCAAATGACAACCTCTTCACAGTGAAGTCAAAGTTGACGCAAACTGTGGAGGACAAAGAAGAGGTTGAGAAAGCTCTGACAAAGTCCAAACACACAGTATTTAAGCTTGAGCAAGTAATAGAAGAACTGGAAACTGACATTGGCATTCAACGACAAAAGAATGCAGTACAGAAAAAAGAAAATGACGATCTGCTGCAACAGCTGAAGGGACTTTATGACACGCTCGGCCGCACTGTGCAAGTCGAGAAAAAAGCCTCCCCAGAGCAGCAAAGAAAGGATGGGGATGAACAAATAGCCCGGAAAAAAGTGAGATTTGACCTGAGTAATGTGGAATACTTTCCATCCAAAGGCGACAATGAGCTGAAAGAACAACAGAAAGAAATTAGAGACCTTAAGGGTAAAAAGGGTAACAAGCTTACCACATATGACAGTAAGCTAAAAGCAGTGCATGGCCTGCTACCTCCTATTTCCACTAGGGCCCGGTCTAAAACTGTAGACAACTCAAAGAAGCAGTCTGAGTCTAGGAGCTCACTCAACCTCAAGTCCACTGTTACTCCCAAGGCAGAAGAAGAAATGTTTCATCCCCATTCACCTGAACTTACTTCCCAGTCAACTCTACGTAGAGTATACAATCCTGCTACAAAAATACTCAAGCGCCGGCTTTCAGCCAAACCCAACCACATCTAAAAAATCCTCCTACCAGTTCCCTACAATCTCTGCGTTATTGTAGGGATGTTACCTTGCAATATTATATTATATAATATAATAAAGTTTTAAAATTGGCACAAATAAAATTGATGTGAACTGAATTTTTCTTTTGATGTGTACAAGTGGTTGTATTTGAGTACTTTTGATCTGCTTTTATTCACTACTACGCACACACTGGCTTCAAAAATACAAAGTGATGGCAGTCCCCATGAAAAGGGAATTTTGGCTTCATTTTTGTACAGTGGCAGGAAGTGGAGTGAGGTTATTAAAATAGGCTGTTCTCAGCTATTTTTAAAGCTACATTTTAGTTAGTTTTTAGTTAGCGAACCTTTAGTTACTGTGGCCAAATACATATTTCATTTTTTAAAGTAAACACATTCTCAGTCACTCGCAGTCAGACATTGAGCAAAAGCACATGTTCGGTAGCTAATCCTTGTATTTACCCTGACTAACAAAATATCTCTGCTGAAGTCACTGAGATGGTTTATATGAGAAACAGAAATGTTACTGGCCTGATCAGTCACTAGGCAATGTTGCCGTTACTGTACCTTTAGGAGTTACACAGTCAGAGCAACATGCTGGACTCTTCTTTAGCTCCTCTGCAGAGCCCATTATTAAATATGTGCAAACAGCAGCATGTTTCTGGCTCCCTCCACACATGGTCAAGGTCAGGTTTATTGATCGAGCACATTTCCAACAGCCCATGCTGCACAACTTGCTTTACAAACTAGAATGCAACTAAAACAAGTAAAATGCACTACAATGACGCAATAAAATATAAATGAATAATAACACTAAAATAAAATAGAATGCATTTAAATTACTTATTGGCAGCTGATTTGACGCAGTTTCAAATGAAGATGAATCAATGAGAGGATTAAAAAAAATGTTCTCACAGTTTTCTTCAGTCGCAAACTGTCTTTAATATCAGACATATTCCAATATTCCAGTTTCTAGCAGATATCTCAGTTTCTTGATAACACAGCTGATACATACTCCAATGTTTAATGCAAGCAAAAACTTTTTGAATGCTTCTCAGAGGAGATCACAGCACTCATAACACTGGTTTTAATTTTCAACACATTATCGGTCTTTACCGCAGTAAAATCAGGTAGCTGTCATTCAATGCCAACATCAGCCTACCTGACAAAGCCAAACTAAATGAAGCTTTTCCATCAACTTCCATCAGACATTATAGTTTATCCAAGCAAAATGTTTTCTTTTTAAAAATCTATGGTTTTGAGGAAAACAACAGCATCTATGAAAGTACATGAATTATTGATTAGGCTATTTGAAAATGGTGAAAGACAAGTCTGATAAAAAGCTGAAAAGATGCTGACACTGTTGTATTTCACGTTAGAATGAATGAAACAAAACTGTAATGCCTGAAAGAAATGTACAGTGGATTTCTCATTTGACTATAAAATATAAATGACTTTTGGGGTGGAGGGACTGAATAGCCAAATTCAATATAAAGATCTACTGTTCCATCACGTTTGGCAGCAAATATCTCATTTATCAGTGCATAGTGGAAATAAATAAGCATTCAACCTCTGATTTGACATTTTATTACTGTCTTAACAAAAGTTGCAGTCAGAAAACATGAAATTCTGCAAAAGAACGATACAAGCTGAACTCATTTTGGTTTGAAGTGAATCAGATGCCATTCATTCACCGACTCCATTTCTAATTTGCCATTTCCCAATCCAGTAGAGAGCTCTGACTTGAATCATGTGTGGAAGGGACAAAGTACAACTCTGAGCAGCACCGTACAGCACGCAGAGACAGTGTGCATCTCTATCGCTGCTGCAGGTATGAAGCTGTGAGGATCATTGACCAGAATGCGTCCCTTTAACAAACTGATGAAACCAGCTGTAACACAGGACTTGTTGTTTTGTTTTTTTAATGCAGACCAGCAAATGCGTTCTAGGAAGAAAGAGTCAGCTGATTCATTTGCTACAATATAAGAGGTATTAGCAGTTCACCCTCCTTCTTAGCGTATGGCACAGTTTTTAAAAGTAGAGGCAGAGTTTCTGTTTAATGCTGTGAAACCTCTGCCACACTCAGCTGTTATCCATCAGTGTTTAGCAGCCCGACTGGGCTTTTTAACAGTCTTCACTTTTACAGAGTTTTTGTATAGTAGCAGTCTCTCTGTGGTGTGAGGTGGCAAGCGGTTCCTTTTTGCTTTCACAATGCACGCAGCCATCGGACTGAAACGGTCAAAACCTCCAGATGTGGCGGGCACCGCCAGCAGCTTCTTGGCGAGGCCTTGGAGCTTCGGGAATCGAGAAGCACATTTCCAGTACTGAAGAGTAGAGTTGCTTTCCCACAGCGGTTCAGACAGGTACACGTCAAACTCTGACATCTTTAGAGTCTTTGCAGGCGGCTGAAGGAAGTTGAAGATGGACTTCCTCTTGAGGTCGTTTTCACTGATTTCAGGACAGTTGTTGTCTGAGCTGCCAGCACAAGTGTCCATCACGCCATCTGTCTGGCTTTCTTCTTTCACATCGTGCTCCAGCCCACTGCCTGTCTGATCTTTCTCTGCCTCAACAGTAGGAAATGTTGAGGCTTCCATGTTTTCTAATGTGGACTCAACAATGCTGCGAGCCTCAGATTTTGACGGAGGTGTTAGGAAATCATTCTGTTCATCCTGGTTGTCATCAGAAAACGGCTGCAAAAAAAATGGTTGTTTTAAATGTACACACATTTTTTTCCTATATCTACTCAACACGCATATTCAATTAAATATAAATCTACAGAAGTCCGCTATGCTTCTGGCCTAATTTGGTACCTGCAGTTTGATCCTAGGATCCAGCACAGCAGCTAGTATCATGTCCTTCTGGTGAATCACTGGCTGGAAGTGTGTGTAGAGGCCTGTGCGCAGGGCCTTGCAGAAGTGGGTGTAGTTGGTGACACAATTCTCCAAGGTTTTATCAAGTCCAATGAGGGACGGTATGATGAGAGACATAGTCACACCATTTCCCTGCAGGACCTACGATAGATAAGACACAAACATGGCATCCACAGTGAAGACATCGTGGACAGCGGAGAATCTCCCGGTGGTGGAGCAGACTGGGACAGAGTTCCACTGATGAAAAAGAGAGTCACGATGGATATTATAAGAATTAAATAAAAAAAGATTCAGACCAAAAGATTTGTGATCTACACAATCCAAGCTGATCAACGATAAGCTCAGTATTTTCATTTAATATATTTTTCATCTGCTTGAATGTTTCCTGCTTCACACAGTGCTCAACCTGCTAGATTTTTGTTTGTTATTCATTTATTTTAAATGTCTAATCTTATCTTTGAATCAAACATTCATACATATATACACTGTGTTCATTATAATAACATACATATATACTGTCAGACACCACTCTGACATTCCATTCATGCTCAGCTGAATATTAAAATGGACAAATATGTGTCATCTCTGCATACGCTATGATCATTATAGAATGACATGAAATATTAAAACTGAGCTTAATCTTCAACATAAGCAGTAGTCATATAAATTCATATACTCTTAAGCACAAATGGTGAAAGTTTTTCTGCAGAATAAGTAGCCTATTAGTTGTATCTGTATTGCGGTGTTCTGATAGTATGGCTTCTTATACTGAAGAAATGGATCTAAATAAATAACTAAATAAATCCTCCAGCACTCGTTATTGTCACCTATTGCTAATGTTTTGACGCTGCCAACCTCTCATACGCTGTAAGAATTTAATTCAACTGTTTATCACAGAAAAAGTGTGACTTGTAGGACACGTAACACTAGCGGGCATAATGTTAGCTTAATAGTCAGCTCAACAGCTGTTGTTAGCTCCGGACAAGTGACTACAACAGTAGCGATGAGCCCCGATGAACGGATCCGGGGGCGGATGGGCTCGTACATAAATGGATCGATCGGGGCGGGATACGGTGGGAAACGACAGATACCTTAAACTTGAAGACAGCCCAAGTAGAAGGATCGCTAAAGTCTGCTAAAAAAAGAAATCGCAATGCAAGTTGAACAAACTTGCAAAGACACAATATCAAATTGAACCCATTCTGGTACAAAATGACATCATAATAGACTGTCCTTTGAATGTCACGACGTTCGGCGATAACGTCACTTGAACTCCTTTGAAGACAGTTCTGGGGGCGGAGTCAGAGCCTATAAATATCCCTCGAGTACATACCTTGAACCCATAGATCGCTATAGTTCTGAACTAACAGTTTCCACTTGCGAACACTGTCTCATTGAGTAGATCATTTTTCAAACACAGAATAACACGTCGTATAAACTAAACTAAATACATTCATTTCAAAATGAGCTCCCTAAGCTACTTTGATATGCAGATGCTCAGAAATGAGATAGAAAATTACAAACAAGCTGAAAAACTTCAGCTTGAGGAAATCCAAGAAAAGAATTGTAGGATTTCAAGTCTTGAGGCATCTTTGAAAGAAGAGCAGGGACTGGTTGCAAAGATGAAAGAGGAGTCCAAAGAAATGCAGGTGCTCAGAAATGAGATAGAAAAGTACAAACAAGCTGAAAAGCTTCAGTTGGAGGAAATCGATGAAAAGAATTGTAAGATTTCAAGTCTTGAGGCATCTTTGAAAGAAGAGCAGGAACTGGTTGCGAAGATGAAAGAGGAGTCCAAAGAAATGCAGGTGCTCAGATATGAGATAGAAAATTACAAACAAGCTGAAAAACTTCAGCTTGAGGAAATCGATGAAAAGAATTCTAAGATTTCAAGTCTTGAGGCATCTTTGAAAGAAGAACAGGAACTGGTTGCGAAGATGACAGAGGAATCCAAAGATGAAAAGATGGAAAAAATGGAAAATGTTTTGCTGGAAACCAAATCCCAGCTAAGGTCCGCAGAGTCACAGAATGTAGATCTCACAAACAAATATGAGGCAAAAATTCGGGCTCTTCATAAGGCAATCAAACACCTTGAAAATAAGTGTGCCACTGAAAAAACGATGCGGGACAAGAAAGAAAAGGAGGTGGAATCTCTGGTTGTCCTTAAAATCAAAAATGAGCAGGAAAAACAAGAACTCAAGATGAAGCTAAGCAAGACGACTGAGGAAAAAAATGAAACACTTAAAGAACTGCAGAAACAAAATGAGCAGCTTCAGACTGAGATTCAGAACAATGAGAAGTACATTCATCGTAATGACTTCCTTGAAAGAAGGATAGACGAGCTTCTTACACTACCTGGGGAGGTGTACTGCCGTCAACAGAAAGTTAAAAGTGTGGAAGAAGAAAAAGAGAAACTACAGGCTGAACTTAAAAAGTGTCAAAGACAAAATGAGGAGTATAAAGCGGGAAAGCGCTGGGCAATAGACGAGAAAAACCAACTGACAAAGAAAAATGATGAACTGAAAGTACGTCTTAGGGAGAAGGAATGTAACAACATAACGTTGAGGAAAGAGTTAAAAGCTAAAGTCCTGGAATCTGAAAGTCAGATAAAGGAGCTGGCAAGGCAACGTTTTACTATCGACCGTCTGGAAAACTGCCTTGAGGTTAAAACTAAGCAAATAATTATATTTGAAAATGAGACGCAGGAGTCTGGGAAGAAAATTTCATCCCAAGAAAATAACATAGCCCGTCTGAAAACTGCTCTTAGCAAAGCAGAAAACGATCTGGAACTGGAGATAAAGAGACGTGAAAATCTTAGGTCTGATAAAGTGCTCCTTTCTGAGACAAAGTTCTGCATTGAGAACGAACTCTATACAGCTAGAGACACTATAAAGACACTTCAGAATAAAATCAAAGAAAAGGCTCAAGAACTCCAAGAGACAAATGTAGACCTTGCCAATGCTAAGACCAGCTATAATGCTGTAAAGACTGAGCTGGACATTATCAAACTGCAGCAGGCAGAACAAAAGAAAGAACACGAGAAACAGCTTAGCTCTGCAAATGACAACCTCTTCACAGTGAAGTCAAAGTTGACGCAAACTGTGGAGGACAAAGAAGAGGTTGAGAAAGCTCTGACAAAGTCCAAACACACAGTATTTAAGCTTGAGCAAGTAATAGAAGAACTGGAAACTGACATTGGCATTCAACGACAAAAGAATGCAGTACAGAAAAAAGAAAATGACGATCTGCTGCAACAGCTGAAGGGACTTTATGACACGCTCGGCCGCACTGTGCAAGTCGAGAAAAAAGCCTCCCCAGAGCAGCAAAGAAAGGATGGGGATGAACAAATAGCCCGGAAAAAGGTGAGATTTGACCTGAGTAATGTGGAATACTTTCCATCCAAAGGCGACAATGAGCTGAAAGAACAACAGAAAGAAATTAGAGACCTTAAGGGTAAAAAGGGTAACAAGCTTACCACATATGACAGTAAGCTAAAAGCAGTGCATGGCCTGCTACCTCCTATTTCCACTAGGGCCCGGTCTAAAACTGTAGACAACTCAAAGAAGCAGTCTGAGTCTAGGAGCTCACTCAACCTCAAGTCCACTGTTACTCCCAAGGCAGAAGAAGAAATGTTTCATCCCCATTCACCTGAACTTATTTCCCAGTCAACTCTACGTAGAGTATACAATCCTGGTGCAAAACTACTCAAGCGCCGGCCTTCAGCCAAACCCAACCACATCTAAAAAATCCTCCTACCAGTTCTCACACTGACCCCAAAGAAATAATCAGCTTTTAAGCTGGTTAAAAAATATCTATTTCTTTGTTTCCAAAGTCAAAATAAATCACAAAGAGACAATACCAGAAAAAAATTTAATACCCGCCCATCCTGAGGGTATATTACATCCGTAACCCAGGAGAGGCTGTATTTGCTATAACATCATAAATGTAAGACAATAAGGACATCTCTGCATGTGTGAGGAAGTGACATGCATTTCATCTATGTCGCTTCATCACCCCCAACCGGTCGAGGTAGATGGCCGCCCCTCACTGAGCCTGGTTCTACTGAAGGTTTCTTCCTATTAAAAGGGAGTTTTTCCTTCCCACTGTCGCCAAGTGCTTGCTCATAGGGGATCTTCGGATTGTTGGGTTTTCTCTGCATTATTGTAGGGATGTTAACTTGCAATATTATATAATATTGCAAGTTAACATCCCTACAATCTCTGCGTTATTGTAGGGATGTTACCCTAAAGTTTTAAAATTGGCACAAATAAAATTGATGTGAACTGAATTTTTCTTTTGATGTGTACAAGTGGTTGTATTTGAGTACTTTTGATCTGCTTTTATTCACTACTACGCACACACTGGCTTCAAAAATACAAAGTGATGGCAGTCCCCATGAAAAGGGAATTTTGGCTTCATTTTTGTACAGTGGCAGGAAGTGGAGTGAGGTTATTAAAATAGGCTGTTCTCAGCTATTTTTAAAGCTACATTTTAGTTAGTTTTTAGTTAGCGAACCTTTAGTTACTGTGGCCAAATACATATTTCATTTTTTAAAGTAAACACATTCTCAGTCACTCGCAGTCAGACATTGAGCAAAAGCACATGTTCGGTAGCTAATCCTTGTATTTACCCTGACTAACAAAATATCTCTGCTGAAGTCACTGAGATGGTTTATATGAGAAACAGAAATGTTACTGGCCTGATCAGTCACTAGGCAATGTTGCCGTTACTGTACCTTTAGGAGTTACACAGTCAGAGCAACATGCTGGACTCTTCTTTAGCTCCTCTGCAGAGCCCATTATTAAATATGTGCAAACAGCAGCATGTTTCTGGCTCCCTCCACACATGGTCAAGGTCAGGTTTATTGATCGAGCACATTTCCAACAGCCCATGCTGCACAACTTGCTTTACAAACTAGAATGCAACTAAAACAAGTAAAATGCACTACAATGACGCAATAAAATATAAATGAATAATAACACTAAAATAAAATAGAATGCATTTAAATTACTTATTGGCAGCTGATTTGACGCAGTTTCAAATGAAGATGAATCAATGAGAGGATTAAAAAAAATGTTCTCACAGTTTTCTTCAGTCGCAAACTGTCTTTAATATCAGACATATTCCAATATTCCAGTTTCTAGCAGATATCTCAGTTTCTTGATAACACAGCTGATACATACTCCAATGTTTAATGCAAGCAAAAACTTTTTGAATGCTTCTCAGAGGAGATCACAGCACTCATAACACTGGTTTTAATTTTCAACACATTATCGGTCTTTACCGCAGTAAAATCAGGTAGCTGTCATTCAATGCCAACATCAGCCTACCTGACAAAGCCAAACTAAATGAAGCTTTTCCATCAACTTCCATCAGACATTATAGTTTATCCAAGCAAAATGTTTTCTTTTTAAAAATCTATGGTTTTGAGGAAAACAACAGCATCTATGAAAGTACATGAATTATTGATTAGGCTATTTGAAAATGGTGAAAGACAAGTCTGATAAAAAGCTGAAAAGATGCTGACACTGTTGTATTTCACGTTAGAATGAATGAAACAAAACTGTAATGCCTGAAAGAAATGTACAGTGGATTTCTCATTTGACTATAAAATATAAATGACTTTTGGGGTGGAGGGACTGAATAGCCAAATTCAATATAAAGATCTACTGTTCCATCACGTTTGGCAGCAAATATCTCATTTATCAGTGCATAGTGGAAATAAATAAGCATTCAACCTCTGATTTGACATTTTATTACTGTCTTAACAAAAGTTGCAGTCAGAAAACATGAAATTCTGCAAAAGAACGATACAAGCTGAACTCATTTTGGTTTGAAGTGAATCAGATGCCATTCATTCACCGACTCCATTTCTAATTTGCCATTTCCCAATCCAGTAGAGAGCTCTGACTTGAATCATGTGTGGAAGGGACAAAGTACAACTCTGAGCAGCACCGTACAGCACGCAGAGACAGTGTGCATCTCTATCGCTGCTGCAGGTATGAAGCTGTGAGGATCATTGACCAGAATGCGTCCCTTTAACAAACTGATGAAACCAGCTGTAACACAGGACTTGTTGTTTTGTTTTTTTAATGCAGACCAGCAAATGCGTTCTAGGAAGAAAGAGTCAGCTGATTCATTTGCTACAATATAAGAGGTATTAGCAGTTCACCCTCCTTCTTAGCGTATGGCACAGTTTTTAAAAGTAGAGGCAGAGTTTCTGTTTAATGCTGTGAAACCTCTGCCACACTCAGCTGTTATCCATCAGTGTTTAGCAGCCCGACTGGGCTTTTTAACAGTCTTCACTTTTACAGAGTTTTTGTATAGTAGCAGTCTCTCTGTGGTGTGAGGTGGCAAGCGGTTCCTTTTTGCTTTCACAATGCACGCAGCCATCGGACTGAAACGGTCAAAACCTCCAGATGTGGCGGGCACCGCCAGCAGCTTCTTGGCGAGGCCTTGGAGCTTCGGGAATCGAGAAGCACATTTCCAGTACTGAAGAGTAGAGTTGCTTTCCCACAGCGGTTCAGACAGGTACACGTCAAACTCTGACATCTTTAGAGTCTTTGCAGGCGGCTGAAGGAAGTTGAAGATGGACTTCCTCTTGAGGTCGTTTTCACTGATTTCAGGACAGTTGTTGTCTGAGCTGCCAGCACAAGTGTCCATCACGCCATCTGTCTGGCTTTCTTCTTTCACATCGTGCTCCAGCCCACTGCCTGTCTGATCTTTCTCTGCCTCAACAGTAGGAAATGTTGAGGCTTCCATGTTTTCTAATGTGGACTCAACAATGCTGCGAGCCTCAGATTTTGACGGAGGTGTTAGGAAATCATTCTGTTCATCCTGGTTGTCATCAGAAAACGGCTGCAAAAAAAATGGTTGTTTTAAATGTACACACATTTTTTTCCTATATCTACTCAACACGCATATTCAATTAAATATAAATCTACAGAAGTCCGCTATGCTTCTGGCCTAATTTGGTACCTGCAGTTTGATCCTAGGATCCAGCACAGCAGCTAGTATCATGTCCTTCTGGTGAATCACTGGCTGGAAGTGTGTGTAGAGGCCTGTGCGCAGGGCCTTGCAGAAGTGGGTGTAGTTGGTGACACAATTCTCCAAGGTTTTATCAAGTCCAATGAGGGACGGTATGATGAGAGACATAGTCACACCATTTCCCTGCAGGACCTACGATAGATAAGACACAAACATGGCATCCACAGTGAAGACATCGTGGACAGCGGAGAATCTCCCGGTGGTGGAGCAGACTGGGACAGAGTTCCACTGATGAAAAAGAGAGTCACGATGGATATTATAAGAATTAAATAAAAAAAGATTCAGACCAAAAGATTTGTGATCTACACAATCCAAGCTGATCAACGATAAGCTCAGTATTTTCATTTAATATATTTTTCATCTGCTTGAATGTTTCCTGCTTCACACAGTGCTCAACCTGCTAGATTTTTGTTTGTTATTCATTTATTTTAAATGTCTAATCTTATCTTTGAATCAAACATTCATACATATATACACTGTGTTCATTATAATAACATACATATATACTGTCAGACACCACTCTGACATTCCATTCATGCTCAGCTGAATATTAAAATGGACAAATATGTGTCATCTCTGCATACGCTATGATCATTATAGAATGACATGAAATATTAAAACTGAGCTTAATCTTCAACATAAGCAGTAGTCATATAAATTCATATACTCTTAAGCACAAATGGTGAAAGTTTTTCTGCAGAATAAGTAGCCTATTAGTTGTATCTGTATTGCGGTGTTCTGATAGTATGGCTTCTTATACTGAAGAAATGGATCTAAATAAATAACTAAATAAATCCTCCAGCACTCGTTATTGTCACCTATTGCTAATGTTTTGACGCTGCCAACCTCTCATACGCTGTAAGAATTTAATTCAACTGTTTATCACAGAAAAAGTGTGACTTGTAGGACACGTAACACTAGCGGGCATAATGTTAGCTTAATAGTCAGCTCAACAGCTGTTGTTAGCTCCGGACAAGTGACTACAACAGTAGCGATGAGCCCCGATGAACGGATCCGGGGGCGGATGGGCTCGTACATAAATGGATCGATCGGGGCGGGATACGGTGGGAAACGACAGATACCTTAAACTTGAAGACAGCCCAAGTAGAAGGATCGCTAAAGTCTGCTAAAAAAAGAAATCGCAATGCAAGTTGAACAAACTTGCAAAGACACAATATCAAATTGAACCCATTCTGGTACAAAATGACATCATAATAGACTGTCCTTTGAATGTCACGACGTTCGGCGATAACGTCACTTGAACTCCTTTGAAGACAGTTCTGGGGGCGGAGTCAGAGCCTATAAATATCCCTCGAGTACATACCTTGAACCCATAGATCGCTATAGTTCTGAACTAACAGTTTCCACTTGCGAACACTGTCTCATTGAGTAGATCATTTTTCAAACACAGAATAACACGTCGTATAAACTAAACTAAATACATTCATTTCAAAATGAGCTCCCTAAGCTACTTTGATATGCAGATGCTCAGAAATGAGATAGAAAATTACAAACAAGCTGAAAAACTTCAGCTTGAGGAAATCCAAGAAAAGAATTGTAGGATTTCAAGTCTTGAGGCATCTTTGAAAGAAGAGCAGGGACTGGTTGCAAAGATGAAAGAGGAGTCCAAAGAAATGCAGGTGCTCAGAAATGAGATAGAAAAGTACAAACAAGCTGAAAAGCTTCAGTTGGAGGAAATCGATGAAAAGAATTGTAAGATTTCAAGTCTTGAGGCATCTTTGAAAGAAGAGCAGGAACTGGTTGCGAAGATGAAAGAGGAGTCCAAAGAAATGCAGGTGCTCAGATATGAGATAGAAAATTACAAACAAGCTGAAAAACTTCAGCTTGAGGAAATCGATGAAAAGAATTGTAAGATTTCAAGTCTTGAGGCATCTTTGAAAGAAGAACAGGAACTGGTTGCGAAGATGACAGAGGAATCCAAAGATGAAAAGATGGAAAAAATGGAAAATGTTTTGCTGGAAACCAAATCCCAGCTAAGGTCCGCAGAGTCACAGAATGTAGATCTCACAAACAAATATGAGGCAAAAATTCGGGCTCTTCATAAGGCAATCAAACACCTTGAAAATAAGTGTGCCACTGAAAAAACGATGCGGGACAAGAAAGAAAAGGAGGTGGAATCTCTGGTTGTCCTTAAAATCAAAAATGAGCAGGAAAAACAAGAACTCAAGATGAAGCTAAGCAAGACGACTGAGGAAAAAAATGAAACACTTAAAGAACTGCAGAAACAAAATGAGCAGCTTCAGACTGAGATTCAGAACAATGAGAAGTACATTCATCGTAATGACTTCCTTGAAAGAAGGATAGACGAGCTTCTTACACTACCTGGGGAGGTGTACTGCCGTCAACAGAAAGTTAAAAGTGTGGAAGAAGAAAAAGAGAAACTACAGGCTGAACTTAAAAAGTGTCAAAGACAAAATGAGGAGTATAAAGCGGGAAAGCGCTGGGCAATAGACGAGAAAAACCAACTGACAAAGAAAAATGATGAACTGAAAGTACGTCTTAGGGAGAAGGAATGTAACAACATAACGTTGAGGAAAGAGTTAAAAGCTAAAGTCCTGGAATCTGAAAGTCAGATAAAGGAGCTGGCAAGGCAACGTTTTACTATCGACCGTCTGGAAAACTGCCTTGAGGTTAAAACTAAGCAAATAATTATATTTGAAAATGAGACGCAGGAGTCTGGGAAGAAAATTTCATCCCAAGAAAATAACATAGCCCGTCTGAAAACTGCTCTTAGCAAAGCAGAAAACGATCTGGAACTGGAGATAAAGAGACGTGAAAATCTTAGGTCTGATAAAGTGCTCCTTTCTGAGACAAAGTTCTGCATTGAGAACGAACTCTATACAGCTAGAGACACTATAAAGACACTTCAGAATAAAATCAAAGAAAAGGCTCAAGAACTCCAAGAGACAAACGTAGACCTTGCCAATGCTAAGACCAGCTATAATGCTGTAAAGACTGAGCTGGACATTATCAAACTGCAGCAGGCAGAACAAAAGAAAGAACACGAGAAACAGCTTAGCTCTGCAAATGACAACCTCTTCACAGTGAAGTCAAAGTTGACGCAAACTGTGGAGGACAAAGAAGAGGTTGAGAAAGCTCTGACAAAGTCCAAACACACAGTATTTAAGCTTGAGCAAGTAATAGAAGAACTGGAAACTGACATTGGCATTCAACGACAAAAGAATGCAGTACAGAAAAAAGAAAATGACGATCTGCTGCAACAGCTGAAGGGACTTTATGACACGCTCGGCCGCACTGTGCAAGTCGAGAAAAAAGCCTCCCCAGAGCAGCAAAGAAAGGATGGGGATGAACAAATAGCCCGGAAAAAGGTGAGATTTGACCTGAGTAATGCGGAATACTTTCCATCCAAAGGCGACAATGAGCTGAAAGAACAACAGAAAGAAATTAGAGACCTTAAGGGTAAAAAGGGTAACAAGCTTACCACATATGACAGTAAGCTAAAAGCAGTGCATGGCCTGCTACCTCCTATTTCCACTAGGGCCCGGTCTAAAACTGTAGACAACTCAAAGAAGCAGTCTGAGTCTAGGAGCTCACTCAACCTCAAGTCCACTGTTACTCCCAAGGCAGAAGAAGAAATGTTTCATCCCCATTCACCTGAACTTACTTCCCAGTCAACTCTACGTAGAGTATACAATCCTGGTGCAAAACTACTCAAGCGCCGGCCTTCAGCCAAACCCAACCACATCTAAAAAATCCTCCTACCAGTTCTCACACTGACCCCAAAGAAATAATCAGCTTTTAAGCTGGTTAAAAAATATCTATTTCTTTGTTTCCAAAGTCAAAATAAATCACAAAGAGACAATACCAGAAAAAAATTTAATACCCGCCCATCCTGAGGGTATATTACATCCGTAACCCAGGAGAGGCTGTATTTGCTATAACATCATAAATGTAAGACAATAAGGACATCTCTGCATGTGTGAGGAAGTGACATGCATTTCATCTATGTCGCTTCATCACCCCCAACCGGTCGAGGTAGATGGCCGCCCCTCACTGAGCCTGGTTCTACTGAAGGTTTCTTCCTATTAAAAGGGAGTTTTTCCTTCCCACTGTCGCCAAGTGCTTGCTCATAGGGGATCTTCGGATTGTTGGGTTTTCTCTGCATTATTGTAGGGATGTTAACTTGCAATATTATATAATATTGCAAGTTAACATCCCTACAATCTCTGCGTTATTGTAGGGATGTTACCCTAAAGTTTTAAAATTGGCACAAATAAAATTGATGTGAACTGAATTTTTCTTTTGATGTGTACAAGTGGTTGTATTTGAGTACTTTTGATCTGCTTTTATTCACTACTACGCACACACTGGCTTCAAAAATACAAAGTGATGGCAGTCCCCATGAAAAGGGAATTTTGGCTTCATTTTTGTACAGTGGCAGGAAGTGGAGTGAGGTTATTAAAATAGGCTGTTCTCAGCTATTTTTAAAGCTACATTTTAGTTAGTTTTTAGTTAGCGAACCTTTAGTTACTGTGGCCAAATACATATTTCATTTTTTAAAGTAAACACATTCTCAGTCACTTGCAGTCAGACATTGAGCAAAAGCACATGTTCGGTAGCTAATCCTTGTATTTACCCTGACTAACAAAATATCTCTGCTGAAGTCACTGAGATGGTTTATATGAGAAACAGAAATGTTACTGGCCTGATCAGTCACTAGGCAATGTTGCCGTTACTGTACCTTTAGGAGTTACACAGTCAGAGCAACATGCTGGACTCTTCTTTAGCTCCTCTGCAGAGCCCATTATTAAATATGTGCAAACAGCAGCATGTTTCTGGCTCCCTCCACACATGGTCAAGGTCAGGTTTATTGATCGAGCACATTTCCAACAGCCCATGCTGCACAACTTGCTTTACAAACTAGAATGCAACTAAAACAAGTAAAATGCACTACAATGACGCAATAAAATATAAATGAATAATAACACTAAAATAAAATAGAATGCATTTAAATTACTTATTGGCAGCTGATTTGACGCAGTTTCAAATGAAGATGAATCAATGAGAGGATTAAAAAAAATGTTCTCACAGTTTTCTTCAGTCGCAAACTGTCTTTAATATCAGACATATTCCAATATTCCAGTTTCTAGCAGATATCTCAGTTTCTTGATAACACAGCTGATACATACTCCAATGTTTAATGCAAGCAAAAACTTTTTGAATGCTTCTCAGAGGAGATCACAGCACTCATAACACTGGTTTTAATTTTCAACACATTATCGGTCTTTACCGCAGTAAAATCAGGTAGCTGTCATTCAATGCCAACATCAGCCTACCTGACAAAGCCAAACTAAATGAAGCTTTTCCATCAACTTCCATCAGACATTATAGTTTATCCAAGCAAAATGTTTTCTTTTTAAAAATCTATGGTTTTGAGGAAAACAACAGCATCTATGAAAGTACATGAATTATTGATTAGGCTATTTGAAAATGGTGAAAGACAAGTCTGATAAAAAGCTGAAAAGATGCTGACACTGTTGTATTTCACGTTAGAATGAATGAAACAAAACTGTAATGCCTGAAAGAAATGTACAGTGGATTTCTCATTTGACTATAAAATATAAATGACTTTTGGGGTGGAGGGACTGAATAGCCAAATTCAATATAAAGATCTACTGTTCCATCACGTTTGGCAGCAAATATCTCATTTATCAGTGCATAGTGGAAATAAATAAGCATTCAACCTCTGATTTGACATTTTATTACTGTCTTAACAAAAGTTGCAGTCAGAAAACATGAAATTCTGCAAAAGAACGATACAAGCTGAACTCATTTTGGTTTGAAGTGAATCAGATGCCATTCATTCACCGACTCCATTTCTAATTTGCCATTTCCCAATCCAGTAGAGAGCTCTGACTTGAATCATGTGTGGAAGGGACAAAGTACAACTCTGAGCAGCACCGTACAGCACGCAGAGACAGTGTGCATCTCTATCGCTGCTGCAGGTATGAAGCTGTGAGGATCATTGACCAGAATGCGTCCTTTTAACAAACTGATGAAACCAGCTGTAACACAGGACTTGTTGTTTTGTTTTTTTAATGCAGACCAGCAAATGCGTTCTAGGAAGAAAGAGTCAGCTGATTCATTTGCTACAATATAAGAGGTATTAGCAGTTCACCCTCCTTCTTAGCGTATGGCACAGTTTTTAAAAGTAGAGGCAGAGTTTCTGTTTAATGCTGTGCAAGCTCTGCCACACTCAGCTGTTATCCATCAGTGTTTAGCAGCCCGACTGGGCTTTTTAACAGTCTTCACTTTTACAGAGTTTTTGTATAGTAGCAGTCTCTCTGTGGTGTGAGGTGGCAAGCGGTTCCTTTTTGCTTTCACAATGCACGCAGCCATCGGACTGAAACGGTCAAAACCTCCAGATGTGGCGGGCACCGCCAGCAGCTTCTTGGCGAGGCCTTGGAGCTTCGGGAATCGAGAAGCACATTTCCAGTACTGAAGAGTAGAGTTGCTTTCCCACAGCGGTTCAGACAGGTACACGTCGAACTCTGACATCTTTAGAGTCTTTGCAGGCGGCTGAAGGAAGTTGAAGATGGACTTCCTCTTGAGGTCGTTTTCACTGATTTCAGGACAGTTGTTGTCTGAGCTGCCAGCACAAGTGTCCATCACGCCATCTGTCTGGCTTTCTTCTTTCACATCGTGCTCCAGCCCACTGCCTGTCTGATCTTTCTCTGCCTCAACAGTAGGAAATGTTGAGGCTTCCATGTTTTCTAATGTGGACTCAACAATGCTGCGAGCCTCAGATTTTGACGGAGGTGTTAGGAAATCATTCTGTTCATCCTGGTTGTCATCAGAAAACGGCTGCAAAAAAAATGGTTGTTTTAAATGTACACACATTTTTTTCCTATATCTACTCAACACGCATATTCAATTAAATATAAATCTACAGAAGTCCGCTATGCTTCTGGCCTAATTTGGTACCTGCAGTTTGATCCTAGGATCCAGCACAGCAGCTAGTATCATGTCCTTCTGGTGAATCACTGGCTGGAAGTGTGTGTAGAGGCCTGTGCGCAGGGCCTTGCAGAAGTGGGTGTAGTTGGTGACACAATTCTCCAAGGTTTTATCAAGTCCAATGAGGGACGGTATGATGAGAGACATAGTCACACCATTTCCCTGCAGGACCTACGATAGATAAGACACAAACATGGCATCCACAGTGAAGACATCGTGGACAGCGGAGAATCTCCCGGTGGTGGAGCAGACTGGGACAGAGTTCCACTGATGAAAAAGAGAGTCACGATGGATATTATAAGAATTAAATAAAAAAAGATTCAGACCAAAAGATTTGTGATCTACACAATCCAAGCTGATCAACGATAAGCTCAGTATTTTCATTTAATATATTTTTCATCTGCTTGAATGTTTCCTGCTTCACACAGTGCTCAACCTGCTAGATTTTTGTTTGTTATTCATTTATTTTAAATGTCTAATCTTATCTTTGAATCAAACATTCATACATATATACACTGTGTTCATTATAATAACATACATATATACTGTCAGACACCACTCTGACATTCCATTCATGCTCAGCTGAATATTAAAATGGACAAATATGTGTCATCTCTGCATACGCTATGATCATTATAGAATGACATGAAATATTAAAACTGAGCTTAATCTTCAACATAAGCAGTAGTCATATAAATTCATATACTCTTAAGCACAAATGGTGAAAGTTTTTCTGCAGAATAAGTAGCCTATTAGTTGTATCTGTATTGCGGTGTTCTGATAGTATGGCTTCTTATACTGAAGAAATGGATCTAAATAAATAACTAAATAAATCCTCCAGCACTCGTTATTGTCACCTATTGCTAATGTTTTGACGCTGCCAACCTCTCATACGCTGTAAGAATTTAATTCAACTGTTTATCACAGAAAAAGTGTGACTTGTAGGACACGTAACACTAGCGGGCATAATGTTAGCTTAATAGTCAGCTCAACAGCTGTTGTTAGCTCCGGACAAGTGACTACAACAGTAGCGATGAGCCCCGATGAACGGATCCGGGGGCGGATGGGCTCGTACATAAATGGATCGATCGGGGCGGGATACGGTGGGAAACGACAGATACCTTAAACTTGAAGACAGCCCAAGTAGAAGGATCGCTAAAGTCTGCTAAAAAAAGAAATCGCAATGCAAGTTGAACAAACTTGCAAAGACACAATATCAAATTGAACCCATTCTGGTACAAAATGACATCATAATAGACTGTCCTTTGAATGTCACGACGTTCGGCGATAACGTCACTTGAACTCCTTTGAAGACAGTTCTGGGGGCGGAGTCAGAGCCTATAAATATCCCTCGAGTACATACCTTGAACCCATAGATCGCTATAGTTCTGAACTAACAGTTTCCACTTGCGAACACTGTCTCATTGAGTAGATCATTTTTCAAACACAGAATAACACGTCGTATAAACTAAACTAAATACATTCATTTCAAAATGAGCTCCCTAAGCTACTTTGATATGCAGATGCTCAGAAATGAGATAGAAAATTACAAACAAGCTGAAAAACTTCAGCTTGAGGAAATCCAAGAAAAGAATTGTAGGATTTCAAGTCTTGAGGCATCTTTGAAAGAAGAGCAGGGACTGGTTGCAAAGATGAAAGAGGAGTCCAAAGAAATGCAGGTGCTCAGAAATGAGATAGAAAAGTACAAACAAGCTGAAAAGCTTCAGTTGGAGGAAATCGATGAAAAGAATTGTAAGATTTCAAGTCTTGAGGCATCTTTGAAAGAAGAGCAGGAACTGGTTGCGAAGATGAAAGAGGAGTCCAAAGAAATGCAGGTGCTCAGATATGAGATAGAAAATTACAAACAAGCTGAAAAACTTCAGCTTGAGGAAATCGATGAAAAGAATTCTAAGATTTCAAGTCTTGAGGCATCTTTGAAAGAAGAACAGGAACTGGTTGCGAAGATGACAGAGGAATCCAAAGATGAAAAGATGGAAAAAATGGAAAATGTTTTGCTGGAAACCAAATCCCAGCTAAGGTCCGCAGAGTCACAGAATGTAGATCTCACAAACAAATATGAGGCAAAAATTCGGGCTCTTCATAAGGCAATCAAACACCTTGAAAATAAGTGTGCCACTGAAAAAACGATGCGGGACAAGAAAGAAAAGGAGGTGGAATCTCTGGTTGTCCTTAAAATCAAAAATGAGCAGGAAAAACAAGAACTCAAGATGAAGCTAAGCAAGACGACTGAGGAAAAAAATGAAACACTTAAAGAACTGCAGAAACAAAATGAGCAGCTTCAGACTGAGATTCAGAACAATGAGAAGTACATTCATCGTAATGACTTCCTTGAAAGAAGGATAGACGAGCTTCTTACACTACCTGGGGAGGTGTACTGCCGTCAACAGAAAGTTAAAAGTGTGGAAGAAGAAAAAGAGAAACTACAGGCTGAACTTAAAAAGTGTCAAAGACAAAATGAGGAGTATAAAGCGGGAAAGCGCTGGGCAATAGACGAGAAAAACCAACTGACAAAGAAAAATGATGAACTGAAAGTACGTCTTAGGGAGAAGGAATGTAACAACATAACGTTGAGGAAAGAGTTAAAAGCTAAAGTCCTGGAATCTGAAAGTCAGATAAAGGAGCTGGCAAGGCAACGTTTTACTATCGACCGTCTGGAAAACTGCCTTGAGGTTAAAACTAAGCAAATAATTATATTTGAAAATGAGACGCAGGAGTCTGGGAAGAAAATTTCATCCCAAGAAAATAACATAGCCCGTCTGAAAACTGCTCTTAGCAAAGCAGAAAACGATCTGGAACTGGAGATAAAGAGACGTGAAAATCTTAGGTCTGATAAAGTGCTCCTTTCTGAGACAAAGTTCTGCATTGAGAACGAACTCTATACAGCTAGAGACACTATAAAGACACTTCAGAATAAAATCAAAGAAAAGGCTCAAGAACTCCAAGAGACAAACGTAGACCTTGCCAATGCTAAGACCAGCTATAATGCTGTAAAGACTGAGCTGGACATTATCAAACTGCAGCAGGCAGAACAAAAGAAAGAACACGAGAAACAGCTTAGCTCTGCAAATGACAACCTCTTCACAGTGAAGTCAAAGTTGACGCAAACTGTGGAGGACAAAGAAGAGGTTGAGAAAGCTCTGACAAAGTCCAAACACACAGTATTTAAGCTTGAGCAAGTAATAGAAGAACTGGAAACTGACATTGGCATTCAACGACAAAAGAATGCAGTACAGAAAAAAGAAAATGACGATCTGCTGCAACAGCTGAAGGGACTTTATGACACGCTCGGCCGCACTGTGCAAGTCGAGAAAAAAGCCTCCCCAGAGCAGCAAAGAAAGGATGGGGATGAACAAATAGCCCGGAAAAAGGTGAGATTTGACCTGAGTAATGTGGAATACTTTCCATCCAAAGGCGACAATGAGCTGAAAGAACAACAGAAAGAAATTAGAGACCTTAAGGGTAAAAAGGGTAACAAGCTTACCACATATGACAGTAAGCTAAAAGCAGTGCATGGCCTGCTACCTCCTATTTCCACTAGGGCCCGGTCTAAAACTGTAGACAACTCAAAGAAGCAGTCTGAGTCTAGGAGCTCACTCAACCTCAAGTCCACTGTTACTCCCAAGGCAGAAGAAGAAATGTTTCATCCCCATTCACCTGAACTTATTTCCCAGTCAACTCTACGTAGAGTATACAATCCTGGTGCAAAACTACTCAAGCGCCGGCCTTCAGCCAAACCCAACCACATCTAAAAAATCCTCCTACCAGTTCTCACACTGACCCCAAAGAAATAATCAGCTTTTAAGCTGGTTAAAAAATATCTATTTCTTTGTTTCCAAAGTCAAAATAAATCACAAAGAGACAATACCAGAAAAAAATTTAATACCCGCCCATCCTGAGGGTATATTACATCCGTAACCCAGGAGAGGCTGTATTTGCTATAACATCATAAATGTAAGACAATAAGGACATCTCTGCATGTGTGAGGAAGTGACATGCATTTCATCTATGTCGCTTCATCACCCCCAACCGGTCGAGGTAGATGGCCGCCCCTCACTGAGCCTGGTTCTACTGAAGGTTTCTTCCTATTAAAAGGGAGTTTTTCCTTCCCACTGTCGCCAAGTGCTTGCTCATAGGGGATCTTCGGATTGTTGGGTTTTCTCTGCATTATTGTAGGGATGTTAACTTGCAATATTATATAATATTGCAAGTTAACATCCCTACAATCTCTGCGTTATTGTAGGGATGTTACCCTAAAGTTTTAAAATTGGCACAAATAAAATTGATGTGAACTGAATTTTTCTTTTGATGTGTACAAGTGGTTGTATTTGAGTACTTTTGATCTGCTTTTATTCACTACTACGCACACACTGGCTTCAAAAATACAAAGTGATGGCAGTCCCCATGAAAAGGGAATTTTGGCTTCATTTTTGTACAGTGGCAGGAAGTGGAGTGAGGTTATTAAAATAGGCTGTTCTCAGCTATTTTTAAAGCTACATTTTAGTTCGTTTTTAGTTAGCGAACCTTTAGTTACTGTGGCCAAATACATATTTCATTTTTTAAAGTAAACACATTCTCAGTCACTTGCAGTCAGACATTGAGCAAAAGCACATGTTCGGTAGCTAATCCTTGTATTTACCCTGACTAACAAAATATCTCTGCTGAAGTCACTGAGATGGTTTATATGAGAAACAGAAATGTTACTGGCCTGATCAGTCACTAGGCAATGTTGCCGTTACTGTACCTTTAGGAGTTACACAGTCAGAGCAACATGCTGGACTCTTCTTTAGCTCCTCTGCAGAGCCCATTATTAAATATGTGCAAACAGCAGCATGTTTCTGGCTCCCTCCACACATGGTCAAGGTCAGGTTTATTGATCGAGCACATTTCCAACAGCCCATGCTGCACAACTTGCTTTACAAACTAGAATGCAACTAAAACAAGTAAAATGCACTACAATGACGCAATAAAATATAAATGAATAATAACACTAAAATAAAATAGAATGCATTTAAATTACTTATTGGCAGCTGATTTGACGCAGTTTCAACTGAAGATGAATCAATGAGAGGATTAAAAAAAATGTTCTCACAGTTTTCTTCAGTCGCAAACTGTCTTTAATATCAGACATATTCCAATATTCCAGTTTCTAGCAGATATCTCAGTTTCTTGATAACACAGCTGATACATACTCCAATGTTTAATGCAAGCAAAAACTTTTTGAATGCTTCTCAGAGGAGATCACAGCACTCATAACATTGGTTTTAATTTTCAACACATTATCGGTCTTTACCGCAGTAAAATCAGGTAGCTGTCATTCAATGCCAACATCAGCCTACCTGACAAAGCCAAACTAAATGAAGCTTTTCCATCAACTTCCATCAGACATTATAGTTTATCCAAGCAAAATGTTTTCTTTTTAAAAATCTATGGTTTTGAGGAAAACAACAGCATCTATGAAAGTACATGAATTATTGATTAGGCTATTTGAAAATGGTGAAAGACAAGTCTGATAAAAAGCTGAAAAGATGCTGACACTGTTGTATTTCACGTTAGAATGAATGAAACAAAACTGTAATGCCTGAAAGAAATGTACAGTGGATTTCTCATTTGACTATAAAATATAAATGACTTTTGGGGTGGAGGGACTGAATAGCCAAATTCAATATAAAGATCTACTGTTCCATCACGTTTGGCAGCAAATATCTCATTTATCAGTGCATAGTGGAAATAAATAAGCATTCAACCTCTGATTTGACATTTTATTACTGTCTTAACAAAAGTTGCAGTCAGAAAACATGAAATTCTGCAAAAGAACGATACAAGCTGAACTCATTTTGGTTTGAAGTGAATCAGATGCCATTCATTCACCGACTCCATTTCTAATTTGCCATTTCCCAATCCAGTAGAGAGCTCTGACTTGAATCATGTGTGGAAGGGACAAAGTACAACTCTGAGCAGCACCGTACAGCACGCAGAGACAGTGTGCATCTCTATCGCTGCTGCAGGTATGAAGCTGTGAGGATCATTGACCAGAATGCGTCCTTTTAACAAACTGATGAAACCAGCTGTAACACAGGACTTGTTGTTTTGTTTTTTTAATGCAGACCAGCAAATGCGTTCTAGGAAGAAAGAGTCAGCTGATTCATTTGCTACAATATAAGAGGTATTAGCAGTTCACCCTCCTTCTTAGCGTATGGCACAGTTTTTAAAAGTAGAGGCAGAGTTTCTGTTTAATGCTGTGAAACCTCTGCCACACTCAGCTGTTATCCATCAGTGTTTAGCAGCCCGACTGGGCTTTTTAACAGTCTTCACTTTTACAGAGTTTTTGTATAGTAGCAGTCTCTCTGTGGTGTGAGGTGGCAAGCGGTTCCTTTTTGCTTTCACAATGCACGCAGCCATCGGACTGAAACGGTCAAAACCTCCAGATGTGGCGGGCACCGCCAGCAGCTTCTTGGCGAGGCCTTGGAGCTTCGGGAATCGAGAAGCACATTTCCAGTACTGAAGAGTAGAGTTGCTTTCCCACAGCGGTTCAGACAGGTACACGTCGAACTCTGACATCTTTAGAGTCTTTGCAGGCGGCTGAAGGAAGTTGAAGATGGACTTCCTCTTGAGGTCATTTTCACTGATTTCAGGACAGTTGTTGTCTGAGCTGCCAGCACAAGTGTCCATCACGCCATCTGTCTGGCTTTCTTCTTTCACATCGTGCTCCAGCCCACTGCCTGTCTGATCTTTCTCTGCCTCAACAGTAGGAAAAGTTGAGGCTTCCATGTTTTCTAATGTGGACTCAACAATGCTGCGAGCCTCAGATTTTGACGGAGGTGTTAGGAAATCATTCTGTTCATCCTGGTTGTCATCAGAAAACGGCTGCAAAAAAAATGGTTGTTTTAAATGTACACACATTTTTTTCCTATATCTACTCAACACGCATATTCAGTTAAATATAAATCTACAGAAGTCCGCTATGCTTCTGGCCTAATTTGGTACCTGCAGTTTGATCCTAGGATCCAGCACAGCAGCTAGTATCATGTCCTTCTGGTGAATCACTGGCTGGAAGTGTGTGTAGAGGCCTGTGCGCAGGGCCTTGCAGAAGTGGGTGTAGTTGGTGACACAATTCTCCAAGGTTTTATCAAGTCCAATGAGGGACGGTATGATGAGAGACATAGTCACACCATTTCCCTGCAGGACCTACGATAGATAAGACACAAACATGGCATCCACAGTGAAGACATCGTGGACAGCGGAGAATCTTCCGGTGGTGGAGCAGACTGGGACAGAGTTCCACTGATGAAAAAGAGAGTCACGATGGATATTATAAAAATTAAATAAAAAAAGATTCAGACCAAAAGATTTGTGATCTACACAATCCAAGCTGATCAACGATAAGCTCAGTATTTTCATTTAATATATTTTTCATCTGCTTGAATGTTTCCTGCTTCACACAGTGCTCAACCTGCTAGATTTTTGTTTGTTATTCATTTATTTTAAATGTCTAATCTTATCTTTGAATCAAACATTCATACATATATACACTGTGTTCATTATAATAACATACATATATACTGTCAGACACCACTCTGACATTCCATTCATGCTCAGCTGAATATTAAAATGGACAAATATGTGTCATCTCTGCATACGCTATGATCATTATAGAATGACATGAAATATTAAAACTGAGCTTAATCTTCAACATAAGCAGTAGTCATATAAATTCATATACTCTTAAGCACAAATGGTGAAAGTTTTTCTGCAGAATAAGTAGCCTATTAGTTGTATCTGTATTGCGGTGTTCTGATAGTATGGCTTCTTATACTGAAGAAATGGATCTAAATAAATAACTAAATAAATCCTCCAGCACTCGTTATTGTCACCTATTGCTAATGTTTTGACGCTGCCAACCTCTCATACGCTGTAAGAATTTAATTCAACTGTTTATCACAGAAAAAGTGTGACTTGTAGGACACGTAACACTAGCGGGCATAATGTTAGCTTAATAGTCAGCTCAACAGCTGTTGTTAGCTCCGGACAAGTGACTACAACAGTAGCGATGAGCCCCGATGAACGGATCCGGGGGCGGATGGGCTCGTACATAAATGGATCGATCGGGGCCGGACACGGTGGGAAACGACAGATACCTTAAACTTGAAGACAGCCCAAGTAGAAGGATCGCTAAAGTCTGCTAAAAAAAGAAATCGCAATGCAAGTTGAACAAACTTGCAAAGACACAATATCAAATTGAACCCATTCTGGTACAAAATGACATCATAATAGACTGTCCTTTGAATGTCACGACGTTCGGCGATAACGTCACTTGAACTCCTTTGAAGACAGTTCTGGGGGCGGAGTCAGAGCCTATAAATATCCCTCGAGTACATACCTTGAACCCATAGATCGCTATAGTTCTGAACTAACAGTTTCCACTTGCGAACACTTTGTCTCATTGAGTAGATCATTTTTCAAACACAGAATAACACGTCGTATAAACTAAACTAAATACATTCATTTCAAAATGAGCTCCCTAAGCTACTTTGATATGCAGATGCTCAGAAATGAGATAGAAAATTACAAACAAGCTAAAAAACTTCAGCTTGAGGAAATCCAAGAAAAGAATTGTAGGATTTCAAGTCTTGAGGCATCTTTGAAAGAAGAGCAGGGACTGGTTGCAAAGATGAAAGAGGAGTCCAAAGAAATGCAGGTGCTCAGAAATGAGATAGAAAAGTACAAACAAGCTGAAAAGCTTCAGTTGGAGGAAATCGATGAAAAGAATTCTAAGATTTCAAGTCTTGAGGCATCTTTGAAAGAAGAGCAGGAACTGGTTGCGAAGATGACAGAGGAAACCAAATCCCAGCTAAGGTCCGCAGAGTCACAGAATGTAGATCTCACAAACAAATATGAGGCAAAAATTCGGGCTCTTCATAAGGCAATCAAACACCTTGAAAATAAGTGTGCCACTGAAAAAACGATGCGGGACAAGAAAGAAAAGGAGGTGGAATCTCTGGTTGTCCTTAAAATCAAACATGAGCAGGAAAAACAAGAACTCAAGATGAAGCTAAGCAAGACGACTGAGGAAAAAAATGAAACACTTAAAGAACTGCAGAAACAAAATGAGCAGCTTCAGACTGAGATTCAGAACAATGAGAAGTACATTCATCGTAATGACTTCCTTGAAAGAAGGATAGACGAGCTTCTTACACTACCTGGGGAGGTGTACTGCCGTCAACAGAAAGTTAAAAGTGTGGGGAAGAAAATTTCATCCCAAAAAAATAACATAGCCCGTCTGAAAACTGCTCAACAGCTGAAGGGACTTTATGACACACTCGGCCACACTGTGCAAGTCGAGAAAAAAGCCTCCCCAGAGCAGCAAAGAAAGGATGGGGATGAACAAATAGCCCGGAAAAAGGTGAGATTTGACCTGAGTAATGTGGAATACTTTCCATCCAAAGGCGACAATGAGCTGAAAGAACAACAGAAAGAAATTAGAGACCTTAAGGGTAAAACTGGTAACAAGCTTACCACATATGACAGTAAGCTAAAAGCAGTGCATGGCCTGCTACCTCCTATTTCCACTAGGGCCCGGTCTAAAACTGTAGACAACTCAAAGAAGCAGTCTGAGTCTAGGAGCTCACTCAACCTCAAGTCCACTGTTACTCCCAAGGCAGAAGAAGAAATGTTTCATCCCCATTCACCTGAACTTACTTCCCAGTCAACTCTACGTAGAGTATACAATCCTGCTACAAAACTACTCAAGCGCCGGCCTTCAGCCAAACCCAACCACATCTAAAAAATCCTCCTACCAGTTCTCACACTGACTCCAAAGAAATAATCAGCTTTTAAGCTGGTTAAAAAATATCTATTTCTTTGTTTCCAAAGTCAAAATAAATCACAAAGAGACAATATCAGAAAAAAATTTAATACCCGCCCATCCTGAGGGTATATTACATCCGTAACCCAGGAGAGGCTGTATTTGCTATAACATCATAAATGTAAGACAATAAGGACATCTCTGCATGTGTGAGGAAGTGACATGCATTTCATCTATGTCGCTTCATCACCCCCAACCGGTCGAGGTAGATGGCCGCCCCTCACTGAGCCTGGTTCTACTGAAGGTTTCTTCCTATTAAAAGGGAGTTTTTCCTTCCCACTGTCGCCAAGTGCTTGCTCATAGGGGATCTTCGGATTGTTGGGTTTTCTCTGCATTATTGTAGGGATGTTAACTTGCAATATTATATAATATTGCAAGTTAACATCCCTACAATCTCTGCGTTATTGTAGGGATGTTACCCTAAAGTTTTAAAATTGGCACAAATAAAATTGATGTGAACTGAATTTTTCTTTTGATGTGTACAAGTGGTTGTATTTGAGTACTTTTGATCTGCTTTTATTCACTACTACGCACACACTGGCTTCAAAAATACAAAGTGATGGCAGTCCCCATGAAAAGGGAATTTTGGCTTCATTTTTGTACAGTGGCAGGAAGTGGAGTGAGGTTATTAAAATAGGCTGTTCTCAGCTATTTTTAAAGCTACATTTTAGTTAGTTTTTAGTTAGCGAACCTTTAGTTACTGTGGCCAAATACATATTTCATTTTTTAAAGTAAACACATTCTCAGTCACTCGCAGTCAGACATTGAGCAAAAGCACATGTTCGGTAGCTAATCCTTGTATTTACCCTGACTAACAAAATATCTCTGCTGAAGTCACTGAGATGGTTTATATGAGAAACAGAAATGTTACTGGCCTGATCAGTCACTAGGCAATGTTGCCGTTACTGTACCTTTAGGAGTTACACAGTCAGAGCAACATGCTGGACTCTTCTTTAGCTCCTCTGCAGAGCCCATTATTAAATATGTGCAAACAGCAGCATGTTTCTGGCTCCCTCCACACATGGTCAAGGTCAGGTTTATTGATCGAGCACATTTCCAACAGCCCATGCTGCACAACTTGCTTTACAAACTAGAATGCAACTAAAACAAGTAAAATGCACTACAATGACGCAATAAAATATAAATGAATAATAACACTAAAATAAAATAGAATGCATTTAAATTACTTATTGGCAGCTGATTTGACGCAGTTTCAACTGAAGATGAATCAATGAGAGGATTAAAAAAAATGTTCTCACAGTTTTCTTCAGTCGCAAACTGTCTTTAATATCAGACATATTCCAATATTCCAGTTTCTAGCAGATATCTCAGTTTCTTGATAACACAGCTGATACATACTCCAATGTTTAATGCAAGCAAAAACTTTTTGAATGCTTCTCAGAGGAGATCACAGCACTCATAACACTGGTTTTAATTTTCAACACATTATCGGTCTTTACCGCAGTAAAATCAGGTAGCTGTCATTCAATGCCAACATCAGCCTACCTGACAAAGCCAAACTAAATGAAGCTTTTCCATCAGCTTCCATCAGACATTATAGTTTATCCAAGCAAAATGTTTTCTTTTTAAAAATCTATGGTTTTGAGGAAAACAACAGCATCTATGAAAGTACATGAATTATTGATTAGGCTATTTGAAAATGGTGAAAGACAAGTCTGATAAAAAGCTGAAAAGATGCTGACACTGTTGTATTTCACGTTAGAATGAATGAAACAAAACTGTAATGCCTGAAAGAAATGTACAGTGGATTTCTCATTTGACTATAAAATATAAATGACTTTTGGGGTGGAGGGACTGAATAGCCAAATTCAATATAAAGATCTACTGTTCCATCACGTTTGGCAGCAAATATCTCATTTATCAGTGCATAGTGGAAATAAATAAGCATTCAACCTCTGATTTGACATTTTATTACTGTCTTAACAAAAGTTGTAGTCAGAAAACATGAAATTCTGCAAAAGAACGATACAAGCTGAACTCATTTTGGTTTGAAGTGAATCAGATGCCATTCATTCACCGACTCCATTTCTAATTTGCCATTTCCCAATCCAGTAGAGAGCTCTGACTTGAATCATGTGTGGAAGGGACAAAGTACAACTCTGAGCAGCACCGTACAGCACGCAGAGACAGTGTGCATCTCTATCGCTGCTGCAGGTATGAAGCTGTGAGGATCATTGACCAGAATGCGTCCTTTTAACAAACTGATGAAACCAGCTGTAACACAGGACTTGTTGTTTTGTTTTTTTAATGCAGACCAGCAAATGCGTTCTAGGAAGAAAGAGTCAGCTGATTCATTTGCTACAATATAAGAGGTATTAGCAGTTCACCCTCCTTCTTAGCGTATGGCACAGTTTTTAAAAGTAGAGGCAGAGTTTCTGTTTAATGCTGTGAAACCTCTGCCACACTCAGCTGTTATCCATCAGTGTTTAGCAGCCCGACTGGGCTTTTTAACAGTCTTCACTTTTACAGAGTTTTTGTATAGTAGCAGTCTCTCTGTGGTGTGAGGTGGCAAGCGGTTCCTTTTTGCTTTCACAATGCACGCAGCCATCGGACTGAAACGGTCAAAACCTCCAGATGTGGCGGGCACCGCCAGCAGCTTCTTGGCGAGGCCTTGGAGCTTCGGGAATCGAGAAGCACATTTCCAGTACTGAAGAGTAGAGTTGCTTTCCCACAGCGGTTCAGACAGGTACACATCGAACTCTGACATCTTTAGAGTCTTTGCAGGCGGCTGAAGGAAGTTGAAGATGGACTTCCTCTTGAGGTCGTTTTCACTGATTTCAGGACAGTTGTTGTCTGAGCTGCCAGCACAAGTGTCCATCACGCCATCTGTCTGGCTTTCTTCTTTCACATCGTGCTCCAGCCCACTGCCTGTCTGATCTTTCTCTGCCTCAACAGTAGGAAATGTTGAGGCTTCCATGTTTTCTAATGTGGACTCAACAATGCTGCGAGCCTCAGATTTTGACGGAGGTGTTAGGAAATCATTCTGTTCATCCTGGTTGTCATCAGAAAACGGCTGCAAAAAAAATGGTTGTTTTAAATGTACACACATTTTTTTCCTATATCTACTCAACACGCATATTCAGTTAAATATAAATCTACAGAAGTCCGCTATGCTTCTGGCCTAATTTGGTACCTGCAGTTTGATCCTAGGATCCAGCACAGCAGCTAGTATCATGTCCTTCTGGTGAATCACTGGCTGGAAGTGTGTGTAGAGGCCTGTGCGCAGGGCCTTGCAGAAGTGGGTGTAGTTGGTGACACAATTCTCCAAGGTTTTATCAAGTCCAATGAGGGACGGTATGATGAGAGACATAGTCACACCATTTCCCTGCAGGACCTACGATAGATAAGACACAAACATGGCATCCACAGTGAAGACATCGTGGACAGCGGAGAATCTCCCGGTGGTGGAGCAGACTGGGACAGAGTTCCACTGATGAAAAAGAGAGTCACGATGGATATTATAAGAATTAAATAAAAAAAGATTCAGACCAAAAGATTTGTGATCTACACAATCCAAGCTGATCAACGATAAGCTCAGTATTTTCATTTAATATATTTTTCATCTGCTTGAATGTTTCCTGCTTCACACAGTGCTCAACCTGCTAGATTTTTGTTTGTTATTCATTTATTTTAAATGTCTAATCTTATCTTTGAATCAAACATTCATACATATATACACTGTGTTCATTATAATAACATACATATATACTGTCAGACACCACTCTGACATTCCATTCATGCTCAGCTGAATATTAAAATGGACAAATATGTGTCATCTCTGCATACGCTATGATCATTATAGAATGACATGAAATATTAAAACTGAGCTTAATCTTCAACATAAGCAGTAGTCATATAAATTCATATACTCTTAAGCACAAATGGTGAAAGTTTTTCTGCAGAATAAGTAGCCTATTAGTTGTATCTGTATTGCGGTGTTCTGATAGTATGGCTTCTTATACTGAAGAAATGGATCTAAATAAATAACTAAATAAATCCTCCAGCACTCGTTATTGTCACCTATTGCTAATGTTTTGACGCTGCCAACCTCTCATACGCTGTAAGAATTTAATTCAACTGTTTATCACAGAAAAAGTGTGACTTGTAGGACACGTAACACTAGCGGGCATAATGTTAGCTTAATAGTCAGCTCAACAGCTGTTGTTAGCTCCGGACAAGTGACTACAACAGTAGCGATGAGCCCCGATGAACGGATCCGGGGGCGGATGGGCTCGTACATAAATGGATCGATCGGGGCGGGATACGGTGGGAAACGACAGATACCTTAAACTTGAAGACAGCCCAAGTAGAAGGATCGCTAAAGTCTGCTAAAAAAAGAAATCGCAATGCAAGTTGAACAAACTTGCAAAGACACAATATCAAATTGAACCCATTCTGGTACAAAATGACATCATAATAGACTGTCCTTTGAATGTCACGACGTTCGGCGATAACGTCACTTGAACTCCTTTGAAGACAGTTCTGGGGGCGGAGTCAGAGCCTATAAATATCCCTCGAGTACATACCTTGAACCCATAGATCGCTATAGTTCTGAACTAACAGTTTCCACTTGCGAACACTTTGTCTCATTGAGTAGATCATTTTTCAAACACAGAATAACACGTCGTATAAACTAAACTAAATACATTCATTTCAAAATGAGCTCCCTAAGCTACTTTGATATGCAGATGCTCAGAAATGAGATAGAAAATTACAAACAAGCTAAAAAACTTCAGCTTGAGGAAATCCAAGAAAAGAATTGTAAGATTTCAAGTCTTGAGGCATCTTTGAAAGAAGAGCAGGGACTGGTTGCAAAGATGAAAGAGGAGTCCAAAGAAATGCAGGTGCTCAGAAATGAGATAGAAAAGTACAAACAAGCTGAAAAGCTTCAGTTGGAGGAAATCGATGAAAAGAATTCTAAGATTTCAAGTCTTGAGGCATCTTTGAAAGAAGAGCAGGAACTGGTTGCGAAGATGACAGAGGAAACCAAATCCCAGCTAAGGTCCGCAGAGTCACAGAATGTAGATCTCACAAACAAATATGAGGCAAAAATTCGGGCTCTTCATAAGGCAATCAAACACCTTGAAAATAAGTGTGCCACTGAAAAAACGATGCGGGACAAGAAAGAAAAGGAGGTGGAATCTCTGGTTGTCCTTAAAATCAAACATGAGCAGGAAAAACAAGAACTCAAGATGAAGCTAAGCAAGACGACTGAGGAAAAAAATGAAACACTTAAAGAACTGCAGAAACAAAATGAGCAGCTTCAGACTGAGATTCAGAACAATGAGAAGTACATTCATCGTAATGACTTCCTTGAAAGAAGGATAGACGAGCTTCTTACACTACCTGGGGAGGTGTACTGCCGTCAACAGAAAGTTAAAAGTGTGGGGAAGAAAATTTCATCCCAAAAAAATAACATAGCCCGTCTGAAAACTGCTCAACAGCTGAAGGGACTTTATGACACACTCGGCCACACTGTGCAAGTCGAGAAAAAAGCCTCCCCAGAGCAGCAAAGAAAGGATGGGGATGAACAAATAGCCCGGAAAAAGGTGAGATTTGACCTGAGTAATGTGGAATACTTTCCATCCAAAGGCGACAATGAGCTGAAAGAACAACAGAAAGAAATTAGAGACCTTAAGGGTAAAACTGGTAACAAGCTTACCACATATGACAGTAAGCTAAAAGCAGTGCATGGCCTGCTACCTCCTATTTCCACTAGGGCCCGGTCTAAAACTGTAGACAACTCAAAGAAGCAGTCTGAGTCTAGGAGCTCACTCAACCTCAAGTCCACTGTTACTCCCAAGGCAGAAGAAGAAATGTTTCATCCCCATTCACCTGAACTTACTTCCCAGTCAACTCTACGTAGAGTATACAATCCTGCTACAAAACTACTCAAGCGCCGGCCTTCAGCCAAACCCAACCACATCTAAAAAATCCTCCTACCAGTTCTCACACTGACTCCAAAGAAATAATCAGCTTTTAAGCTGGTTAAAAAATATCTATTTCTTTGTTTCCAAAGTCAAAATAAATCACAAAGAGACAATATCAGAAAAAAATTTAATACCCGCCCATCCTGAGGGTATATTACATCCGTAACCCAGGAGAGGCTGTATTTGCTATAACATCATAAATGTAAGACAATAAGGACATCTCTGCATGTGTGAGGAAGTGACATGCATTTCATCTATGTCGCTTCATCACCCCCAACCGGTCGAGGTAGATGGCCGCCCCTCACTGAGCCTGGTTCTACTGAAGGTTTCTTCCTATTAAAAGGGAGTTTTTCCTTCCCACTGTCGCCAAGTGCTTGCTCATAGGGGATCTTCGGATTGTTGGGTTTTCTCTGCATTATTGTAGGGATGTTAACTTGCAATATTATATAATATTGCAAGTTAACATCCCTACAATCTCTGCGTTATTGTAGGGATGTTACCCTAAAGTTTTAAAATTGGCACAAATAAAATTGATGTGAACTGAATTTTTCTTTTGATGTGTACAAGTGGTTGTATTTGAGTACTTTTGATCTGCTTTTATTCACTACTACGCACACACTGGCTTCAAAAATACAAAGTGATGGCAGTCCCCATGAAAAGGGAATTTTGGCTTCATTTTTGTACAGTGGCAGGAAGTGGAGTGAGGTTATTAAAATAGGCTGTTCTCAGCTATTTTTAAAGCTACATTTTAGTTAGTTTTTAGTTAGCGAACCTTTAGTTACTGTGGCCAAATACATATTTCATTTTTTAAAGTAAACACATTCTCAGTCACTCGCAGTCAGACATTGAGCAAAAGCACATGTTCGGTAGCTAATCCTTGTATTTACCCTGACTAACAAAATATCTCTGCTGAAGTCACTGAGATGGTTTATATGAGAAACAGAAATGTTACTGGCCTGATCAGTCACTAGGCAATGTTGCCGTTACTGTACCTTTAGGAGTTACACAGTCAGAGCAACATGCTGGACTCTTCTTTAGCTCCTCTGCAGAGCCCATTATTAAATATGTGCAAACAGCAGCATGTTTCTGGCTCCCTCCACACATGGTCAAGGTCAGGTTTATTGATCGAGCACATTTCCAACAGCCCATGCTGCACAACTTGCTTTACAAACTAGAATGCAACTAAAACAAGTAAAATGCACTACAATGACGCAATAAAATATAAATGAATAATAACACTAAAATAAAATAGAATGCATTTAAATTACTTATTGGCAGCTGATTTGACGCAGTTTCAACTGAAGATGAATCAATGAGAGGATTAAAAAAAATGTTCTCACAGTTTTCTTCAGTCGCAAACTGTCTTTAATATCAGACATATTCCAATATTCCAGTTTCTAGCAGATATCTCAGTTTCTTGATAACACAGCTGATACATACTCCAATGTTTAATGCAAGCAAAAACTTTTTGAATGCTTCTCAGAGGAGATCACAGCACTCATAACACTGGTTTTAATTTTCAACACATTATCGGTCTTTACCGCAGTAAAATCAGGTAGCTGTCATTCAATGCCAACATCAGCCTACCTGACAAAGCCAAACTAAATGAAGCTTTTCCATCAGCTTCCATCAGACATTATAGTTTATCCAAGCAAAATGTTTTCTTTTTAAAAATCTATGGTTTTGAGGAAAACAACAGCATCTATGAAAGTACATGAATTATTGATTAGGCTATTTGAAAATGGTGAAAGACAAGTCTGATAAAAAGCTGAAAAGATGCTGACACTGTTGTATTTCACGTTAGAATGAATGAAACAAAACTGTAATGCCTGAAAGAAATGTACAGTGGATTTCTCATTTGACTATAAAATATAAATGACTTTTGGGGTGGAGGGACTGAATAGCCAAATTCAATATAAAGATCTACTGTTCCATCACATTTGGCAGCAAATATCTCATTTATCAGTGCATAGTGGAAATAAATAAGCATTCAACCTCTGATTTGACATTTTATTACTGTCTTAACAAAAGTTGTAGTCAGAAAACATGAAATTCTGCAAAAGAACGATACAAGCTGAACTCATTTTGGTTTGAAGTGAATCAGATGCCATTCATTCACCGACTCCATTTCTAATTTGCCATTTCCCAATCCAGTAGAGAGCTCTGACTTGAATCATGTGTGGAAGGGACAAAGTACAACTCTGAGCAGCACCGTACAGCACGCAGAGACAGTGTGCATCTCTATCGCTGCTGCAGGTATGAAGCTGTGAGGATCATTGACCAGAATGCGTCCTTTTAACAAACTGATGAAACCAGCTGTAACACAGGACTTGTTGTTTTGTTTTTTTAATGCAGACCAGCAAATGCGTTCTAGGAAGAAAGAGTCAGCTGATTCATTTGCTACAATATAAGAGGTATTAGCAGTTCACCCTCCTTCTTAGCGTATGGCACAGTTTTTAAAAGTAGAGGCAGAGTTTCTGTTTAATGCTGTGAAACCTCTGCCACACTCAGCTGTTATCCATCAGTGTTTAGCAGCCCGACTGGGCTTTTTAACAGTCTTCACTTTTACAGAGTTTTTGTATAGTAGCAGTCTCTCTGTGGTGTGAGGTGGCAAGCGGTTCCTTTTTGCTTTCACAATGCACGCAGCCATCGGACTGAAACGGTCAAAACCTCCAGATGTGGCGGGCACCGCCAGCAGCTTCTTGGCGAGGCCTTGGAGCTTCGGGAATCGAGAAGCACATTTCCAGTACTGAAGAGTAGAGTTGCTTTCCCACAGCGGTTCAGACAGGTACACGTCGAACTCTGACATCTTTAGAGTCTTTGCAGGCGGCTGAAGGAAGTTGAAGATGGACTTCCTCTTGAGGTCGTTTTCACTGATTTCAGGACAGTTGTTGTCTGAGCTGCCAGCACAAGTGTCCATCACGCCATCTGTCTGGCTTTCTTCTTTCACATCGTGCTCCAGCCCACTGCCTGTCTGATCTTTCTCTGCCTCAACAGTAGGAAATGTTGAGGCTTCCATGTTTTCTAATGTGGACTCAACAATGCTGCGAGCCTCAGATTTTGACGGAGGTGTTAGGAAATCATTCTGTTCATCCTGGTTGTCATCAGAAAACGGCTGCAAAAAAAATGGTTGTTTTAAATGTACACACATTTTTTTCCTATATCTACTCAACACGCATATTCAGTTAAATATAAATCTACAGAAGTCCGCTATGCTTCTGGCCTAATTTGGTACCTGCAGTTTGATCCTAGGATCCAGCACAGCAGCTAGTATCATGTCCTTCTGGTGAATCACTGGCTGGAAGTGTGTGTAGAGGCCTGTGCGCAGGGCCTTGCAGAAGTGGGTGTAGTTGGTGACACAATTCTCCAAGGTTTTATCAAGTCCAATGAGGGACGGTATGATGAGAGACATAGTCACACCATTTCCCTGCAGGACCTACGATAGATAAGACACAAACATGGCATCCACAGTGAAGACATCGTGGACAGCGGAGAATCTCCCGGTGGTGGAGCAGACTGGGACAGAGTTCCACTGATGAAAAAGAGAGTCACGATGGATATTATAAGAATTAAATAAAAAAAGATTCAGACCAAAAGATTTGTGATCTACACAATCCAAGCTGATCAACGATAAGCTCAGTATTTTCATTTAATATATTTTTCATCTGCTTGAATGTTTCCTGCTTCACACAGTGCTCAACCTGCTAGATTTTTGTTTGTTATTCATTTATTTTAAATGTCTAATCTTATCTTTGAATCAAACATTCATACATATATACACTGTGTTCATTATAATAACATACATATATACTGTCAGACACCACTCTGACATTCCATTCATGCTCAGCTGAATATTAAAATGGACAAATATGTGTCATCTCTGCATACGCTATGATCATTATAGAATGACATGAAATATTAAAACTGAGCTTAATCTTCAACATAAGCAGTAGTCATATAAATTCATATACTCTTAAGCACAAATGGTGAAAGTTTTTCTGCAGAATAAGTAGCCTATTAGTTGTATCTGTATTGCGGTGTTCTGATAGTATGGCTTCTTATACTGAAGAAATGGATCTAAATAAATAACTAAATAAATCCTCCAGCACTCGTTATTGTCACCTATTGCTAATGTTTTGACGCTGCCAACCTCTCATACGCTGTAAGAATTTAATTCAACTGTTTATCACAGAAAAAGTGTGACTTGTAGGACACGTAACACTAGCGGGCATAATGTTAGCTTAATAGTCAGCTCAACAGCTGTTGTTAGCTCCGGACAAGTGACTACAACAGTAGCGATGAGCCCCGATGAACGGATCCGGGGGCGGATGGGCTCGTACATAAATGGATCGATCGGGGCGGGATACGGTGGGAAACGACAGATACCTTAAACTTGAAGACAGCCCAAGTAGAAGGATCGCTAAAGTCTGCTAAAAAAAGAAATCGCAATGCAAGTTGAACAAACTTGCAAAGACACAATATCAAATTTAACCCATTCTGGTACAAAATGACATCATAATAGACTGTCCTTTGAATGTCACGACGTTCGGCGATAACGTCACTTGAACTCCTTTGAAGACAGTTCTGGGGGCGGAGTCAGAGCCTATAAATATCCCTCGAGTACATACCTTGAACCCATAGATCGCTATAGTTCTGAACTAACAGTTTCCACTTGCGAACACTTTGTCTCATTGAGTAGATCATTTTTCAAACACAGAATAACACGTCGTATAAACTAAACTAAATACATTCATTTCAAAATGAGCTCCCTAAGCTACTTTGATATGCAGATGCTCAGAAATGAGATAGAAAATTACAAACAAGCTAAAAAACTTCAGCTTGAGGAAATCCAAGAAAAGAATTGTAGGATTTCAAGTCTTGAGGCATCTTTGAAAGAAGAGCAGGGACTGGTTGCAAAGATGAAAGAGGAGTCCAAAGAAATGCAGGTGCTCAGAAATGAGATAGAAAAGTACAAACAAGCTGAAAAGCTTCAGTTGGAGGAAATCGATGAAAAGAATTCTAAGATTTCAAGTCTTGAGGCATCTTTGAAAGAAGAGCAGGAACTGGTTGCGAAGATGACAGAGGAAACCAAATCCCAGCTAAGGTCCGCAGAGTCACAGAATGTAGATCTCACAAACAAATATGAGGCAAAAATTCGGGCTCTTCATAAGGCAATCAAACACCTTGAAAATAAGTGTGCCACTGAAAAAACGATGCGGGACAAGAAAGAAAAGGAGGTGGAATCTCTGGTTGTCCTTAAAATCAAACATGAGCAGGAAAAACAAGAACTCAAGATGAAGCTAAGCAAGACGACTGAGGAAAAAAATGAAACACTTAAAGAACTGCAGAAACAAAATGAGCAGCTTCAGACTGAGATTCAGAACAATGAGAAGTACATTCATCGTAATGACTTCCTTGAAAGAAGGATAGACGAGCTTCTTACACTACCTGGGGAGGTGTACTGCCGTCAACAGAAAGTTAAAAGTGTGGGGAAGAAAATTTCATCCCAAAAAAATAACATAGCCCGTCTGAAAACTGCTCAACAGCTGAAGGGACTTTATGACACACTCGGCCACACTGTGCAAGTCGAGAAAAAAGCCTCCCCAGAGCAGCAAAGAAAGGATGGGGATGAACAAATAGCCCGGAAAAAGGTGAGATTTGACCTGAGTAATGTGGAATACTTTCCATCCAAAGGCGACAATGAGCTGAAAGAACAACAGAAAGAAATTAGAGACCTTAAGGGTAAAACTGGTAACAAGCTTACCACATATGACAGTAAGCTAAAAGCAGTGCATGGCCTGCTACCTCCTATTTCCACTAGGGCCCGGTCTAAAACTGTAGACAACTCAAAGAAGCAGTCTGAGTCTAGGAGCTCACTCAACCTCAAGTCCACTGTTACTCCCAAGGCAGAAGAAGAAATGTTTCATCCCCATTCACCTGAACTTACTTCCCAGTCAACTCTACGTAGAGTATACAATCCTGCTACAAAACTACTCAAGCGCCGGCCTTCAGCCAAACCCAACCACATCTAAAAAATCCTCCTACCAGTTCTCACACTGACTCCAAAGAAATAATCAGCTTTTAAGCTGGTTAAAAAATATCTATTTCTTTGTTTCCAAAGTCAAAATAAATCACAAAGAGACAATATCAGAAAAAAATTTAATACCCGCCCATCCTGAGGGTATATTACATCCGTAACCCAGGAGAGGCTGTATTTGCTATAACATCATAAATGTAAGACAATAAGGACATCTCTGCATGTGTGAGGAAGTGACATGCATTTCATCTATGTCGCTTCATCACCCCCAACCGGTCGAGGTAGATGGCCGCCCCTCACTGAGCCTGGTTCTACTGAAGGTTTCTTCCTATTAAAAGGGAGTTTTTCCTTCCCACTGTCGCCAAGTGCTTGCTCATAGGGGATCTTCGGATTGTTGGGTTTTCTCTGCATTATTGTAGGGATGTTAACTTGCAATATTATATAATATTGCAAGTTAACATCCCTACAATCTCTGCGTTATTGTAGGGATGTTACCCTAAAGTTTTAAAATTGGCACAAATAAAATTGATGTGAACTGAATTTTTCTTTTGATGTGTACAAGTGGTTGTATTTGAGTACTTTTGATCTGCTTTTATTCACTACTACGCACACACTGGCTTCAAAAATACAAAGTGATGGCAGTCCCCATGAAAAGGGAATTTTGGCTTCATTTTTGTACAGTGGCAGGAAGTGGAGTGAGGTTATTAAAATAGGCTGTTCTCAGCTATTTTTAAAGCTACATTTTAGTTAGTTTTTAGTTAGCGAACCTTTAGTTACTGTGGCCAAATACATATTTCATTTTTTAAAGTAAACACATTCTCAGTCACTCGCAGTCAGACATTGAGCAAAAGCACATGTTCGGTAGCTAATCCTTGTATTTACCCTGACTAACAAAATATCTCTGCTGAAGTCACTGAGATGGTTTATATGAGAAACAGAAATGTTACTGGCCTGATCAGTCACTAGGCAATGTTGCCGTTACTGTACCTTTAGGAGTTACACAGTCAGAGCAACATGCTGGACTCTTCTTTAGCTCCTCTGCAGAGCCCATTATTAAATATGTGCAAACAGCAGCATGTTTCTGGCTCCCTCCACACATGGTCAAGGTCAGGTTTATTGATCGAGCACATTTCCAACAGCCCATGCTGCACAACTTGCTTTACAAACTAGAATGCAACTAAAACAAGTAAAATGCACTACAATGACGCAATAAAATATAAATGAATAATAACACTAAAATAAAATAGAATGCATTTAAATTACTTATTGGCAGCTGATTTGACGCAGTTTCAACTGAAGATGAATCAATGAGAGGATTAAAAAAAATGTTCTCACAGTTTTCTTCAGTCGCAAACTGTCTTTAATATCAGACATATTCCAATATTCCAGTTTCTAGCAGATATCTCAGTTTCTTGATAACACAGCTGATACATACTCCAATGTTTAATGCAAGCAAAAACTTTTTGAATGCTTCTCAGAGGAGATCACAGCACTCATAACACTGGTTTTAATTTTCAACACATTATCGGTCTTTACCGCAGTAAAATCAGGTAGCTGTCATTCAATGCCAACATCAGCCTACCTGACAAAGCCAAACTAAATGAAGCTTTTCCATCAGCTTCCATCAGACATTATAGTTTATCCAAGCAAAATGTTTTCTTTTTAAAAATCTATGGTTTTGAGGAAAACAACAGCATCTATGAAAGTACATGAATTATTGATTAGGCTATTTGAAAATGGTGAAAGACAAGTCTGATAAAAAGCTGAAAAGATGCTGACACTGTTGTATTTCACGTTAGAATGAATGAAACAAAACTGTAATGCCTGAAAGAAATGTACAGTGGATTTCTCATTTGACTATAAAATATAAATGACTTTTGGGGTGGAGGGACTGAATAGCCAAATTCAATATAAAGATCTACTGTTCCATCACGTTTGGCAGCAAATATCTCATTTATCAGTGCATAGTGGAAATAAATAAGCATTCAACCTCTGATTTGACATTTTATTACTGTCTTAACAAAAGTTGCAGTCAGAAAACATGAAATTCTGCAAAAGAACGATACAAGCTGAACTCATTTTGGTTTGAAGTGAATCAGATGCCATTCATTCACCGACTCCATTTCTAATTTGCCATTTCCCAATCCAGTAGAGAGCTCTGACTTGAATCATGTGTGGAAGGGACAAAGTACAACTCTGAGCAGCACCGTACAGCACGCAGAGACAGTGTGCATCTCTATCGCTGCTGCAGGTATGAAGCTGTGAGGATCATTGACCAGAATGCGTCCTTTTAACAAACTGATGAAACCAGCTGTAACACAGGACTTGTTGTTTTGTTTTTTTAATGCAGACCAGCAAATGCGTTCTAGGAAGAAAGAGTCAGCTGATTCATTTGCTACAATATAAGAGGTATTAGCAGTTCACCCTCCTTCTTAGCGTATGGCACAGTTTTTAAAAGTAGAGGCAGAGTTTCTGTTTAATGCTGTGAAACCTCTGCCACACTCAGCTGTTATCCATCAGTGTTTAGCAGCCCGACTGGGCTTTTTAACAGTCTTCACTTTTACAGAGTTTTTGTATAGTAGCAGTCTCTCTGTGGTGTGAGGTGGCAAGCGGTTCCTTTTTGCTTTCACAATGCACGCAGCCATCGGACTGAAACGGTCAAAACCTCCAGATGTGGCGGGCACCGCCAGCAGCTTCTTGGCGAGGCCTTGGAGCTTCGGGAATCGAGAAGCACATTTCCAGTACTGAAGAGTAGAGTTGCTTTCCCACAGCGGTTCAGACAGGTACACGTCGAACTCTGACATCTTTAGAGTCTTTGCAGGCGGCTGAAGGAAGTTGAAGATGGACTTCCTCTTGAGGTCGTTTTCACTGATTTCAGGACAGTTGTTGTCTGAGCTGCCAGCACAAGTGTCCATCACGCCATCTGTCTGGCTTTCTTCTTTCACATCGTGCTCCAGCCCACTGCCTGTCTGATCTTTCTCTGCCTCAACAGTAGGAAATGTTGAGGCTTCCATGTTTTCTAATGTGGACTCAACAATGCTGCGAGCCTCAGATTTTGACGGAGGTGTTAGGAAATCATTCTGTTCATCCTGGTTGTCATCAGAAAACGGCTGCAAAAAAAATGGTTGTTTTAAATGTACACACATTTTTTTCCTATATCTACTCAACACGCATATTCAGTTAAATATAAATCTACAGAAGTCCGCTATGCTTCTGGCCTAATTTGGTACCTGCAGTTTGATCCTAGGATCCAGCACAGCAGCTAGTATCATGTCCTTCTGGTGAATCACTGGCTGGAAGTGTGTGTAGAGGCCTGTGCGCAGGGCCTTGCAGAAGTGGGTGTAGTTGGTGACACAATTCTCCAAGGTTTTATCAAGTCCAATGAGGGACGGTATGATGAGAGACATAGTCACACCATTTCCCTGCAGGACCTACGATAGATAAGACACAAACATGGCATCCACAGTGAAGACATCGTGGACAGCGGAGAATCTCCCGGTGGTGGAGCAGACTGGGACAGAGTTCCACTGATGAAAAAGAGAGTCACGATGGATATTATAAGAATTAAATAAAAAAAGATTCAGACCAAAAGATTTGTGATCTACACAATCCAAGCTGATCAACGATAAGCTCAGTATTTTCATTTAATATATTTTTCATCTGCTTGAATGTTTCCTGCTTCACACAGTGCTCAACCTGCTAGATTTTTGTTTGTTATTCATTTATTTTAAATGTCTAATCTTATCTTTGAATCAAACATTCATACATATATACACTGTGTTCATTATAATAACATACATATATACTGTCAGACACCACTCTGACATTCCATTCATGCTCAGCTGAATATTAAAATGGACAAATATGTGTCATCTCTGCATACGCTATGATCATTATAGAATGACATGAAATATTAAAACTGAGCTTAATCTTCAACATAAGCAGTAGTCATATAAATTCATATACTCTTAAGCACAAATGGTGAAAGTTTTTCTGCAGAATAAGTAGCCTATTAGTTGTATCTGTATTGCGGTGTTCTGATAGTATGGCTTCTTATACTGAAGAAATGGATCTAAATAAATAACTAAATAAATCCTCCAGCACTCGTTATTGTCACCTATTGCTAATGTTTTGACGCTGCCAACCTCTCATACGCTGTAAGAATTTAATTCAACTGTTTATCACAGAAAAAGTGTGACTTGTAGGACACGTAACACTAGCGGGCATAATGTTAGCTTAATAGTCAGCTCAACAGCTGTTGTTAGCTCCGGACAAGTGACTACAACAGTAGCGATGAGCCCCGATGAACGGATCCGGGGGCGGATGGGCTCGTACATAAATGGATCGATCGGGGCGGGATACGGTGGGAAACGACAGATACCTTAAACTTGAAGACAGCCCAAGTAGAAGGATCGCTAAAGTCTGCTAAAAAAAGAAATCGCAATGCAAGTTGAACAAACTTGCAAAGACACAATATCAAATTTAACCCATTCTGGTACAAAATGACATCATAATAGACTGTCCTTTGAATGTCACGACGTTCGGCGATAACGTCACTTGAACTCCTTTGAAGACAGTTCTGGGGGCGGAGTCAGAGCCTATAAATATCCCTCGAGTACATACCTTGAACCCATAGATCGCTATAGTTCTGAACTAACAGTTTCCACTTGCGAACACTTTGTCTCATTGAGTAGATCATTTTTCAAACACAGAATAACACGTCGTATAAACTAAACTAAATACATTCATTTCAAAATGAGCTCCCTAAGCTACTTTGATATGCAGATGCTCAGAAATGAGATAGAAAATTACAAACAAGCTAAAAAACTTCAGCTTGAGGAAATCCAAGAAAAGAATTGTAGGATTTCAAGTCTTGAGGCATCTTTGAAAGAAGAGCAGGGACTGGTTGCAAAGATGAAAGAGGAGTCCAAAGAAATGCAGGTGCTCAGAAATGAGATAGAAAAGTACAAACAAGCTGAAAAGCTTCAGTTGGAGGAAATCGATGAAAAGAATTCTAAGATTTCAAGTCTTGAGGCATCTTTGAAAGAAGAGCAGGAACTGGTTGCGAAGATGACAGAGGAAACCAAATCCCAGCTAAGGTCCGCAGAGTCACAGAATGTAGATCTCACAAACAAATATGAGGCAAAAATTCGGGCTCTTCATAAGGCAATCAAACACCTTGAAAATAAGTGTGCCACTGAAAAAACGATGCGGGACAAGAAAGAAAAGGAGGTGGAATCTCTGGTTGTCCTTAAAATCAAACATGAGCAGGAAAAACAAGAACTCAAGATGAAGCTAAGCAAGACGACTGAGGAAAAAAATGAAACACTTAAAGAACTGCAGAAACAAAATGAGCAGCTTCAGACTGAGATTCAGAACAATGAGAAGTACATTCATCGTAATGACTTCCTTGAAAGAAGGATAGACGAGCTTCTTACACTACCTGGGGAGGTGTACTGCCGTCAACAGAAAGTTAAAAGTGTGGGGAAGAAAATTTCATCCCAAAAAAATAACATAGCCCGTCTGAAAACTGCTCAACAGCTGAAGGGACTTTATGACACACTCGGCCACACTGTGCAAGTCGAGAAAAAAGCCTCCCCAGAGCAGCAAAGAAAGGATGGGGATGAACAAATAGCCCGGAAAAAGGTGAGATTTGACCTGAGTAATGTGGAATACTTTCCATCCAAAGGCGACAATGAGCTGAAAGAACAACAGAAAGAAATTAGAGACCTTAAGGGTAAAAAGGGTAACAAGCTTACCACATATGACAGTAAGCTAAAAGCAGTGCATGGCCTGCTACCTCCTATTTCCACTAGGGCCCGGTCTAAAACTGTAGACAACTCAAAGAAGCAGTCTGAGTCTAGGAGCTCACTCAACCTCAAGTCCACTGTTACTCCCAAGGCAGAAGAAGAAATGTTTCATCCCCATTCACCTGAACTTACTTCCCAGTCAACTCTACGTAGAGTATACAATCCTGCTACAAAACTACTCAAGCGCCGGCCTTCAGCCAAACCCAACCACATCTAAAAAATCCTCCTACCAGTTCTCACACTGACTCCAAAGAAATAATCAGCTTTTAAGCTGGTTAAAAAATATCTATTTCTTTGTTTCCAAAGTCAAAATAAATCACAAAGAGACAATATCAGAAAAAAATTTAATACCCGCCCATCCTGAGGGTATATTACATCCGTAACCCAGGAGAGGCTGTATTTGCTATAACATCATAAATGTAAGACAATAAGGACATCTCTGCATGTGTGAGGAAGTGACATGCATTTCATCTATGTCGCTTCATCACCCCCAACCGGTCGAGGTAGATGGCCGCCCCTCACTGAGCCTGGTTCTACTGAAGGTTTCTTCCTATTAAAAGGGAGTTTTTCCTTCCCACTGTCGCCAAGTGCTTGCTCATAGGGGATCTTCGGATTGTTGGGTTTTCTCTGCATTATTGTAGGGATGTTAACTTGCAATATTATATAATATTGCAAGTTAACATCCCTACAATCTCTGCGTTATTGTAGGGATGTTACCCTAAAGTTTTAAAATTGGCACAAATAAAATTGATGTGAACTGAATTTTTCTTTTGATGTGTACAAGTGGTTGTATTTGAGTACTTTTGATCTGCTTTTATTCACTACTACGCACACACTGGCTTCAAAAATACAAAGTGATGGCAGTCCCCATGAAAAGGGAATTTTGGCTTCATTTTTGTACAGTGGCAGGAAGTGGAGTGAGGTTATTAAAATAGGCTGTTCTCAGCTATTTTTAAAGCTACATTTTAGTTAGTTTTTAGTTAGCGAACCTTTAGTTACTGTGGCCAAATACATATTTCATTTTTTAAAGTAAACACATTCTCAGTCACTCGCAGTCAGACATTGAGCAAAAGCACATGTTCGGTAGCTAATCCTTGTATTTACCCTGACTAACAAAATATCTCTGCTGAAGTCACTGAGATGGTTTATATGAGAAACAGAAATGTTACTGGCCTGATCAGTCACTAGGCAATGTTGCCGTTACTGTACCTTTAGGAGTTACACAGTCAGAGCAACATGCTGGACTCTTCTTTAGCTCCTCTGCAGAGCCCATTATTAAATATGTGCAAACAGCAGCATGTTTCTGGCTCCCTCCACACATGGTCAAGGTCAGGTTTATTGATCGAGCACATTTCCAACAGCCCATGCTGCACAACTTGCTTTACAAACTAGAATGCAACTAAAACAAGTAAAATGCACTACAATGACGCAATAAAATATAAATGAATAATAACACTAAAATAAAATAGAATGCATTTAAATTACTTATTGGCAGCTGATTTGACGCAGTTTCAAATGAAGATGAATCAATGAGAGGATTAAAAAAAATGTTCTCACAGTTTTCTTCAGTCGCAAACTGTCTTTAATATCAGACATATTCCAATATTCCAGTTTCTAGCAGATATCTCAGTTTCTTGATAACACAGCTGATACATACTCCAATGTTTAATGCAAGCAAAAACTTTTTGAATGCTTCTCAGAGGAGATCACAGCACTCATAACACTGGTTTTAATTTTCAACACATTATCGGTCTTTACCGCAGTAAAATCAGGTAGCTGTCATTCAATGCCAACATCAGCCTACCTGACAAAGCCAAACTAAATGAAGCTTTTCCATCAACTTCCATCAGACATTATAGTTTATCCAAGCAAAATGTTTTCTTTTTAAAAATCTATGGTTTTGAGGAAAACAACAGCATCTATGAAAGTACATGAATTATTGATTAGGCTATTTGAAAATGGTGAAAGACAAGTCTGATAAAAAGCTGAAAAGATGCTGACACTGTTGTATTTCACGTTAGAATGAATGAAACAAAACTGTAATGCCTGAAAGAAATGTACAGTGGATTTCTCATTTGACTATAAAATATAAATGACTTTTGGGGTGGAGGGACTGAATAGCCAAATTCAATATAAAGATCTACTGTTCCATCACGTTTGGCAGCAAATATCTCATTTATCAGTGCATAGTGGAAATAAATAAGCATTCAACCTCTGATTTGACATTTTATTACTGTCTTAACAAAAGTTGCAGTCAGAAAACATGAAATTCTGCAAAAGAACGATACAAGCTGAACTCATTTTGGTTTGAAGTGAATCAGATGCCATTCATTCACCGACTCCATTTCTAATTTGCCATTTCCCAATCCAGTAGAGAGCTCTGACTTGAATCATGTGTGGAAGGGACAAAGTACAACTCTGAGCAGCACCGTACAGCACGCAGAGACAGTGTGCATCTCTATCGCTGCTGCAGGTATGAAGCTGTGAGGATCATTGACCAGAATGCGTCCTTTTAACAAACTGATGAAACCAGCTGTAACACAGGACTTGTTGTTTTGTTTTTTTAATGCAGACCAGCAAATGCGTTCTAGGAAGAAAGAGTCAGCTGATTCATTTGCTACAATATAAGAGGTATTAGCAGTTCACCCTCCTTCTTAGCGTATGGCACAGTTTTTAAAAGTAGAGGCAGAGTTTCTGTTTAATGCTGTGAAACCTCTGCCACACTCAGCTGTTATCCATCAGTGTTTAGCAGCCCGACTGGGCTTTTTAACAGTCTTCACTTTTACAGAGTTTTTGTATAGTAGCAGTCTCTCTGTGGGGTGAGGTGGCAAGCGGTTCCTTTTTGCTTTCACAATGCACGCAGCCATCGGACTGAAACGGTCAAAACCTCCAGATGTGGCGGGCACCGCCAGCAGCTTCTTGGCGAGGCCTTGGAGCTTCGGGAATCGAGAAGCACATTTCCAGTACTGAAGAGTAGAGTTGCTTTCCCACAGCGGTTCAGACAGGTACACGTCGAACTCTGACATCTTTAGAGTCTTTGCAGGCGGCTGAAGGAAGTTGAAGATGGACTTCCTCTTGAGGTCGTTTTCACTGATTTCAGGACAGTTGTTGTCTGAGCTGCCAGCACAAGTGTCCATCACGCCATCTGTCTGGCTTTCTTCTTTCACATCGTGCTCCAGCCCACTGCCTGTCTGATCTTTCTCTGCCTCAACAGTAGGAAATGTTGAGGCTTCCATGTTTTCTAATGTGGACTCAACAATGCTGCGAGCCTCAGATTTTGACGGAGGTGTTAGGAAATCATTCTGTTCATCCTGGTTGTCATCAGAAAACGGCTGCAAAAAAAATGGTTGTTTTAAATGTACACACATTTTTTTCCTATATCTACTCAACACGCATATTCAGTTAAATATAAATCTACAGAAGTCCGCTATGCTTCTGGCCTAATTTGGTACCTGCAGTTTGATCCTAGGATCCAGCACAGCAGCTAGTATCATGTCCTTCTGGTGAATCACTGGCTGGAAGTGTGTGTAGAGGCCTGTGCGCAGGGCCTTGCAGAAGTGGGTGTAGTTGGTGACACAATTCTCCAAGGTTTTATCAAGTCCAATGAGGGACGGTATGATGAGAGACATAGTCACACCATTTCCCTGCAGGACCTACGATAGATAAGACACAAACATGGCATCCACAGTGAAGACATCGTGGACAGCGGAGAATCTCCCGGTGGTGGAGCAGACTGGGACAGAGTTCCACTGATGAAAAAGAGAGTCACGATGGATATTATAAGAATTAAATAAAAAAAGATTCAGACCAAAAGATTTGTGATCTACACAATCCAAGCTGATCAACGATAAGCTCAGTATTTTCATTTAATATATTTTTCATCTGCTTGAATGTTTCCTGCTTCACACAGTGCTCAACCTGCTAGATTTTTGTTTGTTATTCATTTATTTTAAATGTCTAATCTTATCTTTGAATCAAACATTCATACATATATACACTGTGTTCATTATAATAACATACATATATACTGTCAGACACCACTCTGACATTCCATTCATGCTCAGCTGAATATTAAAATGGACAAATATGTGTCATCTCTGCATACGCTATGATCATTATAGAATGACATGAAATATTAAAACTGAGCTTAATCTTCAACATAAGCAGTAGTCATATAAATTCATATACTCTTAAGCACAAATGGTGAAAGTTTTTCTGCAGAATAAGTAGCCTATTAGTTGTATCTGTATTGCGGTGTTCTGATAGTATGGCTTCTTATACTGAAGAAATGGATCTAAATAAATAACTAAATAAATCCTCCAGCACTCGTTATTGTCACCTATTGCTAATGTTTTGACGCTGCCAACCTCTCATACGCTGTAAGAATTTAATTCAACTGTTTATCACAGAAAAAGTGTGACTTGTAGGACACGTAACACTAGCGGGCATAATGTTAGCTTAATAGTCAGCTCAACAGCTGTTGTTAGCTCCGGACAAGTGACTACAACAGTAGCGATGAGCCCCGATGAACGGATCCGGGGGCGGATGGGCTCGTACATAAATGGATCGATCGGGGCGGGATACGGTGGGAAACGACAGATACCTTAAACTTGAAGACAGCCCAAGTAGAAGGATCGCTAAAGTCTGCTAAAAAAAGAAATCGCAATGCAAGTTGAACAAACTTGCAAAGACACAATATCAAATTGAACCCATTCTGGTACAAAATGACATCATAATAGACTGTCCTTTGAATGTCACGACGTTCGGCGATAACGTCACTTGAACTCCTTTGAAGACAGTTCTGGGGGCGGAGTCAGAGCCTATAAATATCCCTCGAGTACATACCTTGAACCCATAGATCGCTATAGTTCTGAACTAACAGTTTCCACTTGCGAACACTTTGTCTCATTGAGTAGATCATTTTTCAAACACAGAATAACACGTCGTATAAACTAAACTAAATACATTCATTTCAAAATGAGCTCCCTAAGCTACTTTGATATACAGATGCTCAGAAATGAGATAGAAAATTACAAACAAGCTAAAAAACTTCAGCTTGAGGAAATCCAAGAAAATTACAAACAAGCTAAAAAACTTCAGCTTGAGGAAATCCAAGAAAAGAATTGTAGGATTTCAAGTCTTGAGGCATCTTTGAAAGAAGAGCAGGGACTGGTTGCAAAGATGAAAGAGGAGTCCAAAGAAATGCAGGTGCTCAGAAATGAGATAGAAAAGTACAAACAAGCTGAAAAGCTTCAGTTGGAGGAAATCGATGAAAAGAATTGTAAGATTTCAAGTCTTGAGGCATCTTTGAAAGAAGAGCAGGAACTGGTTGCGAAGATGACAGAGGAAACCAAATCCCAGCTAAGGTCCGCAGAGTCACAGAATGTAGATCTCACAAACAAATATGAGGCAAAAATTCGGGCTCTTCATAAGGCAATCAAACACCTTGAAAATAAGTGTGCCACTGAAAAAACGATGCGGGACAAGAAAGAAAAGGAGGTGGAATCTCTGGTTGTCCTTAAAATCAAAAATGAGCAGGAAAAACAAGAACTCAAGATGAAGCTAAGCAAGACGACTGAGGAAAAAAATGAAACACTTAAAGAACTGCAGAAACAAAATGAGCAGCTTCAGACTGAGATTCAGAACAATGAGAAGTACATTCATCGTAATGACTTCCTTGAAAGAAGGATAGACGAGCTTCTTACACTACCTGGGGAGGTGTACTGCCGTCAACAGAAAGTTAAAAGTGTGGAAGAAGAAAAAGAGAAACTACAGGCTGAACTTAAAAAGTGTCAAAGACAAAATGAGGAGTATAAAGCGGGAAAGCGCTGGGCAATAGATGAGAAAAACCAACTGACAAAGAAAAATGATGAACTGAAAGTACGTCAAAGGGAGAAGGAATGTAACAACATAACGTTGAGGAAAGAGTTAAAAGCTAAAGTCCTGGAATCTGAAAGTCAGATAAAGGAGCTGGCAAGGCAACGTTTTACTATCGACCGTCTGGAAAACTGCCTTGAGGATAAAACTAAGCAAATAATTATATTTGAAAATGAGACGCAGGAACCTGGGAAGAAAATTTCATCCCAAAAAAATAACATAGCCCGTCTGAAAACTGCTCAACAGCTGAAGGGACTTTATGACACACTCGGCCACACTGTGCAAGTCGAGAAAAAAGCCTCCCCAGAGCAGCAAAGAAAGGATGGGGATGAACAAATAGCCCGGAAAAAGGTGAGATTTGACCTGAGTAATGTGGAATACTTTCCATCCAAAGGCGACAATGAGCTGAAAGAACAACAGAAAGAAATTAGAGACCTTAAGGGTAAAACTGGTAACAAGCTTACCACATATGACAGTAAGCTAAAAGCAGTGCATGGCCTGCTACCTCCTATTTCCACTAGGGCCCGGTCTAAAACTGTAGACAACTCAAAGAAGCAGTCTGAGTCTAGGAGCTCACTCAACCTCAAGTCCACTGTTACTCCCAAGGCAGAAGAAGAAATGTTTCATCCCCATTCACCTGAACTTATTTCCCAGTCAACTCTACGTAGAGTATACAATCCTGCTACAAAACTACTCAAGCGCCGGCCTTCAGCCAAACCCAACCACATCTAAAAAATCCTCCTACCAGTTCTCACACTGACTCCAAAGAAATAATCAGCTTTTAAGCTGGTTAAAAAAATATCTATTTCTTTGTTTCCAAAGTCAAAATAAATCACAAAGAGACAATATCAGAAAAAAATTTAATACCCGCCCATCCTGAGGGTATATTACATCCGTAACCCAGGAGAGGCTGTATTTGCTATAACATCATAAATGTAAGACAATAAGGACATCTCTGCATGTGTGAGGAAGTGACATGCATTTCATCTATGTCGCTTCATCACCCCCAACCGGTCGAGGTAGATGGCCGCCCCTCACTGAGCCTGGTTCTACTGAAGGTTTCTTCCTATTAAAAGGGAGTTTTTCCTTCCCACTGTCGCCAAGTGCTTGCTCATAGGGGATCTTCGGATTGTTGGGTTTTCTCTGCATTATTGTAGGGATGTTAACTTGCAATATTATATAATATTGCAAGTTAACATCCCTACAATCTCTGCGTTATTGTAGGGATGTTACCCTAAAGTTTTAAAATTGGCACAAATAAAATTGATGTGAACTGAATTTTTCTTTTGATGTGTACAAGTGGTTGTATTTGAGTACTTTTGATCTGCTTTTATTCACTACTACGCACACACTGGCTTCAAAAATACAAAGTGATGGCAGTCCCCATGAAAAGGGAATTTTGGCTTCATTTTTGTACAGTGGCAGGAAGTGGAGTGAGGTTATTAAAATAGGCTGTTCTCAGCTATTTTTAAAGCTACATTTTAGTTAGTTTTTAGTTAGCGAACCTTTAGTTACTGTGGCCAAATACATATTTCATTTTTTAAAGTAAACACATTCTCAGTCACTCGCAGTCAGACATTGAGCAAAAGCACATGTTCGGTAGCTAATCCTTGTATTTACCCTGACTAACAAAATATCTCTGCTGAAGTCACTGAGATGGTTTATATGAGAAACAGAAATGTTACTGGCCTGATCAGTCACTAGGCAATGTTGCCGTTACTGTACCTTTAGGAGTTACACAGTCAGAGCAACATGCTGGACTCTTCTTTAGCTCCTCTGCAGAGCCCATTATTAAATATGTGCAAACAGCAGCATGTTTCTGGCTCCCTCCACACATGGTCAAGGTCAGGTTTATTGATCGAGCACATTTCCAACAGCCCATGCTGCACAACTTGCTTTACAAACTAGAATGCAACTAAAACAAGTAAAATGCACTACAATGACGCAATAAAATATAAATGAATAATAACACTAAAATAAAATAGAATGCATTTAAATTACTTATTGGCAGCTGATTTGACGCAGTTTCAACTGAAGATGAATCAATGAGAGGATTAAAAAAAATGTTCTCACAGTTTTCTTCAGTCGCAAACTGTCTTTAATATCAGACATATTCCAATATTCCAGTTTCTAGCAGATATCTCAGTTTCTTGATAACACAGCTGATACATACTCCAATGTTTAATGCAAGCAAAAACTTTTTGAATGCTTCTCAGAGGAGATCACAGCACTCATAACACTGGTTTTAATTTTCAACACATTATCGGTCTTTACCGCAGTAAAATCAGGTAGCTGTCATTCAATGCCAACATCAGCCTACCTGACAAAGCCAAACTAAATGAAGCTTTTCCATCAACTTCCATCAGACATTATAGTTTATCCAAGCAAAATGTTTTCTTTTTAAAAATCTATGGTTTTGAGGAAAACAACAGCATCTATGAAAGTACATGAATTATTGATTAGGCTATTTGAAAATGGTGAAAGACAAGTCTGATAAAAAGCTGAAAAGATGCTGACACTGTTGTATTTCACGTTAGAATGAATGAAACAAAACTGTAATGCCTGAAAGAAATGTACAGTGGATTTCTCATTTGACTATAAAATATAAATGACTTTTGGGGTGGAGGGACTGAATAGCCAAATTCAATATAAAGATCTACTGTTCCATCACGTTTGGCAGCAAATATCTCATTTATCAGTGCATAGTGGAAATAAATAAGCATTCAACCTCTGATTTGACATTTTATTACTGTCTTAACAAAAGTTGCAGTCAGAAAACATGAAATTCTGCAAAAGAACGATACAAGCTGAACTCATTTTGGTTTGAAGTGAATCAGATGCCATTCATTCACCGACTCCATTTCTAATTTGCCATTTCCCAATCCAGTAGAGAGCTCTGACTTGAATCATGTGTGGAAGGGACAAAGTACAACTCTGAGCAGCACCGTACAGCACGCAGAGACAGTGTGCATCTCTATCGCTGCTGCAGGTATGAAGCTGTGAGGATCATTGACCAGAATGCGTCCTTTTAACAAACTGATGAAACCAGCTGTAACACAGGACTTGTTGTTTTGTTTTTTTAATGCAGACCAGCAAATGCGTTCTAGGAAGAAAGAGTCAGCTGATTCATTTGCTACAATATAAGAGGTATTAGCAGTTCACCCTCCTTCTTAGCGTATGGCACAGTTTTTAAAAGTAGAGGCAGAGTTTCTGTTTAATGCTGTGAAACCTCTGCCACACTCAGCTGTTATCCATCAGTGTTTAGCAGCCCGACTGGGCTTTTTAACAGTCTTCACTTTTACAGAGTTTTTGTATAGTAGCAGTCTCTCTGTGGTGTGAGGTGGCAAGCGGTTCCTTTTTGCTTTCACAATGCACGCAGCCATCGGACTGAAACGGTCAAAACCTCCAGATGTGGCGGGCACCGCCAGCAGCTTCTTGGCGAGGCCTTGGAGCTTCGGGAATCGAGAAGCACATTTCCAGTACTGAAGAGTAGAGTTGCTTTCCCACAGCGGTTCAGACAGGTACACGTCGAACTCTGACATCTTTAGAGTCTTTGCAGGCGGCTGAAGGAAGTTGAAGATGGACTTCCTCTTGAGGTCGTTTTCACTGATTTCAGGACAGTTGTTGTCTGAGCTGCCAGCACAAGTGTCCATCACGCCATCTGTCTGGCTTTCTTCTTTCACATCGTGCTCCAGCCCACTGCCTGTCTGATCTTTCTCTGCCTCAACAGTAGGAAATGTTGAGGCTTCCATGTTTTCTAATGTGGACTCAACAATGCTGCGAGCCTCAGATTTTGACGGAGGTGTTAGGAAATCATTCTGTTCATCCTGGTTGTCATCAGAAAACGGCTGCAAAAAAAATGGTTGTTTTAAATGTACACACATTTTTTTCCTATATCTACTCAACACGCATATTCAGTTAAATATAAATCTACAGAAGTCCGCTATGCTTCTGGCCTAATTTGGTACCTGCAGTTTGATCCTAGGATCCAGCACAGCAGCTAGTATCATGTCCTTCTGGTGAATCACTGGCTGGAAGTGTGTGTAGAGGCCTGTGCGCAGGGCCTTGCAGAAGTGGGTGTAGTTGGTGACACAATTCTCCAAGGTTTTATCAAGTCCAATGAGGGACGGTATGATGAGAGACATAGTCACACCATTTCCCTGCAGGACCTACGATAGATAAGACACAAACATGGCATCCACAGTGAAGACATCGTGGACAGCGGAGAATCTCCCGGTGGTGGAGCAGACTGGGACAGAGTTCCACTGATGAAAAAGAGAGTCACGATGGATATTATAAGAATTAAATAAAAAAAGATTCAGACCAAAAGATTTGTGATCTACACAATCCAAGCTGATCAACGATAAGCTCAGTATTTTCATTTAATATATTTTTCATCTGCTTGAATGTTTCCTGCTTCACACAGTGCTCAACCTGCTAGATTTTTGTTTGTTATTCATTTATTTTAAATGTCTAATCTTATCTTTGAATCAAACATTCATACATATATACACTGTGTTCATTATAATAACATACATATATACTGTCAGACACCACTCTGACATTCCATTCATGCTCAGCTGAATATTAAAATGGACAAATATGTGTCATCTCTGCATACGCTATGATCATTATAGAATGACATGAAATATTAAAACTGAGCTTAATCTTCAACATAAGCAGTAGTCATATAAATTCATATACTCTTAAGCACAAATGGTGAAAGTTTTTCTGCAGAATAAGTAGCCTATTAGTTGTATCTGTATTGCGGTGTTCTGATAGTATGGCTTCTTATACTGAAGAAATGGATCTAAATAAATAACTAAATAAATCCTCCAGCACTCGTTATTGTCACCTATTGCTAATGTTTTGACGCTGCCAACCTCTCATACGCTGTAAGAATTTAATTCAACTGTTTATCACAGAAAAAGTGTGACTTGTAGGACACGTAACACTAGCGGGCATAATGTTAGCTTAATAGTCAGCTCAACAGCTGTTGTTAGCTCCGGACAAGTGACTACAACAGTAGCGATGAGCCCCGATGAACGGATCCGGGGGCGGATGGGCTCGTACATAAATGGATCGATCGGGGCGGGATACGGTGGGAAACGACAGATACCTTAAACTTGAAGACAGCCCAAGTAGAAGGATCGCTAAAGTCTGCTAAAAAAAGAAATCGCAATGCAAGTTGAACAAACTTGCAAAGACACAATATCAAATTGAACCCATTCTGGTACAAAATGACATCATAATAGACTGTCCTTTGAATGTCACGACGTTCGGCGATAACGTCACTTGAACTCCTTTGAAGACAGTTCTGGGGGCGGAGTCAGAGCCTATAAATATCCCTCGAGTACATACCTTGAACCCATAGATCGCTATAGTTCTGAACTAACAGTTTCCACTTGCGAACACTGTCTCATTGAGTAGATCATTTTTCAAACACAGAATAACACGTCGTATAAACTAAACTAAATACATTCATTTCAAAATGAGCTCCCTAAGCTACTTTGATATGCAGATGCTCAGAAATGAGATAGAAAATTACAAACAAGCTAAAAAACTTCAGCTTGAGGAAATCCAAGAAAAGAATTGTAGGATTTCAAGTCTTGAGGCATCTTTGAAAGAAGAGCAGGGACTGGTTGCAAAGATGAAAGAGGAGTCCAAAGAAATGCAGGTGCTCAGAAATGAGATAGAAAAGTACAAACAAGCTGAAAAGCTTCAGTTGGAGGAAATCGATGAAAAGAATTCTAAGATTTCAAGTCTTGAGGCATCTTTGAAAGAAGAGCAGGAACTGGTTGCGAAGATGACAGAGGAAACCAAATCCCAGCTAAGGTCCGCAGAGTCACAGAATGTAGATCTCACAAACAAATATGAGGCAAAAATTCGGGCTCTTCATAAGGCAATCAAACACCTTGAAAATAAGTGTGCCACTGAAAAAACGATGCGGGACAAGAAAGAAAAGGAGGTGGAATCTCTGGTTGTCCTTAAAATCAAACATGAGCAGGAAAAACAAGAACTCAAGATGAAGCTAAGCAAGACGACTGAGGAAAAAAATGAAACACTTAAAGAACTGCAGAAACAAAATGAGCAGCTTCAGACTGAGATTCAGAACAATGAGAAGTACATTCATCGTAATGACTTCCTTGAAAGAAGGATAGACGAGCTTCTTACACTACCTGGGGAGGTGTACTGCCGTCAACAGAAAGTTAAAAGTGTGGGGAAGAAAATTTCATCCCAAAAAAATAACATAGCCCGTCTGAAAACTGCTCAACAGCTGAAGGGACTTTATGACACACTCGGCCACACTGTGCAAGTCGAGAAAAAAGCCTCCCCAGAGCAGCAAAGAAAGGATGGGGATGAACAAATAGCCCGGAAAAAGGTGAGATTTGACCTGAGTAATGTGGAATACTTTCCATCCAAAGGCGACAATGAGCTGAAAGAACAACAGAAAGAAATTAGAGACCTTAAGGGTAAAACTGGTAACAAGCTTACCACATATGACAGTAAGCTAAAAGCAGTGCATGGCCTGCTACCTCCTATTTCCACTAGGGCCCGGTCTAAAACTGTAGACAACTCAAAGAAGCAGTCTGAGTCTAGGAGCTCACTCAACCTCAAGTCCACTGTTACTCCCAAGGCAGAAGAAGAAATGTTTCATCCCCATTCACCTGAACTTACTTCCCAGTCAACTCTACGTAGAGTATACAATCCTGCTACAAAACTACTCAAGCGCCGGCCTTCAGCCAAACCCAACCACATCTAAAAAATCCTCCTACCAGTTCTCACACTGACTCCAAAGAAATAATCAGCTTTTAAGCTGGTTAAAAAATATCTATTTCTTTGTTTCCAAAGTCAAAATAAATCACAAAGAGACAATATCAGAAAAAAATTTAATACCCGCCCATCCTGAGGGTATATTACATCCGTAACCCAGGAGAGGCTGTATTTGCTATAACATCATAAATGTAAGACAATAAGGACATCTCTGCATGTGTGAGGAAGTGACATGCATTTCATCTATGTCGCTTCATCACCCCCAACCGGTCGAGGTAGATGGCCGCCCCTCACTGAGCCTGGTTCTACTGAAGGTTTCTTCCTATTAAAAGGGAGTTTTTCCTTCCCACTGTCACCAAGTGCTTGCTCATAGGGGATCTTCGGATTGTTGGGTTTTCTCTGCATTATTGTAGGGATGTTAACTTGCAATATTATATAATATTGCAAGTTAACATCCCTACAATCTCTGCGTTATTGTAGGGATGTTACCCTAAAGTTTTAAAATTGGCACAAATAAAATTGATGTGAACTGAATTTTTCTTTTGATGTGTACAAGTGGTTGTATTTGAGTACTTTTGATCTGCTTTTATTCACTACTACGCACACACTGGCTTCAAAAATACAAAGTGATGGCAGTCCCCATGAAAAGGGAATTTTGGCTTCATTTTTGTACAGTGGCAGGAAGTGGAGTGAGGTTATTAAAATAGGCTGTTCTCAGCTATTTTTAAAGCTACATTTTAGTTAGTTTTTAGTTAGCGAACCTTTAGTTACTGTGGCCAAATACATATTTCATTTTTTAAAGTAAACACATTCTCAGTCACTCGCAGTCAGACATTGAGCAAAAGCACATGTTCGGTAGCTAATCCTTGTATTTACCCTGACTAACAAAATATCTCTGCTGAAGTCACTGAGATGGTTTATATGAGAAACAGAAATGTTACTGGCCTGATCAGTCACTAGGCAATGTTGCCGTTACTGTACCTTTAGGAGTTACACAGTCAGAGCAACATGCTGGACTCTTCTTTAGCTCCTCTGCAGAGCCCATTATTAAATATGTGCAAACAGCAGCATGTTTCTGGCTCCCTCCACACATGGTCAAGGTCAGGTTTATTGATCGAGCACATTTCCAACAGCCCATGCTGCACAACTTGCTTTACAAACTAGAATGCAACTAAAACAAGTAAAATGCACTACAATGACGCAATAAAATATAAATGAATAATAACACTAAAATAAAATAGAATGCATTTAAATTACTTATTGGCAGCTGATTTGACGCAGTTTCAAATGAAGATGAATCAATGAGAGGATTAAAAAAAATGTTCTCACAGTTTTCTTCAGTCGCAAACTGTCTTTAATATCAGACATATTCCAATATTCCAGTTTCTAGCAGATATCTCAGTTTCTTGATAACACAGCTGATACATACTCCAATGTTTAATGCAAGCAAAAACTTTTTGAATGCTTCTCAGAGGAGATCACAGCACTCATAACACTGGTTTTAATTTTCAACACATTATCGGTCTTTACCGCAGTAAAATCAGGTAGCTGTCATTCAATGCCAACATCAGCCTACCTGACAAAGCCAAACTAAATGAAGCTTTTCCATCAGCTTCCATCAGACATTATAGTTTATCCAAGCAAAATGTTTTCTTTTTAAAAATCTATGGTTTTGAGGAAAACAACAGCATCTATGAAAGTACATGAATTATTGATTAGGCTATTTGAAAATGGTGAAAGACAAGTCTGATAAAAAGCTGAAAAGATGCTGACACTGTTGTATTTCACGTTAGAATGAATGAAACAAAACTGTAATGCCTGAAAGAAATGTACAGTGGATTTCTCATTTGACTATAAAATATAAATGACTTTTGGGGTGGAGGGACTGAATAGCCAAATTCAATATAAAGATCTACTGTTCCATCACGTTTGGCAGCAAATATCTCATTTATCAGTGCATAGTGGAAATAAATAAGCATTCAACCTCTGATTTGACATTTTATTACTGTCTTAACAAAAGTTGCAGTCAGAAAACATGAAATTCTGCAAAAGAACGATACAAGCTGAACTCATTTTGGTTTGAAGTGAATCAGATGCCATTCATTCACCGACTCCATTTCTAATTTGCCATTTCCCAATCCAGTAGAGAGCTCTGACTTGAATCATGTGTGGAAGGGACAAAGTACAACTCTGAGCAGCACCGTACAGCACGCAGAGACAGTGTGCATCTCTATCGCTGCTGCAGGTATGAAGCTGTGAGGATCATTGACCAGAATGCGTCCTTTTAACAAACTGATGAAACCAGCTGTAACACAGGACTTGTTGTTTTGTTTTTTTAATGCAGACCAGCAAATGCGTTCTAGGAAGAAAGAGTCAGCTGATTCATTTGCTACAATATAAGAGGTATTAGCAGTTCACCCTCCTTCTTAGCGTATGGCACAGTTTTTAAAAGTAGAGGCAGAGTTTCTGTTTAATGCTGTGAAACCTCTGCCACACTCAGCTGTTATCCATCAGTGTTTAGCAGCCCGACTGGGCTTTTTAACAGTCTTCACTTTTACAGAGTTTTTGTATAGTAGCAGTCTCTCTGTGGTGTGAGGTGGCAAGCGGTTCCTTTTTGCTTTCACAATGCACGCAGCCATCGGACTGAAACGGTCAAAACCTCCAGATGTGGCGGGCACCGCCAGCAGCTTCTTGGCGAGGCCTTGGAGCTTCGGGAATCGAGAAGCACATTTCCAGTACTGAAGAGTAGAGTTGCTTTCCCACAGCGGTTCAGACAGGTACACATCGAACTCTGACATCTTTAGAGTCTTTGCAGGCGGCTGAAGGAAGTTGAAGATGGACTTCCTCTTGAGGTCGTTTTCACTGATTTCAGGACAGTTGTTGTCTGAGCTGCCAGCACAAGTGTCCATCACGCCATCTGTCTGGCTTTCTTCTTTCACATCGTGCTCCAGCCCACTGCCTGTCTGATCTTTCTCTGCCTCAACAGTAGGAAATGTTGAGGCTTCCATGTTTTCTAATGTGGACTCAACAATGCTGCGAGCCTCAGATTTTGACGGAGGTGTTAGGAAATCATTCTGTTCATCCTGGTTGTCATCAGAAAACGGCTGCAAAAAAAATGGTTGTTTTAAATGTACACACATTTTTTTCCTATATCTACTCAACACGCATATTCAGTTAAATATAAATCTACAGAAGTCCGCTATGCTTCTGGCCTAATTTGGTACCTGCAGTTTGATCCTAGGATCCAGCACAGCAGCTAGTATCATGTCCTTCTGGTGAATCACTGGCTGGAAGTGTGTGTAGAGGCCTGTGCGCAGGGCCTTGCAGAAGTGGGTGTAGTTGGTGACACAATTCTCCAAGGTTTTATCAAGTCCAATGAGGGACGGTATGATGAGAGACATAGTCACACCATTTCCCTGCAGGACCTACGATAGATAAGACACAAACATGGCATCCACAGTGAAGACATCGTGGACAGCGGAGAATCTCCCGGTGGTGGAGCAGACTGGGACAGAGTTCCACTGATGAAAAAGAGAGTCACGATGGATATTATAAGAATTAAATAAAAAAAGATTCAGACCAAAAGATTTGTGATCTACACAATCCAAGCTGATCAACGATAAGCTCAGTATTTTCATTTAATATATTTTTCATCTGCTTGAATGTTTCCTGCTTCACACAGTGCTCAACCTGCTAGATTTTTGTTTGTTATTCATTTATTTTAAATGTCTAATCTTATCTTTGAATCAAACATTCATACATATATACACTGTGTTCATTATAATAACATACATATATACTGTCAGACACCACTCTGACATTCCATTCATGCTCAGCTGAATATTAAAATGGACAAATATGTGTCATCTCTGCATACGCTATGATCATTATAGAATGACATGAAATATTAAAACTGAGCTTAATCTTCAACATAAGCAGTAGTCATATAAATTCATATACTCTTAAGCACAAATGGTGAAAGTTTTTCTGCAGAATAAGTAGCCTATTAGTTGTATCTGTATTGCGGTGTTCTGATAGTATGGCTTCTTATACTGAAGAAATGGATCTAAATAAATAACTAAATAAATCCTCCAGCACTCGTTATTGTCACCTATTGCTAATGTTTTGACGCTGCCAACCTCTCATACGCTGTAAGAATTTAATTCAACTGTTTATCACAGAAAAAGTGTGACTTGTAGGACACGTAACACTAGCGGGCATAATGTTAGCTTAATAGTCAGCTCAACAGCTGTTGTTAGCTCCGGACAAGTGACTACAACAGTAGCGATGAGCCCCGATGAACGGATCCGGGGGCGGATGGGCTCGTACATAAATGGATCGATCGGGGCGGGATACGGTGGGAAACGACAGATACCTTAAACTTGAAGACAGCCCAAGTAGAAGGATCGCTAAAGTCTGCTAAAAAAAGAAATCGCAATGCAAGTTGAACAAACTTGCAAAGACACAATATCAAATTTAACCCATTCTGGTACAAAATGACATCATAATAGACTGTCCTTTGAATGTCACGACGTTCGGCGATAACGTCACTTGAACTCCTTTGAAGACAGTTCTGGGGGCGGAGTCAGAGCCTATAAATATCCCTCGAGTACATACCTTGAACCCATAGATCGCTATAGTTCTGAACTAACAGTTTCCACTTGCGAACACTGTCTCATTGAGTAGATCATTTTTCAAACACAGAATAACACGTCGTATAAACTAAACTAAATACATTCATTTCAAAATGAGCTCCCTAAGCTACTTTGATATACAGATGCTCAGAAATGAGATAGAAAATTACAAACAAGCTAAAAAACTTCAGCTTGAGGAAATCCAAGAAAAGAATTGTAGGATTTCAAGTCTTGAGGCATCTTTGAAAGAAGAGCAGGGACTGGTTGCAAAGATGAAAGAGGAGTCCAAAGAAATGCAGGTGCTCAGAAATGAGATAGAAAAGTACAAACAAGCTGAAAAGCTTCAGTTGGAGGAAATCGATGAAAAGAATTCTAAGATTTCAAGTCTTGAGGCATCTTTGAAAGAAGAGCAGGAACTGGTTGCGAAGATGACAGAGGAAACCAAATCCCAGCTAAGGTCCGCAGAGTCACAGAATGTAGATCTCACAAACAAATATGAGGCAAAAATTCGGGCTCTTCATAAGGCAATCAAACACCTTGAAAATAAGTGTGCCACTGAAAAAACGATGCGGGACAAGAAAGAAAAGGAGGTGGAATCTCTGGTTGTCCTTAAAATCAAACATGAGCAGGAAAAACAAGAACTCAAGATGAAGCTAAGCAAGACGACTGAGGAAAAAAATGAAACACTTAAAGAACTGCAGAAACAAAATGAGCAGCTTCAGACTGAGATTCAGAACAATGAGAAGTACATTCATCGTAATGACTTCCTTGAAAGAAGGATAGACGAGCTTCTTACACTACCTGGGGAGGTGTACTGCCGTCAACAGAAAGTTAAAAGTGTGGGGAAGAAAATTTCATCCCAAAAAAATAACATAGCCCGTCTGAAAACTGCTCAACAGCTGAAGGGACTTTATGACACACTCGGCCACACTGTGCAAGTCGAGAAAAAAGCCTCCCCAGAGCAGCAAAGAAAGGATGGGGATGAACAAATAGCCCGGAAAAAGGTGAGATTTGACCTGAGTAATGTGGAATACTTTCCATCCAAAGGCGACAATGAGCTGAAAGAACAACAGAAAGAAATTAGAGACCTTAAGGGTAAAAAGGGTAACAAGCTTACCACATATGACAGTAAGCTAAAAGCAGTGCATGGCCTGCTACCTCCTATTTCCACTAGGGCCCGGTCTAAAACTGTAGACAACTCAAAGAAGCAGTCTGAGTCTAGGAGCTCACTCAACCTCAAGTCCACTGTTACTCCCAAGGCAGAAGAAGAAATGTTTCATCCCCATTCACCTGAACTTATTTCCCAGTCAACTCTACGTAGAGTATACAATCCTGCTACAAAACTACTCAAGCGCCGGCCTTCAGCCAAACCCAACCACATCTAAAAAATCCTCCTACCAGTTCTCACACTGACTCCAAAGAAATAATCAGCTTTTAAGCTGGTTAAAAAATATCTATTTCTTTGTTTCCAAAGTCAAAATAAATCACAAAGAGACAATATCAGAAAAAAATTTAATACCCGCCCATCCTGAGGGTATATTACATCCGTAACCCAGGAGAGGCTGTATTTGCTATAACATCATAAATGTAAGACAATAAGGACATCTCTGCATGTGTGAGGAAGTGACATGCATTTCATCTATGTCGCTTCATCACCCCCAACCGGTCGAGGTAGATGGCCGCCCCTCACTGAGCCTGGTTCTACTGAAGGTTTCTTCCTATTAAAAGGGAGTTTTTCCTTCCCACTGTCGCCAAGTGCTTGCTCATAGGGGATCTTCGGATTGTTGGGTTTTCTCTGCATTATTGTAGGGATGTTAACTTGCAATATTATATAATATTGCAAGTTAACATCCCTACAATCTCTGCGTTATTGTAGGGATGTTACCCTAAAGTTTTAAAATTGGCACAAATAAAATTGATGTGAACTGAATTTTTCTTTTGATGTGTACAAGTGGTTGTATTTGAGTACTTTTGATCTGCTTTTATTCACTACTACGCACACACTGGCTTCAAAAATACAAAGTGATGGCAGTCCCCATGAAAAGGGAATTTTGGCTTCATTTTTGTACAGTGGCAGGAAGTGGAGTGAGGTTATTAAAATAGGCTGTTCTCAGCTATTTTTAAAGCTACATTTTAGTTAGTTTTTAGTTAGCGAACCTTTAGTTACTGTGGCCAAATACATATTTCATTTTTTAAAGTAAACACATTCTCAGTCACTTGCAGTCAGACATTGAGCAAAAGCACATGTTCGGTAGCTAATCCTTGTATTTACCCTGACTAACAAAATATCTCTGCTGAAGTCACTGAGATGGTTTATATGAGAAACAGAAATGTTACTGGCCTGATCAGTCACTAGGCAATGTTGCCGTTACTGTACCTTTAGGAGTTACACAGTCAGAGCAACATGCTGGACTCTTCTTTAGCTCCTCTGCAGAGCCCATTATTAAATATGTGCAAACAGCAGCATGTTTCTGGCTCCCTCCACACATGGTCAAGGTCAGGTTTATTGATCGAGCACATTTCCAACAGCCTATGCTGCACAACTTGCTTTACAAACTAGAATGCAACTAAAACAAGTAAAATGCACTACAATGACGCAATAAAATATAAATGAATAATAACACTAAAATAAAATAGAATGCATTTAAATTACTTATTGGCAGCTGATTTGACGCAGTTTCAACTGAAGATGAATCAATGAGAGGATTAAAAAAAAATGTTCTCACAGTTTTCTTCAGTCGCAAACTGTCTTTAATATCAGACATATTCCAATATTCCAGTTTCTAGCAGATATCTCAGTTTCTTGATAACACAGCTGATACATACTCCAATGTTTAATGCAAGCAAAAACTTTTTGAATGCTTCTCAGAGGAGATCACAGCACTCATAACACTGGTTTTAATTTTCAACACATTATCGGTCTTTACCGCAGTAAAATCAGGTAGCTGTCATTCAATGCCAACATCAGCCTACCTGACAAAGCCAAACTAAATGAAGCTTTTCCATCAACTTCCATCAGACATTATAGTTTATCCAAGCAAAATGTTTTCTTTTTAAAAATCTATGGTTTTGAGGAAAACAACAGCATCTATGAAAGTACATGAATTATTGATTAGGCTATTTGAAAATGGTGAAAGACAAGTCTGATAAAAAGCTGAAAAGATGCTGACACTGTTGTATTTCACGTTAGAATGAATGAAACAAAACTGTAATGCCTGAAAGAAATGTACAGTGGATTTCTCATTTGACTATAAAATATAAATGACTTTTGGGGTGGAGGGACTGAATAGCCAAATTCAATATAAAGATCTATTGTTCCATCACGTTTGGCAGCAAATATCTCATTTATCAGTGCATAGTGGAAATAAATAAGCATTCAACCTCTGATTTGACATTTTATTACTGTCTTAACAAAAGTTGCAGTCAGAAAACATGAAATTCTGCAAAAGAACGATACAAGCTGAACTCATTTTGGTTTGAAGTGAATCAGATGCCATTCATTCACCGACTCCATTTCTAATTTGCCATTTCCCAATCCAGTAGAGAGCTCTGACTTGAATCATGTGTGGAAGGGACAAAGTACAACTCTGAGCAGCACCGTACAGCACGCAGAGACAGTGTGCATCTCTATCGCTGCTGCAGGTATGAAGCTGTGAGGATCATTGACCAGAATGCGTCCTTTTAACAAACTGATGAAACCAGCTGTAACACAGGACTTGTTGTTTTGTTTTTTTAATGCAGACCAGCAAATGCGTTCTAGGAAGAAAGAGTCAGCTGATTCATTTGCTACAATATAAGAGGTATTAGCAGTTCACCCTCCTTCTTAGCGTATGGCACAGTTTTTAAAAGTAGAGGCAGAGTTTCTGTTTAATGCTGTGCAAGCTCTGCCACACTCAGCTGTTATCCATCAGTGTTTAGCAGCCCGACTGGGCTTTTTAACAGTCTTCACTTTTACAGAGTTTTTGTATAGTAGCAGTCTCTCTGTGGTGTGAGGTGGCAAGCGGTTCCTTTTTGCTTTCACAATGCACGCAGCCATCGGACTGAAACGGTCAAAACCTCCAGATGTGGCGGGCACCGCCAGCAGCTTCTTGGCGAGGCCTTGGAGCTTCGGGAATCGAGAAGCACATTTCCAGTACTGAAGAGTAGAGTTGCTTTCCCACAGCGGTTCAGACAGGTACACGTCGAACTCTGACATCTTTAGAGTCTTTGCAGGCGGCTGAAGGAAGTTGAAGATGGACTTCCTCTTGAGGTCGTTTTCACTGATTTCAGGACAGTTGTTGTCTGAGCTGCCAGCACAAGTGTCCATCACGCCATCTGTCTGGCTTTCTTCTTTCACATCGTGCTCCAGCCCACTGCCTGTCTGATCTTTCTCTGCCTCAACAGTAGGAAAAGTTGAGGCTTCCATGTTTTCTAATGTGGACTCAACAATGCTGCGAGCCTCAGATTTTGACGGAGGTGTTAGGAAATCATTCTGTTCATCCTGGTTGTCATCAGAAAACGGCTGCAAAAAAAATGGTTGTTTTAAATGTACACACATTTTTTTCCTATATCTACTCAACACGCATATTCAATTAAATATAAATCTACAGAAGTCCGCTATGCTTCTGGCCTAATTTGGTACCTGCAGTTTGATCCTAGGATCCAGCACAGCAGCTAGTATCATGTCCTTCTGGTGAATCACTGGCTGGAAGTGTGTGTAGAGGCCTGTGCGCAGGGCCTTGCAGAAGTGGGTGTAGTTGGTGACACAATTCTCCAAGGTTTTATCAAGTCCAATGAGGGACGGTATGATGAGAGACATAGTCACACCATTTCCTTGCAGGACCTACGATAGATAAGACACAAACATGTCTTCTATTAAAGACCCCGTTCACATTTCTTCTTAGCCTGATTATGGGATTACTGAACAAAAGGTTACACATGTAGATTTGGAAATTCCATTATAGAGAAACTTGCTCTGTTACCTGTAAAGCCTCCTCAAAGGGCTCAAGAAGACCTAGAATGTCAATCACTTGTTCCCTCTTAACCATGACCAGTGGTGGGGCGCTGGCTGTGTCACTAGCCTCTATGCGTGCCTGGGCCAGGAGAGTCATGATGGAGCTCCAGACAGACTCCTGGACCATTCGCCGTAATGATAGCATCATGGAGTTCCAACGACAGTTGCTAGAGGAAGGGCACAAAGACACATTGTACTCCTTCATCAAAACCTAATTTAAAAGAAAAAAGAGAAAAAGGGCAAAAATAATCTTGTTAACAGAGCTCAGGTCTGCATCTTTTCTGTAAAACATTTGCCACATTACACTAAATAATGTAAGCAAGAGGAAACATCTCTTAAATTCTGTTTTTCTCCCTCGCAATGAAAATGAATATATTGAAACCCAGCTTTAAATACCTTGGAAATAACATTTAAATCCTTTAGTCTCATACCTCGCTCCAGTAGGGGCTGCTCTTGAAGAAAGCCACCACATTGTGGACCTGTGAGAGCAGGTTCTCTACTACTCTTGAATTTCTTAAGGCATCCCTAATCACTATCTGCAGTGTCCTGGCAGCACATGTAGTCCTTGTCCCCATCTGCAGCTCGGAAAAAGGGGACTCTGCTTCAGACATTTGGTCTGACAGAAAGGCCAGCACTTCATCTCCATCCGGTTCTCCTCTATTGGACGTGCACATAATCTTGTAGTCGCAGAACAAGTTGTTTGTAGCTAGGGCTTCTTTAGCCTGGTTGGCAAGGACGTAGCCGATGCTGCGAGGAAAGATCCCGTAGCTGAGCAGCACACCTTCGAGCTCCCTGGACACACAAGTGCTGAGGTTTTTGTGGCTGACATGACGGAAGGCCACAATAGGACGGCGGAGCTGCCAGGAATCACTGATAAAGTGAAGCTGGACAACAACAATGGGATCCTCTACTGGCAGGGTTTGAGCCCCTGCCCAGAGATCAACGGTGACATGAATGGCACTTTCACCATCTTTCATTGTGGCAAGGCAGGATTTAAGATCACGGATGAGCTGAGGCTTGATGGCTCGTTCCACCTCGTCATAAAGCTGCAGGGCCACTGCGCGCTGGGATAGCTTGTTGTACTCAGGGCTGATCGTACTCATGAAAGACCTGAAGCCAGCCCCTTCAACAAAGCTGTGCGGAATAAAGTGAATCATACATTTAATGATATACAGTAAATATTAATTCAATATATAAAAGCCTTTACAAAGTTTTCAACATAACCACAGAGTGACAAGAAAATTGCATTGACTTAAGGATTACCAAACCTCCTTCAGTGAATCACAAACCAACACTATCTCAACTATCAGCAGAAGAACTCACCTGAGGGGCAACATGTCCTCAGCAATCATCCTTAGTGCTGCATCAGCAAACTTTTTCTGATCCACCTGCACGGCTGGTGGTGCGGTGCCAGAGCTGGGACTGGATTTTGAGCAGGGGAGAAAAGAATTGCTGAGGGAGGAAGACTCTCTCTTTGATGTAGACCTCTGCGGAGGTGGAGCAGCAGTCTTCTGCTTGGCTTTATGGTGCTCCTTGTCCTGCATTGACTTCTCAGGCCTGAGCTGCAGCAGAGCAAAACGCACAATAGGTAAACCAAACTTGTCGGATGAGAACAGCTTGTGTGAAATCCTGAAAGATTTAGGTATTTATGAATTCCTAAATCTTTTCTTCAGAAATACAGCTATAGCAAGCTCACCACTTCAGGAGTTACTGGTTCGGCATCTAAAACAACGTCACATTTGAAATCCACCTGTAACACATCATGTAATATTAATTCACAATTAACAATATCAAAGTTTACTGTAACTTAAAACTGCAGGAAAAATGGTAGTTTAGTGACATTAAAAACAAGCAGCTTTGAATTTTTTGAGCTGGCTATGTCCCAGTATAAAATCTATCTAACAATACTGGCATATCTCATCAGTTATAAATGAAAATGAAGCCTTAAAAAGTATGAACTACATCCAATAAGCACTGTACCTCTCCATCCACAAATTGCTGAATATCAATGGAAATGCTTTGAGCAGCATCTCTAAAGAAGCCCAGCTCTGCTTTACGTTTGATGGTCGAATTCCAATGATTCTTCACAGAATTGTCAGACCTGCCAGAAAAAAATAAATAAATTGCATTTTGACTGCTAACCATATTTTAAAAATTCAGTCATTGCTAGCTAACTGGCCCACCTTCCTGGGAGCAGCCTGGAAATCTCAGTCCACCGGTTTCCCAGAATGGAGTGGGCTTTATAGATGATGAGATCCTCTTCATCAGTCCAGCAGCTCTTACTGATCATTGGGTCGAGGTGATTGTGCCAGCGATCACGGCACTGCTTCCCCAATCGACCCTTTAGATGCTTTGAAATTAGAGTCCAGTGCTTGGTGCCATACTTGGCCACAAGCTCTACTATCTATCCAGAGAAAAATACAAAAGTAAAAACAGAATTTAAATAACAAAAAAAGGAAAATATCCAAACTAAAACCATGTTTTTCATTTTCCCACCTTTTCATCTTCCTCTTTGGACCAGAAGCCTTTAATTAAGTCAGGATCCAGATATTTTCGCCAGCGGTGCATACACTGGTATTCTGTTCGCCCCTGTACAAGGAACAAGACATGTCACGCTGTATTAAGTCAGAATTCACTGCTGTTATTCATCTTATTCTTGAACAATGTCTGCATGTACCAAAACTTACTGGTAAAAAACTAGCAATAGTTTTCCAATCTTTTTTTCCAATGTTGCAGACCAGAATTTTGAGATTTTCATCCTAAATGTCAGAGAAAATAAGTCCAAACACAGTACATGGGTTACCATCAAAACATTACAACGACATTTACAGATACTGAGTTAGCCAGGTAGTTAATTAATATGAGCCAAAAAACAACCAACAATATGACATTAGTAACAGTAACTGAATAAATTATGTGAAAATCAAGATGCTGTAGGAAGAGAAAAGGTTGTCCTGAGACTTCTTTCAACTTACCTCTTCCTGAGTCCATTTGACTTGACACCTGGTACCATCCTTATTTTCTACTAAATCTGAGTCAGTGTCAAAGCATAGATTATCATCTCCCTCATCGTCCATGCTGCAAACACAAAGATAACCAATAACTCAAACATAAATATTTTACTTTATTTAAATTTCCCAGTGCAAGTGCAAAGACACTGAGCTCAGATGTCTCAGCGATGAACACTGACTATGACATGGTTGACATTAAACCCAAACAAATAACTCCAGAGCCATCATTTACAATACACTCAGTACTGTCTGCAGCATATGCAGCAGAGTACAATTCACAGTTGAGCAGACTGTGATCTTAAGGACAAGTTAACAAACAATGACTTCATTGCCATTTTCAATAGATCTCTGAAATACTCCATGTAAATAGAGAATATGAATTCATATATAGATATCTGAATTTATGTTAATCCCTAAAGATCCAGTATCAACTGAGATCTACATTTTTGCAAGTCAATACCAAAATCTATTGTAAATGTAACAGATATTAAAAATGAAGGCACTAAGAATGAAGTATGCAAGTGTTGGCATATTTGTTGTTTGAACTTTAAAAATCACATAAGATGTGTCAAAGTTATTAAAGAAAATAAACTACAGAGCAAATTAACAGCAAAATCTTTTTCGAAATACATATCTAAGTCACGTCAGCTAAAGAGCTGTCTAATAACTATGGTTAAAAAAAAGAAAAGAAAAAATATCCAGTGAGCAATTGTTCTTAGAGCAAAATTGCCTTGTTGATACTAGAGGTTCAAGTAGAATAGCCAAACGGTTTCAAGCTGATAGGAAGGCAACATTAACTCAAGCACCCGCTACAATTGGGAATGCAAGCATATCAAACCTTGAAGCAGATGGGCTAAGGCAGCAGGCCACCACATGAGGTGCCACTCCTGAGAGCTAAGAACAGAAAACTGAGGCCAAAACTGGACAGAAAATTGGAACAATGTTGCAGCATTCAAAAATTATGGTCAGAATAAAGTATTCACATGAAATGATGCTTCCTGCTTTGTATTACCTAAGCCTTTTTCTCTTAGTACCTACTTGACTTCACTCAGTTAAGGTTGATTTCAATTACAATTGAGTACCACCTCAATGTGCTACGGGTCGTTGCAGTAATGTCACCGAAAGTCCCATGATGTTGTTTGTATGCAACACAAACACAATGCAATAATGGAGGACGTCGAGACAACGGTATATCTGCTGCTTGGTGTATGCCTTTTAAAAATGGCGGCTCTGTGAAAAAGTCGCGACACCACTGACTGACCGATCATTGGCATGCAGTCAGTTGCTGTTACATTTTCAGATCGACTCAGCTCACTTGGAACCCCAGCCGAGCAAGTACTAATAAAGTACCTGGTATCAGATACTACCACCTAATGGAAAACCCTAAAAACCAGGTCAAGTTAAGCTGAGTAGGTACTAGTGGAAAAGAGGCATTAGTACCAACTGAGAACTATTTAAATGCCACAGCCTACCTCTGTATTTCTGCTGACCATGGCCATCCCTTTATGAACACAGTCTACCCATCTTCTGATGGCTGCTTTCATAAAGATGACCAAAAAGCTCAAATCATCTCAAACTGTTTTCTTTTTTTCCTCTTAAAAAAAGGGAGTTTTTCTTTCCTAATGTCACCAAAGTGCTAGCTCATAGAGGGTCACATGACTGTTGCAGTTTTCTTCGTTTCTTCTGTATTATTGTATGGTCTTGACCTAACAATATAAAGTTCCTTGAGGCAACTGTTGTTGTGATTAAGGGCTATATAAATTAAACTGAAGTGCATTGAAATCAAATGGCCTCCACAATTTCCAGACATCAATCCAACAGACAACCTTTTGAATGTGGTGGAATGGGAACCTCGTCGATGTGCAGCAGACAAATATGCACTAACTGTGTGGTACTTTGTGCTTCCAATTCAATATAAACCAAAATCTCTGAGGAATGTTTCCAGCATCTTGTTGAATTTGTGCCAGAAGGAATTAAGGCAGCCGAGGAAAAAAGGGGGTCTAAACCAGGACTAGCAAGGTGTACTCAAAAAAGTGCCCTAGAAATTTCATTATCTGTCTCTAAAGCAAGCAACCCATCAGTGATATTTTGCAATTTAAATAGAGCAACTGTTTGATACAGAAGTAACCTTAATGTCAAAATTAATTAAAGAAAAAAGTAAGTAACACAATATAGTCGTCTGTAATGCTCTTAACCTAAGCAGTCACCATTGGGATATCTAATAATAACTACAGTGTAAATGGGTTGGAATGAATTTCATTCATTTATTGAGTACATTTCAAATATAACACACATTGAGTAATTATTTATTGACTGGTAAAGTTGATTTTTGAGTCTTAATTCTACCCTCTCTCTAAGGAAATTATCTGGATTACAGCTGCTCCAAGACAGTAACAGTAACAGACTACACTATTTAAATAATACAATATGTTACAGAGTTTACAAATTGAAGAAATAACACTAATATGTAAAATTGCTCAATTACACAATATCAAAATATCAGCACATTATCACAGATCTAACTGCTGTATTTCACCTGCTCTCCAGCAACCAGTTAAACAAGCATGCATGCTATTCAGCTAAGAGCTAACAACTTCCCACAGCTAAGTAGCTAACATTAGCTTCTGCCAACCCAACAATTAAATCGCCGTGAAAACAAATTGTTACCTTATATAGCTACAACAGTACATTGTGCGACTCTCGAAACAAAGTTATTGCAATTGATCGAACAAAAATATAACGCAAAGCTGCAGAACTTACATTTAAACTTGGTTGCAACTTCAAGCTAACTCTCTGATAGCAGATCCAGTGAGCACACTTGAGAAAACGTTAGCTGTTAATTTAGCAAGTAGAGCGCCTCTAGCGGCGCTTGTGCGGGATAAAAACAAGCCTGCCCAATGCAACGCTTTCATCAGGAGTGGAAGTCGTAACAGGCACATTTAGCCGACACGAAAGCAGAGATAACGCGGACATGTTTAAATAAATCTAACATTGTGTAAGTGCTTCTGGAAAACAGTCGCGTTCAGCCCTTCCAGCTCACAACTTGACGGCATTGGAGGAAATCACAGTTTCACTCACTGCCATAAACACAAACAAGCTCTGCAACTGCGTGATAAATATAACGACAAATAAAATATTCTTTTGTGAAACATTTCCAGCTATCGCAGAGTATCATATACCTATATATTGCTTGTTTGTTTATTTTTTAAAGACACCAAGAATATACACACACATGCACATTTCTCACACTTACCTGCGCGATATAACTCCTCTGTCCCTTCAGTCCCCCGGTCCCGATGAAGACCCGAAATTAGCAACCACAATAAATCATTGTTTCCATGTAATATATGCTTAATGCGGTTTGTATTGGTTATCTACAGACAGTAACAGGGAGCTGCTGGCGTTTTATCAGTTGAAATTTAGCCGGGACGATATACTAAAGGTCTGTTCAAGAGCACCACTGCTGCAGAGCTGCTACACACATTTCCCGGAAACGACCCATGTGAGCTGCTGCTAACGGCTGCTCAAAAGACAGGCTGGTTACACTGCATGCACGACTTCGGCTTTAACATTTGTAAAAGGACTTTAAGAAAATAAAAAGCCCACATCAAAACATTAATGTACCACTGAATATATTCTAACGTAATAATAACTTCCTCATAAAACCTTTAGTGGGGCACTTGGTAGGCTAATTGTTATGCAGCTGTTTCAATAACGTTCTGCCTGTAATGTCTTTAAAATGGCAAATACTACTTGTGCTTGCTAAAAATGGACATTTTAAGATAAGAAAGCCTCCTTTTAAAGTTATAATAACGTTTTGATGATTACCATTGCCATTTATGTAAATGTATATAACGCACATTGTTATCAAAAGATAGCGTCAAAATAATAAGAGATTAACTTCATCCATTATTAAATTAATTTCATTTTAAGATCCATGTAAATACCTTGTCTATGGCAAGAGTTTAAGTCCCCTATTTATGGGGATAATTGTTTTGTTTATGTCATGGCGTTGTATTATATCTTAAAATCTCTTATTCATTTTCAATTCAATTCAGTTTTATTTTGTAAGGTAAAGACTCTACAATATATATATATATTTTTTAAAACCCTCAACAATCACATGACCCTCTATGAGCAACCACCTGGTGACAGAGGGAAGGAAGAACTCCCTTTCAAACTACAAGCAGCACCAGAATCAGCCTGTCCTATGAATACATATCATGCAACTATGTTTTACTGTATGACCGGTTCTTATTTGTTTATACACCAGTTTCCACAGGAAGCATACAAGTGCTCCACAAATTCATGTTAAGCCTTTTCCTTATTTTTATCAAGTATGTGCTTTTACAAAGGTAGATGCTCAAAATAAACATGACCAAATTCTAAACCTTTGGCTTTGGCTGTCCTCAATATGTTTACCCCAGACAGCCAGGCAGATCTGGGAGAAGCACAGAAGCCCTATCCACCAACAGTTCGAATATTCTGCTTACTAGAGGTAGCCTATCCAAAGAAAGTTGGCTTAAAGGGAGAGTGAAGAGAGCTAAAATGATTTATTTCATAGCCCAGATGAACCCAGGACCTACACCAAAGCCCAGGATCAGATTAATAAAGATTATTTTGAATTGTGAACCAGGTAAACCGCTCTATAAGACTGGAACGAAGTAAAGATGGAGGCTGAAATTAGTGTTTTTATTTTTTAATTTAAAAAAAGGCGTGATAATAAATATCATTATTTACGGCATGTTTATGTTGTTTTATCCTCCCTAATATTTATTTATTGGTTATCAATTTACCTAAAGCAAGTTTGATGTCTACACCCTTATGAGGATGCCGGTGGATGATAAGGTGTCGTCCAAAATTCACCCTTTGCAGCAGTGTTGCTCAGGAACAACTGGCTCCTCATCGTTGGTGCAGTTTCACACTGTGTGTTTCCTATAATTTATAAAGTTTATATGTTTGCAGTGTTGAATTTAAAAAAAACTGTTTCAGTGTTTATGTTGGATCCTGTATTTTCAGCTTAAGGTCACACTGAAATCCAAAGAAGACTCTGGGACACGACAGGTTCTGTTGTCCACATAATGATACTGAGAACCATACAAGTTGCAAACATGTTTCTGTGTGTACACTGCACCCCTTTGACTTCTGCTTGAGTGAGCAGTGTTCACGTGCAGTGTTGGTGATTTTTGACCACTAAGTGGGGCACTTCTACCAAGGTGATGGCGAGCTGTTAATAACTCTCAACTTTCCTCAGTGAGGTGAACATGTTTCACTGTTGGATTAATAATTTATCTGTTAATCTCACCTGAAAAATTGAAAAAATAATGAGTCTCTGGTGGTTAATGTGACCACAGCTTGCAGCGCTTCACTTAGATAAGTTTGTGGTGATATAATAAAAAGCATAAAGTGATGAAATCTGAGAAGTTACGATCGGTGATGAAAAAGAGACAAAGCCTCCATCATATACAGATGACTCACCCAAGGCTGTCAGTTAAAGCTTGTTGTATATGAAATCTTTTGGAGAATAAATGAATATCCAGAATCAATGAAAGACTTCCTTTGCTCTTTTAATTATTCACTGTTATATCAGTTTGATAAACGCAGTTATTGTTTTATTATGTTACATTGCTTTGTTGATACCAATTGTTTATTGTGCAGCTTCTAACTGTGTTTTTAGTTTTTCTTGGAAAGCACTTTGTTAACTTGCTATAAAAGTGTAATATCTGGATTATCTGGATAACAGTATGTCGTATATTACATATCTATTACATAACCAGTTTTCCAACATGTCATCGCTTACACTGAAATTACAATACTATGGCATTTCCCTCTTTACAGTCATGGACATTCCCACTTTGAATACATGTGGAAGCTGAGTGCCGTTGTGGCTCAGTAGCAATAACCAGAAATAGGAAAGCACAGCAGAGTCTTTACTTTACCTATGAAGCCCAGGGATGGAACTGGAGACAATCCTATTCTATATTTAATTTTGTTTCCTGATTTTTTTGTCTTTTCCCAATGAAAACATTTTGACATGTCCACTTAGGTAGAAGCTATAGGCCTGTAAAAGCCATCTTCTTCTCCTGCTTTGCAAAGTGAGAAATGTCTCCAATCTATCTGCATCTCCTCAGTTCAACAACTGCAAGTTTGTTTGTTTGTTTGTTTGTTTTTCCACTGTCATAACTGCTCTCTCACAACTGAAAAAGAAAGCAGGCAAAAACAATCAACCAATGAGAATCATTGGATCGATGACGAGTTGAGCAGAGTTATGTTTATGTAATAAAATAAAATGTGGTGCCAAAAGGACTTTGAAGCAATTGTGTGGTGGCGCATGTCATTTCAAACGTGTTGCACAATAACTTCCAGTCTGTATGACTTTCACCTGTGCTTTGTCTTTATTCATGTCTAAGTAGAAGTAATATTGTATTTACCAATCCCAAACGTAAGAGATGTGGGCTTTTAAATTTAATTGCATGGAAAGATAATCAGAAATTATTATATTCGGACTTCAAAAATAGCAAAATTCCAAATCATATCCAAGCTGTTTATTAAAAAAATAATGTCTTCTGTATAAAACTTCAGTACTACCTGCTGAGTGTGTTTTCTGCTTCTGGATTTAGAGGTTGCCTTTAGGATCTCTTTATGGATGAATACATTTTGTTGAAATATAGTCGCACCAAAACATAAATTCAGCACAAGAAGCTATCACTGTCTTACAGTAAGGAAACTGTTGCTTTAAAGGAGGGTGACCATGACTGCTGATTGATTGCATCACAGACTCTGGTCCACTGAATCCCTCATTTGTTATACAGGTCTGTTCTACTTTTGACCTTTTTTTAAAGTCTTCAATCCCACGTTAACCTCTGATTCAATCTTTAGTAGATAAACCCTGTCGCAGGTCACCACCAGGAAGAGCTTGACATTTTTACATGCTGGTCGACGACTGAAGTGAATGATCAAAAACATAGTTCGGTCACGTTAAACGATGCAAGCAAAAGAACACGTAAATATTTTGGCAAATATTTGAGTTATTAACACGCATAGGTGGATTTTTGCTAATGTTGGTTTCGGTCACGTATGGCGCCGCTGCTGGCAGCGTGACCCAGCAGTTCCTGTGTTTACAAGATCTGATGGTGAGCGGCAGCTCGGCACACAGCTTTACAACTTTAAAGGTCTGACCAGAATTTGACCCCTACGAGCAATAGACCATTTGTAGATTTAGAGGAAAAAATGACAGCTGTCACTCCAGAAATCATGCGGGTACATGAGTGTATTTGGTTTCACAGTAAAGCATGTGATACACCATTTGTTAAGATGAAATATTGAACAAGATTAACAAGTTTTTAAGGAGGTAAATATCAGCGTGCTATGTTCAGAAACCAGAATACATACACAAACAAGACTTCAGGCGTATATGAATAGAATTATAAAAACAGAATGCAAGGACATGTTATTGACTGTACATTTTTAACTGTATCACCTACAACTGCCATCACCAACTTCACAGCCAAGTCAGAGAGGCACTTCACAGTTTACACTGATATAATCACAGTAGTACTGTAATAATCCTGCTGCAAAGCTGCTGCTGTATATTTACAGTACTCGACACCGTATTTCCACAAAGACATGGCAACTTTTTTAACCTGTTATATAAACCAGTGAAGCTAAACTTATATCTACAGACAAAAGAACAAATGAATACTTTGATCATGACTACTGTATAATCCTCATAATAAACGACTATATCGTGCACACAGAGCCATAGCTGACTGACTGACTGAAGTTAGTCAAAGGTACTGCATCAGTGCATCATTAGCAAATCAGTGTGGACATTTAGTACATTTGCAGCTATGATCACCGCTGCAATAACTAGTAGCCAGTGTTTCGCACCCAGCTATGCCACCTTCACTGTTTTATCACTGCGAATAGCATGGCTCGTATTACTTTTCAACATTTTTTTCTCCTTCTTTGGTCAAAGATTTTTTTTAATCCTTTTTTTGGTCTTTAAGGAGAAACATGCTGCATAGAATCATCAGTAGCACCGTGTGACAAAAAGATAAAAACAAATGAAGAAAACATGCCTTTGCTTAGGCTGCTGCCCCCGCGACCCGACCCCGGACAAAGCGGATGACGATGGATGGATGGATGGAAAACATGCCAAGTGTGCACTGATAACTGATGTTAAAAAGCAAAACACTGCACTAGAATTGTTACTATCTAACCTGTTAAGAGTAAGAAAGTTTTTTTTAAAAAATATATGAATTTCTTCTTGTAGTATTTTTTCTTTCTTTTTTTTATTATTCCCTGTTTTAACTCAGTGCTGGACTCCATGATTATTATCCGTTGCTAAATTTAAAAAAACATGTTCATCAGGATCTACTTTCTATAAAAACAGGCTCAGTGAGCAACAATGCTAAGTCTTGATATAGACACACAAAGATGGTGTTTTGTGCAGGTACAATATGCTAAAGCCTTTAAAAAAATACAAAGAAAAAGAAGTTTTGTCTTTATCCGGACTCATGTGTTCTTCATTTCTCTACAAATAACTGAAATAAAGGCACTTCTTGTTACATTTTAAGGACACTCCAACTGCATAACTTGTTTGTGTATATCCTAAACACGGGACCCCCCCAAACAAGACGTTTTACATATTTCGAACTTGAACTTATTTCGAACAGTGTCTGCATTGCAGACTTGCCCTTTCTGCTACATACTCGCTTCACTGCAGCGGTCAAACATGACCGATGTCATGTGGGATTCCTGCTGTGTTACATGAGGAACACTTATCTTTGTGAGAAAACTTTTAATAATAATGAACAAGATTTCTGCGCTAAAAAATCATTTAAACAGTTAGCTGCGATTCATCTGTCCGGATGTCACAGAAAGCTGTCCTCGGTGCCGACAAAGGAGAACCCATTAAAGGCGTTGCTGGAGCTGGTGCTGGGATTGAACTCTGGGGTCTGACTCACTGAGTTAGGAACCATTTCTCTGGTGAACTCAGGATCAATATGTTGAGTGTCAGCTGGGCCCCTCTGAAAGATGAAACAATTTTAAGCGTAAATAAGGATGACTGCTATTATATGCATTATATACAATGCATGACAAGGTGTCCTAAATGTAAAACTAATATACAGCGATGCACAGGCCCATTTGTCTAACTTAAGTCTAACTAGTGAACACTGATCTAGAGAAACTTCTGAAAGCTGGTGTTAAAACCAAGTTTAAATAGTAATCGATTAAATGATGCATGTGAGTAAATTCAGATCAGCTTACTCGTTGACATCAATATACTGAAAAAGCCTAGAAGCACAATAAATGATCCTTATTTTCATTAAAGATATAAAGTATAATATGTTTCTATTTCATATGTAAAGTGATTGAGAAGCAAAGCCACACCAGTCTTTGCAACAAGTAAAAGAGTTTCAACTACATAATGACTAAGAGTGCAAAAGGTCAGAGGGATTTCCTTGCATTAATCTTTAGCTAGATAATAACATAAGATGGGATAAAGAGATTCAGGGACAGATCTGAGAGGGTTTTACTGGCTGATCGCTCTGAAACATTTGTGGTGAGTGGAAAGAAAACAGAACACCAGCTAAGGTGGAGATAAGTGGTTAATAAAGTCACATATGACGAGGCAGGCACACAGAAAAGACACGAGCAGGCGGAGCAGCAACTCACCACATTAGGGTTGTAAGGAGGGGTGATTCTCTTGTGGTAAAGGTCGTCCCAGTTGATCGGAGTGAAAAAAGTGTGGTTCTTTATTTCTAACTATAAATAAAAGAAAGAAAAAACTTCACATGCTTAACTTTTTCATGCCTTTCATAAAAACAAAATCACACATATAGTGAATCATGTAGAACAAAGCCAATAGCTGCTACATGCAAGGTAAATGTTATCAGAGGGCTTGGGTGTGGAGCTCTCTTTAAAAGAAATCCAAAACTCTTAAATAAAGACTACACCCAGCTTTTATTTGCGCCAACATTTATTGCAGTTATCCCTATTCTAAGACTAGGCTTATATCCTGTCTGGGAAAGCATCTGTTTTAATATGGAGCAAAGACCGAAAGACTTACAAAGTCTGCGATGGCTCCCAGGCGTCTGTGCTGGTCTTTCTGGAGAAGACCCATCAGCAGAGAGCAGGCGGCCTCAGACTTTCCCGGAGGCAGCATCAGCGGCTTGTGAAGGATCCCATCGTACATTTCACCAATATCACGGCTGTAGAAAGGAGGCTGAAAAGAAGGGATGCAATAAATATCATTCATATGTAACATATCAAGTTTCTTTTTAAGGGAAACGAGAGAAAAAATGTTAGCAGTTTCTACCAGGAAGTCATCATGGCTGCGTGCCCAGTAAATGACAAAGGGAAAAGAATTCCTCATAAAATGTAACTCAAAATTCAATCAGTCTGTGTCTTTAAGATGTTTAACAAAACACACCTTGTCCAAAACCTTTCTTTGACCATTTACGACAAGGTCTACTAAAAACTGAGGTCAAATTTGGATCCACATATAGGAGGATGGTTTTAACCTTTAACTACTTTTTTCTGTGAGTACCACCAAAATAATGTGTCTTACTTTTGCGGAAGACTACTTCTTGGTAAAAAATTAACAACAGTACAGTACTGCCAAAACTCATAATCCATAAACCCTAAACAAATACGCATACCAGACTGAAGAGCATCTCATACAGCACGGCTCCCAGGCACCACCAGTCCACTGTCCTGTCATACGGTTCCTTACGAAGAATCTCTGGCGCCAAATACTTTAGACACATGATAGAGAAAAAAAATGAAACGATCCAAACTTTGGGTTATCAGGGAACATTTGCTTCCTACAAACTATTGTTCACCCATAGTCTGCATGCTTGTGTTTATATAATGCAATCTTCTTTATCTGGTCCACCTGTTCAACTGTTTGCTAATGCAAAGATCTTATCAGCCCACCAGTAACTCTTTGCCTTTAGGCATGTAGATATGGTCCACATGATCTGCTCACATTCAAACAGAGCACCAGAATGGGGAAGAAAGGTGATTTAAATGGCTTGACATGGTTGTTGGTGCCAGACAGGCTGATCTTTCAGAAACTGCTGATCTGCTGGGATTTTCATGCAAAACATCCAATGAGCTGCAGCTCTCTGGGTGAAAATGCTGTGTTGATGCTGGAGGTCAGAGGAAGGCTACGGTGAGTCCAATAACCGCTTGTTACGAGCAAATTACGCAAAAGAGCATCTCTGAACACACAACACATTCAAGCTGATGGGTTACAGTAGCAGAAGACCACACCCACCAGGTCCTGCTCCTGTTAGTAAAACTGAGCCTACACAGAAAAACCTTTTTTTTTTTTTTGCGACAAATTGATTTGGATTGTAAACAACATGAAAACATGAATCCATCCTGCCTTGTATCAGTGGTTCAGGCTGTTGGTGGTATAATGGTGTGGGGGATATTTTACTGGCACACCTTGCACACCTTAGTAGCAACTGAGCATCGTTTAAATAGCACAGCCTGCCTGAGGATTGCTGCCCACCATGTCCATCCCTTTATGACCACGTGTGTAGTCATCTTCTGATGGCTGCTTCCAACAAAATAGTGAGGCATGTGTCAGAGTCCAAATAATCTCAAACTGGTTTCTTGAACATGACAATGAGTTCACTCTATTCAAATGGCCTCCACAGACACCAGATCTCAGACCAGTAGAGTGCTTTTGGGATGTGGTGGAACAAGAAGATTCATGGATCATGGATGTGCAGCCGACAGATCAGCAGCAGCTATGTGATCAAGTCATGTCAATAAAGACCAAAGTCAGGGTGCAGGTTTAGCTCAGTGTGTTGAGCAGGCGACCACATCACAGCCATGCGGCTGAGAGCGACTGGCCCTTGTCCGACCCGCGGCCCTTTGCCGCATGCCCCCCCCCCCCCCCCCCTCTTTCTGTGCCTCTGCTTTCCTGTCTTTTCTTCACTGTGTCTATCAAATAAAGCTGAAAAAGGCCAAAAAATTAAATATACAAAAAGACCAAGCAATGTGAGTAATGTTTCCAGCACCATGTTGAATGCATGCCATGGAGATTTAAGCCAGTTCTGAGGGCAGAAAAAGGTGTCTAGCCCAACAATAGCAATGTGTAACTAATAAAGTGGCCAGTGAATGTGAATTTAAAATATGCTTCGTAAACGTTTACTGAAAAAGTTTTTTACTCACTTCTGGAGTGCCACAGAAAGTCGAGGTGGTTGCCTCTGGCTCCACACCCTCCTTGCACAGCCCAAAATCTGTCAGCACCACATGGCCCTGCGCACACAAAACAGTGAGTGACAAACACAAATAAAGCCTTTTTCCCCTTTAAAGTGTTAAAGCAAATGGGCTGATCCTGACTCACCTGACAGTCTAAAAGTATATTTTCTGGCTTCAGATCTCTACAATGAACAAGAACAAATCAGACCGTCAGTGCAAAAACATATTATTACTTTGTATTTTCAATTTTTGATAAACGATAGGTTTCAATAAACGTTCGAGCGTCTCTTTAACCTGTAAACAATGTTGAGAGAGTGAAGGTAGCCGATGGCGCTTGCTACCTCAGCCGTGTAGAATCTCGCTCTGGGTTCTGAGAAACACCGCTCTCTCTGCAAGTGGAAGAACAACTACACAAAGAGAAAGACGGGCGGAAAGAAGAAAATAAAATTATATTGAAAATTTTCAATGCATTGAGAGATGAGACACTTCCAAAGTCTCAGGAAAAAGCTCGGTATAAAAAAGGTTTTGACTTGCTTTGCTTTTTGAGTGCTGCAACAGCAAACAAGAGGAAAACAACAACATGACATCAACTATGTCTCATACCAGTTTCAGTTTAGGCTTCATCATTACAAATGTGGACAAATTTGCACAATAGGTGAAATAAAAACCATCTGATCAGTAGACGGAAATATGTTAAGATTTTAGATAAGACATTTTCTAATCTGTGGGCTTTTGTTTCAGTGACGGGAAGGTTCACTCTTGTACCTGTAGGCTGACTATGATAACACTATAAAACTAGCAAGAATTGAAAGCTTGTGGAAATCATCTGTTGTACTGCACTTTGTCTAATCTTTACTGTTTTAGCAAGAAAAAAGCGAATTTGTAGCAGTTACACAAAAGAGAACAAAAATAAGCTAGAGGTAGATTGTTTGTGATGACAGCAGTACTTCGTACACTGATGATGCTTGTTACAGTAAACAAATAAATCTAATTGCTTCCTGTCACCCAGGAAATTACTAATATATCCTGTACAAGTGGAAACAGTTTGTGTCATAAGTGTACTGAACACGCTATACGGGCTGCAAGGCATCGGTCTTGTTGACAGTGACCTAATTTATTACAGAGAGCATCTAATGTCATTGCTTTTTAACTTAGCACCTTTAATTGAAACAGTCCAACAAACCATGAAGCTACAGTCTACAATCTTTAATGTTAAATTCAGCTCATTTAAGAGACAACTCAAAACATTTTTATTTAAAAAAAAGATCCAGGTACTTTTTTAAAAAGAAATCTCTGAAAACTCTGATATTCACCACGCTCCAAGCCACTTTCTGACAAAGTCTAATGAACTATGTAAGTGGAAACGATTTATTTATGTATGTTAGCGCATGTACCTCTCCGCCATTTACATAGTCCAGGACAAAGTAGAGCTTCTCTACAGTCTGAAACGAGTAGTGAAGCCGAACCAGAAACGGGTGTTTGAGGCTCTTCAGCAGCACGTTTCTCTCTGCCATGATGTTCTTTTGCTAAAGAGGGAAAAGGAGAAAAATAAGTTCTGGAGCTTTTCTGCTCCATGTTTTTTGACAAAAAGGCCTTAAATCATTTTATTTCACTATAAAATTTGAAATGCACGTACGAACATAAATAAATATTGTTTATAATTCACAGAATATATTTGCAGTGATGATGCATAAATAATACAAAGAAAAAGGAAAATAAAGGAAACATGTTTAACACACATCCTGTGTAATTTATTTAAAAAATGGCTGTAATTCATAAACAGTTAATGTAAAGGTTTTGAAAACCCGAGAGTTTGCACTTTAATCACATTTTGATAGTCCAAATTAAAATCCAATGTGATGATGTAGATACTAAAAAAAAGCATGAATAACGTGATTGTTTTTTGCCCTGGAGTTACTGCGCTCACATGCTTCTGGACCAAAAGAAGCACATCAATGACTTCTTTTCATGCTGCTAACTGAAATCAGTTGAAATATGTGTACTTTTTTTTAAATTACTCATTAAACATTATTTGAGCCCCTTTTTAAAGTAATTAAATCAGTGATGTGCAAGTTATCTTTCACACTATGAAAAGCTTATTTCATTACATTATTTTATTTCATTTAATGTCACTTTATGACAAAAAGGGATGACTGAGGAAGAAGGTTGCCAGCGAGCATGGTCAGTAATAACAATCAGTTTGTCTAATCAGCAATTATGCTGTCTAACAAACACCTGGCCTGGCTTTTTTTTCTGGAGGCAATAAAATCTGTTCTTTGTACAGAGCTGTAGATTAGATAAGCCTGAGACCCTGTTGCTAGGTAAAAACTCTAACAACTATCAAAGATCCTCACTATCACAGAGGGAACCCTTGGACAGTTATTTTCCATTGTCACCACCTTATCCTGACACAATTCCAAAATGCATTTCAACTAAACGCGGATTACTGGACCTATAAAACACATTAACACAGTGACAGCAGAGCCCACCTCTTTTTTCTTCAGGATGATTTTCTTCTGCAGGACTTTGACAGCGTAGAATTTGCTGTCGGCTTTATGCTTGGCAAGCAGGACCTGTATGGAGGTTCACTTGTTAGTGCCTTGTTTAGCAAACAGTCTGCACCACCATCTCAGCATTCTGCTTTCAGGATATTACATGAAAGTAGCGCACGCAGCACAGATATGTCGTCTGTGGAACCAGATAATACCGAGAAATCTGATAAGTTTGTTGACACAAAGAGCAAAAAGGCCCGAGGTGGACATGAAGCCACAAAAACGCCTATTTTTTAAGATCTTTAGGAGTTGAATGTCCATATTTATTATGTTCCACTGGACGACGCTCAGGAGACCGAAAGAGGCCTCAGTGGATTGTACAGTTAATGATTCATGAAGAAAGGAGCACATTTCGATTAGACAGTAGTCAGCAGGTAGACTCTCACTGACCCCCGCTGCAATGTCAGCAACCGCACGCTATGTAGTCTCTCTCCTTCTTTCTAACGCCCTCTCACTTGTCTCACAAGGTCAGCACAGTAAAACCCTTATTCATTTGCATTAATACCATTAATACCTTCAACTGGATTTGTTATTTATTAATAAAAAAGGAAAAAATTTACTCGAGGAGCCGCTGCAGCCGCTGCACCTCCTTCAGTGAACTGAAGGAGGTAGAACAAGGAAATGACCGAGAGGAAAAAAAGCCAGGAGATGTATTAAACAGCAGAAAGATGGATCTATAAATAAGTAATTGTTTCAGTGTTACCTTTCCAAAGGTCCCTTTGCCAATGACAGCCAAGAAGTCAAAGTCAGTGGGCCTGGCACTGAAACAAGAAGGTAATGTATTAAAATTACATAATAACTTCTGAGATACTTTATTACTAACAGGATATAAATCGTGGATATAATGCTGGTAAGAGTTTCTCCTCATACAGCAACATCTCCTTAATAAAATACAGACTGTAGATAATTAAAGTTTCTGTTTGAGGTGCTTCGATCTGACATTAAGAAAGTTAATGGGGAGGTGGAGCTACATGCAGGTTAGTGAGTTACTGACTTTGGGTTTGCTGAAGGTCCCAGGTTAACATCATCTTGAGGAGAGGAAGGTGGTGTCCGCAGCTGGAAAAAAAAAAAAGATTGATTCAATTGATTTATAAATAGGCTTCAGCAGCAGGAAAAGGATACATGTCACGATGTATTCGATTATCGAATGAAAAATACAGAAACTAAGGAGTTCGCAGTAAAATCTCGACGAGGTAAGGTCATGTCTAGCACCTTTGAAACACCAGAGCCATTCAAAAAACTTTAGAAGATCAAATTAAAACCAAAAAGATGAAACGAAGAGAAGAAAAGGCAGAAATGATCCCAGTAGTAATATTAAAAATAAAAACAGCAAACACAATGTTGGCACAGCTACCTGCTGGTTAAAAGCAATCATGAATAAAGGGGCTAGCTGGTTGTGGCATTAAGCACCATAGCAGCTGTGCATTTAGCTGCTATGGTGCTTAATGCTCATCCTGCTTAGTTTAAGATCTGTGCAGTGCACTAGCTGACCGGATCTACTGGGTTTGTATCCATTAAACATCTCAGATATGTATTTAGGGCCCCAAGCCTTTTAATGATTTATTAACAACCAGTAATACTTGTAATTCAGTTCTATATGTTACTGGAAGCCAGTTCAGGGAGCCGAAAATAGGTGTGGGCAATTTACAATTTTCAGGAGCTCAGGAGCAAAGCTGCTCAAACGTATTTTAAGGAAACTTGTGGGATATATCTAGAGAGCAGTTATTACAAAAAAAGTTTTGTAATCCATCCAAATTCTTCCGCTTATCCAACTCAGGTTGAGAGGCGGGGTACACCCTCGACAGGTTGCTAGTCTGTCGCAGGGCTAACACAGAGAGATAGACGACCGCTCACACTCATATTCACACCTACTGGTAGATTTTTTACCACTTAACCTAACCCCCACTCACTGCATGTCTTTGGACTGTGGGAGGAAGCTGGAGTAATTGAAGAGAACCCACACAGACACAAGGAGAACGTGCAACACTCCACACAGAGATGCTGGATTCAAACCCATAGTCCTTCTTGCAGTGAGGCAACAGTGCTAACCACTGTGCTGCCAGACACCGTTAAATTACTGCTAATTATTGAGTATAATACATATTTTCTCTGGTATGAATTTTGTTCTTGAAAAAACTTATTGCACTTTTTGGTTGAGACAAACTCTTGAAGTGGCAGTGCTGGAGGGCTTGTTAGTTTGTCTACAGCAGCAAACAGAGTCTGAGTATTTCAGGTGTTTTCATTAATAATGTTAGTAAAGTAGGATTAACTCAAAGATGTAGATACAGACACTGATTAAAAATGTCATTGTCAGTCTGAAGACTGCTTCTGCTCAGTTTTCTTGTAGTTTCTCTTTTGATCTGCTACCATTATAACATTTTTCCACAGTGCTTTCTGTTTACCAGAAACAGTGTTAACCTTGACAGGTGCAATGTTGTCAAGAACCCTGAGAATGTTAGAGTTACTGCTTGAGCTGGTCATCCACAGACTCTGCTATTGCACTATTACATCATACCAATGGTTTGCATAAATAAAGTACTAGTGTTTTCATTGAAATTCCTCTTTCTAATAGTTTTGAATGTGGCTTGGTGGACTGGGGTGACCATCAAAGAAGACACAAAAATGGTCAGACAGAACTACATCCAAAGCATTAGGATCAGACTCGTAACGGAGCTGATCTTAAGCCCAGACACTACAATTTTCAGGTCTTTTTGATGATTTTGTATATGAACACTGAAATACCAGAAAAATGTAAAAGGATCAAGATATGTTCAACATTATGCACCACCATTTAGTAAAGAAGAGAAAATATAATTCTCTGTAAGCCGTATGTTTGATCTGGTCAAGATTTCATGCCCTTCCTGATGCAACACTCCCCAGTTACCCAGGCTTGGGACCAGCACTGGGAGTACTGTGGCTTGTGGACTCCTGGACAGAATTAACAATGAGTAGATCAGAAGGAAAGCTCAGGTTCAGTGGTGTGAAAACAAAGTTAGAGAGGCAAGGCTGACTCTGGACATGTGCATAGGAGGGATAGTGGGTATATCAGATTAAGGATTAAGTGGAGCTGATGAGCAGGAGGAAAAGAGGAAGACCACAGAGGAGGCTCATGCATGCATTGAGGAAGGATATGCAGAGGGTTGGTGAGACAGGGGAGAATGCTAGGGATGGGGTGAGACTGCGGTAAAGGGAGCAGCCGAAAGTTATAGTAAAGAGGAAGATTGACACTTGGGTCTTGCGCTCTTTTAAATAGCAGTCTATTCAAGTCTGATCTATTCAGGTTTAAATTATGTGGATTAGGATTTTGTGAAAATCTACTCTGGAAATTAAAAATCCAGAACCAGAGGAAAAGACATACGTGAGGTTTGCCTCATTTAAACAGGGAAACCCATCAAAGGTTAAGAGCAACACAACAAATGCATAGATTTGTCTCGTCCTAAGTGATCACATCAAACAAATGGCACTGCTAGAGATCATGTGCTGAATCTCTAAAATATTGATTCAGTGTGACCTGATCAAATACGACGCGACATGAAAGCCAAAGACACTCCAGATGTCGATATCAGTTCACTCATTAGACATCTGCTAAACAAAGCAGGACTGGACTGCAGGCGCGTTTCCCTTTCACCCAACAGAGTAAAATAAAAGCATCATGATAAAATTACACTCACATTACAGTGTGCCATGGTTACTATACTCCACTCCCATCAGTGTTTGACAGACCTGCTAGGAGAGGAGAAATATTCACATTCAGTGGGCTCAGCAGCTTTTGTAGGGGTAAAACATATTCAATATTTATAGGTAAAAAAAAATCTACTCATCTGCTCTGACTCAGAGGAACGTGGTCATCTAACCTCCGTAACCTGCGCAGGTGTTAACTCACCTCATGTGACAACAGCCTGAGGATCAAGAGGAGCTGGTAGTTCTGGTTTGTACTGAAGAGGATGCTGGAACAACAGAAAGACTGTGATGGGCCTCGTGTTTGTGTAGTGTGTGTCTGTGTGTGTGCTTGCATTACTAATGTTATGAAGGGAACACATTTTTACAGCGTTAGGAGACGCAAAAATAAAATCTGTAAATTTTACTCTTAACATTAGGGTGAGGGTTATGTTTCGTAAACTAGAGGTTATGGCAAGTTTTCAGAAAGTTATTGAAAGTCGGTGCGATGTCCTCTAAAGTGATGGAAACATGACCCTGTGTGTGTGTGTGTGTGTGTGTGTGTGTGTGTGTGTGTGTGTGTGTGTGTGTGCGTGTAGCGTGTCGGTGAACATGTTTATATGCTAAATATTGTTGTGTCTTTTTTCATATCTGTCAAAACATATGGGATGACCAAGATCTCTCTCACTCACACACACACACACACACACACAAGCACATCCATCTAAACACACACACATAAAACAAAAGTCCCATTGATCTGAGGTCATGCTTTTCCTAGGAACCCTAGGCCTGTTTATCTATTTATAGGCAAATGAGGTGCTGAATGTCACATTACATTTGTGCAGATGCATTTATTGTAGTTTGTATATAATAATATTTTAAGGCCAGTTAGTAACCGAATCCGTGCAGTTTCACACCCCAAAAAATAACGATTTTATGCTACATTAAATAATCTACAACTAATGAAGAACTCTCATAGACACAGACTGTCACTTACATAATGCCTTTCTAGTCAGTTTGAGCACTAAAAAAAGCTTCTTACCACAAGTCTTTAAACTTGATCACACACATTCACACGGTGCTTTTACTAACATTAACGCACTCGAACATTTCGACATGCAGAGTGGACGAGCCGGAGTTCGACCCAAAAGTTTTCCAATTGGCCTGATCCACATCCAGCTCAAAATTTTAGCTGTTAAAAAGTGTCCAGTTTGCCAAATTTTAACTTTAAGAGTGTGTTTCCACATTAAGATTGATATGAAGAAAGCACTCTATTGTTCATTTAAATGTAACCCAAAAAAAGTGAATAAATAGACTGCAGTTTGGCTATAACAGCGAACTTAATGCATTATTTAATAATGACACATTTGGTAAGGACGTGACAGGAGGTTAAAATGATGCACATTGACAGTTATGATAACCTCTTAATCTGCCACTAAAGCTACACTCAGCAAAACTACAACTCTGTTCAGAGATTAATCCTCAGAGCAAACCAGAAACTAACTCACAGAAAGACTCGTGTTCGCAAAACTAAAAGCTGGATAGAAAACTGAATCATACAAGAATAAAAACCTATTACAGAGCCTTCTTAGAAAACTGTGACTTTCCTTTAAAGAAGGGAAAAGCTCAGCTACAAGTCAGTGATCTGAGTGAGAGTTGGGACTAAAGACAACATGTAGAGACTTCCTAACGGGGCTATCAGTACAGTATCATCAGTAACCTTGATCGATCACACAGATCACATATGGACGTGTCTAAATATCCAGCAGGCTGAGGTTGTTAGCAAGTTTTACAAGCAGACCTGTGCAATAATGATGAGCACCACAGTGACGCTCCACACTATCTGTGCACCTGTTATTATTACCCCGGATATAGAAAATGACCCGAGGAATAAATCACGCAGAATAGGTCAGAAATGATCAGCTCACCTGTGTGAAGGATGAGGTGATCCGTGCTCTGCGCGCTTCACACTGACAGGACTCCAAACAGAGCGCAGTCACAGTGGCAGCTTGAGGCTGATCTCAGGTCAGCGCATCTGCTTTTCACACGTCATGAGGGGACGTGGGCAGGACTCCACAGAGTGAATCATTGATGAAATGTTAGCGAGCTTAAAATAACAAGGCGGTGCAAGGGCGCAAACTTTCAGCGACCCTGCGTGCGTGTGCGTGTGCGCAAATAGCAAAATTTCCGGAAATTGCTGTGTGGTTTCAAAATAAGGTATGTAAGATATAAAATAATGTAAGACTGATATGTTTTTTAACCTTCCAAAGTTATTTGTCAAGAAAAAAGGTGAAACAGCGGTCACATTGTTATAGATACTTCACGTATGTGGTTACATGAGTACATGAACCCTAACTTTAGCGTCATGTAAAGCATGCGTACTAGGGGTGCCAAAAAGGGATTTCCGATTTTTCTGTGTGGGTTTTTGTTTGTTTGTTTTCTCATGTGTAATTTCTGCGCACGCACTGTTAAATAAACTGTGTTTTAAAACTCATTTGTTTTGTAAGCATCTATCACAGATTGTAGGCCAATAAAATCATTTCGTTTAATTAGGGGTAGATATTTTTAGCGCAACACAACTCTTGTACATGGCTTGCTGGGCTATAATCTGTCAAACATATCTCTCACGAATGATATCAAGTCATTTTGAGCCTGAAAGAACATCGATGTCACAAGGTACACGTTGCAATCCATTTTTGCTCAGGTGACTTTTATATATCCTTAGTGTATCAGCAGCATTAAAAAATGTATTTTTCAAGAGAGATGTGGCCAAGAGGGCAGCAGAAAGTGCAACAAATACAACATCACAGTTCCATAAAGATATCTTAAGTGGGCAAAAATTGCTGTAATGATTATTATGAAAGTGCCATGACGCAGAGTCATAAAGACACTTGCCAGATATGTCAGTTGTGTATTTTATAACACCTTCATAAATGCTGTTGACTACAGTCTGTTTACTGTATGAGTAAATATATTCCTTATTTAAAAAAAACCCACTTTGAAACATGAGGAATCGCTTCTTGTCAGTCAGCCGACAGAAGCTCAAATTCAGTCCATGGGAATCAGTTATAAAAACTCATCAGTTAACTGCAAATCCAAGTTAAATATATTAAAAAAGTTAAATATATAGACAGTCAAGTCTCTTGGTTTCTAACAATGAAAGTGCTATAGTTTTGTCCTTACAAGGACTTTTAAAGCTTTGCTATTAACTTTTTTATTTATATGTAGCCATAGTAAAGTCAGTGAATGTGGTCAAACTGACACATAATGTTAAAACTACACAGATTTTTCTTATGTTCATCATCTCTTTTGAACGTTTTGAAAATATACTAAAAAAAAATGCCAGTTCCAAACAGGTTGGGACAGGGCAGGGGTGACTCAATTTGAAATGGTGGAACAATTTCAGAATAATGGTCCTCAGCATAAAATTGCAAAGGCTTTGAATATCTCATCATCAACATCATCATCAAATATCGATTTTCTGGTTTGTCCCTTCCACACAGAGATTTTTCCATGTTTTGATGTTATTATATACTGTAGATGATGAGAAAAGATCTTTGGTTCCTCAGACACCCACAAATGCAGGTAATAGCTCTGTGATGCAAAGAAGAAGGCATGGAAACACTGGGCCAAAGATCTGAGGCAAAGAGGAAAACTGTTGTTAAAAGAAGCGGGGATGCTGTACACTGATAATCATGGCCCCATTTAAATTTACTGCACTCATATGTGACCTGTGACCCATTAAGATAATCTAGCTTCTGAAACAGCCCCATATAGTTCATAGACTGGTAACACTTTGGCCGTTACCTCATTTTTTGAGGTTGTCGAGTGGCTCTATGCCCGGTTAGTGGGGCATAGTCACACAGTCCCACAGTTTGAGAACAACTAAAAACAATGAAACTTCGACAGACTGCAGAATAAGTCAGTAGACTCTACTCCCAGCAAGGTTTGTCACTTTAGATGTGTTTTAACACACGTGAAAGAACATTTGAATAAAAGTGTGTCATCTTCCCCCCAAAACACTATGTTATATAAAGATGTTACATGACAAACTAAACTAAAAAAGTATTTATGAAGTATTCATTGAACTCCCCGGGCTTTATAAATATCCAAGTCATTTTCTTTTAAGGTTTTATGATAGTGGTTTCAAACTCATTCTACATTGTGGGCTGGGCCAGAGCGATTAAATGATACATGTGTAAAGTTCATCGCTCTGACTGCCCTGTAATTAAATATTTAGATTATAAAGTTTTCATTAATTACCAGAAAATGTACTTGTACTTTTGTGTGGTATGGATGGTGGGTGAAGTCTGTATTAATCAGAAAAGCTGACTTAAAATACAGTAAAAAGTTTGAAATATACTCAAAATATATCCTTCAAATTTTCTAAAGCTGTCCAGTGGGAGACATTGGAGTGTTTGCCGGGCTGATTTGAACACCCGGGCCTTATGTTTGACACTCCTGATTTATCATATCTTTTTTTTTTTTTTTTTACTGTACTGTGGGTTCAGGTTTCCATATCATGCTTCTGAATACTGAACTGCAACAAGCTTTCAATATTAAAATGCGCACAGAGCTGAACGTTTAACACAGCTCAACACTAGTTTCAGTGTAATGGGACTTTTCTTTTGTTTAACTCTGCTGCTCGTACAGAAAACATGGGTTAATGTTAAAACCAAAAGTCCTGACTTTGCTTAGCGCCATCTTCTGATATTATTAAGAAAAAAATAAGACCTGGTCAACTGCTGCTCCTTCCTGTATGAAACATTTGTTACCCAGCAGTCAACTGAGTGCTTTGTTTGTTGTCTTGCTGCTGCAGGTTATCAGCAGCGCCTGCTTTCTGGCCTCTGCAGTGGAACAAGAAGATAAGTAGTGAAAGCAGAAAGGGCGTGGAGGGAGTTATCGCCACCATGGCCAAGTGCTGACAACAATACGATCAACAGGGGGATGTGCCTGTAGGCATAGTCAGTTTATAGTCAGTACTGTGCACACAGAATACCTGCACACACACAGGAAATGCAGGATTTATCATCTGTAGCAGGAGGCAAGAGACAGAGACATTAATCAGACAAGACAGGTGTGGATGTTTATTAATTCATATGGTTTAAATGACATTTGTGACCCAAGATTATCTTGACACGCACACACACGCACACAAATCCCACCAGAGAGACATACAAAGAAGTGATATTTAAGATTCCAGGAGCCCTTAAAACATTCAGCTTTCGTCTCACAATATCAACTCCATACAGTGTTTTAAACAAACCCTGACATCAAATGTAAACATTTCTGAGAACACAGTTCGCCCGGCGCTTCCTTCACATGTAAACTGCAAGAGCGCTCCATTGGCTAGATACCAAATACGTGTTTATAGTGCAAAAGGTGGATTTTTTGCACTCTCTAGTGACCGAGTGTGGGAATATCCATGTGTAAAATCCATTTGAATTTCACAGTTGTGCTAAAATCCCAATGCAAAGAGTCCGTTTCATCTATTTATAACAGCTAAAAAATAATTTCAGACGTTTTGCATATAGAGATAAAAATTCAAACACTGTCGTTTGTTTTCTCTGCCTCGGATTCGAGAGCTGAGGGTCGACGTTTTAAAAGTTACATTTCGTCCTTCACTCGAGCGCTCACATTTTCGGTGCAGCGCGCAGAATTTTGAGGCAGTGAACATAAAGAACTAATACTCAGGAATAATCAGTGAAATGAGCAAAGGCTTCCTCTGCGACTCAATCACAAATCTAAACAGTCTGAACAAAGCAGCTCATTTGATTTCCTTTTTTTTAACATTACAGTGCAACAATTTGTCTAATATATAAGGAACTGTAATATTAACTGTTGCTGAATACAGCACTTCTGTATCAGCTTCTTTATTGCACAAAACATGAAGCCTATAAGAGCCTCACAGACCAGCCTCACTTACTGCATCAAAATCCTTTTACTTACTTTTTTTTTAATGTGGAACCCTTTCTTGTCTTTTACCCAACCTTTTTTTTTTTTTCCCTTCATTTCCATTAGTTGATACAGTATTTCAGGATGATTTCTTTTCAACCTTGATACATGTTCCTTTCACTTTTACTCGTCAGACATTGCAAACTGATGGGTTTTGTCACAATCCAGGTAAGAGTTCTCATCACATCTGGCCACGTGTGAACTTCATCTTAAGGTAAGTTGACCTCTTTGGAGGTTTCAACTATCCTTGTACATCAATAGGAACTATTCTAACTTAGGAAGTAAACGTACAGTATCAGTACTTATATCAGCTGCATTGGTGTAGGCAGGAACTGGATGTTAATCTTCCTTGTACAGGAAAACAAATAAAACAGTATGTCTGTTTAACAAACATCTGTTACATGACATCACCTATTTTTTCCCCTTCACACCACTGAGAGCAGCGGGTGTCTGCAGTTCTCTGCCCATCCATGTGTCCATAAGTTTGTATACCTTAAGATGGACAACTTTGTTCATCTTAATCAAGGACATGATACCTTTTGAAGGTTTTCGGGGATTGTCTTTAAATTTGGAAGTTCAAGCACGAACTGATTAGAATTTGGTAGTCGGTGTTTAAAAGTCGCTGAGAGCTTTTGGCTTAATTCACACTGTGATATCATTTCTCACAATAGCTTAAAAGGATATGTTATTTATAAAATTATAACATTTTTATGTTCAAATAGTAAAAAAGTTACCCGCAGAGAGACATGGATGTAAAGTGCGCTTTGGTAGGCAGAGAAATGCAACTGTGGGGTTTCCAGCCGTTCCCGCTGGCTTATAATTCAAATTCAGTATAAAGTATGTGGGTTGAAATGTTGAGATTTAGCACAGCACACACAGACGTACTGTGGCTAAGGGATATTTTTTGAGGGGTTTTGGGTGAACCAAACCCATCAGTTTCTGTTTTCCTACATGTGCTCCATCCTCATATCCATGACAGTCCTCCATTACTCTCCAAAAGTATTCATATTTTCTAATCAACCTGAATCTTCTAATCTCAGCTCTGTTTCTCTTTACCCTGATTGGACCTCACCCCCCCACCCACCCCCCTCCCTCCTCCCTCTCTCTGATGGGTACAGGACACCGAACACATGGAAAAAGGGGTCAGGGTCTTTTTCCCTGCAACAGAATGAATTTGGCACATGATGATTGGCGGCACAGCGCTGCCGCTGAGTGAGGGCGGGATTCACTTCAGTCCCTCGTCTGTGCTCTTGAACATGAGGATGGCGTTGGAGATCTTGAGGGCGGGGCCTAGCTTAATGCTCATGATCTTCACAATGTCGGTCTGGGTCAGCAGCAGGAAAGCCTCCCCGTCGATCATCTAGAGAGACACAAATGTGGAGATAGTAAGTGGAGAAGAGTTTGTTCCATCTGGTCAAATATCAAATTATAGTAGCCCCTAGCAGTGAAATCCACTCAGAAATATTATACAGCTGCAAACATGTAAGAGTGCAAGACAGTCTAAACAGCATCAGTAATGAATGACATGTTTACACGTCACCAGTAAAGACTGCAAATCTTTATTCATCCTTCAGTTATTAATCCACCTCTGGTCTCACCTCTTCTTTGAAGAGACGAGCCTGTTCTTCACAGCCAATTAAATTCTGGACAAATCTGAAGACCTGCGGCACAGATGCAGCGGATTTCAGGTAATCGTATAAGTCAGAGAAAGAATGTAAATAATTATAGAGGCGAACGACATTTTCCCACCTCCTCGACGCTCCATGCAGCCACCTGGCTGGCGTGAATGCCCTGAACGCCGGGCAGCAGCTTGCAGTGCTGTTCCCAGCACAAAGACAGAGTGCGGTCTGATTGGTTGCTCAAAGCTGACATGAACAGTGATGGATACACTCCCTGTGAGGACATGTCTGTGCACAGAAACATACATACACATGATGAAACACGTGATTGTACAAACATGGAAATTTGAGGGGAATACGAGATACATGAGCTGACTGGATGTTTGTTGCAACTGTTGCCTGTCTAAATACTGTATCTAGAATCTTATAAAGACAACGTGATTGTAAAATTATCTTAAAAGCATTAAGTAATTATATAAGATAAATACGTTGACAACCATTTAATTTTGGGTATCATAGCAGAAAAAGCAACGGTTAATTCATTTCTATTAGATTGCAAGGCTCAGTGGAAGCTCTAAAAACTTCACCGGTGAGTTACAAAAGGTCTGCCGGCCTTTTCACAGTAACAAATACAGCATATCAAACAATTAACATGCAAATCTTCTGATTAGATTATTAGTATTTCTTGTTTTGAGGTGAGGTGCTGCGAAAACAAAAAAACAAACAGTGCAACTTACTCTGGTAGTCCCTCTGTTGATTCTTTCTGTATTTGGGAGGACGACCAATCCTGAAAATACAGAAAATGAATGCGAGAAAAAACAAACATGCACACAAATACATGGACACCACTTTACCTGCCACGGTAATGAGTCTTCTTAGTCCTCTGACCAAAGAAGAGGTTTCTCTTGCACTCTGAGTCTGATAGGTCAGCCTTCAGCCTACCCTGGTTACGCTCAGCCAACGGGCAGCCGGATATGCAGTGATGGGCGGTGAAACGACCGGTGACATGGCCTGAGCCGTCACACCCTGGAGTTGGACACTTCCTGTTTCAAAGACAAAAATGGAGATATGCTTTCTGTGCATTTTAGCATCTAAAAAAATTCTAATTTAAAAAAAAAAAAAGTTGGGACTCTGTGTAAAATGTCAACAAAAACATGGCCCCGTCCCAACTTTTTTTAGATCATTGACTGATAATGTCAAATTCAAAATGATGATCCACTTTCTCAGTTCAAATATTTGACTTTTTTTATTCTGTTTTCATTTAGGTTTTACACATCATCCCAAGTTTTTGGAAAAATCATGCATTTAATGACAGAATGACAGAGCTGAGTTCAGGATTTACCTGTTGTGGAAGCTGTATTTGTTGGTTCTGGGCTGACTGATGGGTTTACAGGGAACAGAGGAGGTGTAGGTGGACTGGCCTGTAGCAGGAGGCTCCCTCACACCTACATATATACAAACACAGAGGAGAACATTCACATACACTCATAGGCTGACATTCACAATCACGGCATTGATTATGCCTTAAAGAAATCATGTAAATAACAAGTGGAAAACCGTGAGGCTTTAAAAAGATCCACTAATGTCCACATGAGACTGGCTTTACAACAGAAAAAAACCATTTGGTCTATAAAGTCACCCATTTAACTTGTATTAAATCTTAAAGTTATGGATATGCCTGACAATGTAGATTAAATCATTACCTAAGAACAGTTTCTGTTAATCCAGTTTTCTTATTGTTAGGTAAAGTTAGCATGCCATTAAATATCACAGTGAATTACACTTGCTATGTAAGCTAGCTTGTCAGTGCTAGCATTAGCCAATATCGTAGCAGCACTGCCTTCAAAGTTCAACAAAATATTAAAATAAAGTTTCAGAACAGTCCGTAACACAATACTGATGTCACTGTGGCCACTTCTATCTTTTATATACAGTCTATAGAAGATAGCAATAGGCTTAGAATTTTTGACCTCCAGTTTTAAGTGAAGAAAAAGGAGTCACATGAGGCTGGTTGCTACCATGCGGTTGCTGTGTTTTAGTGTCCCGTGGAGGGATTTTAAGCGGGTGACCGGTGGCCTCGCACCAGCCTGCTGGATGGATGTCTGGGTGATCTGAGTCTACCCACTCATCATAGACGTGACTCCAGCCATCATAATGGATCTGAACAAGAAGAAGAGAGCGGGCTGTAATAGATATAAATACTCCACATGTACTTGAGCTCAAAATGTACAGAAATCAACAGTCAACTGCAAAGACGTATGACACAGTAATTGGACATGGAAGATCTTATTCCTGCAGACCTATCCAAACTGACAGGCACACATTAAACATACTTTATTGTTTCTTCTGTTTACTTCTCTTAGTCGTTGTGCTGTTATTTCTGATGACTGATCCGATCATCTACACACACACAATCCACTTTATTGATCTAGTCTTTTATCTCTGTTTGTCTTCTTCACCTCTGCAAAATCCTTGTTCAAGCTGTTCCTGACGAGGCAAGATGGTTTAACCCATGAGACTGGCACCTTCTGCTTGTTTTCCAGGTTTGATTCACTGCATCAGTTAGATTGCAGGTTGCGCGAGCAGCACCTTGGTTTATCTGGATGCTGATGGTCAGACCGAAGGGATCATATGCTTGATTGTCAGGATGGTCGGTCTTTGAAAGCGGAGCTCAGAGAGGTTGAAAAGTGGTCCACCAAGATGATATTTGATCTCCAGACTTGTTTATTGTTTTATTTATTGAAGCACAGCTGCTGAGCATAAGGAAAAAGTACTGGAGCAGGAATCTATATCTAATTTACTCTGATGATTGATGAAACTTGATTTCTTTTATTGTCATCAAACCAGTCTTGACTCCTTTTTTTATAAAGCTGATACTGGGATTATGTTTAATTGTGTTGCTTCCAGCTCTTTGACTGATTCTTGGGATCTTTTAATCTTTAGGAATCGATCAATCAATTAATTTTCTTCAAGAAAATGGGTTCAAGTAATCATTCCACAACATTAAAGAACTATACAAAGTTGTACCTTAATGCGATGCGTGTCCACCTCCTCAACTGTAGCCACTCTTATGAGACCGGGACTTCTTTTGTCCACGGCCTCCAGTTTCATCTGAGGCTGAAAGCTGTGAGGTGACCGCTGGAGCAGAGGATGATGGGATTTCACATTCACGTTGACAACAAAACAAACTAGACATATTTTCCATTAATCTGTGACTTTACTGTTCGTAATGCTAGCTCTTCTTTACTTTTTATCTGCATTCTCACCACTTTAAAGGCATCAGCAGCCACTGCTTTGGATCCTGTCTCCTCCAAGTATCGAGACCAGGAGAACCGGCCCTGGTCTGGATAATCTGGTGCAGGAAAAAACTTTCACCAACGTAAACAGCCATAAAACCTTACACGGTTTTGCCTGACTTTATATATCACTTATTAAAAAACAGCTTTTGTAAGTTTTAAGCATAGATACATATGTCAGGTACTAACTTTTAACTGTCACATGTTCATCCTCAGTTTAACGGTAATGAAAGAAAAAAAAAAGAGGGCAAGTGTACAAAAAAGTAACTGAGCAGAACTCATGATGAACCCATGATATGACAATGAGCACGGATAAACTACTGATTAACAGGGATCACATTCCTCACCTTGGGGTGGTGTTAGAGGGAGGTTCCTTTCTTGGCACCAACCAATAGGATGAATGTACGGACTGCTGGAATCACACCTGCATGTTGTGACACACAACAATATGCACAATTTAGGTTCAATAGAAATTTCTGTGAACTTACAGGAAAATTAAGACTGAACTGATGAGAGATTATGCTGCAGGAAATAAATCAGCATCTAGCTGTTGAAGAAAGTGAAACTTTTAAATCCTGAAAGATTTGTGTTTCTCTCTGTTGAAGTGATCTAAAGACACTTGTTTAGTAGTATTGTATCCATAGTGACATTGATGTAAAGGTGGATTTGTTGTACTGCTCTGAATCTCTGTGAAGATTGTGTTACAGCAATGTCAGTGTTTGCACGACACTTTTTTTCTGCATTGCTCTGTAAACAATCTGAGCTGACTGTGTTGAATATTGAACAACAGTTACTTTTACTGAAACACAGGAGCGAGAAAAGAGAGAGGTGAAAAAACGAGAAAGCAGCACGCATCTGCTGTGTGCTGGGAGAAAACTGGCACATGCGCTGAAACGAGTGAGCCAGATAAAAGTCCAGCTTGTTACGCTTTGTTTAATGGAGGCATTATCTTTATGCTAATCAATACACCGTGCTTATGCAGCTCGGCTGCTGTAGTCTGAATTGCTGCGATATGTACTGAAAAAGAAATCGGATACATGGAAAACATATTAGATGTTCACACTGAGAAAAGTCCAAGGGTTTTGGATTTTTTTTGCAGACAGACGAACCTTTACTTCTGAGCAAGGTTGCCACTCTAAAATGTTCTGAAATGAACATTTCACAAACGTAATTTTATAATCTGAAATGGTCACATATCACCTATGACACAGCATCAAACAGCTGTACAGTCCTAATAAAGGTATGAATTTCGTTCCACGGGATTCAGAACTTTTTGCAAACTCTAGCAGCCATCATTAATCTGCCTTAACAATGCCAACTGCTCCCCTCTTGATTAAACTCAAACCTCCAGCTACACCAGCAGAATAGAGATATTATAATTACCCTTTTGTATGACAGCACGAAATATCTAAATAGCTGTATTCTCACCGATACTGCTTCAGATTTATATGAACATATCAAAAGCCCAATCACAGTATCATTTTAGAAATCCTTTAAATCATTTCCCAAAAGCATTCAGATAGATGCTACGACTCACCAGTAGTCATATGTGTCATCCCAGTTGTCAAAATGAACCAGGAAGCGGTCATCCACCACATCGGTGATGGTTGCTACACAGATCAGGGAGGGGTTCATACGATCGACGGCCTCCAGCTTCATTCCTATCTCGAAACCACACTTCACATCGATCTGGAAAACCAGGGGAAGCGTTACCTTCTTTGGTGTGCTGTTGAGCCACTTGTCAAGATTTTTAGATTATGATCTCCATGCATTTGGTATTTACATAAAAATTATCCAGGACCTTATTAAACAAAACAGTTCAGTTTGTCTTCAGTGCTGCACGATCATGATCTAAGGTGCACATTTCTTAAAATAAGCTTTTCATTATAATAGCTGAAGTTGGGAATTTTCCTTGCACTGAATCAGTCACCTCATCCAATATGTGTGTGTGTGGTTAAAACAGCCAGCATATATTATACTGCACAGAGATGGTTACCCTTCCGGGACTGGCAAAAAGTTCTTTGGGAGCCACTTGTGCTTTAGTCATTCTCAGATAGTTGGTCCAAGTAAACTCCTCCTCTTTACAGCCTGCAGGAAGCACAGAAATACAGAAAGGAGTCACATGTTGGAAGATTTAGAGGATTTAGAGGAATTGTTTTCACATCTGTGTGCTTTAAATGTAAAAATGCCAGGAGAGACTCAGCCGAGCTCAGTAAAAACACTAGATCTCATTACTTAATCTGCACCAAAAGAAACCATGCGCTCTAAACTTCTTGTGTCAATAAAACACACACTGGGATGGCAAATATTTTTTAAGAATTTATTTAGTGTAAGAATAAGTATGACCTCTGACCTTTGGGGGTGTGCAATTTGTGCCCTGTGCTCTCACACCAGCCTGCAGCGTGGATGTCGGGAGAGTTGGCATTCACCCAGAAGTCATGACAGTCAGAGTAGCCATCAAAATGAAGCCGCAGCCGGTAACCGCAGACCTGACATGACATATCAGAAGAGGAGACACCTCAGTGAACTCATTCTGCATCCAAAGCATTCTGTGAATACATGAAAATGATCCTAAATAAGAAGCCTGGCGGCGACGGTCAACTGGCTCACCTCAGCCACAGTGAGGACAAAGTACATGGACGGATGCTGCGGGTCGATGCCTTCCAGCTTCATCCCCTGTTTGAAGCCGTTCTTCACTGTCGGCACTCTCTGGGACTGGAACATGAAACAACAGCAAAAGTTTCCGTACAACAAGGAGATGGAAGCAAAGTCTGCATAAAAGATTTTTCTGGGGAAACTGAGTGACAGCAAAGAACAGAGAAACCATCCGAAAAACGCTAGAAAAAATAATAAAATAACAGGGATTATGTCTTCATCTTAATGTTTTTTACTCTTTTATTCCAAGATTAGGTTTTTCATCACTGTTATACAAACCTTTAGATTATTTTAAAATCAAACTCCAACATTTAGTACAGAGGTGTCAAACGTAAGGCCCGGGGGTCAGAATCGGTCCGACAAACACTCTAAGACTCCAATCCAGTCTGCTTAGACAGGTTTGGAAAATGGCATAAATTTTGGACTTTTAACTGTATTTTTAAACATTTTATAACTTAACCGATGAAGACCATGGACATTTATACCACATCAACATAACTACGTAGTAGGTAAACTATTCTGCTGGATACACTCACAGCTCAAAAAAAAGAAGCAAGTTCTTTGAATTAACATACACTTTCTGTTTTGGAATAGTCTCAGCAATGAGCTTTCTTTTGTGTAATTTTCAGCACTTATTTCTTACAATTTAAGCCCAACGAGCTGCGCTGACAGATTTCTTTCATTTGATACAGCAGCGTTTCTTTATTGTGTAGAAAAACGGAGACGTACTGCTGAAATTGCACTTGTTTTCTTACACTGAGATACTTCAGAGATTAAAAGTGTAACTAAAGTTCTTTACACTTACAGAAAGGAGAGTTTCATTGATTTGGCCCGCTTCACTTCAAAGTGGGCACAATGTGAAATTAGTTTTAAATCCTTGATTTAATATATGAACATATGGCTTTGGCGACATAAATTACTTTGTCCCTCTCTTGAGAGTGCTACACTCAATTTTGCTCCGAGCAATAGATTTGATTGCCTACTACGGTTACTACGGATGTGTGTGTGTGTGTGTGTGTGTGTGTGTGTGTGTGTACATACCTCTTGGAAAAGCTTGTTAGGAGCAGCAACAGCTTTGGTCTCCTCCAGGTACTGAGCCCACGTCCACTGCTCTGTCTTACTGTCTCCACCTTCAGCAAACAGACACCATCATTTATTACATTTATAAAATTATTTATTACAATTTACAACTAATGGAAACAGTCAGAAGAAGATAATTTAATGGCATGTCAGCTGCAGCGGAATTTAAAAAATCTAAGCCTGCTGTGAAACTCCAACATTATGTCTTCTATACACTCGATACATTTTCGACCTTGCATGTTTTTTTTTTTCAAATAAATTGAAACAGGAAAGGGTATGTAATGAAAGGATAAAGAAGGACACACAGCTTCTGGATGAAGTAAAGAGATGATGTGATTTTATGTGATGTAGTGTTGCAGCTTAGTAGTAATAGTATCCAGTGAAAGATGATATGCGTCCAACAAAACCACTGATGCAAGAAATAAATGCTCCAACCTCCTCTGATGTGTCGGCCATCTGCTTTAGAATCATCCATTTTCTCATCCTTAAAAAGAAAACACGAGAAAGCACACAACAGGAAACGGTGAGATGGTAGTCACGCATAAAAGCAACTTTAAAACTGAAATAGCAACGCGGTTCCACCGTGCCCTCGATGTCCGAGTCTTCCTCAGATGGACTCAGGTACTCCTTCCTTTTCCTCTTCCTCATGGGCTTCAGGTGATCGGGGTTGAGGGAGACTCTCCCGCCTGCCGGCACTTTCTCCACGCCAATGCTCCTCCTGAGGCGCGGGGAACGAAAGATGAGCTTATGCATGTGGAGCGAGGCGCGTAAACATAAAGGCCGAGCAGCGGGGCACATACTTGTCAGTGATGGGGTCTCTGCGGAGCTCTTCTGTGTAGGTCCGCTGAGCTCTGGGATTATGGTTCTGTTGTCCTGGATCAACCTGGACTTCAGCTTTGATCGGCACCAACCTCTCTGGCTCCAGGGCCACGCCCCTCCCAGAGCTGGCAGGAGTCGACGCATCTGTCACAGACAGGGCTGCAGGTGAAAACACGCCCGTCTGCATCTTTATTGAATATTCTTTGACTTTTCAAAGTTTCTCAGCTGGATTTTAAATGTCTACAAAGAAATCTGCAGCTGCAACCTCTTCACTTGTAAAGAGAAGCTCTGCTACAGCTGATGTAATTACCACTCATTTATGCTTAATACACACACACACACACACACACACACACACACACACACACACACACACACTGATGACTGAGCCCATGCTGTTTAGTACTTCAAATAAAAGTGCAGGCTGTTTAAACACGTGTAACACAAGAACTAGTTTAACTCACTGTTATATTTGAAATATCACATATAAAAGCTGCTTTGGTTATCAAATATGTGCTAAAATATAACAAACACATGTGGCTAAGTAGTATAAAAATCTGTTATCCTAGAGGTGACCGGTTCCAAACTGTTTTCTGCTCTGTGTGTGCAAAATGTAAATGATTCACCAGAGTGCAGTATTTGTGTGTCTGTGCCTGATATTACTATGACCTTACGTAACCACGAGTCTACCTGGCTTGTCTGGAACTCTTTCTGCGTCAGTGGATCTCCCAGAAGTCCCTGCTGCAGGTTCAGCAGTGCTGCTGGCAGTGCCCGGGGTGATCAATGTGCTCAGAGCTCCTAAGTCACTCACACAGAACTACAAGACAAATACACACACACACATGCATCAGTGCACCATCTGTCAAAATGTGTCCGTGTCTTTACAAACTGTATGCTGCTTTAAAAAAAAAAAAAAAGTATATACATGTATATGTGTATATATATATATATATATATATATGTGTTATTCAGGACTTTGTCAAAAAAGAAATAAAAACAACTTTCAATGACTTTTTTTAAACCACAGCAAAGCTTAATATCGCTTTACCTTAAGGTTGCTACTGGGCAGGATGGCCATTCCCTCCTTCAACTCTAGGACATGGACAATGCTACAAGCTCCGCCCACCTGTGCTGTCAGTGCAGGCGTTGCCATCTCATTGGCTCTGCTTCCTTTACCTGGGTTACCCACTGCAACAGCTGGAGTCACCTCCACCTTCTGATGGGCAGGAGCTGAGTAAAAAGATGCACTCGGAATAATAAAGCACAAAGTGATGTAGTTCATTGTCATCTGCTTTACTCACTATAAATGGTAAAGGAAAAACAGCGCTCTGTTGCCGTGACAACCAGGCAAATAGTATTTGTTTGTTTCTGTAGATTTGCAGACAGGCTTGGTTATCAGCACTCTTCACAAAACTGTTAAACAGCTGCTAATATCGTCACTCAGTTTTCACACTCAGTATTACTGCACATTTCTCTGACATGAGAAACTGCAATAGAAATCAGGATCTGCTGGTTATTAGTGTTATATTATTGTTATTAGTGATTAACACGTTTGTAAAAGACCCGGGGGCACAGACCCGGCCTCAGAGAGGGTCACAAGCTAATGTGCGTCTAACGCCAAGTCAGATAAATGGGAGGATTGTGTCGGGAAATAAATTGTGTCTGTTTTTTATTTTTATATCAGTTCATTAAAGTATTTTTTCCCCCAAAACTTTGTTATGGTTTTTATTTCAGTAAGTTTTTATTTTAAGTAACAACAACAGTCTTGGTTTATCTAATACAGAGCAGAGATTTTGGAAGCAATCAAACTGTTTTCTTAATGTTGTTGTTATTTTGGACAAACACAGTTTTAATTACCTGATTATCTCTTTTGTTAATAAAATTAAAAAAGTAAAAAACTTCCACGGCTTTGGTGAGCTAGAGCTAACGTCTCAGAAAGTGTTGCTCTGTCCGGCCAACACATCAAAACTTAAAGGTTTAATATTGAACATGGAAACTCTGAATTAAAAATTATGCATTAAAACTTATTAATTATGAACAGGCACTGGAAGATTTGTCAGGATTTGCACATGCAGTGAGGAGTGGCTGAGTGAACTCTATGTACTACCAGTCAAAAGTTTGTACACACCTTCTCATTTAATGTTTTTTCTTTATTTTCATGACTATTTAAACTGTAGATTCTCACTGAAGGGATCACAACTAAGAATGAACACATATGGAGTTATGTAGTAAACAAAAACGTGTGAAATAACTTGTGTTTTATATTTTAGATTCTTCAAAATAACCGCCCTTTGCTTCCATTACTGCTTTGCACACTCTTGGCCTTCTCTCAATGAGTTTCATGAAATGGTTTTCCAATAGTTTTGAAGAAGTTCCCAGAGATGCTCAGCATCTTGTTGGTCCTTTTGCCTTCACTCTGCGGTTCATCTAATCCCAAACCATCTCCTGTGCCTTCAGTTTTGAATAAGTTCCCCAACAGTGTCACCAGCACAACACCCCCACACCATCACACCTCCTCAATGCTTCACAGTGGGAACCATACATCTAGAGACCATCAGTTCACCTTTTCTGCGTTGCACAAAAACACGGCAGGTGGAACCAAAGATCTTAAATTTGGACAATGAGACCAAAGCACTGGTCTAATGTGTTTTGTGCTAATTTTGATAATTGTATTTCAAACAAATCTCTTCTGCTTGTTGTTGCTGCTTGTATTAGTTTCTTAGCAGCTATTTGACCATAAAGGCCTGATTTGCGAAGTCTCCTCTGAACAGTTGATGTACAGATCTGTCTGCTACTGGAACTCTGTGTGGCATTTATCTGGGCTCTAATCTGGGTTGCTGTTAACTTGTGATTTCTGAGGCTGGTCAGATGAATTTATCCTCAGCAGCAGAGGTAACTCTTGGTCTTCCTTTCCTGGGCCGGTCCTCATGTAAGCCAGTTTCATTGTAGCGCTTGATGGTTTTTGCAACTGCACTGCATTCAAAGTTTAGTTATTTTCCGGACTGTCTGACCTTCAGTTCTTAAAGTAATGAGAAGGTGTGTCCAAACTTTTGACTGGTAGTGGATGTAGCATCTTTAACAATCCTTAAACCATCAGCTGGGCCCGATTCCAAGAAGCAGGCTTAGTAAACAACTTTGAATTTGTTAACCCTAAATTGAAGGAAACACTGTTTTCCCCCCCTGAACGACAGGTAACTTCAACTCTGAGTAGTTACCATGGTTACCAAGTTTCTCTCTCTGACTCCTCCCCTCTTGATATGCACAGTTTAATTTCTCCTTCATAAAGTCGCTGTCAAAGTGCACAACGCAGCAAATTCATTCACAGAAGAGGGCATGGTTAGTTCACTGTTTTCTGTACGTAACATAACAGCGATTACATCTTAGACTTATTGTCAGTTCAGATTTAAATCTATAGACTCGGTCTTTCTAAAGCTGAATCTCTGTGAACAGTAATGCAGCTGTCACACTGTCAGTCAGTTTGCCCACACTTTAAACATTTGCTGCAGCAATCACTGTTTAAGTTATCAATCATGTGTTGTTCTGTAATCAGTCACATTGATGGAAAAATGGCTGAGAATATCTGATTGAAGATGAGCGTGAAATGACTAAAACTGAGTTCAATGGTTTTTTTACAGTGACGTTTAAGGATGCACTCAGATAACCATCATGGATTCAGACTGGATCAGGTCTGGATCCAGCTCATCTCCTCCAGATCCATTCATTGTGGCTTAATTTGTCCCGATACAATCTGTATTCCTTATTTAAAGAGCCTCACCCTCCCAGAATTACACTAAAATATCTCAAATCTATCTGAACATCATGTAAACAGCTCTATAAAAGCTGAGACATTTCTAAAAACGTGTTTGTCCATGCTAACATGCAAAGTCTTACTATCAGGCTACCAGTAACTGAGTAAAACATCTCTACTGTTGCCGTAAGAGAGCCATCATCTATCACTGAAGGCTGATATTACATAAAATTACGAACGCTTACACTGGGGAACATTAAAGCACAGTTTTTCCTCTAAATTTAATTAAAAACTTTTATCCAGTAATGGCAGACATAATGAAATCCTCTGTGAAAAATGAAATTCTTACAGCGCATCAGTACATTAAATTTTTACTGAATAATTATTGGGGAAAAATGTAATGATTATAAACTGCTGCAATAACTGTTTTTTTTACTGAACCAAAACTGACTTGAGGGCAGACTGTCTGTTGCCGTCTGGGTTACTAATCTCACAGGTCCATCAGTAAAGTGTGGCTCGTCTGTTTCTCCAGATTTTTATCTTCCCGGACATCTCCTAGATTTTGTCCCTGTCAGGTTACAGCTGAATCATTAGGGTTAAAAATCAGAACTATAGCTTCATCTAATGAAAGTTTGCTAAATAAACACCGCAGTCAGTACAGAGAAGTTAGATATTTCATATCGAACATTTATATTGTGCATGATGATGACAGAACGGCCCGTGGCTCAATAAAATGACTCTTTCCGCACTTCTAAAAGGACTAAAAGGAGGCTCTCTTGTTTACCTGTTGCCGTGGTGAATCTGCCCTCCTAAAGTAAAAGAGGTCAATTTTAACATTTTCATTTAAATGTATCCAGCTAATGATTTTATTAGACTGAGATTTAAAGCGGATGACTTGTTCAATGAAAAGAAAAGATAAGTTTTTAATTAACAATTCAATTTTCATGGGGGGGGGGGTGTATCACAAATGCATCAATAAACCTGACCTGAATTACTGACAGAATGATCTGAAGCCATTTAGTAAGTCTATGAAGGTTTTCTGGAAATGAAGACTCAGAGTTGATTATTAAACTCACAGCTTTGTGAACAGTGACCTAATAAGATGAGTTGCATCTTTTGTGTATATATTTCTATGTGATGTTATTAAGTCAACCATTAAAATGACCCTTGTTTTGTAATGTGATGCCTGTGAATTAGGTTAAACATTGCAGGTGTAAATTCTGAACTATGACCTTACAATTTGCCTGGTAAATTATTACACTGCTGGTTACTTAAAGGCTCACTTCTCAATTCGTTTTTCAGTCTAATGAGATCAGAAGACACGATCAGTGTTTTCCCCAACAGTGCTTTAGTAGAGTATGTATCTGTGAACATGCTTACATATGAGTTCACCTGGTAGCAGGAGAGCAGTGGTGGTGTGGGGCTGAGGCCGAGCCTTCTTGGTCACACCATCACCCCCGCAGATGAGGATTGTCTCTGTGGGAGGCGAAGATGACGGATCCATAGGGGTGCAGTCCGGTTCTTTGGCTGGAGCCTCCATGTTCACTTTGGCACTCATGACGGCGTCCCAGTGTGTTGTGCTGGAGCACTGGGAGACACAGCGTGAGAAATAGCACAAAGTAATGCTGTCTGGTTATCGGGTAACAGCTTTAACATTGTGTGTTAAAGATTTATAGAGGAGACTGTACCCAAAACCTGAGGAGGGAGTGCCACAGTATGGACGGGAGAGTAATCCCGCCAATTTAAGCTTTCATTTTTATGTTGTTTCTTGTTTTTAAATATATTTCTTTATTGGAATATGTCAGATTTAGAGGCATATGCAAAATTCAAATCTTAAATTATTATAATATTATTTTCTGCTGTCTTGAAACATCTCTTTTTAATTTACCACATTAGCACCGCTTTTATCATTCAACAAAATACTATTTATCCAAAGTACAGGACAGAGTTTAAATTTTACTTTAAAATTTAACTACATTTCACCCTCCAAAAAATCTTCCTCTAAAAGTGTTTCCAATAAGGCAAAACAGCCATGAACTTTTATAAGCCATGCATTCCTTTCAATAATAAAAGAATAATGGTGACACACCAATATTTACGCGCAAGCTCCCAAGTCTACACACACACACACACACCGACAGAGACTAAAATACAGCATTTCAGTTAAAATGGCGGAGGATCTGAAATCCTTGAGGCAAAAAATGTGCTAAAGCAGAGGCTCAATTCCTGTGAAAATCCCATTTAATGAAAAAAGCAACCTTATCGCCCATTCCGGCAATATCTTTAATGAATGAGCAACATTTTCTCCTCATAACAGCGTTAAGTGTGCCGGGTATTTTTTAAACCTTGGCGCAACTGCTTTAAATTTAAAATTAGTATTTAAACCTGCTACGTCAAAGATCCGCGAGCCATTATCAAATGTATATATTAAAGATGATAAGCTTTGTGCTTGATTACATCTCTGACGCCAAAAACGGTTTACCTCGGTGAGGGGAGAAAAAAAAGAAACAACAGACTGGCGGGTTTCTTTTTAAACCCAGTGTGACTAAAATATGCTTCTGCCTTCTATAATTAGAGGAAAGTTCTAAAATTTGATTTTAATTCGTGTTTTCAGATTTCAGGAACTGAAATTTGGCTTACCAGCTCTGATCTCCTGCGGCTCCGGGGCTTGGACTGCGCATGCGCGGGACCACAGTACAGTCACCGCTCGTTGGCTATAATTTAACGCCAAAAGAAAGACTTCCAGTGCGTCGCTCCACTTTCAGTAATGGTCGATAGGTGGAAAAAAAAAGTGCTCCCTCGATTAGCTGCAAAAGCGTAAAATAGCTGCTGTAACGATTTTTATTTAGCATGCGAGCGAAATGTTCCCGCTTACATCCATAAATACGCGCTCTGCTCATTTCCTCCACAACTGCAGCCTATAATGAGCGAGCGTTTATTATATAATTAGCAGGATATAGGTCATGTCAATACTGCAGTCAAGGTTTTTATAATCCAGACAACAACGTCAGGCAGCAAGTTTATTTTTTAATGAAGATCTTTTATTGAACATAGCATAAAAAAGGACTTTTTCCCCATTAGATCTCATACATGTTGGGGGAGAAAAAAAAGTCAGTTCCACAAGATGGAGAATGTGGCTGAGTTCAGCAAGTCTGATGTTTACAGACTCACAGGAGTTCTGAACACATGGACCTTTCAAGCACAAAAACAGTACTAGCTGCAAACTTTAAATAAGGCTTTCCAAAACCCTTAAGTCTGTTCTGAAGCTGGGGAGGGAAAACATTACCAGGGAAGCAATCGGCGCAATGGAAGAATCTGAGGAAAAACAGGACGCTGCAAAGGAGTCTAGTCAAACTGAAAATCAAAAACTAAAATAAAGGCCCTTAATAGATTACCTGCTTAATGTTACCAACCTCCTCCCCCCAAAAAGCTACCAAAAGATTGCTTTGTGCTGATTACTCTATGTACAAGTAGTTAAAAGGGATCAAAATAATCCATCTACAATGCAAGTTACTCAAAAGTGAAGTCCAAACCCTCATCTTTAAATTAAGAAGTTCTGCACTACAAGCTCTTACATCCTGAATATGCATCGTTTAACACGAAGACAGACTGATTCCTCGAAGAATGTGACCGAATGTGCAGGTCAACTCAACTGCTCCAGTCCTGGAGCCTACTCTTCAACAATCATGCGAGCTTGAAAGAGTACGACACAAAATAATTACCAATCAAAGATGGATGCTTCAGACATAAGAGGCCTGGAGACACAAGGAAAGCAAACTGTCAGACTACCAACCAAAACAAACAGCTGCAAACTGAATAAAAGAACATTTAAGACAACTTAATATTCACTGACCAAACAAACAACTTGAAATGAAAGCAGAACAGTAAGAAACCTAAATTTTACCAAATCAGGCACCAGTCACAGAGACATCAACTTCCTCAGGCTATAGTTGTAGAGCCCAGCACCCATTTTCATTAATCCAAAATTCTTAATTTTATTTGTAAACTTTATTTTTTTAATTTTTATTTTTTTAAAGGGAGCAGATCATCTGAAACAAGTTCAAAAAGCATCGGCTGTATTGTGGTTGATGGTCTAATAAACTCCTGCTTTAACAAGTTAAAAGACAAATGTACATTTGAAGGGGGGCGTCAGAAGCATAAACCAGTTATTAAACACTGCTCAGTATGTACAGCATAATGATCAAGCTAAACAATAAGAAAACCTCTCCCTTCTCTACACCCACTAATCCTGAGAAGCTGATCTAGACCGTGAACGAGACCTGGAGCGAGACTTGGAGCGAGACCTGGAGCGAGACTTGGAGCGAGACCTGGAGCGAGATCTGGAGCGAGACTTGGAGCGAGACCTGGAGCGAGACCTGGAGCGCTTTTCTCTGGACTGGGATCGGCACTCTTCCTCTTGTGGAGATGGGGAGCGAGAGGCAGATTTGGCCACATGCTCTTCTTTTCCATTCTCTACTGGAGAGGGTGAGCGGCTGCGGGACTTCTTCTCAGCAGACCGTTCCTTTGATCGGCTACGAGAATCCCTCTCCGACTTTACCTTAGAGCGGCTCTTTGAACGAGACTTGGACTTGTGCTCGGGGGAGTGAGACCGAGATTTGCGAGAGCGTGAACGAGATTTGGATTTGTTGGATCTGTTGGATCTAGAACGAGATCTGCGAGAACGTGATTTGCGGTCTCCTGACTTGGAGCGAGACTTTCTCTCAGACCTGGAGCGGGAATGATGCCGTCTCTTATTGCTGCGGGAACGAGACCTATAGGAACAGAAGCAAAGCTCAGTACAGCCCCACCTTACATGACAGCAATGTCATGACAAAATGTCATACTGAACATACAGAACTTATCAATACCAATAATTTAATTTAAATCTCCATGTTACGGTTCCAAGATTACATTGATCCTAACCTCGAGTGGGATCTGGAGCGACTCTTTGAGCTCCTGTGGCTTCTGCTTCTCCTGCTACGGGAGCGACGACGACTGCGAGATCTGAAGATGACACAGCACGATTTAAAATTTATTTATTTTTTACATCAGTTTCTTGTTAAATAAACAAAATGTACCAAAGCGAGGCTCATCTTAAAGCAGTCAGCAGTAAGAAATTTGCTTACCTGGAGCGACTGCCAGAGTAAGACCGACGTCTGCGAGGACGGTCTTCCACCAGGCGAATTTTCCGCCCGTTGATGTCAGTACCATCCAGCTTGTCCAGAGCCCTCTTCATGTCGGAATAAGTCCGGAACTCAATCACTCCCTCATTGGTGCGTTCCTTGTGGGCATCTGCATAGGTCACCTCTCCTGCCTGACGCATGAAGTCCTGGTGGACAGGAAGAGGATGAGGTGCCGATTATTGATTTCATTCCAAGCACTTCTACAATACACTTTCCCTTTATCTGAAGATTCCCCTCTCTTATTTTCAAATATTTACCTTGAGGTCCTGCCAACTACAGCGGCTGGATAAGTTCTCCACAACGAGGCGGTACTCTGTGCGGACTGGCGGTCCATATTTGTCCCTGCCAGAGCGGCTGCGGCTGCTGTAACCGCTACCTTTATAAAAAAACAACAAAAAAAAAAAACGACAGCACACACAAATAGTTAGAACCCACTAAACCAAACAAGATTCAAAGTACTACTGCTCTGGGCTATCAAATGCACTCAAGGCAGTGAGTTTCCAGATTATTGTCCTTGGGGTGGGGGTGGGGGGGGTTAAATTTGTACAAATAGTCAAAGGGGTTTCTTTGATCTCATTTTCAAACAGCTTCAGTTAAGTGCTCTACAAGCAACTGCATGGGCTCTTTAAAGTTTGTATTTTTCAACATTTGGAAGCTGTTTTCTGCTGCAAAGAACACCACTGCATCTGTTTCCGGCAATACAAAAAACACAAATCAGCATCTGTCTTACTCCAGTACATCACTGTGATGCTATAGCTGCATAAAACAAATGGACAGTGATGTTCTTTCAAGACCTGTGTATCCTGTAACACAAACAGAAAGGAGGCATCCACAAAGGCTGCAGTCAGGGACACTGTTCAAATTGATTACGGTGTTAAAAACACACCGATCTTTTGAAAATTGGCATCTTTTTATTTAACCGGATGTCAGTCTGAAATTCTTTTTTCCAGTTTTGATCTTACAACATTTCTTTAGATTGTAAGGTCTGTAAAGGTGCCGATCCACTTATGTTTGCTGTCAACATAAAAACCAATGGCAATCCTCACCATCACCCCTGGTCTATTGGCAAAAGGCTGCTGTCATCATGGCTTCCGGTTAGGTCAGCCAAGGATCAAGGGGGGGCAAAGGTCACACACACATTGTAAGGTGAAAGCCAAGGCCAAACGGGACAGGCAGTCATCTTAGCCAGTCATCTTTAGCCTCAATGGACTCTCAGCCTCAGCCCGCAACTGGACTCTTTCAAATTGAAACATCAAGGACTTTTGTTAATGTTGAATATAAAAAAAAATTTATATATAGACCAAAGTTAAAACACATTTCACATGAAAACGTTAGTCTACTCCTAATGACTACACTAACTAGGTAGCTATGTATGTGGTGATTTGTGTTCAGCTTGTTTTTTTCCCCCTCTGGTGCAAACAAACAAAAATAAAAATAAAAAAAGACACCTTCACATGGCTCGCCCAAATGACAGTTATGGTTCAAGTGAATTTTACAATGTATGAAAAGAAAACTATGTTATTTAACAACACTAAACTCTAGACTCAAAACTGCTCTTTAAATCTCACAGATTGTTGCCCCTTGCAATCAAATAGCATGTAGCTCGTGATGATAATCACTATGGAGGAGCAAAAACCTGCAGGTCACTACCCCTTGGGTGACAGACTGAGAACTGTTCAGCAGGGTGATATAAAATTAAACTGGACTCCCTGATTTGTAAGAATGAAGATAAACCATGGTTGCATGTAATGAAGTTACTGCGTGATATAATGAACAACATCTCTACTGACAGTCCTACAACTTTGCATGCAACCTGCGCCTTAAAGAGCTACCCACGTGGCTGGCTATAACCCATGAGGGGTACCTGGAAAAACCTGATCGAGGGCCAGCTGAGTATCTAAACCTATGCGGCAAGTCTGTTAAAATTAGCGTAACCATGAATCATTCAAACAGCTGTCTGTGCAGTCCACGTCGACACCTCACCCCAAGGGGAAGGGGAAGAGAGGGTATCTTGTAATAGACTGCACTTACTGCGCCCACCACCCCAGTAACCCCCACCGTAGCCATCTCGGTCTCGTCGCGGGCCCCGGGCATGCTCGACGATCACCCGCTCCCCACACAGCTCCTTCCCGTTTAGCTCGTAAACGGCGTCGTCGGCGTCCCTATTATCTTCGAACTCCACGAATCCATACCTGCAAAAAGAAAGGGTTTAAAAGCATGAGTATGAAATGAGCGTTACCCGCTTACTTCCACGAATTAGCGTTAGCATACGTTAGCACAGCGACGTGCAAAGTATAAAGACGCCATGTTGGCCACGCGACATTTGCTAAACGTTCATGAATGAAGTTAAAGAAACAAAACGTTTTACATTTATAAGGACAATACTAAATGTCATACATCGACATATTGCGTTTTAGAATCAAACTTAACTTCTAAAAAATATATATCTATCTGCGTAAAAGAGTGAAATGCCCCCCGAGTCCGTGCGTCGTTCGCATGAATGGCTAGCTTTAATGCTAACTACGACATGCTCGTTGGACTCTGGCTTACAAAATTCCGCCGAAAACTTACCCGTTCTTTAAATCAATCTCCATTAGCTTCCCATAGCCGCTGAAAAACCGCTGAATATCTTTTTCGCGGACATGATAGCTTAGTCGTCCGATATAAACTCGAGGCATTGTGATTCGCCTAGAGTGACTGTTCTTCACTACTGCTCCGAAATTGCTGAATGCTACTGCCGTTAGCTCTCCGCCAGCAACCGGTCGGCTGTTTCGCCAAACCCAGCCAATAAGCGTGAAGCTAACGATGATCAATTTCCGGAACAGAACTCCAAATTAAAAGCTACCGTTTATCACAAAACCGCAGACATTACGCGCACGAGAGGAAAATACTAGTTAAATCCTATGTAAAATCTGCCCTAGTCATTTCCAACTAGAGGCATTTTGTAACTGTAGTTTGCAGTGGGTACATACAGAGATCATCTTAACTAATTCAAAAAAGGGTACAATTTTACTTGTAAAAAAAAACAAAGAAAAAGAAAACACCCGCAGTCACAAAAACTAGGTAGTTAAAAAACACATGCAACTAAACAGTAAATTGTTGGAATAGTAAAGTCTCTATTGCAATAAAGTTGAATTAGAAAAATTCCCGTTAACAGCCAGACACAGAACCAGCCTTACTGATCAGTTTATTCACTCCGTTGGTATTACAATTTCTGATGCATATGGTCCACAGCTGCGTGACGGAATATCTCTATCATTTATAATTTCTGTTTAAAGCCTCTGTGTTGGCCTTCCATGTGGATGCCCAGGTAGTCATAGTCCTCCACCACATCAGTAGCCTGTCCCAGGATACACACGGTTCGTGTCCTTCTGAAAGTCAAGTCACCAACTTCTTTGGTCTTATTCACATTCAGAAGTCAATACTTTCTCAATGACCACTCCACAAAACCATTAACCTCTGCTCCTCATCACTTAAACATCCAGCTGCTGCAGAATCTGAGTATTTCTTTAGGCGACATCACCTGGAGTTGCACTGATTGAAAGTCCGAGTTGTACAAAGTGAAGCAGAACTGAGACAGCATAGCCTCAATGGTTTGATAACTATTGGATAAATTGGCCAACTATATCTATAGCATCCATATTCTGACTCCAAATGATAGTATAAGTGCAAAGTTTGTGAATTTAAATTAAACATTCATGGTTTGGCTGTATAAAATTGTTGAAACACATTTAGAATATGGCAAGTGGTAGAGATTAATGAGTGCTTATCTGATAGGCTATGTGCTTAAGTCTGGCTGATTTATGTGACTTATACATCAGTGATTGATGCATTTGCCTGCATACTGGTAGTTTAAGCACAGCTAAAAACAAAAAACAATTATATAATATAGTGACATTTGGGCCTGCAGAGGAAACCTAACTATGGCACCAACCTGACATATTATCCTGCAGTCAGGTTCAAAATAAATCTGCAACTCGACATGTAATCACCAAACTCAAGGACATTGTCTTCAGTTACCATGGTTATCAGCTGCTCATGTTTTAACCTTGTGGGTCTGTGTTTGTATCATTACAGCAAACCGTAGGCCTCACAAGGACTGTCAATCACATCTGAGCAAGTCACACAAATAAGACTTAAATATTTTAATGGGACTTGAAACAATGGCCATATTTAGAAATGGGAGGGGGCCATAATGACGAGAGCCAAGGCCGTTCACTGATCATTACGACCTTTTTCCATTGTGACAGTGAAAACATGACGTCATTATCATGACTGACAATTACTAAACGGGCACCGTCATTAATGCAAGCAGAGAAAGTAGTGGAGAGAGAGAGAGTAGAATATTTTATTTTTGTAAAAACCAGGTTTTAAAATGATTCCAGCGAGACCTTTATATTCACATTCCTCTCAAAACAATTAGATTGACACTCCTTGATAGACTCTGTTAACCACACTGCAAAATAGGAACCTGAAGGAGGAAACGATCTGAGGTGCCTGCTCAGAAGTTGTAGTTTATTATTACTTTATTATTTTAGTGACTGGCATTAGCTCATGAATCCTGCTCATCGGAGAAAAAAAAAGAAAAAAAAAAGAGAAAAATCGAATCTTTATTTTCAAATTGACTTCATCAAACCTCAAGTGGCTGACAAAATGTTCTAATCAAATAGGTACACAAACTGCTCATCAGTGCCACAAAAGCACTCACAAACATACTGTATAATAATTTCTACTCATCTCATAAACAGCCTCCTTTATTAGAGTACTCTTAATGTTGCTCTCCCCTTCATTAGCCCCCAAGTCTTCTAGTTTTGTGTCTCCTGCTACAAAATGATCAAAAGCAGGTCCTGTGTTAGGAGCCTCACACACTAGTTTCAGTGACATGTTCCTGTATGTACTCCAGCCCGGTGACTGGTTTGTCTCTATAAGCTTGAGTAGAAAATCCTGGACTGACAGTTTTTTGTATATATCATTTAGGACCAGACCAGAAACAAGAACACACCCTTTAGTTGAGTTCAAGAAAAAAAGAAAAAAACCCAGAAGTGACCAAGTCAACAATTCGTTGGTTCTGTTACTGTAGATGAACTTAGCTTATCTACAATTTGGCTAATCTGAAGAAATATTAACGTCTGGCGCATGTAAAGTGGAAAAATAAACAAAAACTAAACTTCAAGCTGTGTTAAATCAAGGGTTTTTTGGAGGAATCAAGAATCACAGCAAATAGGAAACAGGAAAAAAAAAAACCCTAAGAGCTGGAGGGTCCATCAACCAAACAAATCAAATGCATCCAGCAGTGTATGTGTCAAACATCTGTTGCTTATCAGGTGCCTGAACCCTATCTTTCATCTTTAGACACTCTCACTCCCTGTCAGGTCAGGCCATGACACAACCAAAATGACAGCCAAACCCTCCCGCAGTTCAATTCAGAGAGTCCTTTTAGCAGATCAAGCGGGCGCCCGACCCCAGCTTCGGCCCTTCTGATGGGGAAAGATTGGACCGTGAGAAGAGGTGGGGGAAGCCCAGTTTTAATGGCCTTTAGTTAGCTTTGGCGCGGAGCTGCGCCCTCTTGCCCGTCACAGCCTGGAAACCGGTCTTGATACTGGCGACGGAGCAGCGGGAGTGGCACGTCTCACACTGCAGGAAATAGAGACGAGTGTCCTTCTGCAGGATGGTCTCCGGTGAGCGGCAGGTGTGACACGTCACATATTCCTCTGCAGGGGTGAGAACAGTCCACTCAACATTACTGTTCACAAGCAGGGGCTGTTTAATTTTACCCCCATCAATGGAACTTCACTGTAAAGAACACGTCGTTCCTACTTACTGATATATCTTCTCAACACATTTTCTATCTGTTTCTGTTGAAATCTGCCTTTGATCACAAGCTGGTTATTTCCGTCAATGGAGCCGCTGTTGACAGAGAAAAACGCTAATTAAACTTTTACTTAAAGTGAACACACAAAAACAAAACGTGCCACAAACTTAGCTTGAGAACTGACATCACTTAAAATACAAAAAGCGTACCTCGTTCCCAGCTCAGCCAATAGAAAAGCGAGGAGATGTTTAGGCTGACGATGCAACCTGTGATTAATCGCATGAAAAAAGAAAAAAAAGAAATCAGTTTGTGGATTACACATACTACAAGTGTCACTGAAATGCGTCTGTCAGTAAATATAAAAAGCTACACGAGGCTCACAGTTTGCAGATGTCTGTGAAATTGACAAAGGAGGTTTTCTTGGTTCCCACTCGGACCACCTGGGGAGGCTTCATCACAAACTTCCTCTTCTCCCCAGCCACCATGTCGGGGTTCTTCTCCCTCATGATGTTGAAGACTCTGTTCAGGAGCTGGAATAGAGACGATACTGTGACTTTGTTTTGTTTTTGTCTATGTTCATAAAGTTTTCAACACAGAATATAAAAGGACAGAAATTGAGAGCCCTGTGGGATCAGCTGAGGATAAAAATAAATAAAAAAGGAAAGCAGTGTGTAAATCTGTGCTTTTTATAAACACTGTTCTCAGACCGGTAAATCCAACTTTGTAATTTTACAAACCGTTTCACTCATTTCCTCATAGAACAATAAGTGGGGGATTTTAACAACTCTATTCAAAAAGTACATTTAATGCCGTTAAATATTCAGTGCAAAACTTCAACATAAATGTAGATCAAAGCACCAAATTAGTGGACACTAACTTGGTGCTTTGTCCTACATTATCAGGCCATATTTCACTTTGTTGCAATCCTGACTAAGGAATTTTCATTTTCTGACGTGAACCTTTGAAAGTAAACAAATACCAAAATGAACACATTCATAAAGAATGTGGTCCAGTGTTTCACTATCTGTTTGACAAAATAAACAGGAAATATTAAATGTTGAACTGCTGTCTTAGAAAATCATTGCAATCAAAAAAATAATTTATCATTTTGAAGTGTTTCTTTTGCCTCTTAGGAAGGTTGGCAGGGATAGGTATCCGTTTATAACCCCGCCAGTCTCAGGTAATGTTTCATCAGATTTTTTAACCCTGCTAGTCTCAGGTAATGTTTCATCAGACTTTCCTTTTGGACACAGGCTCTATTCAGGCAGAAACGGTTTGCAAAGTAATTCCAGTTTAACAAATCTGTGGGGATGGAGCTCACAAAACCAAATGGGCTGAGGTCTTAATATCAGGACATTTATTAATGAGAGAGAGAGAAATACAACAATCTATTATGTCTATGTGTACACAGCCTCACACAGTACAAAACAACCGAAAACAGTCTAATATTTATCCCACTTTACAGGAAATAACTTCACAAACAACTATGATAACTCTTTTTCTGCCTTTCCTGAATTGTTTCTAACTTTCTCATTTCACGTATCATCCTACCTCGTCGTAGGTGTAGTCTCTTTCCGAACCAGCCCAGGCCGGTCCTGTGGAAGAGCTGAAGGAGATCCCATCACCATTCTTGCCATCATCATCATCCACTGCTGGGAGAAGAAAAAGAAAAATGACATTATGGGTCAAACATTATGATCCATGTCCCTTTTTTCAGTCCCTAGTTTCAAAACCATGTGATTTCATCGTACCGTCGTCTTTATCACCGGAGTCGTTTTCATCAAAATCTACTTTCTTTGGCTTCTTCTTTTTGTTAGGGAGCATCAGATCCAGGTTGTCCTCCTCCATAGCTTCCGTCTGCTCGCCTTCAATTTTCAGCTCCTGGTTTGGACAAGCGAGAAGTGAAACTCAGCACGTGAAAGTTATTGGTAAGCCAATCAAAATCAGTAGAAGCAAAAAGTTAAAAGTAATGCAAAATCAGCAAATGTTTAATCAATGGCTGACCTTCAATCCCTCCTCCATATCATTTTCAAACACTTTCTTGGGTTTCTTCTTCTTTTTCTTCTGGTTGAAGAAGTTTAGGTCGTTCAAGTCATCCGACGGCTCTGGAAAAAAAGAAAAAAAAAAAAACCCTCTTCGAGCTCATAACTCTACACAACATAGTTGCGAACTGATACCGCACCTTAAATAGATCTAACCTTTCTTCCTGCCTTCATCTTCATCTAGATCCACCTCCTTGTCATCTCCAGCCTCTGGTTCTGCCTCCTTTGTCTCCACCTCCTTAGCTTCTTCTCCCCCCGTCCCTTCTCCTCCGTCCTCCTCCAGCATGAAGGGCTTCTTCTTCTTCTTTTTCTTCTTAGTCATGTTGGGATCGAAAATCATCTGAAAAAAAGAGTGAAGGAAAAAAATCAAATCAAAATAAATATTGAAATGCTGTCCAGCTTCATTTAGTACGGACACTTTATGGCTGCTTTAAATATACATAACATTGACTAATCCAGCATAAGTACAATTACCAGTGAGAATTACAAGATATATATATTTATGAAAGTCATGTTTCATCAGATTTTTCTTTTGAGTGGCAGTGGGAGTTTGTTTGAACATTTTACGCTTGTGAAATTTAGTTTTCAGTTATGAAAACTGGACTGTGGAAAGACGCTATTTTTTCCATTTTAGGCCAAAAAAAAGTAACATGAAGTCATATCAAGGATTGAACAAAGAAAACAACTTAACAGATAACAAAATGTTGCATATCATCTTTACAGACAGAGGCTGGACTCTTGAGTTGATCCAGTGTACACTGAGTGTGTCAGTACACTATTAAGAAACCCTACCTACTGCTGTAGGTTTCTTAATAAGGCTTGAGGTAAAGTAACCCTCCAGAATTTTTAACTAACATATTGCACAGACTGCCCCCATTCAGTTAGAAAAATAATAATAAAAATGTCGTACTATTAACATTAAGCAGCGGTAATTCTGGTATTTTGGTTTTATTTTACAGCCAGAGGAGCTGTCCTTAAGGACAAACCGAGGTACAGATAGCTTTTGGTCTCCAGCAGAAAACGTTAACAGTTAGCTCCGCAGCTCTGGTAACGGGAAGCTAAGGCTACATAGCTAGCTTCCACTCTTCTCTGAGAGTCCGGCGGAAGCTTCGACAGCTCGAATTGATGAGCCACGCTCAGAATATATAACGTATATGCTCCGATAAATAGCTGTATATCAATATACTTGATGACTTTCTTGATATTCCGGCTGGCTCGGGCCGTGCTAGCCCGACTGCAGCAGCCATGTGAGCGCTACTGCGGACAGAAAGGGAGGGAGCAGGAGAGTCGAGGCCCAAAGTCATCCCCAGCACCGATATGCGCCTGAAACTCAACGAATTCCGTCCAGCAGTTCTTCACACCTACACGGATTAAACAGCATCTGACTCGGAGTGCCTTACCTCGTCTCCTGACATGTTTGCGTGCTGAACAATGAAATAAAAATGCCTCTTCTTTCTTCTTCGATCAGTCCCACACCGCTTCGCCCAAAATTTCTTGCATCAGCGTATGACTACAGTGCGCAAGCGTGAAGTCGCCAAATCCCGACGTGCTCGTGGTGACACCCCTTTCTGCGCTTGCGCATTGACAGTTTTTAAGGAACGTTCAAGATCGTGACTCAGAAATAATAAACTGGTGCTAAATATGCACGTTGTCGTTTTTATATAGTTCATTTTTTACAATTATAATAGTAAAAACTTTCATTTGTCAACAACAAACTAGTCATTATAACATTACGATAGAAAATAATATTTAAGTAAAAAAAGGACAGAACATCAGCGAGAATAGTACCAGAAAAAAGGAAAGAAAATCAACTTAAATACAATTAAATAATACAGTAAAAATAAACTTGCAAAACAAATTAAAGAATTGTAAACAGCATTTCCTACATTATCAGGCCATATTTCACTTTGTTGCAATCCTGACTAAGGAATTTTCATTTTCTGACGTGAACCTTTGAAAGTAAACTAATACCAAAATGAACACATTCATAAAGAATGTGGTCCAGTGTTTCACTATGGGAACGGGAAATATTAAATGTTAAATTGCCGTCTTAGAAAATGATTGCAATCAAAAAAACAATTTATCATTTTGAAGTGTGTTTCTTTTGCCTCTTAGGAAGGTTGGCAGGAGGTATCTGTTTATAACCCTGCCAGTCACAGGTAATCTTTCATCAGATTTTCCTTTTGAGTGGCAGTGGGAGTTTGTTTGAACATTTCCTCTTGTCAAATTTAGACAACTGATATAAAGCATAGGTAAACTTGGCTATAACACCTGCTATCAACACTGTATAGTCGATTCTTTCTTTACAACCTGGAGCATATCTTGTATTATGTATTTCCCCTTCTGATCTCATAATGATTGTCATAAAGTCACAATGACTGTATACAGCCACTGATTATTATGTAAATATTTGCCGCTATGTAGCTAATGTGCTTTATCCAGAATAATAGTTGTACTTTAAGGGAAAATCATTGAGATCTGATAAACAGGCACCATTTTTCAAAACTACAAAAGATCAGTGAAACGGCAAATTGATTTTCCCTTTAGTTAAACTTTGTTGAATGAATATAAAAGCTGCAAATTTTAAGATTTAGTGCCTTTGGAACAGACCAGTTACTTCTCTCGTCTTTGTCTTTAAATCGCCTTTAAAAAGATTTTGTTAATATTTGTTTTTTGGTGTTATTGTGATGCAGAAAGAAAAGAAAAAAGCTCCAGCTACACAACCCGGAACAAGATGCTGATGTGGTGGAGGACTATAAGTACCTGGGAGTCCACATGAACAGCTGAAGAGAAGATCAGCACAGATCTCAGTTTCCAAAGGAAGCTGAGATGCTGCAATATGCGATGCGACATCATGGAGATTTTCATCACGTAGATGTGACGAGCACAGTGGACTTTACTTTGTTCTGCTGGGGGAGCTGGCGACACCAAAAGAATGAGCAAACTGATCAGGAAGGCTGGCTCAGTGACTGGCCATCCTCTCCTATACTTACCGAACGGCCGCTCCCTCAAGAGACAGATACAGGAAATATTTCATGCCACCACAAGATATCTGAATGGTAGTAAGGCATCTGCCAGAAAATAATAAATTATTATTGTTCATTTTGTCTGTTAAAAAAGATTCTGTCTTCATTGTTTTATTTATGGAGTGATTTTAGAAATACTCTGTAGCAAAGCTTTAGTTACCAATTTAATATTAAACTAAAAGTGTACTTGCTGAGGTTTTTCTTCACTCACACTTTGTTTCTTTCTCTGGTGATCTGCTTAACTTAGTCATTTGACCAAAAACCAAAACAAAACGCATGAACAGACAATGCTTCCACCACAATGAAAGAATTGAAAACCATTTAATGATTCGCAAATAATATTCTCATCTGGATAAATAAAACATAGAAATGCAAACATGCTTATCCATTTGTCCTCGTGTTACGTTTTCTATGTAAAAAATGTACATCATGTTGCTGAAAAACTAAAGGAATTCAACTCTTTTAAACTCTGAAATGCATGTGTTGCAGATTGGCTATAATCTAATCTTTTATAAACCACCATCTCCCTCTGGATGCAGTTAATAAGGTGTGACAATAGTTTAATATTACTAGTTTCTTTTTTTTTCCTTTTTCTTTTTAACATACATTTTGAAATGAAAACCTTTATGAGTGGGACACAGACAGAGGAGGATGAAAGTGGTAGGTTAAACATCTCTCTTACTAGCCCTGCGGTGTGACCTGTGTCGTGATTTCCCCACCGTTGCATGCTTCACGCAGCATCAACCAAAGCGCTCAATGGCAGCAGTAATGCAGTGTACTTAAAAAAACAAAACAAACAAAAAAACCAAAACACACACAGTCAGCTGGGATATTTACACCAAAGAACGAGAACCACTGATGGGGTTGGGAGGGTAAGGGGAGAGGCAAAGAAGGAGTGAGCGGCAGTAGGTCGAAGAACCCAACCTGAAATGAAAGAAGAGGTTTGGATTCTGGCAAACACACACAGCTCAAAGCTTCTTCAGCCAGCACACACTCAGCTGCACCTCCATTTCCAGAGCAGTTAACAAGACGAGGAAGCAACGGGTTATTTTGTCAAGGAAAACAAAAAAACAAACAAACAAAAACACAAAAAAAAAATTGCCACAAATAGGTAAACGGGAGAGTGAGAAATCGATTTTTTAAGCATTAATCATCCTTGAAAATCCCCCCCAAAATCATCCAGCGATGTTAACAATGACAACAGCTTGGTGAATAACTCCATCTACTGCACCATCCAGCTTATAACACCACCCTGCAACATGAAATCTGTGGCCACCAGCATGGCACACGACAAGGACCACAAAGTGCTGCATTAAAGTTGAGGGTAAAAATATTAGGTGACTTTGTCCAGTATAGCAGACCCTCACGGACTCATTTGTACTGAGCACCTTGGGGGTCTCTAAAGGGGAAAAGGAAAAGAAAGACTACAGCATTGTTGCTTTTTTTTGTTTTGTAGTGTTACACATAAAGTAGACAGTCCACTCTTCTCAGACACACAGAAACACTCAGACACAACATCCCATCAGTCCATTCGTTTCCCTCTTGTTCCTTTCCTCTCCGATGCAGGTGTGATGTGGCGGATGCTGCATTTACATGGCTTCCATCGCCCAGCGCTGCAGGTCCTCCATGTCGTCCTCGTCCTCCTCTTTCCTGGCTGTGGGAGGGAGGACAGAAATAAAAGATGTGATCTGAGGATCCTATCGAGATCTCATCAAATCCTCATTCAGCATTAATCACTATTAAGTACTATTGTAATTCATTATTACCCAATACTGCTGCAAGAACACTGACGGGGACTAGAAAGAGACAACACATTTCTCCCATACTGGCTTATCTCCACTGGCTTCCTGATAAATCCAGGATTGAATTTAAAATCTTCTCCTCATGTTCAAGGTCTTGTATAATAATTCCATTCGAGCACTTTGCTCTGAGACACTATCTCTACTTTTAATATTAGGCTTAAAACTTTCTTTTTGATAATGCATACAGTTAGGGCTGGATAAGCTAACTATGAAACCTTTGGGGCAAGTGCCTGCTCATAAGGGATCATCTGATTGAGGGTTTTTTTCTTTATTATAGCAGCACCTTTAGCTGACGATAAAGATAAAGATCCTATGAAATAAAGCTCCTTGAGGAAACTGCTGTTGTGATTCGGTGCTATATAACTAAAAATAAAACTATAGCAGTCACATCACTGAAAGTTAGTAATTAACAGTTTGTACATCCTGCGAACAGCGTAAAAATGCAATGCAAATGGTTACACCCCAGAGTTCTTACCAGGTCTGGAAGGTAATGAAGTCGAAGGCACATTGGGGAGAGGGGCGGTCTCTGGTCCACCGATCTCGAGCAGATTTTTGTCCAGCTCTTCCTGTTCCAGCTCGTCCAGCTCGGCAAGCAGCTCATCCTGAGAAGCAAAGAAATTCACCCCAAGGATGAAGACCAGCAACAACGTATTCATACCAGCAAAAGCAAAAAGATAATAACTAATAATTAGACTCGGCTATACTGGGTTAACCCAACATCATTATCAGTGCAACATTCATATGCCAAACACAGGATAATAGCAACTGTCTAAGAGATAAGTAATGATATTTCTGAGTCAGGCGTATGAAAACATGCTTATGTCATGTACAGTAAAATCCCATCATCATTAAGAAGGAAGCCTTAGATAAGCAAAGATGCAAAAGACATTCTGATGGACTGCTGCCCCAGTCCTGTGCTCCAATCAAGCTCCAGATGATTACAGAAGCTGTCTTAAAAAAATTGTTAATTTCATGTATCTCAGGCTTCTTGTTCGGCTCCACACACAGGTGCTTGCTTGTTTCTGGCTTAGTAACTTGTTTTGTTTCCATCTGGGACACTTGCCTCACCCTGACGACTGTGGCAGGTTTAGTAGAAACTGCACCATGCATAGACTACTCTGTGTACAAACAACAGATCTCGAGGTGGTACCAAAGGTTGAGGTTTTTTTTCTTTTAAATGAGGGTGTAGTCGTTTTTTGTCTCCTGTGCTGTTTTGTGAAAAAAGACATTAAAAAAATGTTTAAAAAGAATCTATTAAAACCTTTTAGGTGCAACTCCACCTTCTCCATCCTGGTTAAAGCACACTTTAACGTGCCTACAAGCCAGGGTCATAACAGTGTGTATCTGCAGTTATCAATACGTTACTGTGGATGCAAGTACAGATTAACCCTCCTGCACCATTTCATTTTTTTTGATTTAAGCTTAGAATTGAGTCTTTTTTCTTTAATCATCACTACCCGTTTTATTTGGGTACGCTCTCAATTTATGTATTTTTGGTAATAAAATCTGTGAATAAAATGAGGCACTTGCACACTTAGAATCAGATATACCACACAAATGTAAACATAAAACAGCTGAAGAGCTTCACCTACCTCATCAAACTCCTCACCAAAGCCCACAGGTTTAGAGATGGCGTCAGAGATTTCTTGGGCCAGTTCCTGCTGCTCTGTAATGTCCTGCATCAGTTCATCCACTTTGTCAATGTCCCTGAAATAAGAAGGAAAGACTGTGAGCAAAAGAGAATTCACTCATATAGGTTTTATAAAAGAGGCTATTTAATCTAAATATGACGATTAGATGTCTGAGTAGTTCTACGGCAAAAACTAAGGAGGATGTCAGGCATCTAATATACATGGCAGTGAAACCCACATACACTTTTTTATGGTTACATTTTACAGATACTGACTGAAATAAATGCATAAAAGAAAGGATTACTGCATCTTGGTGAAATTATATGCATTTCATTATCAGCAAAACCTCCTTGTAATATTTCTGATCATTTCAGAACTGACTGAATCTTCTTTACGCTTGCTTTAGTCTCAGTAACAAAAAGGAAGTTGCAAAAATAATCTGTGCAGAGAGGTTTCGTCCCAGTCCAATCGATCACGCCTTGGTGCTCGCTCTTACATGTTTTCATGAGCAGACTTCATGGCCTTGGCAGCGAAGCCCATGTTTTTGAGCACTTCAGTGTTGGTGTTGGCGTTCTCCAGAGCCTCCCGCTGGAATTCAATGGTGGACAGCGTCCCATCGATCTGCTCGAGCTGCTTCTCGTACCGCTTCTTTCTTTTCAAGGCCTGAAGTGCCGCTGAGGATCCAAAGACAGGGAGTGGGGTGGGGAGAGTCAGAATGAACAAATTGGCCTTGAAACACCATTTAGTGACAATGGAGAGAAACAGTGAATAATGGTACTTTAACACAGCAAATATTTGTGATACTACCCAATCAGGCTGTCATTCCTGTTAGTCAGCACTACTCTGTGAACCTAGATAATTCACTGCTAATTATTCGACCACATTAGTGACACTTTTAGCAATACGAAAGACAGTCAAATATAGCCGGCGTGAAGACTAATGGAAAACCTGGAGAGTAATTAATCAGATAAAGAGGTCAGATGACAACAACCCCTGAAACCTGATAGGCTATACTGATCTTGTCAGAGAAGGTTGTGCTACGCTGAGTCATTCTGTGAACTTTTTTTTTTAGTCTTTTTTTTAATTTTTTTTACTTAATACATCTGGTGGCTCCATTAACTGTTCATCCATTTTTCTTCTTCCACTTATTCAATTTAGGTGTTGCGAGGAGGGGACTGCGGGCTGGCTGGAACTTATCCCAGCTACCTTAGAATGAGAAGCAGGGGTACACCCTGGACAGGTTGCCAGTCTATTACCGAGCTAACACAGACAACCATAAATCATCAATTGACCTAATATCATGCATGTCTTTGGACTGTGGGAAGCGATGGAGAACCCGGAGAGAACATGGAAACTCCACACTGGCTGGATTTGAACCTGCGATCTTCTCGTTGGGAAGCGACACCGCTAACCATCCTGATCTAAATTAAATTTACTCTGATCCCTAGAAATGTGCTCGATGTCAACAAGAACAATACACATGTACAAATCTATATGGTTGGCTCCACGTTGTGGTAGAACATGGTCAACTTGTATTACAGTTAACGTATAATGAGCCCCAAGCTGTGATCGGCTCACGTAATCATCTGTAAGGAGACTGTGGGACCTGCTGGAGGTCCACAGGTCTCTATACGGACATCTGATCAAGATGCAAACACGCCCACCTCTCTGACACTTATAACACGTGCTCAACCCTTGTCCTGGCTAACTGGGTCGATATCTTTATTGCCGCTATATTTGCAACATCATACCTAACAGTCTATATACACACACCACACCTTCAACCAGGTCTCCTGATTTTTAAACAACCACCTATGAGTCAAAAGAAAACTCGAATATCAGCAAAGGCCAAGGCTAGCGTCCCCGCGGGGCCATAAGTTAACGGTGATCACATAATGAAGTCAGTCACACAGCTAGACAGCCGCCCATCCAGACTGGCAGCCATGGCCGTGGTAAAGACGCTGGATGAGGCTGCCAGCAGTTACGACACCTCGGGAAAGTTAGCCAACTCAGCTAACGGGCTAGCTAACGGTTAGCTTGAGGTTGCTGACAACAAAAATCTAACAAGCAAGAGAAGAAACTACGGGGGAAAAAAACCCCTCGCGGCGTCTCACCTCTTTTGTTCTTTGTGCCGTTTTTCTTTGCGGTCTGCAGCTCCTGTTCGATCTTCTTCTCTAAAAATTCCTGTTTCTTGGTTAGCATCTCCTCCGTCTCCCGGAGTTTTTGGATCGCCTCCTGTGGACTCGGTCCCTTTCCCGATTTTCCTCCTCCTCCAAATATCTTGCCAAACACCGACATGTCTGGGATATTACACAGCGCTTACTATAAAGACAAAACACAAATGCGAGATATCTTATAAAATAAAGCTAAAGCTACGTCTCTGCTAAGCTACTCGGACACTTCGCCTTAACCTGGACCCTGGAAGGGTTGTTGATGTTTTTCCACTTCCTGGATTAGGCCCACTGACGTCATTCTGCCCGGCGAATGAGGGGCGTTGCCTGTTGGTTCTCTGTCGCCATCTGCCTGACAACTGCTTTTAATCCTCTTTAATTCTTCAATCACTCTTCTTTAACAAGGAATATATTAATAATAATAACAATAGTTTTTCCTCTTTCGAGTTTAGCAGCTGTTGTGCTTTCGTACTTAATGAAACGTCCCAAAATAACAAGTAAAGGCAGTATTTTTGCAGCTGTATAGATTTTTTGTCCTGCTATTCAAGTATCAAAGTATTAGCAGTTACAGGGATATGCACACCATGCTTCCCAGATTGCATTCTTAACTGAAAGGGAAAAAAACAGAAACCTTTCACAGAGCCAGACAGTTGGGGGGGGGTTATGTATTTTAATTCATTATGATGCTACATCATCCATGGTGGCTGTTTATTTTCTTCCTTTAGTACAGTATGTTAATAACTTTGCCAGTTATCCTTTGAGTCTTTTTTAATTTTTATTTACATACAAAAAGAGTATCCAATTACTGTGTGATTACATTGTTGTGACTGTATCTGCAGGTGTGGTCTGAAGCGCTGATGCCTTTGTTGTTTTTAAATCCTTTAATGTAGTGTGTATTCACAGGTCAGTCCTCTCACAGCTGCCCACATCCAGACATATCTGACCCCCTCCCCTCCCCATGCAAATAAGCAGATATTCATTGTTTTTTTTTTAACTTTTGAGGAAATGAATCAGCCGAGACGGTCATGTGATGGCCAAGATAATACAGCTGTGTTATCTCACAACCACCAGAACTCAACAGGACAAACGGAAAAGGTGACAGCAAAGGAAACAAAAAAAACACACACACACACACAAACTGATAACCAGACTCAAGATGGTCCCTTTTGGAAAAGACAGTATTTTTTTGTTTGTTGGTTTTGCTAACATGGATTTTTCAACACTCAAAAAAATAAAATAATCATAATAAATTCAGGTCATTCCATGCAAACTACAGAGTGCACAAGTGAGAATAGCGCATTTGAATATTTTAAACAACAGAAGCAAAGTGTCTACACGACAACACAAGAGAGGAAGAAGAGAAACAAACAAAAAAGGCAAACAACTGCTGTAATACACCAGAGGGCGCAAAGTCAATGCACCATGGGCAAAATTCAATAGAGTGGTCAGAACTTGTGTTACATACTCTGATGTGCATGGATAAGTAAGAGTCTGTTTTGCATGACCTGTCCAGAGCTTTGTAGCCAGACATTAGCCTTTTTATTTATTTTTTTCCTGTTCAGCGTAACTCTGTGTGCAAACCTGAGGAAGTAATTAACAAACAAACAAAAAAACAAAACAAGAACCAAGCATGAAGATGTAAATTACAGCTTTGTTTCTGAAACAAACAAACCAAAAAAAAAAAAAAAAAAAAAAAAGCCAAAAAATAAAATATAAATCACCATACAGAACACTTTCTCTGAAGTCATAATTGTGAATTTACTGAGTCATGATTTTAATGAATTTCTACAGATTCCTTGGTCTGGATTACACCAAATCATCCAATTCAATCATTCAATTAGATTTTCAACAAACACCCCCATTTTTGCTGAATACAAGAAATCCGTTTGGATTATTTATTTATTTATTTTTAAACCAGCCCTCTTCACAGCCTGTGAGCCTCACCGTCTGTGGTCTCCTCGCATAAAAACAGTCACACAGTCCGACACATCATTGCTCCTGCAGGAGGCAAAATAAACACACACACACACACACACACACACACAGACATGCTTTTTCTTTTCTTTTTAAAACCCCAAACTCTTTAGAGGACAATACATGAAGCTTGAGTCTAGAAAGGGGGGAAAAAAAAAAAAAAAAAAAAAAAAAAAAAACAGTCTTTCACTGATCAACTGTGTTCACCTCTCCTTGCAGATTAATAAGTGGAAGAGATTATCAGAAGAGGGTTAGAGCTTTTAAACGGACAACGTGTGTGAGCAACTTATGAAAACTTGCGAATCAATGAAAGACTAGACATTCAGCCAGCGTGAAGCCACTTAAACACACGACTAACTGTTACCTGTGCAAGTTAGGGAAGATCATTTAAGGAAGAGAGATGGACGGAAAGAACAGATCAAAGAAAAAAAAAAAAGAAAAAAAAAAAGGACCTGTGACAAAAATGCTCGCACTCATGGTTTAACTTGGGATAGCCTTCTTTCGTTTTCTTTTTACACCAAACCATCATGATATTGCCTTAAATGTTTAAAAGAAGGAAAGAAACAGATCAACATAAACCCAGAAGACATCCCAGTCGCCGTTGCTGACACGCGTCCTCCCAAGCACGCGGTCTATCCGTCCGTCTGTCACTGTGCTCTGTCCGTCTGTGTCCCTACAGGGCCAGCTTGCCAATGATGACTCCAATCACAAAGAAGAGCACGCAGAACGCCAGCACGCGGGTGCTTAGGCCTTCGTCCCTCACGGCTGTGGTGGCCATGGTGGAGGAGGAGTGAGCGGGGGCCAACGGTGTCACCTTTCTCTTCCGCAGACCGTCATCCTCCTGTGATGAAGACAAGGAGTCAGAAATACAAATACGCGCTTATAAGTTAACTTTTAATTTGTTAGAATTTGTCACTCCGCTTCTCAATGATAGCTTATCAAAAATCTGATATTTATTTTTATATGTCATTACTGGATTTTTAAACAATGTTTACACCAGGATCATTTTCCATCATTTAACAAAGAGCCAGCATAGTGAACAGTTTTGCTTTTCTGTTGCAAGCAGCTATAACACTGCTGCCTTCAAGTGCTGTCAGAATTTTTTAATTATTATCAAACTACAGAAAACAAAACAAACAAACAAATGAAGAAAAAAAAAAAATCACGGATAACAACAATACAGATATCAAAAGGACAAGGAAGCTTGCGGGAAATTTTATGCCTGAATATAAAGCTTTACATACAAAACATACAATTTTCACAAATGCGCAATGTGTCCCCCTCTCCATGCATGGCATTTGTCCATAACATAGCCAAACTTGTCCCATACTTTTGCAAGCGTGTCTGGAGTCACTGCAGCCACTGCTGTTGCTATGATACACCCAGTATGATGATTGTATATCATATATGACTGTATGTTTGTTCCCACACTCCTCCTAGACGACTGATTTAATTTTCCTGAAACTACCTATGGTTTGTAGTATGTTGAGTGATTAAAACTACAACATCAAATAAAAATTACTTTTTCTTTTTCAGTGTATTTGTATTTGGAAACTTCGTGACCAAGGCCGGTTCATAAATGTATGTTGTTTTTACGCATCTAAATAAAACATAATGTTTAGGTTTATATCCATGTTACAAGGACACTTTAATGGTCACCAGAGGGTCTAAGTTCTAAGAACTGGCAAGACTTTACTTGCCATCTGGTGTGTCTATACGATTGGACAGCATTATTTGAGAGAGAGGGAAATCTTCCTGGATATTTGCATTGCTGGGAATGGCAGGTGTGGTTGTTCATTCCTTTAAGGTAAAGTACTGACTTGCCTCCGGAGTAATTCCATTTTAATTTCTGTTTCCAATTAAAATCCCCTATTATTTATATTAAAGAGAGGGTTAAAGTGTAACTTCTAGCAAAACTTTGCTACAGTGATCGTGTAGAAGTGTAGTTTTAAACATTTCTCAAAATCACCTTTACTCGCAATTTTGTAGTAATTAACCTATTCAGGTTTATGATTTATAAGCTGGTAAACATTTACACATAACAGAAAAGACATTCATAAGAATCAGCGTAACGAGCTGACAATGATATGAGCCATACCACATACAGGATGGGGTCACTGCTGTCTAGGGACAATTCTCTGGACTCGAGCAATGACAAAAATACTTTGAGAAAACTCAGGCAGTCATTGAGTCATTTCATTCTCTGCTTCACGTTAATGTAGTGCAGCACTAGTTGCACTAGTCAAAATATATTTCCTGGAATAAAACATTTTATTTCAGTGTTTTGTTTTGTTTTTTATTTCAGACTTGGTCTTGTTCCTCCTATATTTAAGAGTAAACTCCACAGCAATGCTTCTTCTGTTAGCACAAGAGAAGACGAGCTAGAGCAGAAAATACAAGTCTGACTGGAATATGAGACAGACACACAGGCTCTTATTTGTTTTAGCGCGTCTCACCCTGATCTGTTTGTTTTCTTCCCGTAGCCTCTGCACTTCCATCTGCAGTCGCTTGCACTCCTCCATGATCTTCTTCACTTCTCCATCATCCAGCGAAGCACTGGCTGACTTGGGCAGGACAGAGTGCTCAGTCTTAACAGAGGCAGAGGAAGACACAGTTTTGATGATTTCACTCTCATGCTGTGGAGAGAGAGTGAAGATGGGGAGTGGTCGGTGGGATGAGAGTGGAAGAAAAAAAAGGAACGAGGGGACATGCAAAGACAAAGCATGGAGATTAAAGTGGAAACAAATCACAAAACAAAATAAATCACGAGATGGGTGATACAGTGATGTGTAGCTGATGAATACAAGACAAAAAAAAAAAAAAAAATGCTGACAGAAGGAAAAAAACTAAAAACTACTACTCCACTGAAACAGAAATTAAATGGTTTAGTCTGATTTTATTCTTTGAAGGGGACCTATTGTGCTTGTTTTCAGCTCCATACTGTTATTCATTGTTGCTGCTAGAGCTCGACATGATTTACAAATTGAAATATTTCTTATTCATCTTATACTTGGCCTTGGCACAGTCAAACAGTTGATCCAGTCTGAAACGAGCCCTTTTAGTTCCTCACCTTTTAACGCTGCACTCTGTTTTAGCTAACCTTCTTTTGATTGGCTGCCTCCTCTCAAACAGAAGGTTTGGGCAGCTTGGTGGGGTTCCCGTGCTTTCAGCCAGATTACTGCTTACAACTTTTCTGTCACAACAGGTCCCACTAAATACTCAGTCAGCATATAATCTGTTACTACAGACAGCTATTATTATGTACTTAAATCAATGAAGTACACAGTGGAACAACCGTTTGTGGAGCTCATTTGGGGTGTGAAAAAATGTGATTGAATGTTTAAAGTGATGTGGCAAATGTTGAAGTGAAGAGAAACACTTACAGTTTTGTCATTTTCTAGAGGCATCTCAAATGCACATCTCAACTTTGAATCCATCAGCTCTTCAGGCTTTGCCTCCTTCCACTGTTGACAAGAAAATGAAAAAGGGAACCTTTAGATTTTTCTTTTCTTTTGTATCACAACTTCATTTTTCACTAATATCCATACTTCAAAGTAAATTCTCAACAGAAATGACCAACTTTACATTTTCAGGCTTAGGGAGCTGCATAAAAATGTATACATTTGTCAAACAGTTTTAAAAAAAGCTTTTGCGGAATGAGACAAATACATTGAGTGAGCTACACTATTCAAGTGTTCAGCTGAAGATAGACTTTTGGAAGACACAGATGCCACTAACGCAACTAAACAAAACAAAACTCAGGGCCGAGAGGCAATGTAAGAAATTTAAACCCTTCAGATTCTCCAGTAATAAAGCACCCCCCCCCCCGAAAAAAAAAAAAAAAAAAAAAAAAAGGAAAATAGTATGCTCAGGTACTCACAACTCCTTCCATGTCAGTCATGTCATATGGAGCCAGCATGGACTGCACCATGAATTTGTGTTTACTCTTTTCATTGGGGTCATAGTCAAAAGGCTGTAGCATAACTGTGGGCAAAAACAAAGACAGAATGAAGAAACCAGGATTTGCCTGTCTCATAAACCAATAGAACACAGAACACATTACATGTTGAAAATGGAAAAAAATGTACAATGTCAAGAAAAATATTAGCCATTTTGAATTTGAAGAAAATCGCTGAATTTGAAGAATTTGTAGCAACATGTCTCAAAAAAAGTTGGGACAGAGCCATGTTTACTGTGGTTTACCATTCCCTCTTTTTTTAACAACAGCCCATAAAAACCAGAGGAAATGGGACCAGTTGCTGGACTTTCAGGGGAGTAATAGTGTCCCATTCTTGTCTGTTATAAGCTTCTTGCTGTTTTTGGCTGGTAAAAGGTCTGGACTGCAGACAGGCTAGTTCAGCACTTGGACTCTTTTACTAGAAAGTTATGCTGTTATGATAGCTGCAGTATGCTGTGTTTTATTGTCTCGCTGAAATATTCAAGGCCTTCCTTGAAAAAGACGACCTCTAGATGAATATGTTGCTCTAAAGCTTGTATGTACCTTTCAGGACTTATTGTGTCTTTCAAGTAGTACAAGCTAGAGCAGGGTGATAAGACCAAAAATATTTATCACGATATACTAGGGCTGCTCGATTATGGCAAAAATGATCATCACGATTATTTTCACTGAAACTGAGATCTCGATTATTTGACGATATTTATTTAACCCTTTAAGACCTACCATAGAACCAAGTCCGCCAGAGCTTATATTATTATTTTATTTTTTTTATTTATTTTTTTTTACATGCTGTAGTGCCATTTGTGGGAGCATTTCAAGTTGCTATACATCAATACAACTGTTATAGCCCATATTTTAATAATATGTATGCATTAAGTCCATAGTAACTACATTAATTGCAAAAAAGTGCAATAAACTACAAAAAAATTGAAAATCGTTTTTGTTTGTTTTTTAACATATATTTCTACTTGGGGAAATTTAAGAGGTTTATCCCTCAAAAAGTTAAATACAAAAAAGTTGCAAAAAATAGTTTACAACAACAGGAAATTTATTTTGAGTGTCTTCATAGTTTTATTTTGGAGATACAGCAATTTTTATATATTGCAGGAAAAACAAAAAACAATCCTATGATGCAAATTTGCAAAGAAAACAGCATGTGCATCAAAATAAACTATTTCCAGCAGTGCAATTCGAGTTCTAAGCATCCCAGAAACTACCGTAAATGTCGGGCTATAAGCCGCTACTTTTTGCACAAGCTTTGAACCCTGCGGCTTTTAGTCAGGTGCGGCTTTTCTATGGATTGTCCATGATTTTTGTCATATCGTAAGACGATTTGTTTTGTTTGTTCCGCTGTTGTACGGCACTACGTTGCCTGGCGGAAGGATCGGGGTTCAAGAGTGGTATGTTAGTCACATGTCCGTCCGCCAGGCAACGTAGTGCCGTACGAAGTAGCGCGAAAAACAAACTTCAAAGTAGTGCTACGCGTTCAGCGGGAGTCGTGGATGATGAGCGGCGATAAACTTGCGAAAAGCAAGTTATGCCCAACTCCACCGGTGGATTCTGACAGCGTGGAAAAGTGTGAAAACATCCATGATCACCAACGGATTTTGAAGGGCTGGACTGCTGCATGATGGAGAGGAGGACACCGCCACGGCCCTTCAGAGGGTGTTAGACTCTGACACTGACAATGAGGATTTCTTTGGTTTTGAAAGTGACAACGAAGGAGAGAAGCGGAGAGTGGATGACGAAGCCATCCTGAGCCTGTTTGTATCCGACACTGGAGGAGAGGACTTTGGTGGTTTTAGTGCGCAGGAAGAAGAGAAAGATGGTGGTGAATGACTGACTTTTCTTTTTGTCAAAGCTGTGTCACTGCACCTGAGCCTAAAAGGTAGTCCGAATCTATTTTTCTGGTGTGCTGTAAGCTACTGTTATGTACTACATGTGCAAATATGTACCCATAACTTGTTTTTCAAAATATTAATAAAAGTGATGTCTCCAAACAGCCATCTCTTTCCTGACAATTCCCTTTGTGCATATTCTCTTACATATGATAAGTCAACATTGAAACACCTGCGGCTTTTAGTCAGGTACAAAACAGGATTTTCCCCTGATTTTAGCTTGTGCGGCTAATATTCAGGTGCGCTTTGTAGTCCGGGAAATACGGTATTCAGAAAAGTATAGAGTCAAACATGACTTATAAAAACACCAGTATAGGCTTTTAAGGCCTACAAGTAAAAAACTACATTTTCCGCGAAAATGATGTCACTTCCGGTTTCGGACAGGAAATGGCGGATATGCGATAGTTCGCGTTGACGTCTTTTTCAATGTGGGAAGTGTTACGAACAGCTGATCGGATCGGCAAAGCCTGTTTCTGGAATATTATGTTTTTGTTCCTGCAAGTGCTTTTTATGCAATTTTTGCAAAGCTATATGTAGAAGGAAACTGTGACCTAGGACAAGCTGATGACATAAGATATAAGTACAAGTCCTCCGGTTTCATATGCAAAACAAATTATTGCGTTAGCTTACGCGGTTCTACAGGGATTTAAAGGGTTAACAATAACAATGTATTGAATAATGACTTTAAAAAATAATATAAAATAGTGTGCAAATACTGATAACAGTGCAAATGTTTGCAATATAAAAAAAATAAATGAAAAATGTAAACATCTATGTTTAGTGAACTTTGCAGTGTTGCTCTGTGGTGCAGCTATGACACCGTAGCAAAGTTTACACACTATGTCTACTTGATCCACGTCTGACTCCGCAAATCCATAATGTTTCCACACCACTGAAGTTTTTTTTACCTCTTTTCAACCAACGGCAGTCACTCTCCTCTCCAAATAAATGCTGCTTAGCTTTCCAAGCTTTCCTCGGGTCCTCTTAATTGTTGTGATGCTGTTCGAAATGCAGAGAGGTGCGCTCGATTTGCCACACAGAGCAGCGCGAGAGTAAAGCACGAGGGAGGGGCTAATAATCGGCTCAGTCATTTTTAATGATCGTTGAAAGCCCAGATCGTAATCGTGATTAAAATTCGATTCATTGAGCAGCCCTACGATATACATTTGAAAATTTGCGATAATGATATAACTGACGATATAATTGACACTAGACAAAATACTTTACAACTCCACAACTTAATAATGCAAAAAAAAAAAAAAAATCCCATCAATGTATTTTCACTTAAAGCAGCTGTTTTTTTGCATTTAAGTTATATAAAAATTGCAAATTCTTTGCTGACAGTTTAACCAAAAGGCATTTCCAGGGGAAATTGGCCGACATATCCTCAGCATAACCATGCATAATATCCAGAAAACTTAAAAAGAGGTTATACACACACACACACAATACGGTAATATTATGTTGAAGCACAGTACGTATCACTCCGCGAGGCTCCTGCCTACGGTAGCCGTAATGCTCCGACAATCCATCAAGCAGTGCGGCTTCGTAGCTTAGCAAAGTCGTACTAAAACATTTGACAGATTTTCGAGCGCCGTGTAGCACACAAAATCATTTCGAGGTGAGTAAACACAACCCGAATTCATACATACGGCACACGGGATTATAAGGGGCACTCTCGATTTTCAGAAAAATCAAAGGATTGATTTTAAGTGTGCCGTATTTTCCAAAAAACACGGTAATAACGATGGCCCGCTAGCATGCTCTACCAAAAATAGTGCTTTGTTGTGTATCTGATGGACGAAAGTTAAACCAGTTCCACACCACTGAAGTTGCAGCATTTTTACAAACCAATTCTGGTTCATCCGTTTCATTAAATGATCCGCTTTCACCCTTCTCATTCTCTGTCGCCGCCGTGCTTTTTCCGCCATGTGCGTATGAAAACAAAGGCACTGCGCATGCGTGTTTTACCCATATTCTATCGGGAGATTTCATTTTCTTATCGTTGCCCAACATTATACCGGTATTACCGTGAACAGTATAATATGGCACAGCCCTAGTACAAGCTTCCAATTTTATAGGGACAAATACACCCCATATACCAGTAGAGCCTTATATAAGCACTTTTTGCTTTAGTTCAAAGGACGTGATGTCTTTAAAAAAAAAAAAAAAAAAAAAAAAAAAAAGATTTATGTGTTGCTGCCATCAAATTCGAACTTAACTCATCTTATTCATGAGGTAGTAAAATGTCTCATGTCTAAACATTTGACACTTTTCCATCTTATGCTGTGGATAAAATGTTTTCAAAAATTTTAACTTTGAGTACCACCCTCCAAAAAAATAAGAAACAAAAATGAAAGAATAAAAAAAGAAAATGATGCAGGAGACAGAAACCACTTTAGTTGTCAGAAACAAGTCTTTTTTTTTTTTTTTTTTAATTTAAATATAATAGTTATGTGCAGATTAGACAGATTATTGGGAAAGTCATAAGGAGGCATGTGTGTAAAATGTCTCCAAGCATGATGTAATTATAAACTCAGGTAGTGACTGCAGTATCCATTACAGGTAGTGCAGGCGCGACCCTTTATTTGCGTGCTGCAACACAATACATGGTTGCTGCTAGTTCAGCACTACGGTTCCATATCTGACGCTGTTAAATGTAAGTATATTACACTTTATCTAGCACTTAAATTATGACAACTCAATATAGTTTTACTTCTATTAAGCCCAATAAGCTAACATTAATTACAGAGTTAGGCAAAAATGGATCAGTATAAGCCTTTGAACTTCTACATTAGGTTCACAGCTTTACCAACTTTTCTGGATGGCAAAAAGATGCAAAGATCCTTACCAAAAACATTTATGGAGGTTCCAGCGTCAATGATGCCACTGTTTGGGCGCACACAGTATCTGCGAGGTGCGGTCGTCTTGACTTTGAAACACACATTTCTGTCTGTGGGGTTGGTCAGCTTCAGGGTGGCGGTGACAACATCTGTAAATGGGCCTGAGGATGAGAAAGAAAGAAATGCAGTGACTTGAGTGTGTGTGCAAGCATGTGGGTGAATTTACACGTCTCGTAGTTTGGGTATAGATGCAGCATTTGTTTGTTACTTGGGCTCCTAAGAAGAAAGAAAACAGGGTGGGTGCACAAAGATTCTCCCAGGTAAAAGTGCAAATATACACAATGTAAAAATCCATTTCTGCAAACATCAATATCAGAGCAGATTTTTTTTAGCGGTTTTACAGAGCCTGCCACAAACAGAGCAAATTAAACATTAAAACAGTGGTGAGATCAGCAAAGTGTGCACGTGTTTATAATTCATACCACGCCCTCAGCCAAACGTTGGATGCTGCAGAAAAATTACTAGATGGGTGTCTTAAGTGCTAATGTTTTCCTTTTGTCTCTGTAGCAATTAGGTCTCTCACACGTTTCTTGACAGCTTAAGCATGGTTTTGGAAACTGATGTTGATGCAAGTGTGCATCAGTAACAGAGTGGGTGTATGGATCTTCTCCAAAGCCCTGCAACAATCAATCAGTGAACAGCCCACTTCAAACTGATACCACCACCCTAGGCCCTCACTTGACCCATTTCTGCAGCAAAAATGACACACCAAGGTAATTATCCAAGAAAATAATCATTACCGCTGGCACTGCAGCTCAGTCCGTAATTTCATAATCATTGTGCTTGGATACAGAAAAGCTGTAAAGGAATTCGGGTTGCACAGTGGGAGAAAACGCCAAATCTCCTGCCGGCTAGCTTATAATATTGTGAAATAGCATGGTAATAAGGATAAGCAATGACACCCTGATCGTGGAAAATGCTAGAATAGGGAATTCTTTGCAGTCGGGCAGTAGAAACGACACCGAAGGGGAGGTTAACTGAACCATTAGATCAAATCGAGGTGTTTCCAATGCTGTCAGAGTATAAAAGAGAACGTATGACAAGCAAATGAGAGAATTAGAGAAACGGTGCGGCGGGCCTGCCCTGACGCTGCAATGACAGCTAGCAGTTTGCCTTGTTGCTAGTGAGATTAGCTGGATGCTACTCCGGCGAGCTAGTTAGCACCGTCGCACAGTGTCGTTTCACCTGTCACCGCACAACTGTCGTACACACAATGTAGACTACAGCTAACAGCTATATCCCTCACGTTTTACCACAGCATATACAACGAATGGCACATTCAACTACTCAGTAGTGCAGAAATCGAAATACTGGCTCTCATTTACAACGTCTCCTGTGTTAGCTACCTAAGCTCGGCCCTGCCCTCCGCTTCTTCGGTTACCTCTGAATTTCAGTTCGTGTTGTGGCTCCAGCAACAGGACTTGTTCTGGTCTGGCCATGTCCCAGGGCTTCTTCCTGTCGTGACGGCGAGGACAACAATATTTTTTTTTTATCGCAGTTGGCCCGCAGAGGTGAAGCAAGCTGGCTCCCGAAGAAACAACCCGGCCGCCCTCGGTTTTTCTACGGGAGGGTAAATAAAGAGGGGGGATTTATACACGCACAAACACACACCGCCACTCGAACTGACAGGCTGGCTGACTGACTGCCACCGACAGCTGCTGGAGGCTAAAAGGTGCTACTGCTAACTTTACTAGCAGCGGAGACGAGGAAGGAAAAGGCTACGTCACGCTGTGGGCGGGACTAGCAGGTGACGTGAGCTGGTTTTTGTTAGTGCTGTCAAAGAAAGTCCAACGTTTAACAGCTCAGGACTGAGATAAGACAGCACTATGAACACTTCAGCCACAATAAAGATTTTACATTAAGGCCTAAAGCACTGCTACACATTCCTTAAAATGTTATGTTTTAATCTTATATAGTTTTAATAGTGAAAAATACAAACCATACCAGTATATGGAAGAAATTTCAGATCCTTTTTGCCATAGACCTTTAAAGAGTCCTCTTCTGGTTGCTCCCAGTAGGGGCCACCACAGCAGATCATCTGTCTTCATCTCGCTGTCTCCCTTGAATTCTTTCTCATACCAGCCATCTGCATTTCCTCCTTCACTTCATCCATGAATCTTCTCTGTGGTCTTCCTCTTTTCCTCCTGCCTGGTAGCTCCATATTCAGCATCCTTTGCATTAATACATATTTATACCTTCTCTGCACATATCTAAACCATCTCAACTTGCCTCTCGTTAGTGTCATATCTTCAAACCATGCAGTATAACAAGTCTCACAGCCACCTTTGAAAATAATGCCAACCAAATTCCTCCAATAGGTCTGCGTAACCCCTCACCATAGGTAGACTTTGAATTAGGTAACACCAATTAATTCAGCCAGATTTGACAACCCACAGGAAAAATATGGAGAGGCTGGTCTGTGTTTTTCTTGGCTTGGTTTTTTTCCCCCTCCACATTTGTGTCCTATGTTTTTCCAAATAAAGTTCTTGCTGAGGGCCCCAGTTAGACTTATTCCAGCTCCTATTTTATATCTGTATCTGAATGGACTTAATTTAGCTCAAATTCAGATCCATCAGATATGAGTTTTCCCTTGCTGTGATTTTCTACCACCTTATCACATCCATTCTCATTACATCATGCTCTGCAACACCTTTCTTGTAGAAAATAACCAGCATATGGTTTTGGAAGCTGCTTTCACTCCATACTTGCTCCGACGGTGACTTTGGCATCAGCTTAAACTTTGCTTAGGTTGGTGAGACCAGCAGAAAAATATTAGTCCTTTATTTATCCAGGTAAAAAAAAAAAAAAAAAAAAAAATCAAAAAAAAATCTCATTGAGATTAAAAATCTAATTTCCAAGAGAGTCCTGAAAAAAAAAAATAGGAGAAAAAAAAAAGCAAACTCTGCTAATGTCAAAGCTTAAAATTAATAAAAAGAAATTTTCACTAAGTAAAATGTTGAGTTTTTGGATACGGAGAGCTGGAGAAAACTTTTTTTTTTTTTTTTTTAAAAAGAGTACAAACAACAAACATGTACTAGAAAAGTCTTGTGCATTGCTTCCATACACACCGCTTCAAAACACACCTGGTAAGTTCTGAAAATATAGAATCAACATGTCAAGTTTAAGTTTAGGTGCTTAATGATTAAAAAAAAATATATATATAGTTTTTAAATTATCAGGGCACTCATTAGGAGGCTGCAATATTTCCTTTTTGACTGAGACCATGGAAACTGAGCTGAGTAGGCTTGGGAGTTACTTAATCCAGAATAAAACTAGGTAATTTTACCTTTAGATACTCACATCGGTGATACATGCAGGAAAATCATTTACACCAGGAGTGTCAAACATAAGGCCAGGGGACCAGAATCTGCTCAGCAAAGACTCCAACCTGGCCTGCTGGAAGTCTTTGAAAATTGTGCAGGAGGGCATAAATCCTGCACTTAAATGTATTCTCAGAAATTTTCTTTTTCCTACCGAAGACGACCTCCTCCACAGCCACACTCTAAGTAATAGATAAGTGCCAAAGTTAAGAGGTTGTCTGAATTAAAAAAAAAAAAAAAAAAATCAATGTGTCCACAGTCAAATAATAAAAATCGAAAGTTTTTAACTGAATTTTCTATTTCATAATTACAGGCCCGTCTAGGCAATGAGCTACCAGAACTTTGTAATTTTACACATTTGAGTCCGAAGAGTCATGTTGACACATTTCTTTATCACGTATAAGATATCTCAAGCAGTAAATATGCATTTAAGTTATTTTTATGGGCTAAAAGATTCTCTCAAGTACAGCCCTTTTAAGATCAAAGTGGGCGCACAGTTGGCGACCCATTGTGCTTTTCTACTTGTGCTACATCCTTTCATATTCTTTTCTTCCTGCCAGTCACTCTTTGAGATCATTATATTACACATGTACTTTGAGTAGCAGTAGCAATAAATGAATAAAGAGATAAAAAAAAACCCAAAAGGAGCTAAAGAATTTATAGAGCTAAACTTGAAATAGCAAATATGTTTGATACAACAGTGCATTCAGATCATACTTCTGATTGTAAAAGCTGCAAGACAAAGCATCTCTAATTTTTTTTTGCTGCGGTGGGGGCAGGAGTAGGGGGGCGGGAATAAATAAATAAATAAATATCAGCACTGTTAAAGATTAAGCGATTTGGTCCGATACGTTACTGATTTTCACAACGAATGTAGATCAGTTTTTGGTTGGGAGCTAGAGACACAGGTAGATGTGCAAAATGTTCACTGCCATGAGGATTGTTGTTTTGCGAAGCACAACAGTCATAAGAATCGATAAGCTTGGATGCACTTTTGTCTAATAGGGTTGTTGATTTCTATCCCCTGAGTTGCGTAGAGTGTAATGACAAAAACATGACAAAGCAGTTGCTGTTTGCACCAAAAAAAAAAAAAAAAAAAGAAAAAAAAAAAGAAAAAAAAATTCTTTATTTCATAGAGCTCCTTTTCAGAAAGTAGACCCATATTTGATGTACACATTAAATGAGACTAGGGCACTGAAATGAGAGATGCTAATACTGTACAGGCTGCCTCTGCTGTGCAAGGCTAGGCAGGAGGACCCCCTCCCCCCTCAGCAGAAAAGAAAAACAAATTGTTCTTTTTTTGGCCATTTTTTCTTTTTTTTGCAAAAACAAGAACGATTTGTGTAGAAACAAGCAATGTTTTGCATCTGTCACCTCCCACTTATAACCCTTCAGTGTGTGGAAGAAAAAAAAAAAAAAATCCCAAACAACTTCAGTTGAAAGGATTAAGTTATAGCAATATGCACACCATCAAGTGTACAATTTGTCAAGGTTCATTTGATTCTAATAAAATACTTTAGAACCCATATAGATTTCATATTTATCTTTTTGGGGGTATATGGATCAAAAAAAAAAAGAAAAAAAAAGACATTAAATCATAAAGATGGGCTGGAAGGTAAAGGGTGGAAAAAAACCCCAAAAATAACCCAAGGAAAAAAAAAAAAAAAAAAAAAAAAAAAAAAAAAAAACCAACCAAAAAACAAAAACCCAACCACCCCAAAAAACAAAACTCTACTAAAGCTACAAATGGTCATCCACCATCTCCAAGGAAAGGAGAGGCGAAAGAAATAGACTGAGAAAGAGAGAGGTGGGGATAAAGAAAGGGAGAGAATGTAAGAGCGAGGGAGGCAGGGAGAGGATTGGCCAAGCTATACAGCGCAGTATGACACCCACTTTAGCTCATTACACACGTACAGTCGTGATCAAGGCACAGGGATCTTCTAAAAGTTTTTTCCTCAATAAAGTTGTACAAAATAATACATTTTACAGTCTGTACAAGAATAATAGTTCAGCAGTAAAGTAAAGACAGACATACAAGGGAGGAGAGGAGGAATGGTGGAGGGAGGAATGGCAGGGAGGTGCAAGCACACAGGTGGGGGCAGAAAAAAAAAAAGTCCCATTTTGTTGTGTTTTTAATATTCCAAGATTAATATATCTTATTTTCTCTTTAAAATGAAAGACCACTGCCAGGAAGGTAAAAGTGCAAATGGAAAAGGTGGCGGTGAAGAGGGTGGGCGAAAGATGGAGAACGTGTAGAGAACGGGTGACAAAAGGATGACAAAGAGTTGAGATAAAGAAAGAGCGCACAGGGCACAATGGCACAAAAGTCTACACAGAGAAAAACAGCTGTGGAGACTGTATAACAGGATGAGAGTTCTCTTTAACTTATATGGTACTGTACTGTTGAAGGATGCCCGTCGCCCTCTATTGAAAGTCCCATAGAAGTTGGCATTTCTGGTTCTTTTTGTTTTAAACTCAATATATCCTCCTCACGTGATGCTCCGATACCAACAAGACAAAGTCAGGTGGCTAAACAGTTCTGTAGAGAAGCCGCTGGCGCCCCGGTCAATCACGGCCGACACCTCCCATCAGAGAAACTCAAATCGCAGTTGGCTCCCATCCCGTTTTAGTGAACACCTGCTCGAGTGACGTCTCACCAACACACCCGTGGTCTGGTTAAGTCTGTGGTAACGCTGCTCCTCTGGGCTCGGCTGAGCTTCGCCCGTTTAATCTCAAAAAGCACCGACCCAGATAAATAGCCGGCATCTCAACGAAATGCGAGCAGGTACGTGCGTTGCCAGATTGACCCCCCTGTTGTGCAGTCCAGTAAAAAGCAGGTGAGATGTGTTGTGTGTGCGCAAGCAGAGCCACTGGATTTAAAGATGTCTCTAAGTGAAAGGAAGGTTTGGTGTACATGGTTTGAGTCAAAGTCCTGAGCACAGTGCTTGTTTTTTTTGTTTTTTGTCTCTCTTAAATACAGTGTTCAGTTGATCTGCTGTGATATATTCATTCTCCATTTGCAGTAATTCATCTCTTTCCCAATTGCACTGAAGTAGTAGCTCTTAGTTTTCAGCCCAATCAGGGGAGAAAACCCCCCCCCCAAAAAAAACCAAAACGAACAAAACTCAAGCTGCAGCTCCAACCCTCGCTGCAGGAAACTCAGTCCGGACTGGGCCACTTTTTTTCTGTTTTTAGGAAGGTGAAGGTAACGTGACGATAACATTATGTCGAAAGGTGAGGAGCTGGGAGTATGGCTGAAAGTCAAGACTGAAGTCTGTTTTACGTGTAAGCCCCTCAAACCCATCCGTCAAAAATTCTGCATCAGGTAGAGAGTTTGCATCAGGGGAATTTCTGGGTTCACGGCGTGTTTACTATAAGTGTGTGTTTTGGCCCCTGTTGTGTCACAAGAGCTCTCATACTTCTGCAGAAGAGTTCAGAGACGCAGGTTCAGGGATTTCTTTTACGTCTTCCATAGTCCGATCTGGTTTTATCTTTTTGGCCTAACACCTTTCCTCTCCCATCACAACAGCTCGTACTGCCGCAGGTGCATCCGCTGGATGATGTCTCGACAGTCATTAAAGACGCGGCGGATGTTCTCTGTGTCGACGGCGCAGGTGAAATGGGGGTAACAGTAGTGCCTTCCATCTCCACTTGCTGTGCTGATCCTCTGTAGAAGAAAGGAAAAGTTACAAAGCAGCTAAACAACTTTTGTGCAGCAGAAATGTCTCCAAATTTTATTAAAGCATAACCCCCGCCCCTCCACTGCATACATTTAAAAACAAATCCCATGAAAGACAGCTACGCACTTACCAGGAACTCATCTCTGATGAAGTACTTTGCCCTTGTAACACGCGGATCTTCTCCAGGTTCTGGCGTCGCTGTAAGAGGAGACAGAGGCCAGTGACTAACTTCTCACCATATGCAATTTCACAGGTAGACAATTTAAACATGACAATGCAACAACTAGTAAGGAGGCACTACAACTCTATAGCAGAATGTGTAAGACGTAAAAAGAAGCTTTCCACCTCACAGAGCAAGCGCTTCACTACAAAAATCTTCTAGGTGTATCCAGGATGACCCCTTGTGGTGAATGATATCAAAGGTATCCTTTCAAATTTCTGGATGAGTTGTTGCATCGAATTTTCCATTTTTTTAAATGATAAATTTCATTGATGAAAATAAAAACGTGTTTTCACGTCGGTATAATTTATTGTACTTAATCTTAACACACACACACACACACACACACACACACACACACAGCTCAAAATCAGATGCTGTAATAAGGCAGCTCACCATCATCAGGTGTGGTGTAGCGAGCAAATTCTGGGAAGTATTCTTCGATTTTGGACTTCCCTGCCAACACCTTCTCTGCAAGCAGGTCCTGTTTATTTAGGAACAAGATGACAGAAATGGTCCGCAGCCACCTGAGGAAGACGAGAGACTGAAATAAGATCACACTGAAATATAAAACTGTTTCCAAGTGTGAAAAGACAAAGTTCAGTCAGCCAAAATAAGCCATAACAGGGGCCAGCAGATAACAGTTCGCTTAGGACTTGCTCAAAGTGTTCTAGCTTCGAAACCATGTTTGATAAATAACTTGCCTACCCTTGAGAGGCTGAAGTGCTGCGAAGGCTTTCTGATTTCCTATGCTGTCAACTTAATCTCGGGATTCAATACAAAACAAACCACAAGTCCACAGGATGACAGGTTTGGCGTCTTTCCTCACCTGTTGTTCCAGATATTCTTGAAGAGGTTGAGGGCCTCCTGTAAACGGTTGGTCTGATTGTCCTCTCGGATCACCATGTTGTAACTGCTACTGGCCACCACAAAGATGATGGCTGTTACGTCTGAGGAAGAGGGAGGAACAGCGATAAATCAGACACCGTGAGAGAAAAGGATACGAGTCAAGGGAAGTGAGAGGAAATAAACACCACTTACCATTAAAGCACTGAATCCATTTCCTGCGCTCATCCCTTTGACCGCCGACATCAAACATACTGTACAGATATAAATGTAAACATGGAAAATGCTGCCATCATGTGGAGAAAATGCATATGTACAGCTGATTTGTGTTTATATCCTCAGACACTGTAGATTACCTTTGAAAGAAACTGTTACTCTCCACCCTTTTTTACTTACTGGAAATTAACTTTGTCCACTTGGAATCTCGTCTCAAAGATCCCTGAAGTCAGTACTCTGCACCTCAGCAAATCCTGGTGAACAGGAGTGACACAATGTAACAACAAGGCTTTTATGTGCCAGATTAGAGTGACAAACCTGGAGAAACACTCACAAGATACAAATCCAACATATGGAATATTTGGACAATATACTGAATTTCAAAGTGAAAAATAAGAGGATATAACACATTTGAGTTTGGCACCAAAGGAGCAAAAGCATAACTTTAATATGTGACAGGGACCAAAATGTTAAAGTCCCTTCCTCATAAAATACTATTCAGGGGAAATAGTTGTATAGTTAAATGTAGGATATTATTAACTTTGTAGTGGAAGAAGTTCACCCACCTGATCTGTTGGAGTGTAGTCACTCTGTTTCACAATGTCGATCTTGTCTAGAAAGCTGAAAAGACGAGAGACACAAAAGGCAAGAGAACAGTTACCGAAGTAATACTATAGACCACACAGTGGTTTCATATTTGTAAGACTTGTACAGGTGTGCTCAAGGAGTCAAATGAGACAAAAAAAAAAAAAACAAAAAAAAACAAAAACACAAAAAAAAAAAAAAAAAACCACTGGTATAATACCAGGCATGACTGTGCACTTTTTCCTCCAGCAACACTTAAGTATCATCTCTCATGTACATCGCCACAGCTGTGGTATTATATGAAATACAAAACCAGTTTGCCAGAGAGGCTGTCCGTGTGGTTTTGAGCCCGACATACTGAGACTTAAAGTCTCCAATAGAGAGAGATACCAATAAAACCAACTTTTGAATTTAATTGTATTTTTCTACAGCAGATGACCTTGAAGGTAGAAGCATCCTCACTGCTCACTCAATATGCAGGGAAAACACTGAAGCTGTTGTCCAGTATGCCAAAATGAGTCAATGTGAAAGCAGGGAGTGAGCATAGCTACAAGTGATCATGACAACTCAAAGGGCAGAAGACGATAGATTCAGGTTACACCCAGCTTGAGGAAACTAAGATCTTATGGAGAAGAGTACAGTGCATTCAGTAGTTTTAATATGTATAGTATTTAATGTAGCTTTTTCCTCATTTGCAAGAGAAGGTGGGCCTCCTGCAACATCTGCAATTATTTCACATTTGAGTAAAAAGGATGACCAAGAAGTGCTATGTTAAAGATCAGAACAAGCCGCAGGCAGCATTCAAACATCTTGCCAATGACAGCAGGTCATCAATATATCATGGAAGACATGGATGAACTAGGAAACAGGAAGAGGAAGTGGACAGTGAGAGAATCTTTGGGATTCTTTGAAGGTCCGAGCAACCACCAGCCCCATCCGGAGAGGGAAGAAAGAAAGAGAGAAAAAAAAAAAAAAAAAAAAAAAGTGTCCAGAAGGTAAGATGAGAGCACACACACAAGAGTGGAAGAGGTAAAGAAACAGAAGGAGAGAGACAGAATGAAGGTGTAGTGGCGTCTGTCTGACATTACAGAGCAGATTTCAAAAATAGCTCCCCAGCGCCCTGGCCTGCAGCACGGTTACCATGGAGACCCAACCACAGGCACTATTAATAGTCTATCAGCACCCAATCTCGTGCAGCTGGAGTAGCACCAGAAAGAAGACAGACTGATGGAGAAAGGGGGAAAAAAGGAGGAGAGAAGGAAAGAAAGAGCAGGATGAGTTTGTGTTGTGTGCAAGGAGGAAGGAGGAGGGATCACAGACTGGACTGTACCACTTGAGTGAGGAAATCAACTTTTTAAAGATCAAACCGATCTAAAGTTCTCAATGACCGGATGCATTATTCACCAGGATGGATTTATTAGTAAAAAACAGTCAAGACTACAGGGTCATAGTCAAGAGCTGAGCAGCGAAGGTATCCTCCTCAACCATCACCCCCCCCCTCCTCTAAGCATCCTCTGATCTGTAGATGACTCAGCCTCCGCCATGTTTGCTCCCAAACCCTGCAAACTGCAGCTGTTACACGACTCCTTCACTATACATTTTCTTTGTGGTTTTACCTGCTTTTGTTTGGAAAAAAAATATAAACTGGACAACTCTGACCCATAAAAAGTACATTTAGGACCCCCCTTAATCACTTAACGTATGCACATCCAGATTTTAAGATTTCAACCAGTGACTCCTGTCTCAGCTCCCTTTTAAAAGTCATCCACCTTTGTTAGGATGACTCCATACTCCTGACAGGTTATGATAACTTTGCTGTTTTTATTTGTAGCAGATGCAGAGTGCTCCAAGTCTCGTCAGTGATTTTTAGAAGTCCGCAGGTATTTAATGTATCCCAAAAATATGACCCTTTAAGTTTTATTTCAGTGTTTACCAGGACATGAAAACTGCATGTTTAGAAACACCACTCGAAGACTAAGCTGTTTTAATAATAGTGATGCACTGTATCAGTCTTAATTCAGCAAGAGACTCGTTTCCCTTTATGCTGAAGAGCTTTGATATTGTCGGACTTACTCCTAATCGAGATGATTTCTAGCTAGTTTTCCCTCATTAATGCACTGAATCAGCATCGTCAAATCTAATCTTCTCCACTACACAATTGCATGCCAGCATTTTCACATACGACCACACTCGTCATTTACATGTGTAAGGGTGCGTTGGTGCCTGCACATTGGGAAAATGAGAGGAAACAGAAGGAGGGCGTTTCTATCTGCTGGGTTGATTTTAAATTAGAGCTTCATGCAACTTTGTTTATAGACTAGCTACTTTACCTCTTTTCCTGAACTTTGAGTCAGTGTGTGTTGTTGAAAACATGCAGTGTGTGGTGAGGGTATGGAGAAGGGTTCAGAAAAACAGAATCAAGTCTTTGTTAAGACTCAAAACAAACGTGTCACAGTCAAGTCAAAACATTTGGTTGAGTTGCTCATCTCAAACTCGAGTATGAGCACCGGTTACAGTATTGAAGTCCATAACTGTATGTAGAGGTGGTATATGCCGATATTACCTATGAGCTTTCTCCTCTTGATGGGAAATAAACTCTGGATCTCATTGCATTTAGTTTTTAAATCTTTTTTAAAGCACAGTTAATATTATGTAGGGTGCATAGTGCTTCCCTAACGAGTAGATTTTTTGGCAATCTCTTAGGGAGCTAGAGCATTCATACTATCCGGTCTTCAAGTCTGATATTATTAGCCGTTTCTGGGTCCAAGCTACACTTTAAACAAATATAGCAGCATCACAGAGTTACAATTTTGCCTAAATTCTTTCCTCTTTAATAAAATGATCAATGTGACTGCTCTACCAGGTGTAACAATTAGGTTTAACATCCAGGCATTCACCATAACAGAGCTAGCAGGGAGCTACAGATGGAAACCATGGATTGAGATTTCTGAAAAAATTAAAACTTACAGCTCTGCTATCACAGCCGACAAAAATGAAGACAGAAAACTAAACAACAATGTTTGCAGGGTTACTGAAGTTGGGCTAGCTGGTATATAATGTTGTTCTATGTCACTGCTAGCTACACAGCTATGATTTGCATAATATAAACACATTAGTACACTAAAGTTGGAAGATGAATGCCAACTTTTTTCCACTCAATAGAAGATCATGTGATGGTTCCCGATGGTTAGGGATAAATGCAATTGCATATCAGGAAGGTGTAAACAGACTAAACTTCAGTCAGGAGAACAACTGAGATAATCCATTCAAAATATGAGGTTGGTCATTAATATACTACTGCATGGGGCTTTAGTTACATCATAAGGTTTTAAAAGCTGAGCTTTAAAAATGAATAGTGGTAATAAAAGTGACAGAGGTCGACAGTGATCACTGAATTTTTTGTTTTGGGGGGCTTGCTCAGATGACATTGAATAAGATACAAACCAAAACCCAAACCAAAAATAGCCTTAATAAACGCAGAGTAGTTTGGACCTGGAAGCAGGGTTCATACATCATCACTTAACAACCGGATTGACGAGGCTAGGGCTCACATTGCTATCATCTAGTTTTGAGTCCTTAGTTGTCATTTAATCTAAGGAAATAATTTAGCCAGATTTAAGGAAATTAAGGTAAAATGCACTTTTCTATAATACACGGTCTCATTGCCATATAGGAGTCATGAATTGAAAAAACCCAACTAGTATGCCTTACCTGCCATGAAACCGCTTAGTAGCGCACATGCTGGGATCAGGATGAGCATGTCTACCCCAGATTTCACCCTACTTATGCTTTAGTCATAAAACCGGAAGTATTAGAACAAATACGAAAACATACTTCAGTCTCTACTTCTTTGTCAATAATGCAACTGTTCATCCTGCTTGTAACCGGCTTCCAGCAGGACCTGACACCATCTCAAGCTGAAAGGAGCCGCTCTGCTATGCAACTTCTAGGATGCCCCAAGTACACAACATTTGCCTCAGATTACTAGTAATAAGCTTCTGTAACTCAAAGCAAACAAAACAATAAATAAAAAAAAAAGACAATTAAAACTACACCAACTATAAGATAACCACACAAAATGGCACCACATGCACAGTATCAATAAAAACTAGAAGTTATCCCTCACAGAATCCTCACATTTATAAATCACGTCACCATGAAGTTGAACTTAAGTTACTTACTACTGTGCACAGTCGATTAGCTGGTACTCATTGGATCTCTCATAGCAAGCCCGGACACCTTCGTCTTGCCACAGTGTCTTTGCGTGATCGTAAAACTCCTGAGAACAAGAAGATTTGGGGAGGGGGGGGGGGGGAGATGAATCATACAGGCAGAACAGGAGAATTGAAGCATCAGCAAAAGTTGGACATTGTTAGTAATCATGTTTATCATGAAATTACAAAAAACAAGTTCTGTGTCACTGCAGTGGAAATGCGAGACAACATTAGAACCACTGCATGATTAAACAGGATTGAGCAACAGCTCATGTGCTTAAACATGTTTCAAAGTAGGCGATTGTGTGTATTCCTTGTGCATGTTACACTGAACATGACATGAAACGGGGGGGGGGGGGGGGGATGTGTATGTGAGGGCACCTCCTGCCCAGCGTTTCTGTTGACACCATATGCAGTGTACGTTGTGCCTGGGCGATGTCTGTGTGCACATCTTTAAAAAGGTAAATAAGGGTGCAGATTCCTCACAGCAGACAGACTTTGTGACATGCAGATATCAAATCAATGAAGCATTTATCTTTTTTGCACTCTTAACACCTTTGCCGATTTCATTTTAAGGAAGTAAAAAGTTGCAGAAACAACACCACCTCTGTGTGTCACTCACTGACCACTTTGAGCACACCCGTTAAACCTGACTTGAACTGTCCGGAGCATTGTACATGCATGCTTCTTAACTGGCTTCATGGTGGCTGGTGGTGTGCTGGATTGCATTACACGGCATGTTCCCAATATTTTGTCCACTCCATTAACATACATGAAGAAACATTAGGCAATGTCAAGCACTCCGGTACACCACCAGCCACTATGTGAAGCCAGTAACAAAGCTGACTTGTCGCTTCTTTAATAACATCAAAAACTGAAAGGGTGCAAGCTTTGTGAAGGTGGAGTTGATGTTTGAACTGTTGCTCAGGCTTACAGTAGATTTTACGAAATGAAGTGGCAACACTATGAGAATCATTGTGATAAAAAGGACCATTTTATAACTGCAGCATCCAAACCCTTCATCCTTAAAAAACACGCAATACATATTTAGCACAGTTTTTAAAAATGGATCATTCGGTCTGCTGCTCCTGAACCTCTCATCAATGTCACAGAAACATGGCCATTAGTCAGGTGACTCTGCTCCTAGATTTAAAAAGGAACAAGTTTGATTTCCTTAGAGTCTTCCAATCCCTATGAGCACACTGTTGAGCATTTTGACAAAACCCTGTGTCTCCACATTCCTGATCAGGGAGGTTTTCCTCATGTACAACAGCATGTTCCCCGTGTGTGTGTGTAGCTATATGCACTGAAGCTACTGAAATTTACTTGTGGCTGTAAGGTGGTAACACCTGTTATTGCTGACATATCACCCCAAAATAACTTAACACAAACAGCACAACTAGTTTTTCTGCCGATTTAGATGCCCACTCTAAACACATATAGTATATTCTCCTTCATTACAGCCAAATTCATTATATTGCTCATTTACATTTTTTTTTTTTTTTTTTTTTTTTTTAAATACCAGCATCTGTGCTGTGATATTGACATTTAATATGAGAGATGCTGCTTCTCTTACTGCAGATTTCTAGGCATCACTAGATTGTGATATGAAATATGTGACTGTTTGATCAATAACTGCAGCTAGTTGCTAAACTAAGAAAAAAAAAATCAAATTTGATGCACTCATTTAATGAAAATAAAAAAGTTGGGGGGGGGGAATTAAGAGCAGACCAACTGCAGTGACTCAAAAGGTATTTTCTATGTGCAGAGCCATTTTTAGCTCATCTATAAACTAAACAAATGCAGGTCAAATATATCTGGTTTCTCCTACACTACAGGAACAAAGGTATTGAGTCACCTACACTTTACACCTACAGGAGCTGTTCAGCCTTGGAAACCCATGCCATGTAGCTCCTGGTGCACAGTTTGTGTGCTGATGTTAATGCCAGAGTTTGGCTGTTACTGAGTCAGCGGAGTGTTAGAGCCTCAGGACTTGACGACCCTGCTCTGCCACTTTGAAGCAGAGTTGCTGTGGTTTCTAAACACTTTGACTTTGCAATAATACTACTTCGAGTTCATGGTGGAATATCTAGGAGGGAAGAGATTTCATGAACTGATTTGCTGCAACAGTACTATCCCTAATATAGCACCATGCTCGAATTCAGCAAACTCTTTAGACTGGCTCTTTCAGCAGTGTTTATAAAGTCAGACTGCATGGCTAGGTGCTTGATTTATACATTTGGGGCGATTGTGGCTCAAGAGTTGGGAGTTCGCCTTGTAATCGGAAGGTTGCCGGTTCGAGCCCCGGCTTGGGCAGTCTCGGTCATTGTGTCCTTGGGCAAGACACTTCACCCGTTGCCTACTGGTGGTGGTCAGAGGGCCCGGTGGCGCCAGTGTCCGGCAGCCTCGCCTCTATCAGTGCGCCCCAGGGTGGCTGTGGCTACAATGTGGCTTGCCATCACCAGTGTGTGAATGTGTGTGTGTGAATGGGTGGATGACTGGATATGTAAAGCGCTTTGGGGTCCTTAGGGACTAGTAAAGCGCTATATAAATACAGGCCATTTACCATTTGAATTTGAAATTTAAAGTGTTTACCAAAATCTACATAGTGTACTAGAGTGGGCAATAGACAAATGGCTGTGTTGCACATAAACACTGGAATTTGCTGTGCGTAGCCATATGTAGGAAGTCATCCAATATTTACTTAGACAGCAAGTCAACGGCACATTCCTCTATTAATTTACACTATGGGCTGCAGAGATGAGACATTAACAAATGTGTGATTCAAATTGCAAACAAAATTTGCTCTTCACATTTTACAAATGAAACACTCATTCCATAAACTCAGTTAAAGTTAAGAAATCTGACTTGGTAACAATTAGTGCAGCCCTCAAGTCATCATGTAATGGAAAAGTAAATGGGTTGGACTTATCTTATCCCAATCATCCAGCAGGCAGTCTACAATAATGTACCTGACAAAAATAAGGATCTCCAATCATTTTCAATCTGCACTGGATTCAATTCCTCGTCTCCATTAAAGTCCTAAACCGGTTTGACCGTGGTAAACGGCTTTAAACTATTAATGTTGGAATTCACCTGTTCACAAACCTGCATGCGTCACGTGTGGGCACGTCCGTCCTCGTAGCTCTTTACAACTTTACCAGCACTCTGCTTGCTGAATTAACTGTAATACTCCCTCCTTTAAATTAAAAATGAAATCTAACCTAAACATTTATAGTGGCAGGCGCACAAGGGCACTGTTAAAGCCAGTTTAAAAGCAACTGACTTCCTGCAAACTGATTCCCGTTTCATCCTGATTTACCATTAGTCTTCATTTCGAGATAAATTAATAATGTCACAGTCCTGACTGGAAGTGATGATGTGCCTATGACGCTCACCACCACACACACTTTTCACCATCATGTTTTATAACTTGGAAACTATGCCATGCTTGTCATAAACAAGTCATCCAACCAAACAAGTAAAACGACCATAAACAAATAATTGCTTCCCAACAGCTCAGAATGCATGGAATTCATTGGGCAGCGGGGTGATTTAGTGGTTGACGAGAGTGGCTCGTAGGTTAAATCTCTCAGATTTGAGTCCTCTGACAGCTGATTTGTCTTAATGAATTGTTGCAGAGTTAGATTTGCTGTCTGCTTACAAACTACAAATCACTCAGGGTAAGAGTGTGAGCTCAGTGCCACTATGTAAATAAATGGGTGTCTGGTGAGGATCGTTACTTGACTGAAACACAGCTGCCCCTTTAGTTTCAATATTTCCCACCCCTATTTATCATTTATGAACTTTATTCAAAATAAACAGAAGTAAAAAAAGCTTCTTCTTGAAAAAGTCATACAAGACTGAGTGACCTTAAACCTCAAGCCCAACAGGTGGCTGTAGATAAACACTGACTAATGTCCACACTAACATTTTAGTGTTGAGTGCATAACTTACTTCCCATGCATTGCACTAGCCCTCAGACTTTTGCAAATGCTGCTGAGCTCCAGCACTGCAGTGCAGTGCTAACTACTACACCACCAGTGCATGGCGGCATACCAAGTGTCAGTTGTCTTAACATACACATTTTCAAGACGGACAAAGACTCCCAAAAATAATACCACTGTTTCACCTTAAACTGCTATAATCATATTAGTGTAGGTATTGTGCAAACCTTCATCTCTTGGGATAGACAATTAGTCAATGGAAATATCCCGCTGAGAATACCAAACCCACACAGACATTACCAGTGGATTCATTAGTAAACCCCAGTGTCTATAACAGTCTCTGGACACAGTCTTTACCTGTTTCAAGAGATCCTCACCTGTGACACTGGGAGTAATTCCTACCATGATCTACTGAAGTACAAACACACAGCTGAAAAGGCCATGGCCCTGCTACAGATCCATTATACAGACTTTAAAAATAATAACACAAATTTAAATAATAAAAGTCCTAAAATGTACCTTACACATCTATCCCAATTTCTGAAGCAACCCAACAAACTCAAACAAGTATATAAGGTCAACTCTACAATTCTTAGTAGAACATAAACTGGGGCAATGAACTATGAAAACGTGAGCCATGAGTTCAATTTGAAAGAGTAAAGCTGGAAAATTACTGTCATTATAAAACAGTTCTGAAGATCAAAGCAAGGCAAACAAGAAAAACCGCTAAATAAATTACTTAAAGAAAGCTACATGTCAAAGTGTGGGTTGATATGTATTTGGTGATATATTGCTACTCACAGATGGAAAATCAAAGTCTTTCTGATTGACAAAGTTGAGGATGTATTCAATCCGGCACTGGTTTTCAGGACATGCCAACTGGACAGGTGGGGTTAGGGTACTCATAGCTGTTACTATGGTCTGTAGAAAAGAAACCCAAAGAAAAACGATAAGACAACACGACAGGTTACGGCCGCATTTGTCTAAGCTGCTACTAAACCACCAACAGCACACTTACCTCGATAGCCTCTTTAATATTATTCTTAATGTCCTGGATTTTCTGCTTCTTCTCTCTGAAACAGAAAATGTTCAATGAGAAGCAGTAAATCGCAGAAATACTGCAAATGTCTTCAGAACAGGAAAAAAAGTGCATGCATATAAAAACTGTTTGACTGAGATGAAGTGCTCAAAACATGTAAAACGAGTTCTACTTTTGTCTGCAGGTGATTTGTTATATATAGAAAAAGTTAATATCCTAAAGATTTTGGATATTAATGTTTAGCATTTAACCTGCAATACATTGAGACCACAAATTAACCATAAAACAGCAATAATCTGAAACTGTTAAGAGGGAGCAAAATAGAGTAAATAAAAAGACAAGACGTAATTTAGCGTTAAAAAATAATTTAAGGCTAATGGTGACAGAATGATTACATTTGTTTTTTGAACCAGTCGGTGACATTTTGTCAAACAGACAAAACTGCATGATACAAAAGCAACTTCACATCCACTGAAAGAAAACAGCCATTCTCACAGCTTGCACTGCAACTCTGCCTCTCTTCAAACCACTATATTTACATCAAAAACATGTTTAGTTTTGCTATAAAGTATCATTTTAATGAAGCTTGGAGAAAAAAAAAGAAAAAAAGAGTTAGAGGTCCCTCTTACCCTGACCGGGTGCATTACAGTCCACTGTATTAGGTTTGTTTTTGGTCTGTATGGGTAAACAGACCTTCATTGACATGCATGCTAGCGAAATTATGTCTGTCTGCTGTAAATGATAGCTGTGTGTTTGAGACATTTGGACTGACAAAAAAAATGTTTCTAATAAAAGGCAACCAGAGAGCCAGTTAGTCTATCTTTCACCTTGAGCCTGCCAGGACAACAGTACATTGTGTTTACAATAGCTCCATGTCAGTGACAAGGGTGAAACGGTCCCCTTTACAAACTTATCTACACTTAACAGCCACAAATGTATGTATACAGCCAAAGCCATGACACCAAAAGCTAACGTCTGTTCACTAGCTTCAGTAACTTGGCATTTCTGGCACTCAGTTTTTGTGGTGAAAGAAAAACAAAAACATATTTTACAACAAACCACATGTGAGGTAACTGGGAAGAAAAGAAAAATAAAATGGGGGGGGGGGGGGGGGGGGGGGGAAGAGGAAGAGGTTATGAGGGGAACTGGGAAGGCACATTTACATTTTTAAACTGATAGTCAATGAAGACTGTCACATGGTTGTGTGATCTCTCCAGAGAGACTGCTTCCCTCTGTATGGTTAGAGAGAGATGGACTTAAAGATGTAACATATATGCAATATGTGCTACAGTGATTGCATCCAAAAAACATGTGTTCAACAAAAAAGAAAAGCGTTTAGGTGGATGATAGCCCATCTAAAGAGGGTTTGAAATCAATATCAATAACATTCTGTACTCTAGTGTGTTGCATAACATGGATTAATTAATAATCAACTGGCCATCTATACCAGGGGTGTCAAACATGAGGGGTGGTGGCCAGAACGGGGCCAGCAAAGTCCCCCCCCAAAAAAGAGAAAAAAAAAAAACAGACTTGTATGAAACTGAAATTCAGTAAGTTGTAAGAAGCCACATTAAGTTAACATGAAGACTGTATAGAAGTCTCACTTCAGCCCATTTTTAAGCTTGCTGTGTTGGTTTCATGGCCAAGGGGGTGGGGGGATAATAATAAAATGAACTGCTTTGATTCAACTTTAAGGCCCATCATCTGCCCCTCCCCCTCAATAAAAATGTCCCAAATACCCCAGTCCTCATTTTTGCCTACTTTCCAGTTCCAAATGCCTTGCCCAAGGGCAGCTAAGTCACGTTTGTTCAAAGAATATGGAGAGATGAGTCATCCATTCATCTATTTCCCAAATCACGCCGGCAATTGGAACTGCCAGTCTTCCGGTCACGAGACAATTACTCTGACATTACCATGATGCCACAACACTCAATCCATTCACCCCAAAATTCTTTTTATCACAGGCCTTATTGAACCCTTTAAGGCTCAAATCAGTATATTATGTCCTGCCTGAGGATGCAGGCAAATTAAAGCACATTATGCTTGTCATGTGAAGTCCGTTCTGGAACACCGTTTTGGTTTAAAGAGACCTTCATTGATGAAGGTGATTAATTCCAAAGGTGACGTCTGATCAGACATACACAGACAATAAACCTAACATGAAAATCCTCCAGTTTACTGCATCTGAGGACAGGAATGAGCCATACAGGTCTCAATAAACACGAGTCACATTTATGACTCCAATGGCACTCTACGGATTTGTTTCTTAATGAAGACAGATCTCACCCATGCAAGCAGAGACAGACACACTGACACACACTGTTCTGTGTTGTGGAGTCACACACTGGGTCATATGCCCAAGTTCGCCTTAAGTGCTGAAAATCTAGCCTAACCTCGCAAAGATACTTCCATCTTATCAATACATGACCACCACCAGACCAATACAAACATCTTATTTTACTCCTGAAACTGGTTAAGCAAAAGTTAAAGATGTGCTCCCAAAAACACTGAGGAGGGGGGGGAAGAAATGCAACACAAGGGTAGTCTTTAGAGTTTTCACACAGAGGGTTTAATTTGTTAGACCACTCCGCTAGATTAACCCTCAACCAAGTATGCTTGGTGATTCAGTTCAATCCCCCACCCCCACTCCAATCCATCAGAGGGAACAACTATCAGTTATATTGTTGGTCACCGTTGGAGTGACCTTAGGAGACCCTGACAGAAACTTGTGCAAGTACTATAAAAGTTCAGCTGCTGGCTAGCTAGCTCCAACTCCCATCTCATGTTCTCCTATCGGAAAGCTGACCAGGACACTGATCTAGTGGTCTTTCATATCATTCAGCCTTCTCTCTATTTTGTCTGGTGTTCAGACGGACTTCTGCCCTGGAGATCTCTTGCAAGAGTGCCACTACCCTGATCTTAAAATGAGCAGCATTGCTAACTACTCTTCAACATGGTGGCGCTAGCAGTTGAGGCACTGGAGAACAGCAAATTATTGGAATCATTTATCACAAAGCTGGCTTAATTTTACTTGTAGGTGAGCAGTTTTTAGGGTACTGACTGTCAGTTCTTTAAGCCGGCTTGGAGCACCTTACCCTTACATGCACGCTTCTCCTTACCTGGGCAGATTTCAAAACTTAAACTAGGCCCAGTCATAGCAGTCAATTTAGCTTCGACCAGAGGTGGTCAACAATGAGTGAGCTAAGTGGCATCATAATGTCTTTACAGAGAATTAGCTCACTAAATAATCGCTTTTAACCAAATCAAAAAATGTCTAATTTCTGCCAATACTAGCATATCAATAAATTAATAAATAAATTACTTCAATGCTCTAGGGCTATATAGTAGAAGATGAAACTACCTTTAGGATTCTATTGCACCATTTTACAACTGAATCAATACAAGTTAGGTCTACTAAAAGTTGACAAAGTATCCCACTATATAGTCAGTTCTCTTCACAGTGAAAAGCCTGCAGGCTGGTCAGCGACCCCTTGGAAACCTCCAGTTGGTAGCAAAAAGTGTAAATTTGCCAAATGGTTGGCAAGTGGTTGCTGGCTGTTGCTAGGTCAAAGTAGTTGCAAAGAGGTATACTTGTTTCATTAGAAACTTATGACCATTGACAGAAACTCTTACAGGGGTCTCTGTGGCGCTGAGGAGGAGATGTAGATTCAGCCTGGGATAAAAGTCTTCAAACCCACAAGCCAACATGAGCCTCAGACTTAAAAGAGCACTCAGCAGAATGCTGCTCATTCTCAGCCTCACTCTAGTACTCACTCTGCATTGAAGCCGTTGACATGTAGGATCCTCATCTGTTTCACTATGGTGCTCTTTCCCGACTCTCCAGCTCCTGAGAGAGAAAAAGTGAAAATGGATTATGTACCTTACTGATACACTTACATGCACTCAGTGTTGGGATAAAATGGGTGTTTATCTGAAATACCAGTTTACAGTGTAAGTACAACTTCCTTTATGTGGACACAAGCACTGTAGCTCACTACAAGGTTAAAGGTCCCAAACTGTTATGGGTTTGACTGAATAAGTTGCCTGCAAACTGACAATTAGTGCAGTGCCCGCTGTTACAGGCATGTTCGCACCAGTGACATTACTATGAGGTCACAGAGGTGTGAGAACAAGTGCAAATAAGGCCACCAATAAAGCACAACACTAGATTATTATCCAAGGGGCCAGAGAACAAAAGAAGACCTTGAGATTCCTTTTTAAACTACTTCAAATAATGGTTTAATTTTGAATAAAGTATAACATCTTGTTGTGTCTGCCCCTACAATCTCTTACCCTTTAAGCAACTATGACAAAATACAGAAAAAAAAAAGCAAAAAAAAAAAAAAAAAAAAAAAAAGCCCCAAAACAATTCGAAAGCCCATTTGTGTGTCCTGGGGAGAAAACATGTTAAGGTGTGCACAAAAGAGGAATATTCTGATCATTCAATATCACCCGGGATGGGAGACTTCATTCTGCAGCATCACAATGAGTCCCCCCCCCAAAAAAAAAGCCAGCACCAAGAACCATCTGACAAGAACAAGGGGTCCATCAACAGATGCTGTAACCCCCCACAGAGTCCTGATCTCGACACCATGCTCTCAGTTAGACTAAGACTAGCTAAAAGTATAACATATCACAATTCTCCTAAGATACTGCATGAAAAATTTGAATTGTTAAAAAATAAATACATAAATTAAATCCAATTAGGGTTTTTTGTGTTTGTATTCAGATGTCAACAATACGCTTGTCGTCACTTTATCTGAGCCTGAACCTTACTGTGTAATATTGTATATGTGTGTTATTCATTTTCGTTTCTCATTTCTATTTTAACAGACTGAAATTGATAGCATGCAGCACTACCGGGCCGTTAGTGGTAAGCTGCAGGTTGCCAGATGAATTGCTTGGAACTGCTATAAGAATGAAACTCAGTTTTTGCCCTGTAATGTCAAACCTACAGCATGCAAGGCTACATGAGGAATGAGCAAATTTAGTTACAAGACCCAATGTACACCAAGATGTATGCTTTTCCCGTTTCAGGCCTATTTATATAAATTTAAAAAAAAAAAAAAAAAAAAAAAAAAAAAAAAAAAAAAAGAGGCCTGAAACAGCAGTCTTGTCTTTGTCATCTTAGTTATTTCTGGTGTTCACTTACATTAAGGTAAAATTAAATTTACCTTGAATTAAATAAAGACAAATGTAAGTTACACCCCCCCCAAAAAAACAAACAAACAAAAAACCTAACGTACTTAAGGTAAAGCTTAAAACAGACTGAAGCACAAAGCCACAAGTACATCAGTTTGTTTGATTATTTAATATCTAGAAGATTAAATATTTATTAGGTGATTTTTTTTAACTATTGCTTGACATGATGAGTGACTGTTGAAGTAAATGTCTAAATACATAATTACATGTAAAACTTATTTTGGCATTCTACAGTATTACAGCAATACTGAATATTTCAAAGTAAAGTTAAAGGCGTAATAAGTGGCATGTTTGTACAGATGTCATTTATCTTAGGGCTCTTTTCTCCCTTTCTGTCCTACTTTGGACGAATGAAAAAAAAGTTAACTAAATACATTTCCAAGGTAAAAAGACGAAGTCTAAAGTAAAAAAAAAAAAATAACTTAGTCAGCTTTACATTAGCATCATCTGACAGTTTGCACCAGTTTAGGCTGCGATTCCCAGCAATGAAGTGCAACTGTTAGTCAAGCACATCAGAGAAGCCACACAAGTCTGGGACTTGTGCATTTTGATGGCTCAGCTTGCTACAGTATATATCATGAACTCGTAACATCATGAGCTCGACGATAACTGATGACCTCGTGTCACAGTGCTCCCTCCTTCTCTGCCCATTACCCGTCTTTTACCAGACTACATTGTGAAGCAATAAAATAAGGACAAATAAAGTACACTTTAGTTTGGAGAATGTTAACCACACAAATGATTTTAAAAAGTAGGTCATATATAGCCAAATGAGTATTATCCAAAATGAAAATCCCGACTGACTTTAACACCTTAACAATGGCCTTAAAAAAAAAAAAAAAAAAAAAAAAGGAACTTTTGCCGCCACATGTCCACAGTGAGCATATCTGCTAGTAGACCCTTTAACATTGGCAGTTCTATCACATTAAATCAGAGAAGATACACCAGAATGTCAGACATCAACCAGCCAGAAACAGAATGATAGAACAATACTTTGGTCCATTATGTGGCAGGATTGTTGAAGAAAATCAAGATTTTGCTCCAAACATAACATCCCAGTGCACTTCAAGCTGAGTAACACCCTCAGACCAAAACTGGTTCATCCCTAGGACAACACACACACACACACACACACACACACACACACACACACACACGCTAAACAGCATAGTGTATGCAGTGCAGTCAGGAATACTTGGACCTTTAAACAGGACAAACCAAACAACCACCTTACAAATGTTTAACACAACATAGGAGAGCCAGCTCAAGACTCAGCTGTACACTTGTACCTAAAGGAGAAGGACACCAGGGTTCACATTTTCATCCAAGACGGACGGTTTGACAGGGGAGTGAAAGAGGCCACCTAGGTCCACTTTGATTTGTTCATTGTTGAACACCAGCTATCACGACCTACAACACAGTCTCAACAGTCCTTCCCAGGCATTACAATCCCCACTCACACTTTGCCTCAGGTGACCTCAATAGCTCACATGATGGTGGGGTGGGAGATATGATATAAGAAATTTCATACCATGCCCCCAGTGACAGAATGACCCATGCCCTTTTATTTTTTTTAACACTACTGATCATGCGAGATTCCACATGATCAACGTTGGGTCAAGGACCATCTCCAAAGAGACAACCCCAACTAAGGGTTCAATACCTGGGACTGTCAGTCATTTTGGAAGTAAAGAAGCCTCTTGGATAAACTTAAAGCCCAGTTATGTTCTTTTCAAGCATTCAAGACAACCATGATCTGGATGACAGAGAACCTGCAGAAACATGAAATCTAAACTGCCATTAGGCCCTTCACAGCCACAGAAGTCATCAGCACTGAAACTCTTGCAACATTGCTTAAACTAAAACATCAGATTAGCTGCTAATATAGTTGTACGCTAACACAGCATTTAAAAAAACAAAACAAAAAACCAAACAAACAAAAAACAACAAAAAGAAAATGCTTGTTCCTTTGTTTTGCAAATACTGTGGTAGCATTAAAGATGCAATTGTTTTTGTCATGGCAAACTCATTAAATATTGCTTCACATGCAATGTGGCATCTAAAACCTGTTTACATTAACACCCTGAGAATTTAGGATGCTTTTTATAATGAAGTCTGACAAAGATGCCAAATTAAAATGTAGTAATTTACAGGATTAATGGTGTGCAGCAAAATGTGGTGGGTTCCACGTCAGGAAGCATGACTGTTCATCTGATGTAGTATCATGATGGACAAGAGCTGAACTGCATCTGGGGCACCCTGCAGTGTTCTGACAGAAAAGCTAGCTTGTGGGGTTGACCAGTATAAGCACAGAGCAATCCAGTAGTCTTTTTGTACTGCTACCCTTCACCCATTGTGTCTTATTTAACAGGTCTCGTTAACATGGACCTATTAAGGCTTTAATTAGACTGGGTGGTTAATCCAATCAAAAGCATACTGAGCAAAACACATAAATGATCTGCAAATTTAAACCTTGTGGGCACGCATGCTCAAAATTTTGCTCTGCCAATAGATGGTCAACATTTGTGTTTTAGCTAGGCTACAATACAAACCGACACTACAAATGCTGAAGAATCGGTTAGGTTGTGTGTCCAGCTTTAACTCGTAGACTCTTTTTGGTCAATTTACTGCCTGTCAAGCTGCAGAGATCATCTTATTACCAACAAAGCTAACACAAGGTCTAGTAGCAGGTGTGAACTGAGTGTCCCTTTTTTTATGCTTACTTACCTTTGCTCACCCTTAAAAAAAAAAAAAAAAAGTTTCCTTTAAGGGTCGCATTTAAATCAAGCTGATATTTTAGATCTGAAAGACCTAAAAATTACAGAAGGTATATTTGTTTTGTCCTTCTCCTTTCCAAAAGTCATCACAACTTCCTCCCTAATGCAAGTAGTGACATGTCATACAATATCCACCCTCAATAGTGATATGTTCAAAACAAATTGACCCCCTCCCCCAAGGGTCCGCCGCAAATTCTTAGAAGTCAAAACCCTGTGAATGGATATACGAGGAGGGTACAGATGAGAGCTTTGCAGGAAACAAAAAACACTCTTATATAATGAAAGAGACCCAGCCCACCTAAATTTCACTCACACAACCACATGTTGAGTCTTACACATATTCATTTCTTCATTAACCAAGTTTTGGTGTGCTTTTCTTTGAGTCACATTATCTTATGTTTGGGCAACACACCCACAAACTGGCATGTGATGTAAAGCTTCTGTTAGTTTGGCAAATTTGAGGCCTGCATGCATGCTTAGTGCTAGAAATGAGCACTGTTCAGCATGCTGCAAAGTCCCAGTTTAATACAACTGAAAAAGAAAAAGTGTTAAAGAACAAACATACATTACTTAATGATCAATTAGGACAGGCTGGTTCTGATTGATGTTGGTGCTCGTTAATCCTTTAACCACTGCAAGCAGTTTACCCCACCTTACAGGTTTGCCTCACTGCATACTCTAAAACCAGCCAATGGGCTGTGCTACAGCAGGTTTGGGGAGTTAGCATTGCAGAATGACAGTCTGACAGCAACATGCCAAAAACCCAGCACCGTATTGCATTTTTGGCCTTATGCAAGAGCAAAGTCACTGTTGACAATGTTTCCCAAAACAACATCCCAGAAAGTTTTGCAGGGAGGAAGCAGGGTCTCAACCGTCCAAACAGAGGCCTTGTCTGTAAAGCAGCAAGCACATAAGATCTGTAAAAATGTGTCAAACTCACCTAGAAGTAGTAGTCTGTGTGTTGCTCTGTAGATCTGTTTGTCCTTTTGGAGCTGCTTCTCTATCTTTTTGTTTGCTTCTCTTTGAGCCTTCTCCTCATTTCTCTGGTCTTCGGTCTTACTGTTGCCCAAACAACCCATCTTCCCGCAAGAAAAAAGAAAAAAGGGGGTCCAGGGGAGGAGGAAGAGGTGGTGGAAGAAGAAGTAGAGGAGGTGGTAGTGGAGGGGGAAGGGAAGGTGGGGGGGTAATGTAGAAAGAAAAATAAATCAGATAAACTAGTCTAGATGCCTCGTTTGACCCGCGGATTTGGCAGCAACGTTACCCACATTTACACCGTTTAAGGTCCGTGGCGCCCCTGTGTAGAGATTTAAAGTCCGTAACGCGTATTTTGCTGTCAGAGAAAGGGCAGGATACTGTTGCTGACGACACGGAGGCCGCCTTCTCAGTTTGCTGAATCCGGCTCGGGCTTTTCCCTTTTATATGCAGTAGTTTGTGTTTCGTTTTTCCAAACTCTTTCCCCCCCCCTTCAGCCGTGTAAGATAAAGACTTGTAATCCACAATGTCCACTATAAGACCCAAAAACGGCGGTTCACCTCAAACGGAGGCAGAAAAAAACAGCCTAATTTGCATCTCCAAAAGCCCGGGTCTTGCGTCTCACAGCTGCCCGTGACAAGGAGCCGAACTCGGCGTGTCCGCAAAGCTCGCCTGTGCTGTAGCGCCGCTCGTTACCACGTCGCTTTTCATGACAAACATTTCCATGGGTGTATACTTAGACTCTATATCTATTTTTCTGTCTCCCCGACGGCTGTCTTCGTCGGGGACCCAGCAGGACAGCTGTAAGGAAAATAATATTTACACCCAAACGAGCTACATGTGTGGCATTCTCGCTTCTTCCGTCGTCACCCGGCTCTTTTTCATTCTCTGCATCAAATCAGCCCCAAACTCACTGCGGTTGTCTTTTCGTCTTGATCCCTCGCCACCTCCAAATCCGAAATGATCCAGTATCCCCCCTCCGATTTGTCCTCCTTATATGTGATGGCTGTTCCTTGCTGTTTTCTCCTCCAAAGGGCCTTCTCTCTCTCTGCCCCTCGCTTTTGTTGCTGAAATGTTTTATCAGCCCCTCACATCACCACCAAGCCTCCAAAACTGCGCACCGATAGACTTTTTTTCTTAATTTCTGGCTCGACTCCGATGAATCCCTTCAAAAGAGAGAGGGGGGAAATAATTACAAAAAAAAAAAATAGGAGGGGGACAAAATAACAGAAAAAGAAAACGTGACCAAAGACGTGAAAATCCCTCGAAATGTATCCACGTTTCTTGCAGGTGAAAAAGCTACACCCGCTGTCAGGCTCGGCTTTTATAACCTACATACGGCCTATACATGTGCACACACGCTGTCATACAAACATACATTTATATACACATATGTAGATTCCTCTTGAATCCTAGGTGGGTAAACAGGCTACAGACTTGACACTACATGTGCATTTACATTCACAAAAAGTAGGACGCGGGGCTGTTGTAGCAGCACATTCCCACCGTGAAGGCCGCTCCCCTCCTGGCCGCTGGTCGAGGAAGGTGAAAGACGGGAATACCCGATTCTTGGAGGTTATTATTTTCTCCCTTTCTCTCTTGCTTTCTCTCTCCGAGAATAGTAGCCTACATTGAACAGATAGACAGCGCTTTTAGAGAGACGGGGTGGGGCCACACAACGCTCATTGAACCCTGGGAAGGAAGGACCGAGAGAGGAGGAGGAGGAGGAGGAGGAGGAGAGGCCGCTTCGCCTGGTCACGTGATCCGGGTGCGGAGCCGCGTTAGCGGCGTGGCTGTGCGGAGAGAGAAAAAGGCGCCCTCTTCAAGGAAAAAAGACCTGAGGTGGTTTGTATGCAGGAATAACAGCACAAGACCCCTCTGAGCAGGGCTACTCAAATCTTAGAAGACCACTAGATATGTTCTGTTACAGACATTTATTCACGGAAAAGTACAAGCACATCAGCAGCGGATTATACTGAGTTATACTATTAGGAAGACTGGTGCATTAAGTTACTTTCAAGACATAGGCTTAACACTATTATACCCATTTCTTAAAATCTGCTAAAATAGTTTTCCATAACTCACGATTTAAATAATCATTCTTTATCTTGTGAAATAAGCTGCCCTCACTTTAAGCTAATTCTGACTGGCTTTCTCTTGTAAAGCACGTGAGTGCAACAGGCGCATTCAGAATTTTTTTCATAGGGGTGGCCATATGGGGGCCACTAAAAATATTGGGGTGGCACACCAAAAACAGAAGAGTGCCGGGCGCAGTGGTGGGGAGAGGGTGACATCGTAAGGGACATACAAATGACAAAAATAATGCTCCAGCTCACTGTAGGGCACAGGTGTCGAACTCCAGGCCTTGAGGGCCGGTGTCCTGCAGGTTTTAGATGTGCCCTTGAGCCAACACAGCTGTTTTAAATGGCTAAATGACCTCCTCAACATGGCTTGAAGTTCTCCAGAAGCCTGATAATGAACTAATCATTTGATTCAGGTGTGTTGGCCCAGGGTGATATCTAAAACCTGCAGAAGACCAGCCCATGAGGCCTGGAATTCGACACCCCTGCTGTAAGGTGTCTTCCTCTCTCTTGCGCTCACATTTATTAAAATTATTACCAACACAGGACCCACCCTAGGGGGGGGGGGGGTAACAAATCTTGGGGGGTGGCCAGTGCTGCCCCCTGGCTCCCCATTGGCACACAGCTGTCTGCCTGAGATGACTATATTAAAGATATCTGTTCTTACTGACATCATATAAAGCCACAAGCAGAAGAAAACTGCGACTGCTTTTGACTTTGCACACACAATGACCTATTTTTTTTTAAACTGAGTATTTATTGTTTTAATAGTACTACACGTCAGAGAAAATAAGGGTCTCCTTTAATAACGCAGGTGGTGGAACTGTTTGACTACTTAGTGTCACTCCATAAATTCATGAGAAAAATAAAACAGCCACGTGCAATATTTTTTTTCCTATAAAATATTGTGAAATATAAGTATCAAGTGGCATACCATGCAAATCTTTAGTGAGGGATGAGGAGTCCCATAGTGTCCTCCAGATAAAAAAAACTAAAATCCACGTTTTTTTTTATTTAGAAATCGAAGATAATAAAGCCACAGATAAAAGTCACCTGTGGCAGAAGCTGTATTTTCAAACACAAATGAGTAGAGCCAGCTGTGCTGACATTAGCACTCTCTACTCCTAAAAGCTCTGACTGATACATACCAAAGTGTTCAGCTTCCTCTAAATATCCATTATTTATTGTATAACCTGTAACCAAACCTACACATGTATTCACTTCATATAATATCCCGATCGAGTCCTGGGCGGAGTCTTTATCCCTTCTCCATCTAGATCTAGAGATATCAAATAAAATGTGCTATAGCCTGTGATAGTGGATGTAATCTATCAGTTCTCTGCCATTGGAGCAACACGGCTCTCCTTTACCAATATTAAACACAATACTAAAATACCACAAGTCACAGCCAGCTAATCTAAAGGCTAAAAGACTTGGTTAAACCATGGCTTTGAACTTTTATGTCCTGGTGAACTTTGAAAAGTTAATGTACATGCTTCAAAACAAATGTCCAGAATCCAAACTGCAGTTAGGACTTTTAGACACTGGGTGGCAGCAGTTTTCAAAATCAGCAGGCAGGTTTGGGTTTAAGTCAATTGCTTCTGAGTTATCCCCATGACATTCATACACATTTGACTGTAGAGCACACCACACCAAATCAATTAACAATATTTACAACATTTTTGAGTTTTGGATTGTTAATTGCTGTTCATTTTGTATTCTCTGTTTGCTTTTGTTCCTTGAGTTTTGCTTTGAACCCTCATTTTAGAGTTCAGATTTTCTTTACCTCTTACTTTGCATTATTTATTTTTGTTACTTTATTCTAGTGCAGTCTAGGCTCCCTAGTTACATCTTGAACCTTTTTAAGTGTTTGTCTCTATTCTGTTCCCTTTCATCTACTTCCTGTTTTACTTCCAAGTCACAATTTTATTGTACACATTTTTAAAAAACTGCTATTTTTTGAGTAAGTGAATCATATTAAACATACTGAAAAATATCTAAGCCGTTTTCACTGGCTTCCTTCTTTCTACTGATTTAAAACTAGAACCATGAAACTTTACCAAGATGTACTCCATGACCATGTGGTAGCCTTTGGTAGTGAGTCCGTTGCAGACTGGGAGCTCTTTAAAAATATTTTGTCAAATTCCCTGAGGAGAAGTCTACCATCTGTTCAAGTACAATACAAAAAAAAAAAAAAAAAAGCCGCGCCACACCTTTTTGTTTTGACAACCATCTCTTTGAATATGCTAAAAGTCTAAAAGATGTGAAATCAAGTTGTGACTTCAAACTTGAAATCAATCACAATCTCCTGTTAACTGTGTCCCCATTCATTTGAGTCACTAACTGCAAACTAATAGTATATATACCACATGTTGTTAGTGTTTAGTGTTAAAACTGGGGTAGGCATATTGCTTTGCATGTCACTGGACAAAGAACTCACAATAACTTTTGTCATATTGTAATACAAATAGTCTAAAAGAGAACTAGACTCCTCCACCTTTTCTCTGTCCAGTTTTTCACACCATATCATGCGGGGAATATAAACTAGAATAAAGGCAGGATCTGCACGGTCCTATAGGTCCATTAGTCCTTGGACAAATGCACAGTTTCTTGTAGTTTTTTCTCCCTGCACCACCACCCTGATTTTAGATCAAACAATCAAGATATGATCTAACTACAGCGTTTCAATTTTAATTCAAGGGATTGAACAAAAGCATTGAGCTAACTTTTAAGGTGCTAAAGTATTTTTATACATAGTCACCAATTTTCAGAGGCTCAATACTATTTGGACAGTTGACTGACAAGCAACTGGTTGATAAAACATCTGGAAATGATACAGATTCAAACTTGTATTTGTTAGTTGTTCACTGGAATTCTCAATATTTGACTTACAAAGAGATGTCAGTGCAAGTGCCCATCCTCATGTGGGCTGAAACAAGTAAACCTATCAGAGAGACAGCAAAAACCTTCAGGAATAACCAAATCATGATCTAGTACATTATTTAAAAGAAGGAAGCCAAGCAAAGTATAGAGAAGGAAAGAAATAGCCCCTGATGCTAAGCATGTGACCAAACATGGTGGAGGTAATGTTGAATGGAACCAGGTCACTACTATGTATTGATGGTGTGACTGCAGATAGAGGTAGCAAGATGAATTATGTAATTAAGTGTACAGGGTTACACTTTCTACTCAGATTCAGCCACAAAACTGGCCAGAGAGCGCTTCACAATGGAAATGGATAATGATCCAAAAAGCATACTGTACAAGCAACACAAGAGCCTCTCAAAACAAACAAATAACAAAAAATGGGCTGGTCTTTAATAGCCAAGTCAGTCACCTGATTTCAAGCAAAAAGACAAAACTGAAGCAGACAGACCTACAAACAAAGGCCTAGTCTGTCAAAATCAGCATTTGGTGATGTCCATAGTTTCTAAACTTCAGGTAGTCATTGACTGGAATAGATTTTCATCCAAATTCTTATATTTAAAATGAATGTAGCTTGTTTACTTAATTTTGACCCTCTGATAATATGTGACTATGTATAAAAATGACTATAGCTGCTAACCAGTTAATACACCATATCTTTTAAATCCCCTTGAATTAAAGCTGAAAGTCCACACTTCAACCAGATCCTGATTCCTTTATTTAAAATCCACAGTCATACTGTACTGAAGCAAAAGTACAAACACTGCTTCACTGTCCAAAAACCGAAATGTCTCTGTATAATGCAGCCTTAATATCAAGGCAGGTGTGGGTTTATTTGTATTTTTAAGGCGGTAGAGTGAAGTGCATCAGTGATGTATGCTGGCAAATGATCTGTAAATGTTAGAGGAACTGAAGTGAGACTGTTCCCGGCAACAGATCAATATTGGCTCAACACCCATCGAAACCAGGGTGCTAAACTCAGAGAGTAAAACTCACTTTGAGTCAGAGTGCCATTTCTACCGATTTCTGTGCACGTCCTCTTGCGCACATGCTGAGCATGAATTATTATTCTGATCTTAAAACTAAAACCTAAGAAAGGTGAGAACATCTCAAATATATTTTCCTATCTCTTAAATAGCTAAAGACACATGCACACTCACATGCACTCACATCCCCACCCATGAACCTTCTAGGGCATGTCCGATGGCATCTCTTTCTAACTGCACTGTCATGAAATGTTAGCTGCACACTCAGCACTCATTGTCATCATGATCAATTTAGATTTACTGCTGAGGAGTAATTCAACCTTTTTTTTCTTTCTTTCTTTCTTTTTTCTTTTTTTTTACACTGTGTGCTTATCTGCACACATCTAAATATCTATAAACATACACAAAAGGGATTTATTACTATAGCTTGGTGTTGTAATGTAACGACAATTTAAAAGTTAGATGTTAAGCATTAACTGTAAGCATAGTCAAAAATCCCTCCACCATTCTCCTGTCTGGCTGCAAGAGATCCCACTACCACATTGTTAACAAAACATTTCATTTTATACAGCTGATATTTTCATTATTGGTTATTGCTTAGTCCATAAATTTTTAAAAAAAAAGGTCCAATACAATTTCCTAGAGAGGTGGCATCTCTTTTGTCTGAACACTCAAATGCCCTTATTTGAATCTTTACCATGTAAAATAAAGAAAAGGAAAGTTTAAAGTTTGCTTGAAAAAACAACTTGAGTGATTATTTAAAGACCAAAATGTGACCTCTATTCACAAATATCATTTCTGCTGCTTTGCTTTACACGGAGAAAATAAGATTCACACTCAGTACCCCGCTAAAACTCAGAGGATGCTGTATGAATTTGATTAAAATATCACACATAGATTGACCTGCTATACAAAGTGTTGATTCCTTGCAATATATAAACAAGAAGAAAACTGTGACATTTTAGGACAACAACTACTACTTTTAATGTTTTAAGTTATCTTTTTTTATTTAAGAAGCTGGTATTTCTTTTTTTTCCTGTTCTTATACACAGCAAATTCCTGCATTCCTGCAAATCCTTAAACTTTACAATACTGCAATTTAAATTAAATGAACATAATTTTACACTACATAATGCATAAACGCTGTTGCTTCCTCAAACCTGTGCCACGGTTAATTAAATGCTAATAAAGTGCTTTTCCAGTCTCACTCTACTAATAGTCCTGGAAGAGGCTATTTTAACACATTTACATTATTTATGTTGCCAAAACTATCATTTGAAACACAAAAAGATCATACTGGATTTTTCTCCCCCAGCCTTTCTCTTATATTTAGAACAAAGTTAATGTTATTGCATTGTAAGTCCTTGCATTGATCATCCCTCTGTAGTCACACCAGCTCTTTAATGGCCTCACATCCATGAATATTAGATACACTTCCCTTCACCCCTCAGTGCAAATATGATGAGCCAGCCTGACGCGGCTTTAAGGAAACAAACAACGAGATATGAGAGTATCTGTATGGGTTTCACATATATCAGATAGAGAAGATTCTGGGATACACTAGTTCGAATACAATGCAAGAATGAAGGCATGGATGCAACTTGCACATGCAGAAACTTATAATACTCCCCAATGACATCTTTCAGCAGAGTCACACAAAAATCACTGCTGCACTTTGGTGTTCGTCTGCTTTTGTGTAATTCTGCAAGCGTGTTTTACAGTGAAGCAACGATAGTGGATATTCTCCTGAGTGAGATTAGCTACAATATGAGGATAGTAACAGAGATGCTGGGTTACAACCCATTATGTCTGGGAGAGAGACAGAGAGAGAGAAAGGGAAAGAAGAGGGAGGTGAGGAGGAGGCGGAAAGGAGGGTGTGACAGAAACACAAGCGAAGAGCAAAGGGAGTCATTATCCGCACACAATATTTGAATCTGCTGTGTTTTTTAATCGCACTGCTTCTCGTCCTCGTGTTATTTTTTTCTTTGCTGTACTATAAGATACTTTGATTGAGGCAACATGAGTTCTCTTCTGACAAATATGTGAGCGGGCTGGAATTTCCCTCCACATAACTAAGTCACTTACTTATTTATGCGGACATCCAGCGAGTGAGAGCATCTGAAGGAGCAGTTTGGGTGTCTCTGACACACGGAGGAGGACATGGCGGGGGACCTTGTGGTTGGGATGCTGTATAACTTGTTACTACCCCTGCTCCTGCTCACTGGTGAGTTGATGTCTGTATGTTTATTTAATTTTTATTTATTTTTACTGCTGGTGTTGGTGGTTTTGTCCGGAGATGGTGGGGTTTATAGGGATATGTAATAGACGCGGTTTCAGATTTTTGGGTGTAAAAGTTTACATGGCAAGAATCTTCAGGTGTTTACTAAAGGTTGCATATCTGTTAACACAGCATAAGTTGGGTAAAAGCTACTGGTGAACCCTTGTTGCAGCATATTATCGAGACACAAAAACAATTTGTGAGAAGCAATGTGCTGCCAGATTAAACCTGAGGTAGACCGTGCTGATGAAAAACAGTTACTCCTATCTGAGCAGTATTTCTGTACCCACCATCGTGTAAACTGTTTAAGTGAAACATGCACATAACGGCCCTATGTGCTACAGGGTAAGGTTAACACTTAACCTGTGCTTGCTGCTTAGGAGCATTTTGATTATCATTTGTTGGTATTTCTGCTGGCATAAATGTTCTCATTTTGCTGTTATAATGTTGTTTAAAATGAATGTATCATATTTGAGGTTAGGTATGAGGTAGTCAGTATTAAGCAATATTCTTTAAGATTCTAACAAATCATCCAGCAGCAGTACCAAAATATTAGCTGAATTGTAGGGCTTTTTTAAATTAGTCAACTAAATTAATATTTATTCCTGTTCCAAAATATTTTAGGTCTACTTGTTGAACTCAGGTCTTTTCCAGCATAGAGCAAACCAATCGAAAACCATCAGCATCTTTAACCAGCTTTGTTAACTAAGGTTTCCTTGCTAAAACAAATATAATGGCTTATATTAATGGTAATAACAGCTTACCAGGGATTTTTCCTACACATAAGAAATCACCCCAGAAGTGTGTAACCTTTTTTTTTAAAACAACTTTAGGTTGGGGTTAATTTAATTATGCATAAAGTGCACCTTTGCTTATCAAATGGGCAAGAATAACAGGAAAATGATAGGGCTTCTGTTAAGTAGTATACACTCAGTGCTGTTACTATAAGCAGAGTAGTCATACTGATGTGGATAGACAACCCAGAACAACCCTTTCAGCCAGGTTTTATAAATTGTTATACTATAAAAAAAAAATCAAAGGTATACTAGACACAGTTTATTCTTTTAGCCTTTGTTTCATTATGTGTGTTTTACTGTTGTGATGTGTACCTGCTACCTTAGATGAAACATTACGAGTATTTTAGAGTTTACATAATAATTAACATTAAAAAGAAGCATGCTGTGCCTTATAAAAAATACTCTTTTTCTTTGAATTTCTCTCAGACCCATTGTGTTTTTTCCCCTCTGCTTCTCAGCTTCATCTTTCCGCTATAATGGTCTGTCACTGGTATATTTCCTGTTTTTGCTCATCTTACCGCTGCTGCCGAACCCGAGTCTGGTCACCATGAAAGGTGAGAGGGGCTCCAGAGGCTAATGATGTCATCTGGCATGTTGTTGCTCTGAATCATAATGTAAAGGTCTTGGTTCAAACTTGATTCAAATCTAAACAACATCAGTGATTCAGTCTTTTTTGCCTGAACTTTAAGCTTATAAGATTATTCCAGCATGTACCAGGTAATTGTAGAAAAACAATGTTCATTTCCTACAATCGTGGGTTAGAGAAAATGCTTTCACTTTAAGAAACATTTCTTGTGATGTGTTGTATAAAATTTGCGGTTCCACATATTTGTACACCAAATGCTCTGTGGCATTCAAACCTAATATTGATCTGGCATCTTATTTTAACGATTAAAATGTTTGGTTAAAACTGATAAAAATTAAGATACATTTTTAGAAATTTAGAATTAGCTTCATGACCCTGACGTCATTCACTCACCTTCTTTCTTGTGGCTTCTTTTAATTTTGGCATGTTGAGGCCGTTTAGTCAGTTCATGCTTCTGTTCAGTTCAGGCGATGATTCGATGGAACAGGACATCCACAGTTATACAGTCTCTGTGTGACAAATCATACTCCAAACAATTAGCAGTGCTTTGAGGTTTGGGCAAATACTTTTTTGTTTTCGCAAGGTCAGGCTGGTATTACTTGATCATTATATATAAATTCATATAACTAGGAATTTATATATTTGCTTATTTTAGTTTAGTCTCTATCTTAACTGCTTTTTGCATTGTTTTTTATGCCATTTAATTTTTTTAATTTATTTTACGCTAATTTATGTACAGTTTTGTGATGTTACTTACCTACTTATCATTTCAAACTTGTATTTTGTGTTTTCGCTGGTTGCCTTTCCCTTTTTTTTAAACTTAGTTTAAAGAGCAGACACAGTTTCACATGACGTATGTGCAAAAGTAGGAGAAATCAAGTAATCTGATGTGAAGTAAAAGAAATGTAAAGACCAGCGCAAGTAAATCAACCTGTGTGCGATGTATATATGTCTACAGCATGTGTGTGTGTCTGCCTTCTCTGTATTGATCACAGCATTCTGATGAATTAAAGTATATGTATCCCTCCCTCAAAGTACTTTGTAAAGGGGAAGTGGTTTGAATGGTCAAATCAATTATACATAGCCTGGTAATTACAGCAAGGAATTAAAAGATGTAATGTCAGCATTTTCACAGCATTTCTTCTTTCGCTCTTTTTCTATGCCTCCATATAAAAACTGTTTACCCTTCAGCTTCATAAATCCCCCTGCTATAATCTTACTGCGCTTGGACTAAGTGGTGAAGCCTGTGTACATCGTGTGTGTACGGCTCATGCGTTTCTGTGCACCCACCTATGCTGGAGAGAGTGTGTACGTGTGTGTTTTATGAAACAATGCTTTTAGTAAAAAGCGTGAACATCGACAACGCATTTGCTGGCTCAGCTAATGCTAAGCCACGTCAGCTATTAATGCTTTGTATCTCCAACCTTTTGATTACAAGAACTCTAGCCCTGAGACTATGAACTGTTTTATTTATTTGAATATACAGCCAAAATCGCAACACAGCAACTCACTTTTAGACTGTCATTAATATCTTTAATGACAGTCTAAAAGATAATAAATTCGGAACTTGTGCAAATAATGTTGTGACACGAATGTGATTTCAAAAATAGTGCCACAAAGCGATTTCATTGGATAAATAGCTGTACTAGACCAGTTGTGACAGAGCCAGGCGTTTCTTTGAGACTTGAGTGTCCAGTTTCTTTTAAAGAAACTGAAGTATGGACAGAACCAGTCCAATTTACTGCCAAGTGTCTGGGAGACAATATTCTGCTGAACAATGTCTGAAGAGAACCACAGGATGCATCCATTACTGTGTGTTTTTGTGTATATGTGTCCCAGAACTCAGAGAGTAACATGCCGGCTTTATTTAAGGGGAATAAAAATGATTATTGAGTTGAACAGGAGACAACAAAACACGTGGTGTACAGCAAAGATAAAAGCAACTTCTATTTTTATTGAAACCTACTTTTCTCTGCAACTACACCTGTGGAATTAATCCTACTTAATTTCAGATACAATTCTGGCTTCCAACAATTATAGAACAATATAATAGATTTAAAAAACTATTGCATAATATTCTGTTTTGCAACAGTTTGCTTGCTTTGCCTTTCAGGACATCTCTTTCTTTGACTTTTGTTTCTCTATAAATTTTATACCAGGGTGTCACAAATTTTGTCCTGCTCACATTTTATTTACATATTCATCTTTTATATTTGAATTACGGTTAAAGTTTGAAGAAAGTTGAATTGACTCAGTATTTTCAGTCTATGAGTAATTGTGTTAGTTATTTGTGATTTCATAAAAGATAAAAATAATAGATTTTGTCCTAATTTCATAAAGTTTTCTTGGTAACATTTAGAGGGAGAGAAATTGCTAATTATTAAAGATTAAAACATCAAAGTCACACCTCGGGACCTTTTCTATCAACATATATAGTGAAATACATCATTTGTTTCCTCGAGAGACAAATTTTGTATTTTTCCCTCTGTAATTCACCACAATGGATTTTAAATCAAACAATCACGATGCGATTGAAGATTTTCACCTTCAATTCAAAGGGTTGGAAAAAACGTGTATAGTTGTATCATTGTTGAGGTCCGCAATAAAGAGACACCTTCATAAATGGAAATACAAAGAATTTACAAAAAGATGCAAACCACAGGTTACAATGAAGAATAAGAGGGCAATGTTGCAAGAAAACATCTAAAACAGCCTGAACAGCTCTGGGGAAACAAAATCCTCGGACAGATGAAGCCAAGATTAACTTGTACCAGAATGATGGGGAGAGTAAGACGTGGAGCAGAAGACAAACTGCTCCAGCATACCACATTACAGTGGCTTGCAAAAGTATTTGCCCCCCTTGAACTTTTCCACATTTTGTCACATTACAGCCACAAACATGAATCAATTTTATTGGAATTCCACGTGAAAGACCAAAACAAAGTGGTGCACACGTGAGAAGAGGAACAAAAATCATACATGATTCCAAACATTTTTTACAAATAAATAACTGCAAAGTGGGGTGTGCGTAATTATTCAGCCCCCTGAGTCAATACTTTGTAGAACCACCTTTTGCTGCAATTACAGCTGCCAGTCTTTTAGGGTATGTCTCTACCAGCTTTACACATTTACAGACTGAAATCCTTGCCCATTCTTCTTTGCAAAACAGCTGCAGCTCAGTCAGATTAGATGAACAGCATTTGTGAACAGCAGTTTTCAGATCTTGCCACAGATTCTCAATTGGATTTAGATCTGGACTTTGACTGGGCCATTCTAACACATGGATATGTTTTGTTTTAAACCATTGCATTGTTGCCCTGGCTTTATGTTTAGGGTCATTGTCCTGCTGGAAGGTGAACCTCCGCCCCAGTTTCAAGTCTTTTGCAGACTCCAAGAGGTTTTCTTCCAAGATTGCCGTGCATTTGGCTCCATCCATCTTCCCATCAACTCTGACCAGCTTCCCTGTCCCTGCTAAAGAGAAGCACCCCCAGAGTATGATGCTGCCACCACCATATCTGACAGTGGGGATGGTGTGTTCAGAGTGATGTGCAGTGTTAGTTTTCCGCCACACATAGCGTTTTGCATTTTGGCCAAAAAGTTCCATTTTGGTCTCATCTGACCAGAGCACCTTCTTCCACATGTTTGCTGTGTCCCCCACATGGCTTGTGGTTGTGTACACAGGTGTTAAACTACAAACTATGTGATGGTCAAATAAATTATGGGCGTAACTGTTTGCACTACGGTAAACCATAAACCATTTCTAGCTCATTACACAGAACAAAAGACTTTGTTCTGAATTCTGTAATTGCACTTACTTTTGCTTCCTGCTTGCTACTGGTCTTAGGTCAAACTGGGCAGTTCCTGCGGCTGATCATCTACACGAGTTTGATGTTCCTGACCCTGCAGTGCTTCTTGCAGATCCCCTTCGCATACATTCCTCCACAAGGTGAAAACAAAACTCTGGTCACAATAAATGAGCAATTTTTATAATAAAATGTCACCAATCCTCCGAGCAGACCTCAAAGACAGCCAAAAAAATAATTTGACTATAAAACAGTGCAAAGAAATACCCAATTAAAACAGGAATAATGCTTTTTAACTTGATGGCTGTTTGGTTTTCCCCTTTTCTAACAGTTAGTGGCTTCTGGGATGGATTTCTCTACCATTTGGGAATTGTAAGGTGGGTAGCCTGTGTTGTTTTTTTTAAATGTGCTTATAAACAAATTGATGTATCATCTATTGGAGATCAGTGAAGATCAAATGTTAATGTATGTGTATTTTCAGATTTAGCTCGGTTGATCCTGGGAATATTGTACGTCTCCTGCTCCCAGACGTGGGCCTCTTGGTCTCTACGTTGTTCATACTGAGGCTCTGCAGGAAACTGCTACGCCCCGTGCCTCAGGTCAACCTCCATGAAAACGGAATCCCGCCCTCTGACCCTCAGGTAACCACTCGCTTGTCAACAGCTATAGTCACTATGACACAACATTACCCTTGGGGTATCAATCATAAGGCCCAGGGACCAGAATCAGCCCAGCAAAGACTCCAGTCTAGTCTGCTGGAAAGTTTTGGATAATATGAAGGAGTACAAAGATTTTGAACTGTATTTTAATACATTTTACAGCTTTTTCTGTTGATAAAGATGACTCACTTTGCCATTCAGTGAGTCATCAGTCAAAAAACATTATTACAAATACGGGGCAGTCTGGGGAATGAGCAACTAGACCTTTTTCTGTAATTTTACACATTTATTGTGTGCTTCTTTTTTCTTATATTAAGACATCTCAGGGATTAAATGTTTAGCTAAATGTCTTTACAATGACAGAATGGTGAGTTTCAGTGGTCTGAACCACTTCAGATCAAAGCAGGCTGTATGTGGCCCACAATGTTCTATTGGTTTGACTTCCCTGCATTAAGCTAACAAAGCGCTGATTGTTTCATGGATCTTTCAGGATGTGGAAACCTCTGACACGGAGTCAGAGGATGGAAGTGAAATCGAGGGTTCATCCTTTGACAGCTCAGAAGAGACTACTACCCTGCCGGTACAGTCGGGTCCACCACAATTTGTCCAGAAGCTCATAGTGTTTGCAGCTGGACTGAGGCTGCTGCTGTCAGCTATCATGAACACAGCAGGGAAGGTGGTGGTGACTCTGCTGCTGGGGTTGGCAGGTACAATACAGCAGCAGCTTTGTGCATGCCAGCTTACTATAGCTTAAAAATGGTGAGTATTGCCTAAATCACCTTTTTCTTCATGGCTTGTCATCTTTTATGTGTGTACAGGTATCATACTGCCCTCCCTTACCTCAGGAGTGTACTTCGGGGTGTTCCTGGGGCTGGTGTGGTGGTGGGTGTTTGGCCGCTCCATCAGCATGCTGCTCTTCAGCTCCCTGTGTGTGATGATGGCCATTTTCAGCGGAGGACACCTGCTGGTTCTGTATCTCTATCAGCTGCCACTTTCCCAGGAGCTTATACCACCAGAAGATGTTTATCCCAGGTATAGAAATAAGAGTAGATATTTAAATTATATCAGTCTGGTTCTTCTATTTCTTTATTTAAATTCTTTTTACTAAAAATATGCCTTACGTGGCACTTTTCTCTCTCTCCCTTTACTCTTCCCATTCATCTCCAGATTGTTTGGTATGATAGGAGTCATCAGATCCGACACTTCAAACCTGCACTCTCTTAGCGTGCACACAAACGTCAGCTGGCCAGACTTCCTCAACCCGTTGGTTCTTCTACTCCTCTACTACACACTAGTGGCTTTGCTGCACAAATGGGTTCATGTCACAGAGAAGGTGCGCGTGTGTGTGTCAGACTAAATATGTTTAGAGTCAAAAGTCATATGGGATAGGTTCGAAATGACAAACATGGGTTTTTTGTTAATTAAAATGAGAAAAATACACGCTCACACACATCAGAACTCGTGCAGGTTCCTGGGCAGAAGACAAGCCAGTGACAAAACACACACACAGACAATAATGCAGACAGCTGGGTTATTTTAAGTCACACAAGATCCAGTCACATGGGTGTAAAGTCCAATGAGGTTAAAAAAAATGTTTCTGGCTGGTGGATTTTAATAAGCAACACTTGCCTTTGCTGACGAGGGGAGAAGTTGCTTTTAAACACTAGAGTTGTGCATACATTATCTGCTCTTCAGCTATTGCAGTGACTTGAGCTTAGAAAACTACTGCTTTTATCATACCAGTAACACATCTCTGCCCCAACTTCCACAACTGTGTTGCCCAAGGAAGCAGATTTCCAGGTTCTACCAGCTTATCTTGGAAGGTTGCCACTCCCAACAGTACTACAAGTAGAAGTGCAAGTTTTACTATTACTTTGAGCGCTACTCTGCCATTGCTGGTCCGCATGGTTTTCACTTACTTGGCAGACTTTTGATAGTGATTGTGCTTCTCAGGATGAAGCAGATGAGGGTGAGAGTCCAGTAGAAAGTCCAGACGCTCCTCCAAGCTTCTCCAGGGTCATCTACATCTCAGGAGATAAGCAAGAGGTAACTTCATTATTGAATTTTGCATCCAACTATCGTTCTGGTTGGTACTTATATCAGTGATCCTGAATTCATGCTGAAAGCTTAATGGCTGTTAAATAAATTATTGGACATCACATAGTTTTATTACTACAAGTTGGTATTTAAACGCCTATTAAAGTCGAGATTTCCCTTTTTAGCTTTTAAGTAGCACAGATGAGGAAACCTATCTACCTGACGAGGTGAGGATGTTTTAGCATTTTCTATTTAGTACACTGAATTCTCAATCAGATGTGGACTCACTTAAAATTTCTTAGAGATTATCCTACAGTTTTGTTGTAACACACAGCATAATTTGCTCTCTTTCTTCAGCCAATGATTTTGATCAAAGGAAACTCCTGGCAAGATCTCCACACTGACAGTCTTGGATGTCCATTAGGAGGGGCAGATTACACAAACGGTTACCCTCTACCACATTATGAGGGCAAGGACTCACTGTCTCATGGTAATCACAGAAAACTTAAATACATATTTAATTAACTAAAACTATACGGTACACAAACTTGATAAAAAAGCAGAAGCTACTTTCAGCTGCTCTCTTATTCATAAGGGGTCACTGCATATAGATTTGGCAGATTTTTTAATGACAGATGTCCTTCTTCACACAACCCCAAAAAAGATTTGTGTGTCCTCCTTGGTATGGAACCAGGGAACTTTTTGTTTGTTAGGTAAATATGTAAACCACTATGATATAGAGTCAACTTTTATTTTTCACTAAACCCTTTCATTTCATTCTTTACTTTCCCTCCCTCTTTTGCCAGACACAGAAAGCGAGGAAGATGTGGAGGAGCAGACTGAGGAGGTCCATGAGAGTCTGACAGAGACCTTGCCTCCACCTTCAGGCCCAAGTGGTCTGGTCATTTTTGGTCAGCAGGTGCAAAAGCACAGCTACGTCAGCGGCCTTATCATCATGATGGTAGAGTACAAATAATCATGCTGGTTCATAAATGTGTTCTGTGTGGTGACTTTTTTTTAGCAGCCACAACCAGTATCATCACAGTGTTGAACAGGTGAAGACATTAGGTATAGGTCACATTATATTACAAGCAAAGATAAGGAGAATTTACACATTAGCTATGAAGTTTCAACCTTTAAAGAAACTGGTTTATTTGTTTTTTGAAACCACTTTTTTATACAGTTACAATACTTTAGACAACTGCAAGACTAATTTATATATACCCAGAGTCTACAGGTATTTTCTTTATTTTCTACCAAGGTTATTATAGTTAACTGTAACTAAGATAAAAATTAAATCTAGATGTGAAAGGCATTTTAGTTAGCTAAAATAAAATGAAAAACATGACTTTTGAAAAAATTTTTTTTACTATTACTATATTACTAGATCTTAGTAGTATTGTTAGTTTTCGTACGAGTTTTATCACAAATTGACTAATTAACATCTGACCAGTTGAAGCTAAAGCAGCCATATTTGGGTGAGTAAAGATTAGCAAGCAACTTTGCATAGTTAATAGCAGGCTCACTATGTCGTTATGAAGTTAACTATAACTATTATTCACAACATTAACAATATTAGCTAACTCACCCTAAGCGGCTAAAAAAGTTGTTTTTGTTATGATATCCACTGCATACAGATTTGGAGTATCACCTACAACAACTGGCTGACTTTCGCCATGCTTGTGTGGTCCTGTATAATTTGGATGATGAGAGACAGAAGGCGGTATGCCATGATGTCCGCCCCTTTCCTCGCCATCTATGGCACCGTGCTGGTGGTGCTGGGCTTCTTGAGCGGGCTCCGGCTGAGCCGGGCCGAGTTGTACCCGGGTCTGCCCCCGGCGGTCATAGTGGACTTTGACCTGAACAGCTATCACCCTGCACCCTGTGTCCACCTGGGAGCAAAGGTTAGCCATGACAGGGTAATAAGGAGCAGGAATGGACCTGATAAACTATTGTAATTTCCTTCTGTGGTTCTCGCTTCCATTAAAAACAATAAAGCTGTATTTAGACCTACCTTAGCTTGTAGGTTATATTGTTTTTTGTGTGTGTTACCGTTCAGTCATTTAAGAAACACGAGCCTTACTGTATACAGTAACCTTATGTACTTAGTAAAAATTACTATTGTATAGTAGTTTGGCTTTTTTTTTGTACACATTTATTATCTAATATAACTCTAATTCACTTTTTCTTCCTGACATTTATTTATCAGTGTGTTCATGTATTCCATCTAAAGTTTATTACCATAAGGAAATTTGTGTTTTTTTTAACCAGACAGTCTGAAGTCACTGAATTCAGTTTAAATCTTTCTTAAACAAGAATTTTCCAACAGTATTCACAGACTAGTGTACTTTGAAAACTTTTGACAGATTTTTTTAAAATAATTTTTTGTTCCCAACACAGGTCTGCTTCAGCTTAATATTTACTAAGTACACAAACTTGTGTATTTTGTGTTTATGATAAACTATTTTCACTGCAGGTCTTCTACACCTTCAGCTTTTGGTTGATGTTTCGTCAGCAGCTGAAGGAGAGACAGGAGGGGCAGAGCATGAAGGCAGAATCTCTGGATGAAGTCAAAGTCGTGCCACGTAATTTATCTTTTCATTGATTTTCTCGAGATTATATGTCAGAAGATGTTGGAGTAATGTAACTCCTACCTGGGCACTAATGAAAATCATCCTGACATCAACAAGACAAGTTTAATCATCAAGCTGTCTCTGTAATGCCCTCCCTTACCTCCTTCTCTTTCTCACTGTGTTTCTGCCTCCTTGTTTTGCACCTTGCCAGCGGAGGAAAATCAGCCATCTCCTCTGGTAGCGAAACTGATCTCAGGTGTAAAGGGGTTTCTGGTGAAGTACTGGATCCTCTTCTGCTGCTCTATGTTCTTTGTGGTCAGCTTCTCTGGAAAGGTATCTAATGACAGACTTAAACATCGTAGCATTGGCTAAGGCAGATTTTTACTAACAGAGGCCCTAAATATCACAGGAAGAAGTTTTTTAACAACTATTTTTTGCTTTGCTTCTCAATATGTTTTTTGCATTCTCATTACATGTAGTGCCCAGTGCTCACCAGATACTGGCTGTGAGCACTCTGGCTAACATGGTTATTGTAAGAACTCATCTTGCTACTGTTTCAGCCCATGGTGCTACATACGGCAACGTACAGCAGCTTTAGTAATGCTCATCTAACAGAGTTGTGAGATGAAGTCCCAGTTACATCCTGTAAAAATGAAGATGTTGTTACAGCGGCTTTCAGTAAAGGCTGCACAATCTTAATCTGCAGACATAGTCACAGAGAGTCTGTCTGTGATCAGTGAGGGAGCGGAACCAGCGCTTCCAGTCACCTTTGTAACTGCAACTCCTCCGACTTCCCCGAACATCAATGCACTCTCACCTCGTCCTTGAATGCACTGAAAATGCACCATACTGTATCATTATAAAGCAGAGCCTTTCTCTATAAGTCGGATATAATGCAAACAAAAATGTATTGCAAAAAGAGTTTTCCAAAAATATTTTCAAACTGATCTTTAGGAGCCTCTGTATGGTCAAAAACGAATATTATTATGATTAGTAGTAGTATTAGAAGTAATAGGTTTAAAAGTAGTTTTATTGTTATTCTTGTTGTTGTTTTTTCACATGTATTTCCTTCTTCAGTACTGTTGAATATCAGCATGTGTTTTGTCTTCTGCTAGTAAAACCTTATTTACGAAAAAGAAGATGAAAATGCTCCTTCCCATAGTCCCACACGTCATTGGATCCGTCTGTTTCTATAATCTCAGTCTGAATTGTTTCTGAGCCGTGCAAATAATAAGTAAATACTATTGTTTCATTCATTGTATCATGTTTCACTCATTCAGGTGGTCGTATACAAAATCCTCTACATTGTCCTCTTCCTCTTCTGTGTTGTTCTTTACCAGGTTAGTAACTTAGTTTTCTGTCCTCTAACTTAAAGTAGACTTATATCAGAGTATAGTTACTCAGCTCACAAAATATCTATCTATCTATCTATCTATCTATCTATCTATCTATCTATCTATCTATCTATCTATCTATCTATCTATCTATCTATCTATCTATCTATCTATCTATCTATCTATCTATCTATCTATCTATCTATCTATCTATCTATCTATCTATCTATGATTTTGAAATGGGTCACTAAGTGGAAAGTTAATCCACTTTTATAGTTAAAATGTTGTTGTAGAACACATAAAGCCAATATATTTTAGGTTCATCTTACACTATAATGTGTTGACTCCTAAACTAACATCAGTGAACCATTCAGCTGTTGTTTGTGCGTAAAAATGTTCGGAGTGGGTGTAGATCTTCCATAAAATGTAGAAAAGCTCACAAAGGCAGACTGTTTACTCTTCATCCATACTCTTTTCCAGTTAAAAGTATTGATTATGACTAATAAGCACATACACAGCCACTTTTTTTGCTCCAGTTTTACTGTTTTTTCTTGCCCATATTATGTTTCTGCTGACCTTTTAGAAAGATGGTAGGCACTTACAGGAAGGCCTAATGGCTTTGGACATGACATGTCTATTTAGACAACATCAGCAACGCCCGGTGTTTTACATACCAAGGCGATTCGAAGGATAAATGCAACACTGTCATTTTTAATGAAGATCTAATTTGGCTGTTCTGAACTATTTTGTTTAATTTTTATATATTAAATATATATATATATATGTATATATTTATTGTCCAGGTACACCCTGGACAGACTGGCAACCTGTCCAAGGTGTACCCTGCCTCTCGCCCTATGGTGGCTGGAATAGGCTCCATCCGTCCCTTACCCTGAAAAGGATAAGGGAAAGAGGATCGATGGATGGATATTTAATTGGTAATTATAAGACTTACAGGAGAAATTATAAACTGTGTTTTTTCTCTCAGATCCGTTATGATGTGTGGCGTCGACTCCTGAAGACGTTCTGGGCAGTGGTTGTTGGTTACTCCATGGTGGTGTTGATAGCTATCTACATGTACCAGTTCAGAAGCGTGTCTGGGCTATTCAGACAAATCATGGGGATGTCAGAGGAAGGGTGAGTCTCATACAGTATTGTGCAGAAGTCTTTAGAAACTTCTTGATTCTTTATATTTTGTTAGGTAAATGGGATAATAGATGCTGCAATTTATGGAAACATGTGCAAGCACATATGTAAATACAGTGAAAGACAGTCTCTGACGTGCTGAAACACTATCCGCTCAAAACACGTGAGGGCTATAGGTTTGAGCCTGCTGTCGGGGGTTATGGGGGGGGGGGGGGGGGGGGGGGGGGGGGGGGCTCTGGCATTTGTAGTTGTTGAGGGCTTGGATGCCTCTTCACACCTTCTGGCAGCTGGTCTGTGAGGAAGTTCTCTTTCCTCTTCCTGTAGGCCTCCTTGGCCTGTTTGATGCCCCTCCTTAGGTTGGCTCTGGCACAGAGAGCTGTCCCTCATGCTGAAGGCGCAATTACTAGTTTTGATCAGAGCCTGTACTTCACCCATCATCCTGAGTTTTTGGTTAGAAAAAACCTGGATGGTTTTGGTCACTGTCATATTCTCTACCCAACACTTGATGTAGAAAAGGATAGATTGAGTTTTTCCATAGTTATGTGTAGACACGACACTGGTTTATACCTTGAGTTTGGTCCTTTTTATGTTTGTATGATTCTTACGTCAGTGGCTTAATAAAGAGAAAACTTTCCTCTGAAATGGTCAGGTACAAGGAGTGGACCAAAAATGAATGAAAAAGCAGGCAATGTCCAAAGAAAAACATTGAAAGACCTTGAGAAAGCCCTGAGAACTATTGCTCAAGAGCACTTTAAAACATTGCAAGAAGGCCTGACTCCTAGAAAGCAAATATAAAGAAATGAGGGGTGTAGACTCGAGTCTTTTGTCTTGTACTATATACTCGTGGTAGGTCGTGAATTGTTACTCATTAATTTATTTTTGTTAGTGTTAGGAGCCATTTTGATATGAAGCAAGAAGCTTCTTTATATCTGTTTAATTTGTCTTTGTAGCAGACTTGGCTGTTTGTTATAAGGTTGTGTGTTTTTCTCCCATGTGATTCTCCAGTCTTCGTGACCTGGGTCTGGAACGGTACGACACGGTGGAGCTGTTTGCACGCATTCTGCTTCCTGCTACGTTCCTTTTGGCTTGTATCCTCCAGCTTCATTATTTTAACTTTGACTTTCTGACTCTCACTGACCTGGACAACGTACCTGTCAGAGAGACTTCAAGGTGAGACAGCAGGAATGTATGGAGGGAAAGATCCTGCTCAGAAAAAACATTCTGTCCTTTGATATCGATATGAACAAGAACATGTGGTGCGTTATATTAAAAGAAACTTAAAGAAATGAGGCAGTCATGTATGTCAAAATAGGATAAATCTACTTAGAAAATATAAAAAATACATTATTTTTATTATATTTTAAAAGTAATTATAGGTTTCCCCCTCTCTAGATAAATGAAATAACAATTTTTGTGGCTTTTTTGTATGAGGTGCAATAAAAAAGCTCTATGACTCCTTGAAAACACCTTAACAGATTTAAATTCTTCCCTTCAGGGTTGTCTTCCTGCACACCTGAGCCATTGTTGAATTGTAGCCAGAGACCTAACTCATTACCACGAATGATACTTGATGTAAAAGTCAGGTCAGTTTGGCACAGAAGTTAATGATTGTGTTCTGCAAGATTTTGAGGTTCAAGGTGAATTCGCAGCTGCTCAAGTGCTACTCGTCATAAGAGGATGTTAAAATTGTAGCATCACTGGGTACAGTCAGAAGATGCACAACAAAACAACTTTGAAGGGGAGTTTTTAGGTTTTTTGTTAAGGGAAATTTTAATAAGTCGTATGAAATGTTTACGTTTTGATTGCCTACTGACTATACTACATACTATGTGTCTCGTTTGTCCTTTTCTTCGTACAGAGAGGAAGAGCTCATGAATTCAGTCAATGAGATATCTGACACGTAAGTGTAGCAATTATCCTATTATAAATTTTTAATTGTACTCGCAGTTCAAATACTTTGATTGTTTGTACAAAGATCCACCACATTTGACCGCATCTCACACGGCTTATTCACTGCCTGTGGATAAAATCTGCATTTGAATCAAAATGAACTTTCTTTATGTGGTGAGAGCATTACATTATGTTTCAGTTACATAAAAATATTAAAAGTCGGGCAATAATAAAATAGTCTCTGGCTGTGCTTTGAGGTAACTGAAATATTACAAGTATTGTCATTATTCTCATTTTGTCCCAGGATTAAAGAAAACATTCAAAAGCTCCAGAAACGGTAAAACTTTTCATTGTTGTTTTATTATCTTCATTCTGTATTGTATTAATTTGGAACATAATTTGTTTGGATGAAAAGTTACTACGTATACTTGGATATATAACAACCTGTAAAACTGCCGATGGATTTGTTACTGAATTCCTGCAGTTTTTTAGTTAAATGGAACACCCTCATTGTGGTTGTCAGGCTTGTGAAGGAGCAGATGGGAAATGGTAAAAGTCAGGAGACTCTGGCCAGCATTGGACAGCAAAGCTCCTCAGAAAAAGGGGCAGAAGAGCAGGAGGAGGAGACAGGAGAAGGTAGTATCTGTAACAACAATGTTTTTCATTAACAAGCTGGCACAGGTTGTTGTTGTTTTTTCAATTTTACTCTCTGAAACTCGTTGGCTTCCTTTAACACATGCAAACACATGCAAACATTACTCTTTCAGTTTAGAGCATTTGGAGTCTATTCACATGTTCTGATGTTTCCTCTTCAGATAACTGAGATTGTACTGTTACTGTCTGCGGCTGCAGCATTGATATAATCCAGTGTTAATGATCAAATTATGTCTGATGCCCTTTCCTACCCTTGGTATCATCCCCTCTTCTTAGAAACAGTGCACAGCAGCAGTGAGGACAAGTGGATTGTGATTGTGGATCGGGCGAGCCTGCTGCTCATCCAGGGTCTGTCGGGGTTTCGAAGGCTCCAGGAGCTGAGCTGGAGGCTGATGGAGCTCCACAGCCTCAAAATTGTGTCGTCTGGCATCATCTGGGTATCGCTGCAAGAGGTGGGATGTTGGCTCTGATCATGCATGCATAAATTCTATAGGTGTGTAAATACAAGTTATTAAAGCAGCAACAAAAAAAATATGTCCAACAGTATTGATTTACTTAGTGCTGATGTTGATGAGGGTACATTTAACCTCCAGCTCTTCTTCTTCTCTGTACATAAATATGTTAATATATTTTGCACAGGTTTCACTGATGAACTTGCTTTTCCTGGTTCTGTGGGCATTTGCACTCCCATTCCCACGGTTACGACCTTTAGCATCAAACATCTCTGCTGTGTGGGCATGCGTCATGGTGGTGTGCAAGATGTTTTACCAGCTCAAAGTCATCAAACCTCTTGATTACTCCTCTAACTGCACTGCTGTGAGTTTTCTGTAATTATAAGTCTCTGGAGGTTGGATTAAGTGGCTCGTTTCTGTGTTATTGGGGTTTTTTGCGCTTGTATTCTGTGGTAGTGCAGTTATACTCACCTCACAGCAAGAAGGTTCTCTGGTCAAACCTGCTAATGCATGTTAAGTTAATTTGTGAATGTAACTGCCACTGTGTCACTCAGGATTGTAGTTATGTGGGATGCTATTTCTTCTACTATGCACAAACATTACAAACTTCAGTCACATGGTCCTGATGTCATCTCTGATACTGAGGTAGAAACAGGCTTTGATAATGAGTCTGACTACCTTGTCTAGGGTTTACTTCCCTCCAACAGCTCGGGCCTGGATGATGGAGCAGAGCTGAAGGGAAACATGGTGGAGTTGCTGAGGAGGTCTATTCTCTACATCGAGCCCGTTGACCCCGTCTACTGGTGTGGAGCACTGCGCAAGTGTGAGGGCAGGATCCTCCCCTGTCTCAGGGTGAGCTGATACATGTCAAAGTTTGGTATCTTAAAAAAATTGTGATGTGTTTCCAACATTTAGAAAAGAGTGCACCTGCTTTTAAAAGCTCTTTTAAAGTTGTCCAGATGAACAGAATCAACTTTTGGAGATTTACTTACCTGGATGATTGAGCATCTTTTAAAGTCATTTACTAGTCATGAAACTTCATTAGGGCAAAAATCTTTAAGAAATTTAGATTTCAGTTACTTAGCAGTAGTTTTGTTTAGAGAAAATAATACTTTGATATCCATACTATTATTATAGCATTAAAGTAATTATTGGTTGTTGTTTTTTTACTGTGGTAGAACCATCTGATGGTCCTGGGTCTGCTGGTGTTCGAGTCTACTGTCCACCGCCACCAGCTCTACTTTCGTCTCAATAACAGCCTGAAGCCTCCACCCTTCAGCATTATCTTCCAAGGCATCACCAGGCAGCACCTGGATCATGGCATCCTGCCATGCATCAAGTACTTCATCAACTTCTTTTTCTACAAATTTGGACTCGAGGTACTTCTTCAGGCTTGCAGTATTCATTCTGTTTCTCTTTAACTGAAAGTGCACATCTCTGACTTCTTACCATGCTTGTACTGCTTCTTAGATCAGTTTAATCGTTGCAGTCAATGTGATTGGTCAGAGGATGGATTTCTACGCCCTGCTCCATTCCTGCGCCTTGCTAGCCGTCCTGTCTCGGCGACGCAGGAAGGCGATTGGTGAAGTGTGGTCTAAATACTGCACGTTTACAGCGGGCCTCATGGTGCTGCAGTATCTGCTCTGCATCGGCATCCCTCCTGCTTTCTGTGTTGGTAAGGATCTTTCTAATAGTTTGTAGCAGTTTTGCTTCCATGTCTTGAAAAAAATATAAAAAAAGTTTCTAAGATAAAAAATGTAATCACCTAAATCACTTCAAAGGAAATATAAATATATATAAATGAAAATAATCTGTGCTATGCCTTTTATTCCATTTGCTTGGTAGATTACCCCTGGAGAACAGCTGTTCACCCTTTGTCTTCTAATGTGATTAAGTGGTTTTACATACCGGACTTTGCCATGAGACCCAATCCTTTATTCATATTCTGTGAGTTGATCTTCTAAGTTCTTATTTTGTTGATCTTCTTTTCCTCTTCTGGGTTAGGGTCTCCCATTTTTGTCCTTTTCCGTCTGCAGATGACTACCTCCTGCTGCTCTGCTCGTCTCTGCAGTGGCACGTATTTGAGGAGGAGAACCGAGCTGCAGTGCGACTGCTGGCCGGGGACAATGTCGAGATCAGCCGCAGTTTGGATCCTTGCTCCTTCAACCAGTTCATACCTGTTGACAACTTTCTTCACTGCAGGTCAGAATGTGTGATTCTTAATTGTTGTAGGGTTGATATGTCTGTTATCAGTATACTGACACTGTGTAATTCTGTTGTTCAGTTTATTTTCTTCTTATCTTTAACATGACTCACCCTCCAAATCTAAATTTAGTGTTGATCAGAGCAGGAAATAGCCTGAACTCCATAATCCAGCACTCTCATCAAACCGCTTTTTGTATTGTGGGTTAAACTGCATATGGAGAGTTGGGAGCCCATCACTCTGGTCTGTGGTCATTTTAGGAGCATTAAAGGGTTGAATTAGATTATTAATTTATGCGTGTCTCATTTCCAGGAACTTTTGTTAATGGGCTTTATTTCAGTCTTCAGATTTCTTGCTGTCCATAAAATATATTTCTGAAAATTCTCAGACAAAACCAAAAAAATTCCATGTGGAAAACACATTTGGAATTAGTAATTTATGTACAATTTTATATTAAAATAAATACAAGAAATTCGACTCCCTGTCAGCTTAGAAGATTGCAGATACAAGTGGCGGAAACAAGCTGGCCTGCCCCTTAGTGATAGGTTTTAGGCATTCAGGGGCTCAGATTAGAGCCGCCATTCCTCCACATTGAAAGGAGCCAGCTGAGGTGGTTCAGGCATCTGACAAGGATGCTTTTTGGTGCCTCCTGGATGAGGTGTTTTCCCCTACCGTGAGCAGGCTCCAAGGTAGACCCAGGACACGCTGGGGAGATAATCTCTCTGAGTTCGGCTGGAAATGCCTCGATGCTCCCCTGGATGAACTGAAGGAGGTGGCTTGAAAGAGGAAGGTATGGGCTTCTCTGCTTATGCTGCTGCCCCCAGGACTCAGTGCCGTGTATGTAGAAGTCTGAATTTTCTGATTATGATGACTACAAAATACATGAAGTAAGATTGAAGTCTTTGAACAAGTTCAGATTTAATCTAAATGATTGTCCTCCTTGCTCTGCACCGTTCTCTCACATACACTCTTCCTGGTCCTCTTCTCTGATTGTTGTAATCCAACTAATCATCCCTGCCACCTATATTATTGATTCATTAATTAATTATTCCCTATTTGTAAAATTGCAAGCAAGCCACATGAGCGATGATTTTGAGGCTCGGGCTCCTTTGTTTCAACACATATTAGGGACGACAAAATTATTATTTATATCTCTACTTATTTCTCTGATGAACTTTTGGGCTATTCGCAGACGACTGATCGCCTAATCAGAGGGAAAACCGTTTTAAAGCCCCGTCTGCCAACTTAAGAAATAAAGCCGTCATTACACATGTACTTTGGACAATGCTGGAAGATTGGATTCAGTTCGATTCTATGGAGCCGCCAGAAAAGTGTGCACAGAAGGCAGGAAACCTGATTTTGACTTACTGTAAATTCACCAGACAGACTTTGTACTAAGGAGCTAGCAGGTTAATGACTGATAAAAGAAAGAACTTGCTTATTTGTTTACACATAATAACACCACATCATGTTCCATTATGTTGATGTGCGTGAGTGATGTCAATGACCACAGGGAGCATCTGAGGCCTCGCTTCCAGACAGAAGCAACATTTAGTAAAGAGCTCATGATTTTTATTAAACATATAAACAGAAAACAAAACATAAATCATTGAATTCTCCCCTGTCTGTTCACATCCATGCATTTATTCATTGTACTACAACTGCACTGAATACTTTCTTATTGTCTGCAGTGCAAGTGTTAGTGTTATAACTAACTCTGTTTAGGCATGTGGTGTTCCCATGCTAAACTACATTAATTTTGTAAGTTACTATTAAATGTCCTTGTTTCCTTGGTGAGCTGAAAAGCCTGAAAATATAGAATACAAAATCTCTAATTTCCCCAGTCAAATTTTTGTACCACTCTGGATAGATAAGTATAAATAACTTGAAATGAGACAGCATAATCTCTAAACGTTAATGGTTATGAGTTTCCAAAGTGTCAGCCTGCACTTCAGAGCCTGTTGTTTAGATAGAGGGGATGAAGAGGTGGCAAAGTTCATGGTAGAAGTGCAAGGTGAAACGTAGTTATGCAAAGGCAGATCGCTCCTTCAAAAAGGCTGTAAAGAACACTAAATACTTTTAAAACGTTTCTAATTGTCTAGAGTTCTTGGACATTAAGTGTTTTTGTGTGCATTATAAGATAAACAATCGCTACCTCCGAGAAAAACGCTTTCCCTGGAAGTGGTTGAAGAGATTACATTGTTTTTAACTGTTAAACTACAAACCCGTTTATTCAGTTCATTCTTTTGTTAAAATCTTTAACAGTTTTCATCTAATTTTCTTTTCTTATTTACTTTTTCTACAAAATTTAAAAAACATTCTCTCAAACATTTGAAAAAGTAAGAAATGCATTCAATTAAATCCATAAGCCTGGACAATTACATCATAAGCCTGTACATTAAATATGGATAACGTGCACTTTAATAATAATTTTTTTGCTGTATCTTAATGTAAATACAGAGAAGGAATAAACTACTTGAAGAGTTTTAAATATGTGCTTTCCAAGGTTTAGTATAGTTTACTAAAACTAAAGTAAAAGCTGGAATTAGAAGGATTTTTTTTTATTAACTTAAATAAAAATAGAAACTAGACTCTTGAAAGATATCAAAACTAACTAAAACATTTCGTGAACTTGGAAATCAAATTAAAATAAAAAAAATAGTGAAAGTTTTAATATTTATTATTTTAATATAATTGATAATTTGATTTTATCACAATTTGCTTAATGAAGCAGTCATGGATGTGTTTATTGGGAGTCTGGATGTTGTGTTTTTATTGTATTGCCTGTACTGATTTTCCTAAATCCTGCCTCTAAAATATGCCCTCCTCTATGTGGCGTCTAAAAATAAAAACTAATAGAAAATACAAAACTAGATTAACTGTAGTGCTTACATATTTTTTATAGCGATGGTTTAGCTTTGTAATATTTGGCAGTATGATTTGCTTTCTTTTTAAACTGAAGATGTGGTCTCTGTTTTGTCCTCAGGTGCTATCTTGATATGGTGAAGGTGTTTGTTTTCAGCTACTTCTTTTGGCTGGTGCTTTGTCTCATTTTCATCACTGGCACGACACGCATCAACATCTTCTGTCTCGGCTACCTGGTGGCCTGTTTCTACTTCATGCTGTTTGGAGGCAGTGTGCTGATGCAGCCAGTCAGATACATCCTGCGGCTATGGGACTGGCTCATTGGGTACACCTGCTTTGTGATCGCCATGAAGAACCTGGTGTCTGTAAGCGACCATACCATAAAGAAGTTCAGAAGTTGTACAATTGTACAGAATAATTCAAGACATGCAGCTATTTTTTTTAAAATCATGCATTACTGATTAATGCCTCTTTTTCCTTCTTTCAGCTGGGTTCTTGTGCCTACCTGGACAGCCTGGTGAAGAACAGCTGCTGGCTAATTCAGGCATTTAGCATGTTTTGCACCATCAAAGGTTATGATGTCCGTAAGTGTCTGTAACAAGGATATTTAGTCACGATTTGTGTTAGGGAGAAAAGAATGTGCCAGAATTTCCGATGGTATATTTACACTCAAAGCCACTTTATTAGGTACTCCTGTTAAACTGCTCATGAATGCAAATATCTAATCAGCCAATCACATTGCAGCAACTCAGTGCATGACCTGCTGAAGTACAAACTGAAATTGTCACAGTGCTGAAACAATAATTATAAGCATCATTAAAAAAAAGAAAAAAAAAACACAACAGAAATACATGATGGAAAATTAGAGTTTTTATATTGACATTCAACATTTTTTAGATGTTTTACAACACTTTTTTACAGCTGTGTTATATTTTACTTTTTTTTTTATAGTTGCACTTTATTTGGAAGGTTAAAATTATCATTTTAATTAGCCAAAATAAAATGCAGAATTAAATATCCATTGGTATACATTAAAATTAAAATCAAAGTCATTATTCTACACAACACATGATGCAGAAATGTTTTCTGTCATGTAAAAGTTTGTTAAAATCTGCTGTAAATTCTTCAGACATATTTCTCCTACCCTGTGTGCCTTTCAGCTGATCCCGATGATGAATGTGAGCTGCCTGCAGGTGAAGCCGGCATCGTCTGGGATGCGATCTGTTTCACTGTCCTCTTGGCACAAAGGAGGGTCTTCCTCAGCTACTACTTCCTCTATGTGGTGTCTGACCTCAAGTCTTCTAAGATATTGGCCTCTAGGTCAGTGCTTCATTTTCAGGTTTAGCTCTATAACATACAGTAGTCTTAAAGCTTTACACATAAGGTCAGTGAGGTTTGAAAACTTGAAAGTTTTATATGTTTTGTTGGATAAATCTAGATTGAGTGTAACACTTAAAAAATAAAAGAAAACCAAAGACACAAGAATTCATGCGAAAGCTGTTTACGAGAGGTTTTTGGTAGCTCTCTCTTTCATGGATAAATCATTACACAGAATTCCTAATAATAATTTCCAGTAATTTTCCTGGAAAGAACAACGTGATTTGGTCCTAACTGCATGAAAATGTATTTCGGCATGTTTGTTTGAGTTGCTGTGGATTTACTAAGGCTTACAAGGCTATTCTAGAATGACCAAACTACAGTTTATTTTTTCTGTTTTTTTCTGTTCTGTTTTTACAACATAGTAGCTGTAAAAAGACATCACTAATCTCTTACTCTAACTCATTTTACATGGTGGGTCAGATACAACCCACTTTCATCCTGAGAGGGCCAGACCAGTGAAACTTTCTTTTCTTTGTGTTTGTATACAGAAGTTTATTTGCACATTTAATTGCTGAAATATCTCAATATAAGTAAAAAGAGCAGTTTCAACAGTATGTCTCAGTTTTGCTGCATAACTAAGAAGTGTTACTCTACTAAATGAAAGAAATCTGTTGCCAAGATCTGTATGATGTGTAAAACAAAATGTGTAAAGCATTGCCCAGACTGTCCTGTAATAATTGGACCGCACTGGAGTCTGCGCCAGGCCAATTTTGTCACACATTTTGGGCCTTATGTTTGACACCCCTGCTTTAGAGTCACAATGTAAACTTAGCTTGTTAATGTAAAAACAAACAAAGTAAAAGCTAAAACAGCAGTTAATGTCCCTGTCCATCTCGACCTTGAAGGGGCGCTGAATTGTTTGAGGCCAGAGTGAAAAAACAGGTAGCAGCCCGACTGGAGATGGAGAAGAAATCAGTGGAGGCTCTGAAGAAACAGTAAGAACACTTACACTGAAACCATTAATGGATCAGGTTTACAGTAAAGACCATCACACTTCCCCTCTTCCTAAGCAGCGAGTTATAAACTAACCTTTCAGCCTTCTTCCTATAGGATGGAGAAGATCAAATCTAAACAGAAGAGTCGACCTGCACCACCAGAAGAACCTCTTGCTGATCAGGAGCAGGTGACACCTGGTAACACAAGTGACTCTTTTTCAGTTTCTAATGTTAGCAAGGAAAACAGGCCAAATTCATACAGTAGAGTAGAGAGAGTATGGTGAGGGATGTTTGAGGAGGGGGTTTAGTCTGCTTGTTCTTTTTCTCTGTGATGGATGTGTTTACTTTATGGAAGCCAGTAAATATCATCAACACATAAACAAAACGAACTGTAAATTCCAGGTGATGACGAGAAGGCAAAGAGAGATGCAGGAAAATGGTGGAAGCCCTGGGTCTCTCAGCCTGGAGGTGAGCAGGATCCTTAATCAGTGTGAAAGAAAGAGAGTATTGGCAGAGGAAAGAGTGAAGACAATGCTGTTTCCTATCATTAGGTTGTGTGCTTCACTTCTTTTCAATTTAATCAGAGAAATGTTTTTAACCTGACAGTAAATGCAGCACCAGATTTTAGCCACTGACCTGCTTCTTTAGAGCAGATCAGATGCCAGTGGTATGTCTGTGTGTGCATGTAGTTTTGACACTGTTTTGTTTAACACAGTGGAAAACAATTGTGGCTACCACCTGTTTGAGAGTGACAGTGAGGAGGAGGAAGAGGAAGTTCCTGAGAAGACAGAGGAAGAGCAACCACCAAAGAAGAAATCTGCTTTTCAGGTTAGAGCCAGAATGATCTGAGCCAAAACTAAAAGCAATGGAGATACAGTTAAAGTATTTCACAATTTCCCCTTAAAGTGTTCGTTTTGAGTTTTGTAGCTGCAAAAACAATCTATGTTGTAAGATCAGTGGGTGATCTGTGCATCTTTGTCTTTAATTCTAGTTGGCCTATGAGGCCTGGGTCACGAGCTCAAAGAAGGCCTTGAAGGACCTGAAGAAGGAGAAGACAAAAATAAAGAAAGAAGAGAAGAAGAAAGCAAAGAGAGAGCTGCAGAGGCAGCAGGGTGAGAACGGATCATGTTGTGTTTACTAGTGCTACTCTTACTAGTAGACATGTATGGTAAAGGGGACTGTAACTATAAAGACATGCTGTATCACAAACAGTTTGATGATGGCTCTTGTTCTCCAGGCATTGATAAAGCAGAATCCAGTGAGGACGAACCAGATGAAAGTGTTGTGGAGGAGGAGGGAGAGGAGAAAAAAGGTATACACTTCTAAGGGATGGGAATGCCCTAGTTCCAAATGACCCTCTGCTTGTTGTTGCAATGAAAACAGGAAGAATTAAAAGCATGGAAAACCTTCACTCTAATTGGCTTACTGTGCTTTTACACATAACCTCTTACAGAAAACATCCTGCAGCGCATCATCAGCACGATAAAGTTCAGCTGGGTGTTCCTTCAGTCTCTTCTTGATGACCTGACGGAGGGATTGAACTCATTTTGTAAAGACAACCTGGGCATTTCCAAAGTGCTGCGCTTCGAGCGAGCCTTACTCAACCAGCAGCAAAAGAAGGTCAGCTGAGAGGATAAACACTTGATTTTAGTCAATAAGCAATGTAATTATAACAGAACAAGTTTCACAATTAGTCTCAAGGCTGATATTTATATTTAACACAGTTTTATGGGGGAAAAAACAACAACATTATCTGCTATTAGCAAGTTCAGTACATTCCAGGCAATCCCATAAGATGAACACTAAACACAAATGTCTTTAAATTTGTCTTTAAAGTGTTTTTGATACATCTTCAGTTTATTTAACCAGGATCCTTTATCCTAATGCACCTTTTAGCACTCTGTCTGTATTATCTGGCTCTGCAGGGTAAAGAGGTGAGTCAGGAGAGTGTGAAGCAGTTTTATGAAAACTGGAAGTCCCGTCAGAACACACTGTCGTCTCAGGACAATCTAGATAAATCCCTGTCAGCTCCCGGCTCTCCACCTGCCAGCCCTTCTTCACAACACGCGTACAAGAAGCTGAAGAACCAAGCCTCCAAAATTTCCTGGGGCAGCAGTGTTTCCAGGTACACACAGACAACATAGTCATAGTTTACCTTTCAGGCACACACACTGAGTCTCTCCCTCCTGCTTAACTTCAGCTGCATGACAGACGAGACGATGCTGGTGTCCCGGCAGCCAACGCAGGAGGAGCTGGATGAGCCTCCTGCTGTGTCACCTGCTGCTGACCAGCTCAGACGAAGGCTCTTTAAAGAGGCCAATATTGACATGACATCTTTTGACACTGAGGAACTTTCACCCAGGTGAATGGATGAGTGAACGACGTTTTAGACACATCCTTTAATCCTGTTGTTAGCTGTGATCTCTAACAGACAAATCTATCAGACAAAAACTCCAGTGCAGAATTCATAAAATTATTATTTTCCATTGAGAATAACTTCTTCCTGTTCTTCATCCCAGTCAGTAAAACTGCAAACACCACATAAATAACACGCATAATTGCAGGAAAGGTTTCATTTACCAGAAACAGCTTCAGATACAAGAATTGTCTTTCAAGATGTGATTCTATGATTCCTGAAAGTAAGATTTCTGATTCGCTTGTTTCTTAAAAGCTGTGAAGAACCAAAAGAACTTCATGAACAAGAGGAGGATGATGAGAAACAAACAGAAGTTGAGATGAAATGTGAAGAAGAACAAGAACAACGAGAAGATCCTGAGGTGGAGAAAGAGGAGCGGGATGAGGAATCGCTGCAAAGAGAAGAGGAAGAAGGTGTCAAATACCCAGAATGGACCTCGCTGGATCTCAGGGATAGCGATGGAGAGAAGAGTCTTGACCTCACAGAGTCTCCCAGACCTCTGAGTCAAGAAACGAGGAACCTCACTGCCAGTGAGCTGCTACTCAACAAGTTAGTAGACACAAAAAAATTTAGTATGCAGGACAAAAGAGATATAAGCTCCATCTCTTAAGAACTTTAATCTCCATCATTGTGTTTTTCCTCTTCCTCTCTTCTCTGTCCTTTCTGATTCTGAAGCATGTTTGAAAATGATGAGATCTCCGAGTCCGACAAGTTTTTCGTGACCTTGCCGAGGCCGCTGAAGCTGCTGTTTGCCCTCTATAACACCATGGTGTCCAAGTCAGAGATGCTATGCTACTTTGTGATCATTCTAAACCACATTGTGTCAGCTTCGCTCCTCTCCCTCATCCTGCCGATTCTCATATTCCTCTGGGCCATGCTGTCTGTGCCTCGGCCGACCAAACGCTTCTGGATGACAGCCATCATTTACACCGAAGTAGGTTTTCTTGTAAATACGTCAGATAAAATCTAAATGAAGCAAAGGTGTGTTTTTAGTTTCTTAATGCAAATACTAGATACACATATAATGCTTTTAATGGTTGATTTGTTGAGTAGTTTAATGTGCGTGCTGCAAACAGAACTCACTCACATCTCTTGTGTCTCTCTTGTTTGTCTCAGCTGACTGTTGTGGTGAAGTACTTTTTCCAGTTTGGTTTCTTCCCCTGGACCACCTCTGCCTACCGAGGCATCAACGCTGACCGGCCCTTCGCCCTGCCCAACATCATTGGGGTGGAGAAGAAGGACGGCTATGTCCTCTTCGACCTAATTCAGCTGCTCGCGCTGTTCTTCCACCGATCTATCCTAAAGGTAATGTGAAAACTAACCACTGTAAATCGTTTTTAAGCAGCTACTTTGAAATGTTCAAGTGCTGCCTGTGTCTATGTCTCTGCAGTGCCACGGGCTGTGGGACAACAAGGAGGTTGAGATGCCCGATTTCTTCAAGAAGCTGAAGAAGAAAGTGGACAAGAAGAAGACCGGAGCAGAGAAGATGGGCAGCAGGGAGCAACCACCACGCCGTCTGAGGTTCCTCCCCCTCCAGGCGTCCACCACCTCCTTATTCTGTAGACTGAAAAAAGGCGAATCTGCAGAATCTGGTGGTGAATATTCAGAAGATCCCTACATGTCTTGAATAAAGAGTCTCCATGTTCATTATCTCATTTTTGGAAGTTGTCATGTTGAATTCATTACCAGCAAATGGCTAGTTTTTCTCAATTTCTTTTAATTTGTTTATTTTTTAAACTGGAGAGATGAAGCCCAAAAAGCAGCAAAGCAAGAAAAAGAGACGGGAACGACATAAGGCTCCGCTGACAAGGAAGCAGAGGATCAGACAGCAGATCAGAGAGAGGATGCTACAAGCCAAAGCTGCCGCCATAGAAGTGTGAGTTGTCTGCAGTCCACTAAGTCTGTTTTCTGAGATGTTAGTCATTACTTTATTTTGGTAGATAATATTTTTCCATAGATTTATTTTTAGTGGAGAGGAGCTTCCCGTTTCTGTCTTACTCTGCAGTCTCTTCTCTTTCTGCAGCGGCCTTCACATCTACTTACCTATAAGGCAGTTTTTCTATGACATCATTCACCCAGATTACAGCCCTGTGTGTGACGTCTACGCCCTCATGTTTCTCATTGATGTCGTCAACTTCATTGTCACCATATACGGATACTGGGCTTTTGGGGTAAGACTACACAAACATATTAATATTTCTTATTATTTAAATCATAAATAAAATTTACTTGACATGTATGATTTATGACAATGAGGCTAATTTTCATCGCTCTGTAGAAATACTCTGCAGCGGCTGACATCACAGAATCACTGTCAGAAGACCAGGTTCCAGAGGCCTTTCTGGTCATGCTACTGATCCAGTTTGGTACCATGATAGTGGACCGAGCCCTTTACTTGAAGAAGTCTCTGCTGGGAAAGTGCGTTTTCCAGGTGGTGCTGGTGTTTGGCATACACTTCTGGATGTTCTTCATTCTCCCTGGTGTCACAGAGAGGTCATTGTTCAATAAATTCTTCTTCTTCTCATTTTTTACTCAGTAAAATAAAGTCAAACTCAATGAAGTGCTTTGTAAATAAAGTTGGCATTGTATGACTGACCTTTTCAAACATTCAACCACCAAAACAAATTTTTCTGTTCAGGGCTGGATAACTGTAATCTGGCATCGTAATCAAAAAATAATAAAGCTTTATTATTTTTTTCAGCTTTTTTGTAAAACAGTAAATCTTAGAATTTCATGGATAACAACAATACTTATATTTTATCATTAAAAAATTGATTTCAGTTTAAGAGCTTGCACATACTGGTGGATTAATGTCACATAAATCTTACATTCGACAGAGGCCTATTAAATTTGTTAAGCACAGTATATAAAAATAAAAATAAACAAATCTGATCCATGACAATAAAAGGAGCAAAGATCGATATCTCTTCTGTTTATTTGCTCCAGGAGGTTCAACAGAAACCCAGTTGCTCAGCTGTGGTACTTTGTAAAGTGCATCTACTTCGGCCTGTCTGCGTACCAGATCAAGTGTGGCTACCCAAACCGCATCCTGGGCAACTTCCTCACCAAGAACTACAACTACCTGAACCTCTTCCTCTTTCAGGGGTACAAAAACCGGCTAAACTGTAACTAAATAACCGCCAACATAAATACTTCAGACACGTTTTACACTGTGACTGGTTTGTTTGTAGCATGATCAAATTTTTATTTTAATTCAAAACGTTTTTCTCTCTCTCTCTTCTCCTCTTTCAGTTTTCGGATGGTTCCCTTCCTGACAGAGCTGAGGGCGGTGATGGATTGGGTTTGGACCGACACCACGCTGTCTCTCTCCAGTTGGATTTGCGTTGAAGACATCTACGCTAACATATTCGTCCTCAAGTGCTGGAGGGAGTCTGAGAAAGTAAGCAGGAGTGCTTAAGAAAGTAGTTGAAATTACTTTTAAAATCATTTTAGTCCCTGAACAAGTACAAAATAAACAATTAAATTACAGAAAAATGTGTGTTTTTCAGTGTAGACTATAGAAATTTCCATTAAATATATGAGAGAGTCTGGGCTGTGAGCTACCAGAACTCTTTGCTTACCTTTATAAATTTATGATGCAGGAAAATTGAGACGAGCTGTTGAAATGGCACGTCTTTATCCAGTGGACTGAATAACTTTTGATGGTAATCTATTCGTAATTCTTCCAGAAATTCCCCCACCCTCCGGGGCAGAAGAAGAAGAAGGTGGTGAAATATGGAATGGGAGGTTTCATCATCTTTGCTCTCATCAGCATCATCTGGTTCCCACTGCTCTTCATGTCACTGGTCCAGTCAGCAGCCGGAGTGACCAATCAGCCTTTAGACGTCTCCATCCAGCTCAGCATCGCAGGATACGAGGTCAGAATCGATACATCATATTTTGTGTTCATTATACTTTTTCTCCACAAAAAAATGTTATGGTTACTAATATTATTTATAAAGTTTGTGCTTCCTTCTAAGGTGAAACGGCAAAGTCACGGTGCATGGAAAACTAAATTCATATTTGCTATCATTAAACACAAGAAACATGACTTCCCTGCAATAGTGTCATGGTTTATGTGTATGTGTGTGGACATGTGTTAATTCTCTGCTGCATCTTTGTGTGTTCTCACAGCCTTTGTTCACTATGAGCGCCCAGGAGCAGAACTTGGTGCCTTACACAGAAGCAAAATTCAACAGGCTCACCAAAGTTTATGCGACTCATCCAGTGAGACACAGTTTATTCTACTGTAAATAGAAACAAATACATAAAGCATCAAAACTCCACTCAATCTGGTTTTTTAACAGAATACATTAACCTCGAAAACTATAAAACAAATTCATGAGCTCAGTCCTAGCTGTAATAATACCATCTATGACCACAGGAGGGAGCAGTCATTTCGGGTATTAGAGCAGAAAACCAGAACACCTGTAGAAATACATTACTGTCCAGCATTTCTTACACAATATCCATTACAAGAAGATATAACTTCGGGTGGTCAGATGACACTACACTTATTACATTCATTATTCATTATTAACTCTCTACATGGACTCACTGTGCCATATTGAAATAGAGTTTATGCTGTGTTTGTATTATATAACACTAGTTGATGTTGAAATATCATTATCCAAATTCACCAGAACACTGCAGCGGCATTTGCTGAAATAACCTAGGAAATCTAATCATCTCTCAATCACTCTCTCAGTCTGCCATGCAGTTCATCATGAACTATGAAGCTGAGGACATTCTTGTTGCTAAGATCAAGAGCGATGCCAGTTTACTGTGGACCATCAGCCCAGCCAGTCGAGCGGCCATGATCCAGGAGCTCAGCAACTCGTCTCACATATACATGACCTTACGCTGGACACTGCTCAGGTCAGGCTGTGTGTGTGTGTATCTTTCACCTTCAGATCATTTCTGCTTAGTATTTTTGTCAGCTAGTTGAGACAAAGAAAGAAAATTTATTTTTCTTAAAAGTAATTTAACCATCAAAGATATGGACACCGTCATAGCAAATTCACCCCAAAGTCAGAGCATGCAATGCTCAGGGAAGAAAAAAAAACCAATGACTACATCTCAAACTCTACAGACCTCAGTTAGCATGTTAGATGTTAAAGTTCATGACAGTAAAAATACAAATAGACTGAACAAGTATGGCTTGTTTGGAAGCATCTACTCTCTAAAAAGAACAAGGCGCCACAGTAAGAAGACTTCTGCAACAATGTCCTTTATTGTTACAATGAGAGAAAACCAAATGCATCAGCAAAAACTCCTCATACTAACTGTCAAGCATAGAGGAGGGGTGATGATTTGGGCTTGTTTTACAGACACAATCATTGAGCAAACCATTAACTCCTTTGTATACTTTGCTATCCAGAGGACTTCATGGTAGATTCAAATGTAAGGCTATTGTCCCAAACTGGGTTGTGCAATAGGACAATGATCCCAAGCACAGTAGCTAATCTACAAAATAAAAGAATTAGGTTGTTACAGTGGCCCAGTCAGTGGCTTCATAGTGTAGTGGTTAACTAAATTGTCGGACACATGTAAGATGGGAGGAGACATGTCTGTGTTGGTTTTCAGTAATGCAGGTCATGTTAGTAATAGCAGCCTTAAGACAGTGGGAGCAGACACAAATCCATGAGAGGAGCGCTTGTTGCAATGGGCCATTCAAAGTCCAGATTTCAGATTGAAATACTACGATAGGACCGTGAATGAGCTCAATAGAATACTTATTAACCTCAATATACTGAAGCAATGTTTACATTAAAAGAGTCAACCATAATTCCTCCACATGTGAAAGACCGCTAAAGTCATAGAGAAAATGAACTTGCTGCTAAAGGTGGGTTATACAAAGTACTGAACCAGAGGGTGTACTTACTTTTTCACATGACTGTAGTTATACTGTCATATCAACTTCAAAAATCTGGGAAACTAGCCCATTGTTTCTTATTACTTGATATTTTCTGCTAACTTTATTTAAGCACTTGCAATTTCACATCATTTGCCTGCACTTTGCACCAGTGCAAATAACACTTAAAATGACACCGGCAAATATGTTCCTCTCCTAAGGAATGCGTCCATATCAATGAATGCAGAGACCGTGGGAGAGCACACTGTGAAGTTTGACGACAAAACCTTGAGGGAAGGGATTGTGCGAATGCTTAAAGGCAACAGCAGCAGACCTGTGTGAGTCTCAGTCAAAACACAATCAGATGGTTTATGCATGCTTTATTATTGTGTTTTATTCAGGTGATGAAGTATTTGTAAATGTAAATCAAACAGAAATGTAGAAAATGTGGCTCTGCTGCTCTTCTTGTCCCTATAGCACATAGAAGGTTAAACATCAAACTAAATTTAATGTAAGGGAACTCAGGCAGCCCTGGAGAGCTCCAGTGTACAACATTAGTGAATGTTTTGAAATTTTTATGGTGTTAATCTGAGTTTTCTTGTCTCTCTAGGATTATTGATTCTCTGCTGCCTAAATTCATCAGGGGTCCCAAAGGACCTGAGTCCAAAATGGGAACCAGGATGAAAGTAGGTTAGTTACTCTTTGTATTTTTTACCTGATCAAAGCAGGTCAGTCTCATTCCTTGTTGTTGGTGTATAAAACATGCACTTTGCTTTAAACCCATATCATCTCTTAGACTTGACAGACCGTCCAGACCTTCAGGCGCTGGCTTTCTTCAGGCCCATGTCAATCCAGCTTCAGCAGGTCAATGGGACGTCAAAGAAGGAGGCAGATCAGTGGTGGGTGGTGGAAGAGTGCTCCCCAGTTGTCACGTCCTCCGAGCACAAATGTCAAAGCATCGAGTTAGTGGTGTTCAGCGATAAAGTCAGCCCCTCCAGTCTGGGGTTTTTGGCCGGACACGGGTAGGTAACAAGACATTTTAACTGCATCCTGACAGGAAATCTTTCTCATAGCTGTGGATTCATTTACACACAAAACCTGTCCTCTTTCCCTCTTCACGACAGCATCGTGGGTCTTTACATGTCAGTGGTGCTAGTCATCGGAAAGTTTGTCAGGGAATTCTTCAATGGGATATCCAGGTCCATCATGTTTGAGGAGCTACCATGTGTCGACAGAGTCCTGAAGCTTTGCACAGACATTTTTGTGGTTCGTGAAACGGGAGAGATGGAGCTAGAAGAGACACTGTTTGAGAAGCTCATCTTCCTCTATCGATCACCAGAGACCATGATCAAGATGACCAGAGAGAAGAAAGACAGCTAGGGCTCAGTGGCTTGTCAGAATGCCCATGCTTTACGCTTGTAACTTATGAAGGATGATTTCAAGTAAATAAAAAGAAAAGTACAAACGAAACATCAGCATGAATCTATTATTAGAAAATGGTCTGGCTTTATCATTAAGCTACCCTGCGTGTCCTTTCAATCATGGCCTCTGACGTTAAGTGACAGGACAAGTTGAGAAGTGTTTTTAAGCAGCTCAGTAAATCATTGCTAAAGATATGAAAGGTCAGACATCAAGATGTACCACAGCCAAAAACCTCTCATGTGACCATAAACTAGAGGTCATTAATGAGAGAGCTGCACTGTTCACTAACACTTCAATTCCTATCCAGAAAGCAAATTTGATGAATTTAAATGACCACCTACATGAAAATCTAAAAAATTAAGTGACCAAAGATCTATTATATTACCTGCCAGAAAAAAAACGTTACCCTATGATCTTAACTGCATTTAAGAGTAAAAAGCCCTATTGATTTCTTTTTAATGCAATTTGTTTTCATACCATTGGTTAACGCATGCTTTCGAATTACATTTTTTACTGGTATAAAAGATGGCATCCCCATCTGACTTCTAATGACTAATATACTCATGGATCCACACACATATACCTCTGTAAATACTACATTTCTGTGTATAACTATGAAGAGTACTCCATTGCTTTATATCAAAATAAAGTGTTTGACAAAAATCATGGTCTTATTGTGCAGTACTGTAAATACCACAATAGATTCACTACAACACTACAAGGGCAAGAACACAAGGAGACAAAAGAATTCCAACATCCATCTTTAATACAATTTTGATTACAAATGAAAAGGGGGCGGGGGGTGCAGTGTCATTCAGGTCCCCAGTCTAACACATCATCTTGATGTTAACCAGCTTTTATTTTTCTTCTCCACGGTGTGCAGGACAGGTAAGCTGCAGGACCTCACAACCCATGAGAAAAAAAAATATCTACATCATGGTCAAACATCCTGGAAGGAAAGCAAAGCAGAATGGAAACATTAATGAAAAGATCCTCATAAAATGTCTTCGTAAATCTAAAACATTCAGTGACTGTAAGGTTATAGTTAAACAAATTTGAGATCTTAAACTTAAGCTGTCAGCCACAAAGGACAGTACCCATGTTAGGAGCATGCCACGTGCTCCTAAACTCTCCACGCCTGATAAAACATCTACATTTCCCCTTCAGCAGAGTTTGTCACATTTGTTAAATGCTCCTGGAGCTCACCTCACCACAATAAAACAAGTTGGTGAAATGTTGCACCAAGTCATCTAGTTCAGAGTCCTGATAAGAATGGAAACCACCACAGCACATTAGCAATACGAGCTAATAGTGACCACTACTGAAACAACCAAATAAATGCACTCAAATGCTGAATTTTAATACTCAAAAAAACTTGTGTATTATAAATCTCAATGCATACTCACGTTTCCTAAACCAATATATTCCTTTATATTTTTGATTTATTTGTTGAGAGCATTTGACTTTGTCTGAATAAAATGAACGCTAAACTGATGCACTGTTAAATTGTTATGCATTCGACAATTCAAATACGAGGCCAGCTTCACCATAACTAGACAGGACAACGATATGGAGCTTAAATGTGTGTGCAACAGTAATAATAACCCAGTACACCACTATTTGAAGGAGACACTGAAAGCACCGTCACAGCCGCCTCTCCCTGACATTCACTCTATCAGAGGGCATGAGCTGTGATCAGAACAGCGTTGGTACCTTTAAAGCTGATGAACTTACATGCTGTTTTATTTTGAGGTTTGAGGACTCTGACGTTGGACTCTGCGGCCTTTATCGCCTCGGCTTTGAACTGCGGCTTGAGGGCAGCCCGCACCGCGTTAGCGCAGATAGCGGAGAAGCGGATGTAGCTGCAGAGAGGACACACAGGTTAGCCACATGCTAAATGCTACCGACAATGATTTGTCTGTAGAGGACAAGAACAACCTCTTCTTCATTAAGAAACCACATACTATCAGAGGAAGTCCCACCTGACTCGGTATTGAGGTAATGCTACTGCCATAAATTAAACGCATACGGTGGGGAACACTAACGTTAGTAAACTTAGTATATTAGCTATGTAGCTAAATTGAGAATTTAACACTAAAAACCAACATTTTCTTTGACAGAGCATTCTGTTCTCATTTTAAACCCCGTTAAAATAAAGCAATCAACATTTACCACAAGCCATTTCATTGTAACTACATATTTATTTTTATTTTAATACCTCAGGCCTGCCTGTCTCCAGTATGCGACCATCTTGGCTGTGTTGTAGCTTCAAGGACAGGTCGGATGTCTGCGTGATGACGTATTTGACAGGCGCAAGACGTTTTTCCTCCCAGCCAATAAAACAGTTTTTGGTCGTGATTGACAGCTGGTACTTTTATTTGTCCCGCCTTCCGTGGATGAACAAAGTACCTGGCTTTTTATTGTTTACTTTGAGTCGACAGTAAATTATAAAGTTAAATTTCAATAAAATAAATAAATAAGTGGTATGGTCTGTGAATTAACAAACCCTGTTTAAAAAAGTAATTATGGGACAGCTTGCCAGGGATTTTTCTGTAATTTCACACATTTATTTCTTTTTAAGCCTAAATATTGATAGATAGTTTATTGATCCCAGAGGGGAAAATACTGTGTTACAGCAGCTGGCAGGATAAAAACCAACAACAATAATGACAACCCCCCCAATAGTGCAGCCTTGAATAAATAACTAATATAGTTCATGTAAAAGCATCACGGGTGCATAGTCAGGGCCTCATACTATGAAGGAGCAAAGACTTTACATTTACAACTGTAAAAAACCCCACAAAATATAATAATAAAAAAAGAAGTTAAATAATGAACACTAAAAAGTAAGACAGAAAATGTGCAAGGGACTAGTAAAAATTACATTAATAATTAATATGTACACAATTAAGAAAACAGCTTCAAGAAGGTATAATACAGAAAGAGTCACACTCATAGATTTATTTCATTTACTGCAGCAGCATTTCTTTATCATGGAGAAAAATGGCAGACGTACAGTTGAAATTGCACTTCAGAAAAACTTTATTAATCCAAGAGTTAAATCATCGGTTATCATAGCAGCAAATATACAAAAAACAAGAAGCACTCATATAAATGTGTGTAGAAACAGAGTTATGATAGATAAACATTAAGATAAGTGGATAAACATAGAGATATATGTGTAAATATAAATATACATATAACTATAAAAGGACAAGTACGTGTGCAAATATATGTTGTGGTGTACAAAAGTGACAAGGTGCATTGAGGTGTGATTAATTCTGCTAAACATGTGTGGATCTGACCCAAGTGGATGAAATAAAGAGTCTGAAAGCAGCGGGAAGGGACAACCTCTTCTAACGTTCCCTCAGACTGCGAGGTTAAAGTAACTTGTTGCTGAAACTGCTCTTCAGATTGTCCAGTGTGTTATGGAGGGGCCTGGAGTCATTGTCCAAGATCGCCAGCAGTCTTGCCAGCATGCCATCACTGATCACCTCCTCCAGGGTGGTGAGCTTCATGCCAACAACAGACTCTGCCTTCCTGATGAGTTTGTTCAGTCTGTTTGCGTCCTTTGCTTTGATGCCTGCATCCCAGCATGCCACAGGAAAGAAGATGGTGCTCGAAACAACAGACTGATAAAACATGTAGAGCAGCCTGCTGCATACATAGAAGAATCTGAGCCTTGGTAGAAAGTAAAGCCGGCTCAGACCCTTTTTGTAGGCAGCGTCCGTGTAGGCGGACCACTCCAGCTTGTGATCCAGCTGAACTTGTTGGATGTGACTATTTCGGCATCAGTCCCACCAATGCAGATGGGGGAGGGTCGGGATCTGTTTCTGCCAAACTCCACCACCAGCTCCTTTTTTTGGCCACATTCAGCTGCAGGTGGTTTACCTCAACCACCTCATGAAGCGGTCAATCAGTCGATATTAAGCTATCTATATTATAACGCTATATTAAGTTGATATATTAAACTATCTCAGGGATTAAATGTGCAGTTAAAGTTCTTTACACTGACAGAAAGAGGAGTTTCACTGGTCACACCTATTTAATATCAAAGCGGGCTGTTTGTGGCCTATGTTATAAATGAGTTAGACATCCCTGCCTAAATGCTCTAAACTGAAATGTATGTGTTATGTAGTTTTAAACCACTGCATATCTACACAATGTGAATGAATGCAGTGAGTTTATAGGGTGCTGATTTTAATTAAAAACAACAAGTAGAATACATTTTCCTGCACAATGAATAAAAAAGAACAAGGTCAAGCAACTTGTGGGAAAATGTGAATCTTTGACTTGAAATAATTTTGCTACTAACAAATGTTTCCCACTAACAGGTCTGACTGATGGAGAATTCCAACTCAACTACAGATAAAAATGCTTCTCTTTCTTATATCAGCTGTGCAGCCAACAGTTTCAATTTCAATCTGAAGATTTTGCCACTGTTACCATAGCAACAGACAGTAGGACTTTTCTTCATAGGAACTGTGAATATTTGGGTTATTTTTGTGAATCTTTGTACTTCATATTATTCACATAATGATGTGACTGCATGGACAGTTAATCTATTAATTAAGTCCATAGTAAATGACGATGTATGCTGTAATATCAAGTTACACAAATCTTTGAAATTATACATTTACACAATATTGGATCTAAAATCGCTGATGGCTGACCTGGAATTTATGACCTGGAATTTTTTTCTTTTAAATAATAAGATGGAAAAACCAATTAAAAAATGCAAACATTTCTTATATTTGTTGTTAATGTTCACCCAAAGTGACAAAGGAATTTGACAAAGGAACTTAAAAAAATCACAGACAATGTCTTGAATAATCAGGCCACTTTCTTCAAACTGCTGGCATACTTGTGGTTCCTAGGCTATTTAAAAGTAGAATGGGGGTCAAAGCCTTTAGCTTTTAGGCACCTGTTCTGTGGAACTAGCTCCCATTTGGATCCTGGGGACAAACACCATCTGAGTGCTTCTTCTTCACTCACCTTTTTTCAGTTGCTATGTGTTTTTACACCACTCTGCAATTAATCACGAGTTATTACTTCCTGTTAAAAGGGAGCTTTTCCTTCCCACTGTTGCTGTGATTTGATGCCATATGAATAAAATTGAATTGAACCATTACATATATATACACTTATATTTCATACATGGACCATTCATAGAAAATTATATAACGATCACTCTCTCTGGTGGCATAATCTCTTGCCATCCCTAGTACCACCATAGATTTGTACATGAAAATGTTGTTTATTAAATTAAGTTTGCATTAGCCTAGCTAAAATTGACACTGAATATAAGTTCTAAAACTAAATATACCGCAAAATGTTACCCCCCAATAAAAAATAGTTAAACATAGCATCAAATGGCTTGATTTGTTGTTGTCTGTAGCAACTAACAGTGCAGACTTCTGATATTTTGTGCAAATTTAAGCATGTAAAACTTTGATTATTTTTAATAAAAAGTGTGTGAAACTGAACTTAGACTTGTATTTCTAACTCATCCACTTCCTGTTGTGTAGCTTTCTGTGTAGCTTTTTTTTCTTTTATACTTCTTGGGCATAGTGCTTATTTATTATATAGACTACACAGTACACAACATCAAAATTCACATTTTTTATGTAACTGAAATATGTAATAATTTGGGCTTAAGCCAGTAAGAAAGTTGCAGACTATGTTTATATGAAAAATGTATAAACATGTTTATTAAAATACATCAAATTCAGAATCAGAAAGACTTTATTTATCCTGCATTTGATGTATTTTATTACAGAATTTAACACCTGCATAAGTGTAAAGAAATGGCTTTGATTTTTCCACCCTAAATTTTTTATGCCACCCTAAGAACATTTCTCTAGATCCGCCCCTGCTGCTGAGGGTCTCAGAGGTGTTTAACAAATGGATTATTCTGGAAGGGGTGCAGCAGCTCTGTCTGCCAGCAGGGGGAGCATCGCGGCTAAGACTGTTAAAGGTTTCTCACTCAGCCCCTCATTCCTTCCTTCCTCTCTCAGTGGTCACGCTGTCATTTGTCGCCGGCTCCCGTGCTCTGACAGAAAAACGGTAAAAATGAAGATTTGGACGTCAGAGCACATTTTCAAGTGAGTATTTCTTTTTTTTTTGCGGTAGTGTTTTATAAAGTATGGTTGTTAAGTTGGCTATTTCTTCTTATATAATCAGTTTTCGTGGCTCCGTGTGCAGTCTGGGCGAAGCTGCGAAGGTTGCAGATAAGTTAGATAACACGAAGGCACGCCGCTTTAGTCGAGTTACCCAACGCTTTTAGTTTATATTAGTTATGTTTAGAAATGACTTTTGACTTCCCACCGCGTTTGATGTTTACAGCTGAAGCCTGTATTTGCTACATGTATTGGTATTTGAAATTAAAGTGCCCTTTACCCGAGTTAACTTTTGTCGTTAGCTTTGTGCTGCTAACATTAAAGCTAATTTTTTCGCCTTGAATACTATGACTGTAATGATGTTTAGGTTTATTGTAACATTTCAGCCTTGGAGGACTGTTTTCAAATGCTTTCCCCGAGCCTTGGTATTTGTTACGGGATAAAGAAAAATTTAATTACCCGCGTGTTTGACATTATCGACGGGGAACGTTACATAACGACCGGTCTGTCGTTTAAACACAATAAACGGTATATAATCAGAGCATTTCTGCTCGTTTTACAGCGACTGATAAATAAAATCAGTCTGGTTGCTTAAACCCTCTACTAGAAGTTTCCAGAGAAAAGCCGTGGGTGCTGCTGCTGTGAGTCTGCGCTGTGCAGAGGGGGCGTTTCTTCTCCCGCCTGTCTGCAAACACAGACGCTATTGTGATTCACCATCAGCGATGTTGTTACATTCAAATGTCCCCATATTTGCAGAAAATAATTTTCTCCTATATTATTACCTCCTAAATTGGGTTGGGAGTTAAGCGGGTCGTCTGCTAACTTGAATGTTTGAGACAAAGCGCTGCATGAATGGATCTGACTGTTCGGAGCCACAAATGCACCACATCTTCTGCTTGCATTGCAAGATACTAAATGCACTAAACCTTTTCTCCAGCCAAACAAGTCAAATCAAGCGATGTCTATTAAATATCTGTTCTAGTTCACTTGTACACTTGTTCTGATGGAGGTAGAGATGCACAATAACGCAACTGGTCCTTTTTGTTGCTTGTAAGATGAGTGAAATACAGGCATGGTGGATTTTTAAGTAGTGTTTACCTTAGTAACCTCAGAATCTAAGATGTTTTTCCACACTGAAGAGCACACTCTCAGCAGCAAGCATTGAGTCATCTTCAGAATGTTAAATTGCCCGTTTCTAACGTTGATATCGATTCAAACAGCCACCCATGGGAGACGGTGACCAAGGCTGCGATGCAGAAGTATCCCAATCCCATGAATCCCAGTGTCTTTGGTGTGGATGTTCTGGACAGAAGTGTGGACACTGAGGGACGGTTACACAGCACCAGACTGCTCAGCACAGAGTGGGGGCTCCCTGCTTTGGCCAAGTCGGTGAGTTAAAAGGATAAGAGAAATGATCGACGTGTTTTGTTCAGACTGGGTAATGTTAAGTTGTTTTTCCTTGTATCATTTCAGAATTGTATTATTTTTTTTATTTTATTGTTTCCTGCAGATGTTTGGGGTCACAAGAACATGCACGTATGTCCAGGAACATTCAGTAGTGGACCCTAAACAGCAGACGTTTGAGCTGCAGTCTACAAACGTGAGTAGGATTGACAAATACTTTTATTATGCTTCATCAATACAGACATGAAAGCCGAATTGTTATGGAAGGATGTAACTGTAACCTGATCTCTGCAGTTGTATTTACTTGTCTAATCAGCATTTCTGTCACTATAGATTTGATGTGGTTGCTATGTGTCACCTTGTGGCAGATGCTGATATAAAAAGACTGATTTCAGGTGTGTTTTGTTCTTACAGATTTCCTTTACCAACCTGGTGTCTGTGGATGAGAAGTTGACATACAAGCCACATCCACAGGACCCAGAAAAGTAAGGGACTCATTTTTATCTTTCTCATCAGTTAAATTGGAGTTAAAAAGCACAACATTAAAAAAACCCTTAATATTATTGCAAAAAGGTTTTGAATGTTTAACTCCAAGATTTTTAAAAACAAAAAACTACAAAGAAAAAACTTGTTTCAGCTGTGTTTGTGACTTTTCTATGCTTGCATATTCAGGACAGTACTGACACAGGAGGCTTTGATCAGTGTGAAAGGCGTCAGTCTGAGCAACCACCTCGAGGGTCTCATGGCCAAGACCATATCTGTCAATGCCAGCAAGGTAAAGCTGCCTTTAAAATCCTCCTTAAACTCACCTTGATAATATAGTTACTCTTCTGATTTTAAAATCCTCATCACTGCGCGTTATAATGTGAGGCATTTGTGTCTGTTTTAGGGTCGGGAGGCGATGGAGTGGGTAATCAGACGGTTAAACACAGAAATCGAGGAGCTGACTGCCACTGCTCGCGGTACCATGCGATCCCCCATGGCGGCAGCAGTTGCAGATAAATGATCTGGATCTTCCCGGTTTGTTACTCCACCATCATGAACCGATGGGCTTCTCTGTAATTTTCCCCTCAAAGGGGACCCTCACCTCATCTGCCAACACAGCCTATTAACCACAGCCCCATCCTTCGGCCCTGCGTTTGTTTGTCATGAGATCATTGTTAGTCCTTCCTCAGCAGTCTGCGCCAACAGACTTTTACACCAGTCAGGTAGTGACGAGGAAGCATTGAGCTGATGACGGTTTAAAAACAAAAACAAAACACCACTTAAATCGGACTGCACTTGAAGCTCATATGACTTGGTTTTGTGATATGGAAACTTTTTTTAGAATTGAATTCACAGCGTGCCTCTGAATCATCTCACCAGGTTCTTCCTTTTGTCTCTCACATTTCATCATCGCTTTCAAATCTTCATAAACAAGCAGAGGATGGCTCGATTGGAGCAACTTTAATGTCAACCTTTGGATTGATTGACCATGCCGTGCACAGCAAAGCTGACTGAAATGTCTCAAAACCAAATGCTGCCATGCACACAGACTATAAAAGAATATGAAAGTAAAGGGGAAACTGTAAGTTACAAACTGCATCAGCTTTCTGTCAGGTGGGTGGATCAGATTCCGTGTACCTTTGGGTGATGTTTTCACCATAGCAGAAACACTTTGAAGAAGTGCAACTTCCCTCAGAACATGGGTTAGACTTTGAGGTCTGATACTGATACTGCATCATAACTGTGTCAGGGGTCACAGGAGAGTGAGAGAAGGTGTTGTAGAGCAATGAAGGCAGCTTAGACTTGTTATTTAACAAACGTCTCAGTGCATTTAAACCAAGTGGAGCAGACTGTTGTTTGTGTTACTAATGCATGACTACTGGTATATATGCTACAGCTGTCAGCACAGTGGACCGGACTTTTTTTTTTTTTTTTGGTTCTTTTTCTTCACCCACTTATGGGTCACTGTGGTCGAGTTTTGCTTCAAGAATACTTGATTTCTGAATTCAGTTTTTTCTTACAGTGATGTGCTGTATAGTTAAGTGTTACAGTATGAGAATGTAAATACTTGAATGTTTAACTTAATTTCAGCATATATACTTTAAGTGGCGGCAAGTCCTCGAAGGGTGCAAATTAAAAAGAAGGAAAAGAAGAGTGGGCACTGAGCAATGTCAGGATTCACCAGTGTTTAGTGTGTTGTTGACGCTCACCAGTGTTGTGGTGCAGCCCTGCAGGGTTACGTTCAGGGTCACATTCTGTGCCTACATGAGAAATAGAAATAACCAGTTTTACACCCCAGAACGCTTTATTCTAACTTTATTTGTGGCAAACGAGCTCTGTTTTATTTGATTGTTATTTATTTTGTATTTGTAACATTTACAAAGGCTGAACTGACCAACTAAGAACTGTTGGCTTGTGATGTTGTGCAAATTTGGTGCAGTCCCTCCACCTCTTTAAATCTTTCTTGTTTGTGTCATAGAGAACTCTCAGGTGCTACATTGTTAACAATGGCTAGTGTCCCTAATAAGTTTTTCAAAGACCACAAGGAGATGAAAGAAATGTTACATCCCTTTTTTTCTTTTCTTTTTTTGTACTTACTATAAAATGTACAAAGCTACAAATAAAGTTTACATGAGAAGGGTTGGTGGTACATCTTAAGCTTTGTACAGTGTTAAAGTGTCCCTTCTTGGATCTCAGCAGCATCACAGGTCTTCCAAGATGCTCCATGGTTAGCTTTCTGTTTCGACAGCATTACATGCATACTTCCAGTTTGACTCATCATTTAAAACAGTAACTGTCTGGTTTTCAGTTTCATCATGTGCAACCCACCTCTTGATCATTTTGTCTAAAACCTGACCCGTCCACACAGTCTCATTTCATGAAATGTGATGTGTTTTTCTATGGGGTACATTTTGAGAACAGTGGCTGTAAATAGGCTTTTATTGATACTTTGGTGGTGTTACATTCCAAGAATGTGAACGTGGAACAAAATCTAAAGTGTGCACACTGAAATGTTACAAAATAAAGAGATGTCATTGTTTCATGAACATGGTGTTGAGGATTTGTGTCAAAGATTAAATGGTTTTAAATTCTGTTCACTGCTGTCTGACTTTATGAATCAAACACCTCTTTTGGAATTTTCCTTTTAAAGACATTGCCCTCTGGTGGTAGAATAAATAATGCACAGTGTACTGTCACCAGCTACAATAGGATTGTCTATTAGGGTGCTTTTTTTTTTTTTAACTCTATTGGTATACTCAACAGTAGTTCACCTGCTAGTTAATGCAAAAATCCAATCAGCCAACCTCAGGTAACACCTAGATGGATTTACACACGTAGATGGGCTCAAGGTGACCTGCTGAAGCTCAAACTGAGCATCATAATGAAGAAGAAAGGTGATTTAAGTGACTTTAAACAGCGTGGTTGGTGCCGGATGTGTTGATCTGAGTATTTCAGAAACTGCTGATCTGGGATTTTTCTCCACACAACGGTCTATAAGGTTTACAGAGACCGGTCCAAAAAAAGAGTTCAGAGGAGAACGACAGACTGCTTCAAGCTGATTTGGAAGGCAACAGTAACTCAAAACACCGCTTGTTACAACAAAGTATGTAGGAGAGGATCTCTGAATGCACATCAAGGTTTTTATAGTTAACTAAAACTAAACCTAACATAAAAACGAAGAACTGAAAAGAATTAGAAGTATTTTCCTTACTGTTAGTATCTGAGTTTAGTACAAATGTTATTAGAGCTGGACTAATGAGGACACTTTTGGGTGTCTACAAAAGTCAATGAGTTAACTGCTTTAAAGAAATTCTGTGTTTTTATTGTAATATCTGTACTAGTTTTCCTAGAGCTTGCCTCTGACATATGCACTTTGTGTTATAATAATTAAAAAGACCCAAACTAACGCTGAACATTTTTAAACAATAAAAACTAAGGTGAAACAAGAAAATCCTCCCTGGAGGCAAACTGAAGCTAAACTGAACTAAAAACAAAATAATCAAAATGAAATAAAAATAAAAAACTAATTAGAAAATACAAAACTACAATAACTATGACGCACATCGCATTGAACCTTAAAACGGAAAGCTACAGCGGCAGACAAGCACACTGGGTGCATCTCCCGTCAGTGTGCCTCTTCTGATAATGCACCATGCCAAAAAGTCATCTCAGTTGGTTTCTTGAACATGAAAATGAGTTCACTGTACTCAGATGAACTCCACAGACACCAGACCTCTGTCCAGTAACCACAAATCTATTTTTGTTTTTACAGGGAATTGGCACAGCGAACAAATCATGTCAACATGGACCAAAACATCTGAGGAAAGTTTCCAGCACCTCGATGAAGGATTATAAGAGGCAGTTCTGAAAGTAAAAGAGGGTCCATGAGGGTGTGCCTAATAAAGTGACCGGTGAGTCTATAAAGTCCTCTAAAGTTATGACAGAAGTTGTTTTTAATCCTTTATTCACTCGTCTTCACATCATTATTTTCATCAGAGAATCTAAAAGAAGTTTTAAAAATAGATGTTGTCACTAAGAGAAAAGAAGTCTGGCAGCTCCACTTAGGAAACGTTTCAAAAGTTGCAAATAAGATGTGCAAATTTCAAGCCAAGTTTTTTTTGATTATGTACTTCAAAGCATGATTTTCAATCCAGACATGAGGAGACAGCATTAGGGCTGTTACTACAGATTCATCCATTCACATTCATTTTGATTGGTGGTCGGAGGTTTGATGAGGAACTGTGACGAGGAGCAGCCATGTTTGGTGTTTGTCAGTTGAAGCGTCTCTACGTTAGCGACACCTGCACGTCTGAAGAGATTAATATGAATCCCTGTTTGGGACAAAGACAGTGGTCAGCCCGAAGATGAATTCTGCTCTGAGTTACAGATTCATTCAAAGACCAAAGCATTGTGTGTTCTCCTAAAAGTACCGACCTTCTCCTTCTTCAGAACCGAGTTGACCAGCTGTGCATGTTTTGTCCCGAGGACAAGAAATCCTTCTCCCAGTTTCTCTGTCACAGAAAAAAACAAGTCAGGAAAGGAGCAACACTGTTTCCACACAGCGAGCCTCCCCCTTTGTTAGATTGAAGAGAAGGGGAAGTACTTCGTATCTGCCCTGCGTCGCTCTAGTTTACGGAAACTGCTTGACATAATACACATTGTTTTTTAGATAAATGTCATGAAGAAGTGGAAGTAGCACAAAGTGGCAAAAATGAAGTATCTAAGACTCACGGTTCACTCTAATCAGTACAATTTCCCCCCCCTTCCTCGCCAGGAATTCAAGAGAGTCAGTCTGCAAAGAGAAAAACACGCTGTTGACCTGTGACCAACAGAAAATCTGCTGTTTTTACTTGTTTATTTAATTTTGGGGACATTTACCTTGAAAGTCCCCACTTCACTCGACGCAAGGGTCAGCGTCAGACTGGAAGAAAACAGTGTCATTATTTTTAGAATGAAGTTTAAGAAGTTGAGCTCAGTTTTGCAGTTTAACACTTGCTTATGCTTACTTATCCATCTTCACAGAGCCTTTCAGTTTTCCGTCATCGATCCACAATTCGCTACTGAATTTGGAGTCCTGGAACCAAAAAAAAGGATTATATTTCAGTAGCAACAAATGTTAATTTCTGTTACCATTAATCTGTCATATTTTGTAGTCGATCAGTGCTGCTAAAAAAATGTCAGAAATCGTAAAGAATGCATGCTGCAGTTTAAGTTGGTCCAAACAACCCTAAAGATAATATAGTGAGTACAGCGAAGGTCCAACAAACAAAAGTACTCACAACATTGATGGTGAACACCGGGATCTGGGTACCATTGGGTAGGATGACGGAGGCCTTCGCAACAGCCTTGATGGTGACGTTAACGGCATCAGGCTGGATGGAAAACTTTGGAGCCTCTTGGGCATAAACCAGAACACTCATCAGCATATCTGGATACATCTCGGCAAGCTGCAAAGTGAACAAGTAACAAGTGTAAACACTTTATTCTTGACTGTATCGAACTTAAAGAGAAAGTAGTATAAATTAAGCAAACTACTGCTAAGTAAGTGAGGTAACGGAGTCCTGATGAAACCAAATGAGTCCCAGATGAAGATAAAGACACAAAGCTAATCATATGAACTGAATTAAAGTGGGGTTTTTTTAATACGTGCAAAGACAAAACACACAAGAGGCCACAGAGTGTTTCATCGACTTCTCCCGGAGGTCATACTAGAAAAGGGATGTTTACCTAAGTACTTGAGACAGGCATGGAAGACATACTTCCTCTCTTAGCCCATTTGTAAAATACTTTCACTTCCACGATAGCAAAACTTAGCTGTCTTGATTTTTTAAATAGTTTTTGTGACTAGTTATCGGCATAGTGTGTGTTTGTTTTTCAAGCTGGTTGGTTTTATCATGCTTGTCATTTTGTATGCAAAGATATTTTAACATATCTGTTAAAACATCTTTACATACAAGCTTCTGAATGAATGACAAATGTAACGTGATCGTTGGTGTTAGACGGATCGGTCTGAGGATTTCATAAACTGCTGATCTGCAGGGATTTTCCAGCGTAACCATGTCGAGGGTTTACGTGAATGAGGTGAAAAAATGGTCGGAAAAAGAGGAAATATCCAGTGAACAGAGAACAGTGAACTGTCCTCACAGTCACCCAACAGAACTGTTGGGTTTAACACTTAAACCCCGCTGACTCAGAGACCAATCACTTGTGTACAAAAGCAAGACCACAGCGCTTTCTGTCTTTTACTTGCTGCAAGGGGAGATCTTCTCTGATCTGATCTTAGCCCAACTCCAACTCCCGCCTTCCTTCGCAGCTAAAACACTCATATGTGAACATGCGTCGTGTGTGTCTGCAACAGTGAACATGTGATGTGTGTGTGAATGTGTGTGTGTGTCTGTGAGCATGTCAGTGATATGTGAGTGTAGGTGACACACAAAATTAACTCTATACATTTTAATTTTATTTTAGTTGGGTTTAAAAATGTTTACAAAATTAGCTTATAGGTTTTTTTTATGTTAGCCTAGTAAAATCTTTTTCTAGCTTTAATTTTTCATTTAGTTTTATTTAACCATATCAACCTTGGTCAGGGTGCTTTGAAAACATTAAACGTGAAAACGAATTGAAAAATAAATCTGAGAGAATGCAATGATGTTTGAAGTATCGCTGTTTTGCAGGGTGAACATCATGTAGTGTACTTTTCAGTGTTGCCAAATGTAACCCTGACACAAACAGACTTACCTTTGGAATGAATTTTCCCAATGAGGTGGTATTCAAGTGCACTGGAGATATCGCAGGGATCTGAGAGGATAAAATAACGTCTGTTAACCACACACTTCACCTCAAACTTGAACTGTTTTGCTTTTAACTGTCTTTTATTTTTAGTATGTGTGTTCACTTACCATGCTGTCATTGATGAGGAGCTGAAGCAATTTAGCTGAGAAGTATGCATAGGAGGCAGAGTTCAGAGTGAAATCAGACATGCCCACTGACAGCATGTAGCTCGGCTTGTCCGGCATGGTGAAAGGCTGGGCCTCAAAGGGAGGCTCGACCGGAGCTTTGATATTGTAAAACTCCCCCTTTAATAAAAAAAATTGATCAAATAAAACTAAATATCATTATTTTGAAATTCTTATTCCTTTCTCAATGTTTTTTCATAAGCTTTCATTATAAAATATAGTTGCATATGTTGGCTTGTAGATGGACTGTTATCAGAAGCCCGGGACATTAACATAGAAACTGGAAAATGTGTATCCTTACCTTAAGGCCCACATTCATACTTGAAGCACCGATGATAGGGATGTCAGTGAGAGGAAGGGCAAGAGAGAGAACTTCATTCACATCGACTGAAACTGAGCAGAGTGAGAAAAAAGCATTATTCCTTTATACATTTAAAATGCTGTTATTTTATTATTCTGTTCACTAATTTGTGGCCCACGGTTTTCCTCTTTGTAATTAGGAGCTGCAGTACCGTTCATGACATGCAGGAGGTTCTCAAAGCTTTCAATGTTTTCTTCCACACCGGGACACAGCTAGGGAGAAAACACAGCAAAGTCCTGGTGTTTTAACAGCACATTTCAGTGAACATTATGTGACGATCATACAGAAAAGCTCAAGCATCCACTAACACATGCGATGAAGCTGTAGAGAAGCACTCACTCTTTTCTGTATTTCATCTCTGATCCGTCCCTTGAAGTGTTCCACAAACGGTTGGAAGATGAAACTGTTCACAAATAGAAAGCCAAGGTTTACATCATACATGAAATCCCCACCACCTCCCCGTGTCTCCCTCTTTCTGCTCTACTGTACCTTGCTCCACCATGAAATTCTATGTCCACATCTCCAACCTGAGCGTCACAGCTGATGCTGCTGACAGACAGATGCCCGTCAGCTTCTTTCCCCAGCTGCACCACAGAGGTCACATCTACGTTAAATATAGCCATATCAAACGTCCCGCCATCGTTTCTGGATATACAAAATACAAACACAGTGCATTGTTGGTGCTGGTGAACACTTATTCACACAACATCTGCTTTCAAAGGCGCTGAAACATCTGTCACTTGTGCATATGTGGCGTATCTTACAACAGGCATCTGATAGAGTTTACAAATTAGGTCTCATGTTTAATATAGATGTGAAATGTTCCCTCTTTACTTCTCTGCTTAGAGAACATTCAAATGTGTTACATGGAAACTAAGTTTGGAAAAGCATCAGTAGATTAAAGCTGTAATTAATATTTGGGTTTAGCGCTGAAAGTTACTCTAACCCCCTGTTGTTAGATGATAAAACAGAAAATATCACAGGTTTTGTAAACAGCTTAAAATACAGGTGATAAGCTTTCAGGTTTAACATAACTCAGATGCCAGCTGTGTTAGAAAAGGCGAGCGGAACCTCACCTCGCCAGAGACTATCTTTAAAAACACACTATAGCTTCAAACACTTACTATCACTATCACTAACACTTCCTCATTTATACTTCACGTCTGCTTCTGTACATTACAGATTTAAATCACACTATAGTCAGTGGTTTTTTTTTAAAAAAAAAGGATGTGTTAAAAGGGATGATCAGATTGTCTCACGTGTTTTATTTTTTTTGTTTTTTGGATGATGATTTGTTTTGTACCCAAATGGAACATGTTAAGAAATTACACCCTATAATCCTACTGTACAAAAGCTTGTATTTTACACGTAGAAAACTCACATTAAGCCAAAATGTGTTCTCCAACCGCCTGTTATTGCAATAGAGAGGTCTGAGATGGTTGTCTTGAATCCTGGGGGATTCTGAAGGAACTCGACAGAAGGCTCTGGTAAGTCACATTTTACTATGGTGATGCTAGAACGCAAAGGGAGAGCAGAGACAAACCAGAGGTTACAAAGCTGAGGAATATCAGTCATGTGAGTGAAATAAAGACTCCTGCTGGCTAACATGCATGTGCTGAAATTTTCATAACAAATGCTGATTCCTTCTATAGAGGATATTTTAGATTCTTAGATTTTGTACTTGTAGAACATGGAATGCAATCCTACCTTGTTAGAGTGTAGTCAACGTCCCCGAATATGATGTGAACACTGCCGGTGATGTCAGGGAAAGTGATTGTACTCAACCTTTCCTGAATCCAGTCTGCAGCTGCATGCTTCCCTGGGACAAACAGCACTTGCATAAAATTTCAGTTGTTGTGAATAAAACGGATCATTTATTAACAGACTTGTGTTTACACAACCTTAACAGCTAAGTGAAAACAAGCGCCGATCCAACATGTCCTTACCGTACTGAAGCCCCTTGTTGGTCAGGACAACTTGCACTGCAGGATTTTCTCCACAAACGCAGGAGAGGAGGCTGAGCACTACTGTCACAGATAGAAGCATTTTCCTCTGCCGTTTGTGGTGCAAACAAACAGTGCTGCTGTCAAAGACATTTACATTTTGGTGTGGGAAAGTAAACTCTTAACTCAAACGTGCACAGCAAACCTGTTGAGATAAATCACACAGGTATCATACCTGAAATGCGGGATGAACTTGCCAAATTCAGCTCTTCAGAGTTGCTCAGCATGTGCAAACATGTCGCCTCAGCCTCTCCGTGCTGTTTTTCTTCTTTAATTTCCTGTGTCACTGAGAAGTGAAACTCACAGACATCTAACAATACCCCAGGCCCCTCCTGCAGTCGTTCTCTGTTTATGTCGGTGTGACAAAGAGGAAGCAGTTGTTTGATTCTGCCCTGTCTGCATTGAACACATGGGTGGTATCACTTCTAAGAAAACCAATTTAGTTAAGCCAAATAGGACTGATGAGCAGAAAGAAAATTTCCCCTCCATCTGCACTGGAAGCACAGCAGCCATAACCAGTAATTTTTGGAGGTAGATTAAAAGTATTCTTTAAAAAAAAAAGTCACTGTACCAACATCCTCATTCTCAGAATAAATGCAAATCATAGCTGTATGCTTATAAAAGGAAGTGAAATTTATCTGTTTACTTTTAGATTATTTAACTTTTTTAAAAGTTAAACAGCAATTGTGCTCAGATTGATCACATCTACAATAGGATTAATAACAAATGTGCTATGTTTTCCCACTGTTTGCCACTTGCAGTTTTATAGGTTTATGCTGTCTGTCATGAACTGATTATACTGGAAAATGTAGAAATGTACCTCCACCCCACTTTCAGTGCCTCCACTTCACATTGTGAAAAGGCGAAGTGGCAACAACTTATTCTTAATGAGGAAGTTTAGCAGAGGTTAAGCTAAATAAAGAAGAGAAAAGGTAAGAAAAGATTGAAATCACCAGCCATAAAATATCTCATTTATTTATCTCTTGATTCAACAAATACTCTTTTGTCTCACATACCATGATTAGTTCCATTAATTCACAACTGACAAGTTCAATAGGAACAGAATATTATCAGACATTTTTTTTTTGTTCTCCATATATAACACAGTTAGGACCCACTTGCTTGCACTTGAATTCACGTCATCCAGAATGACACTTGAAACACCAAGAAAACAAACAGCAAGGACTACTATAGGCATAAAAATGAAAAGAAACAACAAAAAAAGAAACACAAAACCAAAAACCGACTGGAAAAAAAATCATTCTGTTCAAACCACTACACACAAGTTATTCATGGTTTATGGTGCACCATCTGATCGGATGGGTGCTTTAGTCTTGTATTTTCTCTGAAGTGGGGGGATACTGATATCTAGCAGTTCAACAAACCAGCAAGAACATAATCACTCCATTGTTTTTCCACATATTTCATTCCCCAGATATAAACACTACACGCACACAGTTAGACCCGTGTCGGGCTTTTTAACTGGATCTTTGCATGAAGACTGACACTTGACAGGCTTTTTAAAATGCCTGCATATTCATTCACCCCCTATCATGCAGGAGGTTGTGTTCCTCTGTCCAGTTAAAGAAACACGTTTTCTGGAATGAGTAGACTACTTTACACTATGACTGTAGAGTTTATTATTGCACATTATCACGAAGGCAAAAATAATAAAATAAAAAAAGATGTACATTTCACACAAATAATCCTCGTCAAGTGATTATGCCAAGTCCTCAGTGCGGTGTTTTCGTCAGGAGTGCGTTATTTTAGGACAATTGCCCTTCACAGGCCCTCTCTGAAGTTCTCAGTCATGGATGTCATACCTGTACGCCTCTATGAGACCTTCAATGGAATGGATGAAGCCAGATATGGCACATATGCCCCCAATGATGAAAATGGAAACGTCGAAGAAGACGTGGTGCCACAGGAGGTTTCTCCATTGGAGCTTTAGGTGGAAGAGGCTTGGCAAGAGGAAGCACAGGCCAGCACCGGTGAGGCTCCCAGTTAAGCCCATAAGAAGGGCGAAATGGGGGACAAAGACAGCCATAAGCAAGGTAAAGACCACCAGGGCGACTCTGAGGCCCAGGCCCCATGATTTCAACTGCCCTCCGGGGCCGTAGCAGTCTGGAAAGAGGGCTCTCCCGCCATCCTGGAACAAAGATTTCTCTAGAACTTCAACTGCGGCGAAGAACGGCAGAGGGTAAGAAAGCAACGCCTTGGAGACGAGGAAGAGATTCACCACAGCCCGGATCGTTGAAGGCAGGTTATCCGTAATGACCTCTTTGGTGGCATCTGCCCATGTCAAGTAGGCCACCAGGGCGAAGAGGCCCTTGAGGACGCAGGCCGCAATGTGAGTCCAGTCCATCATGCAGTGGAACTCACTGGGCTTCTGCATGTTTCCCTCCAGCGATGGGAGGAAGATCTGGGAGGTGTAGCTGAACACGATGATGCCGATGGAAATGGGGAATTTTTTCACATCGATGTAAAACTTGACCTTCTCCCAGGCCCACTCTCGAGCCCTGGAGAGGCAGTAGGCAATCACCAGGATGTTGATGACGAAGTGGGCCAGCGTGCAGAGCAAGCTGAACTTGGACACGGCCTTGAGGTTCTTCAGGAACGCGCATGGCAGGAGCGCGGCCGTGGCCACCACAGACCAGGCTTTCTGTGAAACCGGAAACCCCGGGAAGCTGTTGTACATCAGGTTTCCGCTGACCACCACGTAAAGAATGCACGTCATGACCAGCTCGATGATCTGAGCCACGTTCACGACGTGGCCGCCCAGGGCCGGGAAGCGGGGCGCGCAGCAGGCGTTCGCGATGTCCACGTAAGAGTCCCTCACGCGCACTTTAATGCCGTCCTCGTTCTCTTCGTACAGACACGCGATGAGGATTTTGCCAGTGTAGCAGCACACCACAGCCGCGAAGATGATTAGGAAGAGGCCGAGGTAGCCGCCGTGGAGGATGGCGTACGGCAGGCCGAGGACAAACATGCCCTGCGGAAAGAGAAGCGCAGTTAAGTGGTAATGGACGAGACCCACATCGCAGTGACAGGCCGAGCTAACCCAGGCATGCAAGGACCAGCTCGTCTTATATAATAACAGCCTAAATTTATATTTAAAAATAACGCAACAGGAAAAATTGTCACCACGGATTATTTTAAATTAAACTGCAATAATATGTCCGATACCTGATCTGTACTAAATAATAGATCGAATTAAAGCGTTTAAGGAAAATTCCAAAACGAATTTTCAAATTCATTTGATTGAGCTTTTTAATTTGATGGAGGCTCTGATAAGCACGTGGGTGCTATTCAGCCTCCAGGCTATCAAAGTCAAGCAGATCCCGCCTGCAGCTCCACTGATAAAAAGATTTGAATAAATACATTTTAAGACCCACTCACTGCAACGGATTTACGCTCAAACCAATTCGAGGTGAAGCCAAAGCTTGGATCTAACTGATAAAATGTAGCTTAACGGGCCCTTTACATTTGAAACCTTTTATAGTTTCATCGCACAAAATTAAAGGTGACTAACTCTAATTTTGGCTTGTGTGGAATTATTTGCATCCCATGAGCATCATCCTATTTTCCAGCTTAAATATTAAATGTGAAAATATGAAGTCTTCAAGGTGACTTTATGTGCGGTTGCAGGCCTAATATGGCCGTGCAGCACATGGTACTTTTGCACTCACGCGTGCAGGATGACAGTAATCATGGCCTACCTGAATGGCGTTGGTGACGTTCCAGCCAGCTTCCCATGACGTGATTTTTGGCTTGTCTTCTTCCAGAGAGCCTGCTGTCTTCAGGGACGAGGGCCTCGGCCCGGTGCCGTCTCTCTGGTAGTGGCTGTCTCCCTCCAGCTCCCCATCTCCCTCCATCTGCCCCCCTTCTTCTTCTCCTTGAAGGACATCCATCTGCATACCTTGCCTGTAGTCATAATCCAAGTCGTCGCACTCCGCGAAACCCAAACCCTCCTCGTCCGTGGCGGCCTGGAAGCCCAGTCTGGCGAACACCCCACTGACCTTGGCCTGAGATTTGTTGGACACCGTGTGGGCCGCATTGGTCAGTTTGTTGGTGAGCTTGTGTCGGATTAGGTGAGCCATCTCTTTCCGAAAGAAAATCCGTTCTACAGTTAAATAGGACGCGTAAAAAGCGCAGATTCAGGTGTATGCAGGGCAATTTCTTTGATTGTTTTACTTTTTTTACCCGCTACAGTGAAACCATGCCTGTTGCCTCTTCGATGTGACTGCAAAATAAACTAACCAGCATTCTAACGGCTGCCTAACCGATTTACTCAAAGCTTAAAAAATATCCTCAGCTGCTTTTCTTGGCTTGTTTATCCATATTACCTCCCTTAATAAAAACACTCCTTGGCATCTGCCTCCACGAAGAAGCGCCTGAGATCAGACACAAAACGAAAAAATATTTCCATTCGTCGTTAAAAATGTCAATTTTGCATTTTTTCCTCCCCACATACACAAAGCAATCCTCTCAGTTTGGAGTCTTGTAGGCGACAACGTGAGCGCAGGAATCTCCGCATCACCCAGAGAGGGAGAGAGGGAGCGAGAGGGGCGTGCACGTGTCCGCACAGAGTGCCAGTGTAAGGCTCGCGCGCAGCGGAACCGTCACGGGTGGCGTGGAGAGACATAGATAGAGAGAGATCTCATCTGGGGTTGACCGACCGAACGATCACGAAAATAAAAGCGTTCAGGCCATTTAAATACATCAGTGTCACAGAAGTGCGTCTGACATCACGCATGAATGAAAACACCAGACATTTCACCTGCTCATCCTGTCAACAGGTCCACGGACACCGATACCAACAAACGGCGGGTGTGATGTGATGAAACAAACCTCCACCCTTTATCCAAACCTGCTGCTGTGTGGCTGTGTAAAAATAACTGAACTGGAAAGGCTATTTTTGAGTTTCCGAGTGCTCGTCTGGACGTCTGGAATACCTCAAATACGCCGATATGACAAATAAACAATGTCGTCTACAAAGGCGTGAATAATCGCGATATTCTTCTTTAAAAAGGAAAATTAAATAAAAAAAATTCTCTTCCAACACTTGAAATCTATCCTAATTTTGTGAAATGAAGCACGATGACTGCGCCATATCTCGCTATATCAATCGACACAGCGCACAGCGAATTTTCTCTGTTTTCTGTAAAAGACAAAAGGCCCCAGCGTGCCACCTTTAAAAATTTTTATGTTCCTACATAAAACATGTTTTGTTAACAACAAAAAATATCGATGAATATTACACATTTCCATGTGTAATATTTTATGTAATGAAAACAGAAGAGGTGAGAGAAACGAAGCATGTTAATTTGAGGCAAATATTGAAATGAGTCAAACTTAAATTTATCTCAGGGTTTATTTGTGTGTTACGTGCACGCAAACAGCAACAGACTTTGCGTTTCCTGCCAGCAGCTCTACTCCAGATGAGCGTGATCAGCAGGTTGGGGGAAGGATGCAACTCGTTGCGCATCCTGCTGCAGGCCAGTTGCTGAATGCGCACCACGGACAGTTCCGAGGACAGCTCCGCGGACAGCTCCACAGTCACACAGAAAATATGTACCAAAGAAGCAGTCGTTAAAATGCAACACAAAACGGGCAACATCGAATCTATACAATAATTATTTTCTCTCGTTGAGCTGCTTTCATCTAAAGACGAGATTGAAAATCTCAGTTTAAGGGAATATTTCTTCTCCACCTCAGATGTGATCAAGCGCCCTTAGGCGACTGTTGTTGTGATTTGGCGCTGTATAAATAAAATTGAATTGAATTGAATCCTTGCGAATACGAAGCATCTCATTTGTCCCTCCGTAATTTGCTGTGACAAGACAGCAAAACTGTCATCACATTTTTGCCTCTGTGGCAAAAACGTAGCGCTCCGTGGCAGGAAGGCTGAAAAATACAGACATTCTCCCTGAGCAGTGATTTTTGAGCTTCTAAAATATGAACAATCTTTGTGACGCCTGTTTACAACTGTGATTAAATTGATTGCAATTGTGATGATCTGAAAAGAACAAACCATTGCGAAACACAGGCCCAAATGTTTTAACGAGCATCATTACAAGAAAAAAAAACAAAAAACGGGCGAGAGATCTAAATTTAGAAACGAGCCAGAGGACAGTAAAAGTTCCGCATATTTTCATGCTTGGCTTGAGCTGCTTTGCCAGCTGCTATTTGTGTTCAGGCCAACACAGTTTTTGTTAGTGAGTGTGTGTCATCATGTCTGAGTGTGTGTGTGTGTAGGACGGTGAGGAGCTGGGATGAGACCTTGAGGCGCTTCTCCCTCCCCCATGACACGCGCAGTCCCCGGGCTAACGCCGGGACAGGATCGCTGCAAATGTCACACACACGGGCGCGCACACGACTGCAAACACGCAGCTCTGGTACATTCAGCTCCATCCGACATAAAAACTCGCTGCTTCCACTCGAAAATAATATCAGTAACAGTGAAACAGATTAAAAAGGGAAATAAAAGTGATAAAATAAAAGCCCGGATTAAATCCTGTCGAACAGAATAGATTTATATTTCGCTTCCCCTTGAAGAAAATAAATCGATTTTCAGTTTGACTTTTTTTTTCTTTCAAACTGAGCTACTTTAGCACTGGCTTCTGGGGCGAGCAGTTTAGCTTCCAGGCTACAAAGAGAAGGATTAATTCAGACTCCGTGTGTGTGTGTGTGTGTGTGTGTGTGTGTGTGTGTAGGCCTGAAATAGGAGAGGCTCACAGCCCCGTCTAACAGCCGTGCAGTGCTGACTGGGAGCAATAATCTCTGATAGTTGCCATGGCCACAGTAATTGGACAGGGTGTGCGCGCGTGTGCTTTGAGATTTCGGAGAAAAGAGTTTTTGTTTCAGCACCGGTCGGGTTTTTTTTTTCTGTCTGAAGGCTTAAATCGAACCTTTCCCTTCATTAATGTATAAATTAAAGCTGCACTGTTGAGAAACAAACAGACATTTTTATATGCAGCTGCATAAACCCATATCAAGCAACACCGATGCACTGATTAGTTAAATAGAAATCATAAAATAGAGGGGGAAAAAAATCAGAAATAAACACAAAAAAATCATGAATATTATTAATATGTGACTGTAAATATATTTTATTGTAAATCCAGTGTCTCACATGTTGTTTCGAGTCCACCTCGGGTAAGTAGAGGAGTGAGGGAATGTAGGCAGTGGATCAAACCACTGTGAGGCAGTGCATTTTATTTTATTTTGTAACATTGTGGATTTCATTGCTCACAATGATGATTTGCAGCAATGGAGGCGAAAAATACAGTTTCACTGTTTGTGTTTTGGGGTTTTTTTTGTCCCCCCCAAAAGTCGGATCTTGTTCCCTTCTATGACTGTAATTTCTGCACATGGCTCCACTAAAAATTACATTCATTACTACTTGATTTTGTTACACACCTCACTTAAACCCCAGCAACTCACTCATGCTTATGTCAAGGTTTTTATTCTACAATGACACACTGGCAGATTCGTCTGAAAGAACAGAGTTTGCTGCAGTTATTCGACCACACTATTTGTGTATCTATGAAGCGCCTTGAGGCGACTTATGTTGTGATTTGGCGCTATATAAATAAAATTGAATTGAATTGAATATTTTGGCCTGTGTGGAAATACAAAGTTGGATGGGCCTATCGTGACTAATTCTGGTGGCTGTGAATGGACAGGTGCTTTTCAGGGCGGGGTTTGTGAATGAGCACGTCCTTCTACAGCTTTGCTCAACCGGATGAGAAGTTGGATTAGCCAGGCTAGTGAGAACACCTGTATGGCTGGAAGGCCCAAACGTGTATTATTTTTCTTAAATACCCAGCGGATGAAATAACCAATAACAAATTAAAATTTTAGAAATACCTTTTTTCACAGTCTCTCTCTCTCATACACACATATCTGATGCATGGATAGTGACAGGTGCACAAACACATTCATCACTCTGTGGCCCAAAAAGATCTGCTAGGCTTACAGGGCCAGGCACTGAAGAGAGCGGTAGTGACAAACCCTGTGTGTGTGTGTGTTTTGGTATGTGATGAGAGAGAGAGACAGAGAGACAAAGGAGTGCAGTTTACTGTGTATGCGTCTCAGCGTGTGTGCTTGAATGCGCAGACGTGACAGGGCGCAGAGGAGAGTCACAGAGGTTGCAGCGTGCCTCTGCTATATCAGAAGTGTTCAGAGTCAGAGTCGTTACATAAACTGGTCTCCCTTCCTGCTTTCTTCGTTTCTTAACACTACCACAAACGCAGCAGTTACTGACAGTATTATCTGATTTTCTCTAATCGCAGTAATTCTTTCCCAAACCTTATCCTCAGCCGAATCTTATCCCAACCTTAAACCGAGTTTTCAATCAGAAATCTAGTTACATTACATTTGATTTGATCTCAAAATACGCGAAGACACATGACTCTGTCCAAACCAGTGCAAACGAACATTTTTAAATACTGTAGTAATTTAAAATGTATATACTACATTCTGTAGTATGGATTATAAACCATCCAACTAGGGGTTCATTGGAAATCACTGAAAATGTGTGTGTGTGATCAAATGATCAGTTAAACAGGTCTGTAAAATGACGGTTTTCAGCGAGTAACACTCGAATTTAAAAAAGAAAAGAAAAGAGAAAAAAGAAAAAAAAGAAAAAACAAATGAGGAAAAATGCACTTATTGGCTTTGGCACTGCTGCAGGCTTCTTAATTGTGCTCCTGCCATAAATGACACAAACCTAAACAAACGACCAAGGATGGTTAAAGCTGCCTCCTCAATTACAAAAAGAAAAGCGATAAAAGGAGGGATGTCTCCTAATTCCGTGCTGATGTGGGCCAAAAGAAAGTTCTGTGTTGCCATGACAACGGAATTAAAATGAGTTCAGAATGCTGTGACTCACGGTCACACACTTAATCCACACTGACGGATGTTTTTCCTCCCAAAACTGTGTGCGGGGGAAAAAAAAACAAAAATATTCTGAAGGAGAAACTGTAGTCACGTCCTGCTGTAAGGAGGTGAAGCCCTGCCCATTACCCACTACCCACTGACTAACTGCATCTCATCATAGTGAGACTTATCGTCGCTGATAAATCACCGATGTATTCATAAACATTTTTAATGAAACAGGACCTTTATAACACGCCCCCTCTCTTTCAGTGGGGACTGTCTGTTCATTCTTCCACAAAATGGAGGCTGCCTGGCATCACGCGTGGCACTCCCATAGTGCTTGTAGCCTATCAGTTGCCCCCTCCTCATCACTGCTGCCTGGATGACAAGCACAACAAGCATAAAGCTGCAAGCGCTGTGCACAGACAGCAGCACAAAGTCACGTATCGCCTCCTAGGAGGAATGGACGCCAGTGTGTGTGTGTGTGTGTGTGTGTGTGTGTGTGTGTGTGTGTGTGTGTGTGTGTGTGTGTGTGTGTGTTTTTGAAAGGACAGAATGTAGGAAGGGGATGAATTTTTCTCTGTGTGTGGATAGTATGGATGCGGTTGTGTGTGTTGTGTGTGTTTGTGTCTTACCAGTGGTATGTAGTCATGTGTGTGTGTGTGTGTCTGAGAGGGTGATGTGACCCAGATCTGCTTATTAGCATCAGGAGGAAGGGGGCGGCAGTCACTTAGAGCTTTGTGCCTGAGCAGTGAACTGTGCTCGTGCTTTAGTGACACGCCATCATACTGTAACCCCCCCCCCCCACCTCTCTCTCTCTCTCTCTCTCTCTCTCACACACACACACACACACACACACACACACACACACACCTTTATCTTCCTCCCCAACGTGTCTCTGCTATCCAGGAAATAATGCTGCCCCCAAAAAACATGTTATCTGATTATCTGTATAAGTGTCCGTTTATTTGAGAGAAAAGCTAAATAAAAAGTGTATCATAATCATAATAATAATAATAATAATAATAATCAGCAGAGCTCCTTTGCTGGATTTGCACAATACTGGCCCTTCAGTCTTGTATTTCAGTCTTCAGTATTTTAATGGTTTAACTGAGTGTGTTTGCCTTTTGTGTGCATTCGCTGTGTTTCAGTTTCACAGGATGTGAAGTAGATGAAGTGTACATTTGCACATGGTGGGCATAATGGTTATAAAAACAAAGAATAAGAAACTGCAAGAAGAAAAGATGAAGATAAAGAAACGATTCTTCCATTTTAATACTTGACATAACATCTTTTTTTGCATCTCGTGTCTCATTTTTTGCCACAGTGGGTTCCATTTCCATTAAGATAATGCAGCGGATGGCTGATCTGAATGGAAGCCGACTGGGACGTACAGTAGCTCTCATGTGCAGGTGCCCCACATATCCAGCTGAGGCTTTGCCTGGTCAGCTGAGAGTAACAGGATGGCAGACGGAAACAATCCAGGAATTTTACTGGTGAAATAACAGATTGAATGGCTTCAGCTTATACTGCGTGTGTAAAAAATAAAACAAAACAACAATTGTAACATGCATTTTAGTTTGCACACAGACTGAAATGGCTCCAGTGGTTAGAGCCAGAGCTTCAGACTAGAGGGAAAAATCTTGTGAAAGGCAATTATATTATTCTAGAGAGGAGTTAATATTCTTGTATTACGAGATTGAAGATATAGACTTACCAAAAAAAATCTGTATGTTTAATAACAGATCTAATCCGAGAATCTGGCTATAATAACTCAAATATGAACTATGAATGAAAATATGAGCACATAAATTACCCTCACACGGTGACATACGACCTCTAGTGGTGAAAGGCAGGTATATTTATGTCACTTTTTCTATAAATGTGGATACAAATCGTGGTAATGTGCGTCTCTTTCTGCCCCTGCGTTCCAGCACAAGTTTCCAACATTAGAACATTTTAAACATCTACGATTGTCTGCTACCACATTCCCACACATTTTACCCTCTGTTTTTCGGGACCCATTTCCAAGGGCGTAGATTTGGTTTTGGCATTGTTGGGAACGGATGATTCAACCACCGAACCCTGTCCTGTTTCTCTCTCTCTCCCCCCCCCCCCCCCCCCCTTCTTGATAAAAAAAGGAGAATATACTTGCGTACATATGCTACTCTACATGCTTTTAAACCATTTAATTTATATTTATATAATTTATATAACCATTTATATGTGAATATATAATGTTGAATTACTATTAAACAAATGACTAAGTAATTTAGATTTTAGTTTATTTCAGCCATATTCCATATAAATCAGGTAAAAATAAATAAATAAATAGAGTCATGACAATAAAAGAATATGACTTTAAGAACTTAACAACATTACTTCAGTTATACTGCACCAACATCTCTTACACATTAGCACTAAGGGAACACTGAATGACCTGCTGGTTTTTGTCCATAAAACCACCAGGTCTCTCAGCAGAATTACGCAACATTTTAGCCACACTATTGCCCCGATCAAATCAGTGAGCTGGGATTTTTTATTCTGAACATGAACTACTGTTACAGCAACAGACATGGACTACTGGTGCCCCACACAACAACTCAATGTCCACTATGTGAAGGAGGCAAACACATGCCTGCTCCTCTCGTTAACTGAGATAAACTGCTGGCATACTTGTTTTACATCTATACTGTTCAGTCTCTCCTGGTGGACATGGCATACAGCAGCATTGTTTAATCTCATTTGAGTCATTGTTAACTTTAGCCATGCTTTTAGTCTTCTGAGAGCACTGAAGCTTCTTTAGCTTCAGTGCTCTCAGTCTCAGTACATGCGTTTTATCCTCAGATTAAAATTATTATTATGTGCTTGATGTGCCTCACCTTTGGCCCTGGCTCTTCCCCTCTGACTGCACTAGGACATACTGCCACCTGATAAAATAACACATTGATTCACCTGACAAATAGGACATACATGACAATAAGAGTAAAATGTGTAGCTGCTTCAGTGTTTCTGTCAATTTGTGCAGATCTTGACTCATCAGTAATGTTTGTACGGTGAGTGCATTTTTAAAACAATTTGTGCAAGCTGCACTACAAGGTGGAATATTTGACTACCTCATGATATTTTGTCTCAAAAATATGAATATGTCAGTACCACTAGGAGGAAATTATTGTGTCACCAACATTTTAACATTAGACATATAATTTTAACAGCCTCTGTAAACTAATATCCTGGCTTGCTCGAGGCTGCCGTTTTCCCCAGACAGTTTCAATCAAAATTAGAAATGAGACTGAGAGAACTAATAGTGCTGCATGTTGTGCAGTTAGTTTCCAAAACACGTTATTCATGGTTACATACAATTTTAGACTGATGTGGGCCAAACCCTAGCATAGCCTGTAACGTTATTATGACGGACACATTTTATGAGTGAACTTGACTTTAAGTGACTTACAGGTTTCTTTGAAAATAACTTTCTTATACCCAGGTTCTTCCTTTTTGCTGCCATCCTCCTCTCTTCCTCCAGGTTCTCGCAGCGCAGGCTTGGCGCTGCTAAAACTAAACAGAGCTCCCTGAAAGGCACAGCCAATCACATTGGCCATATTTGTCACATGCGGTAGGACTCCAGTGGAGGACGTAATTTAACTCTTTCTGCACCGCTGGGTGAATGAGACGTTGACAGATCGTTTTTTCTTTCTGTCTGGCTTGTTTTTCTTTACTCGAAGAGATCAAATTATTGGTGGGGACAATTCAATAATCGCCGGATATTGGTGAGGACATATCCCTTCCGTCCATGCCAAATCTACGCCCTTGCCCATTTCTCATTCCCAGCTGGAAATTAGGGATGGGACATAACAAATACAGCTTTACATATGCGGATTATTATCAATGATGAGGTCAAAAAGACTCTCCGCTCAGGGAGCATCGGTTACATTAGAAGACAGGACGTTTTGGAAGATGATGAAACGTTTCAGAACATGATCCCTTTTGGCTTTATTGGACAGGACAGTGCTGACAGGAGACAGGAGGGTGGGGAGAGAGCAAACGCGGGATGACATACAAGAAATGGCTAATAGATCTAATAGTAACAGAAGAGAAGACCTGTAGAGTGTGTGGACCCAAGAGGGATTGGAGGACACAGTAGACATAAAGTTAAAAATGCAACACAGAGAGCAAAATTGTGCAGTCTAAACCCGAAAACGTTAGCAGAACTTAAAAAATAATGCAAAAGATTGCCTCAGTTGCATTCGGTACTGCTAAATTTAAAAGCTTAAGTAGATTCGTTCAGTTCAACAGCATTTTCTTGGCCTTCACCAAAAACGCACTGCACTATTATATTCAAGAAATATTAAAATAATTCTCTCAAAAAGAATATAAAATGCTAAAGACATGATATGTACTTTTGAATATCTCAGTTGCAGATTTGATTAATCAAACTGTAAACTGTTAAAACTGTAAAATTCTAAATTGTACATATACCACTGTCCTGGTTCTGTTGTTGTTAACGTTTATATTCCAAACAATGACTATCAGAAATTTCTTGTAGTCCAGTTATTGCATCAAAAAATGATATAAAACAACAGCCCAAAACAAAACTAGACACTGTGCTCTGATACAGTTATCCAGACTCTTGAGTTTCTAAGTTAGGGAACAGTTGACCAGCTCCAGACTTCTGTACTCTAAATGAATACAGTGTTATTCAGTCCTTTGCTAATAACTGAAGTAGCAGATGTAGAGCATAGATCACTCTAAATACTACCAAGAAGTTCATCAGCAGTTCTTGCGAGGTCACTTTAAAGGATTTCAAAAAGGAAGGAAGGAAGTCACATGATAGCGTGAGGCAAGGTCTCACCCGAAACCTCTGCTGATAATGATCCACACCCCTTTTCACACCTTGGCTCATGTCATGAGGCACATGGTCAATAGTGGGTCAATGACCATCTTAAGGGACAACTCCCACTAGGGCTTAAATACCTGGGAATCTCCATTATTTGTTCTTAGAGCTGAAGAAGCTGTTTGGATGAGAGGTGAAAATTCTTCAAGAAACTCAAAGAAGTCCAGTTTCTTTCCAAGCTCCTTAGATTACTGTGACCTGGAACTGAGAACCTACACAGATGTGATGGGTCTTGGTGTTTACCATACAGCTCTCTGAAACTCTATACGGGGTCTTTTTTGTAGATAAAATAACTGCATTTCAAAAATAAATTGGTGATCAGGAATTAAAAATAATTTAAATGTTTTAATTGTATTTTGTTTAAATTAGCTAGACCAGCCGTTTTCAAAGTTAAGAGTGCTGGGGCTCACCCAATCTTAAATCTTCACTCTAAAAAGAAATACAAGAAAACGTGATGAATTTACTTGAACATTTTATTCAAAATATATAACTAATATAGGGTTTTGGCTATAAATTGCTCATACTACCCAGTCATATACACAGTTTTAAGGCTAAAGTGTGACCCACCTGCCACTGGGACACGAACTTCGAAACAAGAGCAGTAAAGAAGAGTAAAGAGTAATATCGCAAACTAACCACGGCCTATTCTCAGATTTAATTAACTTTGTATATAAATACAATGGATAGATGGAATGTAACTGTACATAAATGGGGCCCACCTGCAGTACCTTGCTAGCCCACCAGGGGGGTCGTCTCATATTTAGGGAATCACTTAGCTGGAATATTAGTCTTATGCTTATGCTTTTCTCCATTCGGATTTGTCATGTATAGTGTGCGTGTGTGTGTGTGTTTTAATCAATGTTTGTTTCCAGTATTGCTAAAATCACACACATCAAGGTTATATGATAAAAGTGATTTAAAAATCTGTCAGGAACTGTAAATCTGCGACACCGAGCCTCCAGTCGGCTGTATTTTGCAGTTACACATTTTCAAAATGGCTTCCAAAGAAGGACCGGTGTGTCAGATTTTCTCGTTCCAGGACTGGAAAGCCTCCCCTGATCCAATTCTTGAGCTCCCCGTACAGTATCTGACCCATACACCCTCTCCTATAGTGATAGATAACGGCTCCTTCCAGACCCGGGCCGGCTGGGCGGCTCCGGGGGCCGAGCTCGACCCTCCGCGGCTCCTGTTCAAGTCTGTGGCGGCGCGAAGCAGAGGCGCTGCCCGCAGTGAGACCCAGATCGGTAACGACATCCCCAATTTGGAGCCGCTGCGGTGGCTGCTGAAGAGCCAGTTTGACCGAAACGTGGTGGTCAACTTTGAAATCCAAGAGCTCATCTTCGACTATGTGTTTACACACCTGGGCATCACGTCAGAGGTGAGCGGAAGTTAAATCAGTCATTTGTAAGTGAAACGTTGGTCGGTTTGAAGGTTTTGTATCTGGAGTTCAGGATTAATTGAACAACTTAACTCCCGGGATATTTTCTGCTAGCTGTTTATAGTCATGTAAGTCACCTGGACACCCAGACAATACATCAACACCACTTTATTATTATTATTATTATTTTTGCAGGGTAGTGTGGATCACCCCATTGTGCTGACAGAGGCGCCCTGCAACCCACTGCACTGCCGCCAGATGATGTCAGAGCTGCTTTTTGAGTGCTACAGCGTCCCATACGTCTCCTATGGTGTGGATTCCTTGTACAGTTTCTACCACAATAACAATCAAAGGAAGCTCCAGTCACCACACACGGGAATCATTCTGTCCTCAGGTTACCACTGCTCACACATCCTGCCGGTTATTAATGGCAGGTGAGGATCAACATGCACAAACGAATGATTTATATACCGCTTTTACCGTTTGCTCTGTTTTCCTGATTTTTATCACACACCGTAGTTTTAGTTCTTATCTGGTTTTTGTTCGAGGTTGGATGCTGTGAATTGTAAGCGTGTGAATGTGGCTGGGAGTCAGGCAGCGTCCTACCTGCAGCGCCTCCTGCAGCTGAAATACCCAGGTCACCTTGCTGCCATCACACTCAGCCGCATGGAGGAGCTGCTGCATGAGCACAGCTACACTGCTGTGGATTATCATGAAGGTACAAATATATCCATGGACATGTAACTACGCATTTGTTTTTTTTATGGGACAGCAATTAAATGCTTTAGATTTATGATAGCTGAAGAATATTTTAGTAACATCGGTAGATTGCACACAGTGAGTTCCTCCTCAGAACTACTAGAGAAACAGATGACTGTGAATAAAAGGAGTGAGGAGTCAGCACAGAGGTGCATGCATGTGCTCTCTCCTCCCCTTGACTTTGCATTTCCTCTATGCTGTGTTTTCCGCAGAGCTGGAAAAGTGGCGCAGCCCAGAGTTTTATGAGCGGGAAGTTCACCGTATGCAGCTTCCGTTTTCGAGTAAGGTGCCGGGCGGCTGTGTGAGTGTAGAGGAGCGGCAAGAGAGACGAGCTCAGCAACTTCGACGACTTCAAGAGATTAATGCTCGCCGCCGAGAGGAGAAGCTGCAGCAGGACCAAGAGAGGCTGGACAGACTCTTAGCAGTACAGGCAAGGACCTTATTGGACCTTTTAAAGTTCACAAGCACAAGAGTTGTCTCTCTGATGGCGGATTCCTGTCTTATCAGTTAGCCTGTTTGTTTCTCTCATCTTTTTCCATTTTTTTAAACGCCTACCTTTCTATATTTCAATGGAACTGTCATCAGGAGGTTTGGATCTTGTTTTTAGGCCGGTACATGCATGCATACTTATAGTAGTTGTAACGGTAGTGCAGTGTTGACAAACAACATGATTTCTAACATAGCACCTGATTGGCAGATAAAATTTAATTAATTTAATGCACTTCCACTGGGATTGCGGGAATCATTTGCAACACTATGGGTGACCAAGCAAGAGCGAAAGAGAGTCGCAGAAAAGAAATGCATAATTTATATGTTGGCAGTTACACTGCGAGTCAAAGACGATTGATTGATTGTTCCAGCTGAGGACGGAAGACAAGATGGAAATTGGCACTCGGTAATAAACACATAAAACAGTATTTCACCTACTGATCATAGAGTTGTGTGTGTGTGTGTGTGTGTGTGTGTGTGTGTGTGTGTGTGTGTGTGTGTGTGCAGGAGCTGCTGGAGGACGGCCTGCTGGATCAGTTTCACAAGAGTCTGGTGGAGCTTAACATGGATTCAGCCGAGGAGCTGCAGTCGTACATCAACAAATTGCAGCTCGCTGTAGAGCAGGGTAGACAGAAGCTGCTGCACAGTGATGGAGCAGAGGGAAAGGCGGAGGTAGGTGTTCTGCCATCAAGTTTAAAAAATAGAATTCGGTTGTACTGACTTGTTTTTGCATGTGCTGTGCCCACATTTCCAGGCTCTGTGTCTGAATCAGTATTTGGATAAACAAATCTGCAACTGCTTTTTGGTAGAAAACAGTTAATAGAAGAATGCTGAGGATATGACAGTGTTAGCACTGTATCTATAATGAGATGGTTATCTAAATAATAAGAGCTCAAGTTGTCAAATTACAGTGAAAATGACTACAGAGCACAAGTGAAATTGAAATGATCCAATAATTAATTAGGTGTAAATGTCATTATCACGACTGTGCTGCGAGGCTCTACAGCATCTATGCTTGATTGCTGCGGTGGATGTAGTGCTCCTGACACAAAGCCTGAGGCTGTTCTGTGGCTCTGTCAGGTGTCAGAGCTGGAACAGCCGATGGACGAGACAGATGGAGTGGCACTGATGGATTCTGACTTCCCCGAGGACTCGCTGCCAGAAAAACCTGCTAATGTGGTTCAGGTAATGGCACAGGATACCTGAATGTCTCAGAGACATGTAGAGCCTCATTAATGCTGTGCAGGGAAATACCTGCTGCGGTCATGTGTGGCAAAATGTGTAGAAAAACTTCCAGTAGTTTTTGAGCATAACTTTGCTATTGCAACATTTGAAACATGTGGTGGTGTCAGTACTGTCATAACTTCACGTTAATGAAGGAGAACTTTTTTTTCCCCGCTCCTCCTCCTCCAGCCCGTGTTTAACATGGCGGAGTACCACCAGCTCTTTGTGGGGACGGAGCGTCTGCGGTGTCCAGAGATTTTGTTCCAGCCTTCGCTGACTGGAGAGGAGCAGATGGGACTGATGGAGACTCTGCAATATGTTTTGGCCAGGTAATGATGGGATGTAACGGTTGTACACAAAAGCACGAATATGCAGAGAAGTTGTATAAACACATAACCTCATCCTGATGAAGTTATTACAAGGAGCCAGAAAATGCTATGTTATATAAACATTCTTTTATTATTATTTTTTTATTAGTTTTTTACTGATGGTATTTATTTTTTTGTTAATGATGTGAACTTTGATGCTTTAATCACAAATAGGTACACTCCAGAGCAGCAGGAGGCGCTAGTGAGCAATGTATTTCTGACCGGAGGGAACATGCAGTATCCTGGGATGAAAGAGAGGGTAGAGCGAGAACTGCTGGCCATGAGACCCTTCCAGTCACAATTCAAGGTACAGCCTGTGCTCTCCTAAAACGCTGTTATGTTTACTTTGTCAAAAAATCTGAAATCTTTTTTTGATAAGGACAAAAAAATCTAATATAGTTCAAACAGTAACCACAAAAAACAGAAAACAAGAGCTTTCAGGTAGACGTAAAACCCTGGACTTTAAGCTTTTGTGTTTTCTCTGGAAAAAATCTTGAACATAGTAACGGAACGCAAAACGCCACAAAAAGGTTGTATCGTCTCTTTAAAGCACAGGTGTCGAACTCCAGGCCTCGAGGGCCGGTGTCCTGCAGGCTTTAGATGTGTCCTTGATCCAACACAGCTGATTTAAATGGCTAAATTACCTCCTCAATATGTCTTGAAGTTCTCCAGAGGCCTGGTAATGAACTAATCACTTGATTCAGGTGTGTTGACCCAGGGTGATATCTAAAACCTGCAGGAGACCGGCCCTCGAGGCCTGGAGTTCAACACTCCTGCTTTAAAGTCATCAGCTCAAATATTTTTCTAAAGTTCAACATGGGATGTGACATAAATATAAATGATCTAATGTACACTCACCATATACTTTGTTAGGTGCACCTGTTCAACTGCTTGTTAGTGCAAATATCTAATCAGCCAATCACATGGCAGCTACTCGGTGCATGCAGGCACTGAAGTTCAAACCTAGAATTAGAATGGAGAAAAAAAGTTTAAGTGATTTTGAAGATTGTCCCACCCAGCCATCACTAGAGTTTACAGAGAATGGTCTGAAAAATAAAACATATCCAGTGAACGCCCCCACAGCCGACAAATCATGTCATTATGGACCAAACTGTCCTGAGGAATGTTTCCAGCACTTGGTTGAAGAATTAAGGCAGCTCTAAAGGGGAAAACGAATCCAACCCAGTACTAGCAAGGTGTACCTAATAAAGTGTCCAGTGAGTAGCCAGCCATGTAAATAGTGCATATAGTTAGATATGAAGCAACAGAGCTTGTTTCAAAATAAAGAAGTGAGTTATGGGAACCGTTATGGGATAAATGACTCCAGCTAAACTTTCCGGTCCTTTCAGATGTTTTGATTAGTGTTGATATCATCTGAAGGTAACCTAAAACTTCTTCATAGGTGACCATGGCGTCTTGTCCGGCCTTGGATGCCTGGCATGGAGCACGAGGCTGGGCGTTGGAGCACCCTCCTGGAGCAGTGTCGGAGGGATGGATCAGCAGACAGGACTACGAGGAGAAAGGAGGCGAGTATCTGAGCGAGCACTGCGCCTCCAACGCTTTCGTTCCCATGAAGATCGCTAAACCCGCTCGCCCTGCTGAGCCACCCGTTACAATGCAAGCATCTACAGAAGGTCCTGCTGCCATCACCATGGTTACGACAGATCCGACCCCCTCCTCCTCTACTAGTGCTGTTGCTGATGTTACCATGGTTACCACGTGAAGCAAAGCTCTCTGATATCCCCCCCCGACGTGTCCGAAGTTCAGGAATGATTTCAGGATGAAGTGAAGGGTTTCACTTTGTCCTCTTTCGTTCAGCTCGACTCGGATCGTGCTTTTTCAACAACCGCCAGAAAGCTGCTGTCACTCCTGCTGAACGCTTTGGTCTTTGAATTCCAGGCGCTGGGAAAAAACCCCTAAAATGAGCTTGAGAGAGACGGGAAATGCATAACTGTAACTGAATCAGGAGTATTGTACACTGCTGTTCTTGGTGAAATCACAAGAGTTCATATTGAACAGGGATCAAATGAATGTTGTTAAAGGCCAAGAGTATTTTTTTGTATTATTGTGTAAATATAATTTTATTTTGTATGTCTGTGTTTTTAAAAAACAAAACAAAAACATTTCCCCTCTTGGAGACCGTTGTCTGTCTTTTGATTGTCAAAGAAATCTGATATTTCGTGTCTTCTGTCCCTTCTTCTTCTCTCCTTTCTTTTCCTGTTTTCTAGTTAAATGTTCAGTTTGCTGAATGCTCACACACATTCCCTCAAACACCTCTAGTGCTATTTATACATGCAGCTAGCCTTTGTTTTCACTAAAGTTAGGGAAAAGAAACTTTCTTTCATGCCAGCTTTAATTCTTTGTCCTGTAGGTTTTTATCAGAGGAATCCTTTTTGAGCTCTAAGTCACAGATTACAGAAAATCTGACCAGTAATTTGACCCTGGAACATGTAATTACTGTTGTGGGTGTTAAAGTGATTAGAGAGCATGAGACCACATAACATTCTTATTTTGAACTAATGCCCTCAGGAAGACTTCACAGGGCGCCTTTAGGTAGGCAAAAGGTGCACAAGGGATCATTTGTGCCAAAAGCAATTAGCATACTGAGTTATAAGACTCTGTGATGTATTTGTACTGAAGTTTTATGTATGCATTTGTGTGACTGTGGGCTGAGTGCTGCCAGTATTTTTTTTATGAATTGATTTATGACTTGATGACTCACACACAATTTTCTGCTAATGTGGAGAATAAAGTTATTCTGTTCTAAATGCCACCAGAACAATGTAATAAAATATTTTTGGGTAAAAGTAGATGGGCTCTTTAAATGCAAAAATAAATAAATAAATAAAATTGTGTGCTGCAGTATATCGTTCTACCACTAGATGGCACAAATGAACACAAAATCTTACTCTGGCTTCACTATTATTCAGTTACAAGCAGTATTTAGTGTTTTGTACTAATAGTTTATGTAAGTCGACTTATCAGCCAGACTGAAGGAGACATATTCTTACCACAGTTTTAGCATTCTTCCTTTAATGCTAAAACTGATTGGACTTTATTCTCATGGAGTCGTTGGACAGCAGGTGAATCTGGTCTGCTGTTGACAGAGTATACGTCTATACCTCCACACTCATCTGAAAATTTTGAATCTTGTCTGACACACCGTGAGTTGCCTTGGAGGGTGTGTGCATTGCATTGTTTCTCAGTCCTCTGAAGTCTAATAGCATCATGTGGCGTTAAACTGTGCTCAAGGTTCAGAACGTTCTGCTTTTCCCAAAACAACTGTGTGGCGACCCCACTCATAAAATAGCCCCCGGTTTCCACAGCAGGGCTGCACTTGGCTAATCGGAGCCAACACAGGCCAGTGACTGCAGGTTAATTGGCTCAAATGTAACTAGAGGGATTAAAGGGCAAAAACAAGGCAATCTTTTATGTGTGAAAATTAGTAACCAGGATTTATTTCTATGGCTACGCTGCAGTCCAGCCAGGCTTTCCTAATGATTTTGAGGGGAAAAAACCCAGCAGATGTTCTCTACCTTCTCCTTACCATTCAGTGCACAGCATTCACAGCAGGTGAATAATGTCTGACTAAGTTGAGATTCTAAAAAATGCAAAAAACTCTTTAATCCTAACCGTTTTCTGAGGTCAGGATCTCCAGTGGCCTTATTCTTCTCGCTGCTGTGATGCAGTTATTGTACACCCTACACACAGCTGTGATGCACAAGTCAAGCACTGCTGCTGATACTGTAGGTACACCATGCAGATCTTGTGTATTCTTAAACAAGCCTGCTCTGTCTTGCACCCTGTTTGTGCCACCAAGTTGGCCAGTGTCCAATTAGGAGGATTTATTTGTGAGCTCCAGTGTTGTAGGTCAGCAGGAACGCCAGGCAGCTCAGAGCACATGTCACAGTCCTGTTGTAAAGGGGAGGAAAAAATAATGACCTGGAGTTGGAGCTGTGACAGATGCCCAAAAGGTATTATTTTTCTTAATGGATGGCCAATATCAGTTATGTTATTGCTTCTGTGTAAAACTTGTTGTATTGCAGACAGATCCTCAGTGAAATTATCCACTTCCCTGCCAGTTCAAAGTTCAAAGAGGTCTTCATGGTTGCGATATATGTAATAGCCTGTCAGCAGAGTGTCTTGTTGGCATAGTTACGGATGATGTAAACCGGGTTACAGTGAGTCTGGGATGCTTTCTTGCTCCTCCATCTCTCCTCCTGCCTTCTCTCTCGTCAGTCATGGCGTTTTTTTTTAAAACTGTAAACACACATGCAAACATGAAGGTGACTCCAGCTTTAAACCTGCTGATTTAGAGACACGTAATGACTGAAATCATTAAATGAATCTAAAAATATGGGATCTGATGGATTATTGTAAATAGAAGTTTCACATAATCATTACATGTTCATGTACTTCTTTATCATTTTAAAGTCCAACTACATTTAAATAGGGCTTGTTTTTTTTGCCTGCAAATGTCACTTCAGTATCTCATCCCCCTCCCGGAGCTCACCGTGCCAGCTGCTGTCAGTCTGACTCTGACATGCTGCTCCAGTGGCTGTCTTGAATAAGACTTCCCCTCCATTAATGCAAGCTCCTATAAGCACCCACAGTTACGGTTTACAATTAAAATTCACTTTGGTTTTCTGCAGAAACCTTTTAAAATTCAGTTAACATTGCAAAAGGTGATTTAAATGAGCCTAAAAGGGTAAAAAAAGAAGTGATATGATTGTTCCAACATGATGATCTAACCCTGGTTTTCTGGCTGATAGTTCAGAGGCTTCCCACAGATGCTTGATTAGATGTCACCTGGGCAGTTTGGAGTCAAAGTCTACAACCTGATTTTTGCCGTGTTCCTTGATCCTTTCTTGAGCACTTCCTGCAGTGTAACAGGATTCCCTAGTGGATCCCCGTCTACTTGATCTGCAAGTTTAGATGGTGTGTGTCAAAAATATGAATGCAAAGACTCAAGGTTTCCCTGCAGACGATTGCACTATAAGAAAGTGACCTGTCTGCGCTTATAATCTGTGGGTATGACTCATATTTTTGCTAAATAAACATTTAATGTGGTCAATCAAAGTAAAAACACATTGACATCATGAATTTAAATCCATTACTCCATTAAAAATTCTATCATGTACCACTGTCTCGAGTTTCCTGACTCCCAGAACGGGACTTCAATGATTCAGCTTCAACGGACATGTTGGCTGCCGTCCAACCAGAGAAGCTTTATGTAGATGCTATACAATAACATCAACATTTGGAGCTGACTGACCCTGACACAGCTGGTATTTCCTGCACTGACAGAGAACATGGACAGTCTGTGAGTAGATAAAATTACTGTAAGGATAGTGTACTAAAAATCATTTGGAGTATTTATGCACAAGAACAGAGGCTATTGCAAGCTCATATTCATACTATTGACAAAGGAGCCATATAGTAACCGACTTCAAAAGCACAAATAAGTAACCTTTAAAGAAGATTCCAGCTGTTTAAGCCACTTCTCTGTTGCCCGTGAATATGTTATTCAAGGAACTGTGTGATGCAAAAGTAGAATTTTTATCTACTTAAAAATCTTAAAGGCTTTTTTTGTTTGAAAATACTATATATTTTTCACAGAGGAAAGTTGGCTGTGCTGCAGGAACACTTTGAGAAGTTTGTGGATGTTTTAAAACAGTTTTTTGCTCAGTGAAAACCTGTCACTTTTTTCACACCTTTGTAAGTGACTTGAACTGAACTACAAACTTTCCAGAGTCGCCTTTGAAGGCAAAAGTAGGCCATGCTTTTATACTAAAAAAGGTATTTGGAATCTGTCTCCTCATCAGCTGTAAAACGCTCGCTGGGTATATACTGATTATCGTTGTCATTTGCCTCTCTGACTGCGCAGCCTTGAAGGGAAATATTAACACAGACATAAAAGCTTTATCTCAGTGCGAACACGTAATCTCACATGGATCAGAAAAGAGGTCAGAGACACACTTTTATCCCTCGGGGCTGTACCCTGCATCCTCGGGGTGTGGACGGCCAGAAAACTAGTTCCAGCTGATCCCTATAGCTGTTTATCTTTAAGAAACAGAAATGACAGTTACGGCTATACGTCAGCAACACTCAGCACTTTTACATCAGACAAGCACAACATGTCACAGAGTCACAAATGAAGTGTGAAAACAAAAATAGTGTGAGCCTCACTACTGAAGCAGTTTTTAACAGTTTTGAAAGTTTGCTCATCTGCAGCCATTATGTTTATTTTAACACAATGCCAAAGAGGAAAGGAGTCAACAACAATGTTTAAAAAGCAATTGTTGCTCATCAATCAGGAAAGGGTTTTAAGTCAATTTCCAAACAGTGGGAAGTCTGTCATTCTACAGTGAGAATGCTCAGCATATTCTCCCCAAGGTCAGGCTGTTCAACCCCAAACCAAAACCAACAAACCAACCAACTAACCAACTAACCAACCAACCAACCAACCAACCAACCAATACCAACCCAACCCAACCCAACCCAGCCAATCAATCAATCAATCAATCAATCAATCAATCAATCAATCAATCAATCAATCAATCAATCAATCAAACAGACCCAAGAGATACATCTCTGACTCTACAGGGCTCAGTTTGCATTTTAAATATTAAAGTTTGTGACAGCATAATTAGAAAAACACTGAATAAGTGTGGTTTGCTTGGAAGGGTTGTCAGGAGAAAGTCTCTACTCTCCAAATCAACTTCTGGAACAATGTCTTAATAATAAACAGCACCATTTTTGTCAAAAACCAAATAACATGTCAGCACAAACACCTCATATCAACAGCCAAGCATGGTGGTGGAGGGGTGATGATTTAGGCTTGTTTTGCAGCCACTGGATCTTGGGCACCTTGCAGTCATTGCACCTCTGTATACAATATATATATTGTATATAATATATAAGTATTCTACAGTCAGATGTGAGGCTATCTGTCCAACAGCTAAAGCTAAAGAAGCAATAAAGGTGCTGCAATGATCCAGTCAAAGTCCAGACCTCAACATGACTGAAATGCTGTACCGGGACCTTAAGAGAGATGTGTATAAAAGAATGAGGATATATTTAAAAAACCCAACACAGTCATATTTCTCATTTTTAACCCCCTTTTAGCATTTACAATTTAAAACCCCAAACCTAATTTAGACGCTTTCATTATTATAAAGCTGTTGTTGGAGAGTTTTTCAGATATTAGCCGTCTGGCTTCTCCTAATTATAATTCAACTAAAAGAGATTTGCATTGCGATACTCAAAACACCAAAACACCAAAAAATAAATAAATAAAAAATACATTTGATAAACTCTCTTCCAAATCTTGATGTGAGCAGATTTATACAGGTTCATTTGTGTTATACAGTCCAAATCAACTAGCTGGAGAACTGTGCTAGACACTAAAACCATTGAAGTTTTTTCAAAAATTATTTATTCATAATTAATTTATATTCTACAGTTTTTTGTTTGTTAACCACTTAACTTTTGCCCCCGAAAGGAAGACAAGTCCACAGAGTGTGAAAAGATTGATGTTTCCACAACATCAGCAGCACAGGCACTGAACGCACAGTCTCTTTGAGAGTAGTTCCAGGCACTCATTTGCAATTTGCAAAAGGTCTGACTACCACACACACACACACACACACACACACACACACACACACACACACACACACACAGACAGGAGGGACCATGGCCCTGTCTCACTCTGGGATTCATTACCTTTTGCAGGCACCTTGTCTGAGGCCGATGAAGTCATTATAATGAATCTCTGCTGTTATGAAAAACCTTGTCGGTCTGGCTGTGCAAATGATCCATTTTCATTTGTAAGAAGAAAAAAAAGGCTAAAATAGTATTTAAAAAATTAAAACGTGTAGACAGAAAATTATTTAAACCTGTTTTAACCACAGCACTCATCATGTCGACTTTTATTATGCTGCTTTATTATCTAGCACAGACATCTGGGACAACACATCTGTGGAGTTGAAAGTGAGGCCATCGTTTATTAAATTGAGTTGTATTTGTTTTCACTTCTAATTAAATTGAAGTGCAGTGAATCAGAGACACGGGTCCATTAGGCAGACTGGGACTGGGACATTTTCTTTTGATGACCAAAGGCAGCGTGCATTTTACGCGAGCGAGCACGTACGTTAGCGGCTCTACTTCTATCATCGTCAATCAGTGCAATAACCCTTTAAAACGCAACAGTGTAGCTGATAAGCGTTGTCACCCTGACCTCTGCTCATTGATGGTTTTACCTTTATTTAATCACAGCAACGGCCGTAATGTGAAGGGTACGTGTTACTTCTGGTGTTCAGACTAAACTGGGTTATGTTTGCTTTTTAGATTTTCCTTTTTTTTTTAGATGGCTTAAACTGTGTTGCCACATTTCACACACTTGGTGTGCATCTAGCTCTCTGACTGTGCTGAAATAAAGCAAACATGCTGGTTGAGCATCCTTGACTTTGGTTGCCAAGTCAAGCCCAGAGAATCTGCTGCTAAAGAGCACGCAATATGGACACATCGCAAAAGCGCATTTCATTAAGATTGTGTAAATTGTATTTTAGCAACAATCAAACGAACATTTGGTTAACTTAATTATTCAGGATCAAAACACGCTCACGCAAGAATGATCCTCATTCAGGACTTGGGTCTTCTCTTTGTGGATCTGACAAGGGTCCATATTCCCTAATGGCATTTAAAAGGACACAGCGTTCAAATGGTTTTCCATTTCCTTTAGTCAGCTCCCAAATGACCGACAAGTCTTTAAACACAGTGAGGGAAATGGTAGAGAAAACGCCTCTGAGGTCTGAGACAACCCTACTTCTTTTAATTGAATGGCCTGATAGCATCAAATGTCTCTTTTCTGGATATCAAATAACGGTTTACTGGGGCGAAACTTTTCCGTTTAAATACAAACTATTAACCAGTGTCCAGCACAGTGTAATTACCCAACAGGGGAACAGCAGTGGCTGTAATCAGATGTAAAATGACCTCCTCCTCTCTCTCCTCCTTCTCCCGCCTCTCCCAGCAACAGGTCTACATCCCGTCTGGGCTCGGCTGTGCAAAGCTTGTGTTTGCTGTGAACAAAGGCCTGAATTCATTTCTTTTCATGCATTGTTCCTGATTTACTGTAAACTGGAGCAATGATGTTTCGGGCAGCAGTCGAGCATGCTAAGAAGCACCCCGGTGTAAGTAATCTTTTAAATTCTCGATCAGTTTTTAGGTGTTTCAAATTTTGATAAGCCATGTCCAGCTTCTTTTAACATGTAACTTACATTTTAATAGAAATCCATCAACTGCTCTGCATTTCTGAAATTTTGCTTAGTGTGTTGAAATTATTCAAACATGCTTCACTGAATGAAACAAAACCAAAGCTGCACTAGAAACTCAGTTTGTCACTAGCGAGGTTGGATAAACACTTGAATCCTAGGATGGTTCTTTTTTTTCAGCTCGTTAAAATAGTATTAAACCCACAGGTTTATATATATATTGGTTTAGACTATGCTCAAAGAAAATATTGCCCAATGTTAACAATTGCTGCACATAACTGATTTGATTCTAGTGCCTGTATTAACGCAAACTTCATGACATCCTAAGTAGTGTATGTATGTAACAGGTAAATGAACTGGTTAAAGCAGCAGGTCTGTTTAGAAGTCTAATTTTGTCTCATCTAATCTTATCTTAGCTCTGTTTCAGTCTGTTAAATTGCTCCAGTTGCTCGTTTCAAAATCAAGCTGAACTGAGAAGCTTAAGACATCAAAAACACATCAGCGACTTCCGCAAACCCCTTAAATCTAAACTGACAAAAATCTAAGCAGTTCACAAATGTTTAGTAAGAAATTTTTAAATTTGAGTTGTCCCTACAGGGCAGGGGATTATTTTTGCAGTTTTTAACCGGCTCTGCTGTCAGAGAGGGGAGTGACAGAGTTTTAAATTCTTCTCACTGGCCTCCCAGGAGAAGGGAAGAGAGAGAGAAGCAGCGGGGAAGAAATCCGTATGAGACTCTACCAGCGCTCCGTGATGTGGTCTATCATCCTGACAGGCAGAGATACTGAGAGACAGACTCTAAGGGAGAGCGGGAGTGAGGGAAGAGCTGCAGGAGGCAAATCCCTGTGAGACTCTACAACCCTCCTTGATCAAGTTACAACAAACAGAAAGAAGGAGAGACTGAAAGGCTGTTAGAGAGAGTCCGAAACTCTGAGCCCCACAGACAGAGAATGAGCCAGATGAATGCATCGTTGGTCAGATGGGAAAGTAGATCGAGAGTCAGGGAGACAGACAGAGAGGAGATGGAACCAGTGATTAAAACCAGAATGAGACAGACAGATAGGTGGTGGCAGCACTAAGACAAAGACAGACTGAGGGTCAGTTATACAGACTGTGTCCAAAAATACACTTTTCACAAGTGTGTGAATGTCAGAAAATTCTTGTACCCGAAAAAAAATGGCACATGGAAATCCAGCATGTGAAGTTCCTTAGAATCAGTGATCACTAACCTCTTAATAAATACCTTTGTGCATCTGTGGCTCCGAAAAAGTGAAAAACACTTTCAGCAGTGCTAATGTGGACCAGGAAGACAAGGCACAGTTGCCATATTGGAAATAAATAATATGGCATGCTGCACACTATTTCTTTCAACTATCCAAAAAATAAGCAGGCAAGTGCTTCTTACTTAAGATTAACTGTGAAAATTGGTGTTTCAGTGACGGCTCAGGCAGTGTAAAGCTCATTGCATAAAGTCAGTCTCCACGGGGGATGTCAGAGCAGAAAAATCGCTGCTTGCAAAGTAAAGCTTTTCCAGAGGACTTGGAATTAGGTCTAATCAACAGTGGCAGCACATTGTTTTGGTGGAGTGAACCAAAACACATTGTTTTATTGGACCAGATGGAGTTCAGCAGGTTTGGTGTGCCAGCTGTAAAACACGGAGGTGAGGGTGGGTTTATGTAGTACTAAATCACACATTATGAAAATAATAATAAAAAAATACAGAAACTTTTCTTCTTTTACTGTATTTTTTGTGTTGTTTTACACTCAGTGCATCAAATTTGAATTTTATTTACAGCATTAAACTAGAATTAAACAGTTTTATCTTAAACAAATATTTATTTGTTTGTCATTTTATTTACGTCATATAATTTGAAATAACAAGAAAATTCTGTAAAAGCAGCAGCAAAAGTTTTTTTTTTAAAGAAGTTACTGACAGAGAAGTCAGAAGTACAAAATTTCCCTCTGAGATTTAATTATATAAAACACGCACAGACATGCGCCAGATGTGTGTCAGCACGTTCACTGGGATGATGCAGGGTGACGGAGCAACAGCAGGCCAAGACTCAATCCCCTGAGCTTCAGTGGGCCAGCTGCTCAGATCACCTCTGTTACAGCAGATATTAAGTATAGACTCAGTTTTAAATCGAGTGTCTGTTTTTGAATAAATGATGCTATTGCTTAAGGCTGACAGCTAATTTAGAAGAAAGTTTCTCACAGCTGAATAAGTTGGCTCACATCGCGCCTCACTTTAGCTTAAAAAAAAGATGTGCCGCATCTGTCTTGAAATTCAAGGAATGTGCTTTTTCTTACTGAGACATTCGACTTGCAGACTGTCAGGAGTCACGAGGCTGAAGATGATGCAGTGCTGGAAAGGACTAACAGCTTCCCATCGTGATAATAGTTATTTAACAACCTTTAACATTTCTGTTTTTTGTGACCGACAAATCTGGATTTTCTTTTTTATTCTCAGTCATGGAGGTGGGGATTTAACACACTTGGATGCTGTGATGACAAATCTGAAAATGACAGGTTAGCTGAAGTGTAAAATAAATAAATAAATGAATAAGAAGATTTGGCTTCACCAAGAAGAATCATCAAGCGTCACCAGTGAACTTCTATGCCAAAAGAAAGAACAACGCAGCCCACATGTTCCCTAAAAGTAACATACAAAGAGACAAGTTATACTACCCTTCCTGTTATTGTGCACATGGTAACAATGGATTTTTGTGAATATATTCAGGGTGGTATGAGTTTATCTTGAATAAGGACTGCAGAATGACAAATAAATAAAAATGAAAAATCAGCCGAAATAGAAATAATGCTCCAAACGATCATTTGAAGGGAGTAAATGCCAGCTCTGTTTTTCTAAATCACATAAGACAAACAAACTGCTGCTGGCAGAAAAATATCCAGATTACTTCTCTGTATATCAGCCCTGGATGTGGCAGTCCCTGGGGTCTTCATCTGTCTTCAGGGTGGTCTACGATGCATCTGGCTGAAATGTATTTTATCAGCTTTCCTGAGTTTCCTGAGCTCTTTCTTTTTAAGTCAAACGTCCATTATGTTAAAACAAAACAGCATCTTGGCCTTGCAGCAAAAGGTACAGCTGCCAATACACCAGTGAAGAGTGTGGTGCAGATTAGCATGTAGGCGTAAATGTGTTGTCTTTTATGGTTTAAGTGTAAAATATGTGTAGAAGCCTAATTCTTATTTTTCTGTAGCTCATCCCCCAGTTCTTCTTCATTTGTTTGGGAATGGGCGGAGCATCCGTGTATCTGATCCGGCTGGCCAGAGGACCCCATGTTACGTAAGCACACATAAATTTCTGACTTTTGATCACGAGTGAGAACTTTTTAAAAACATAATTTAATTGTTCGTTATCATTACTGTTTTTCAACTGACAAAAAACAACAAGCTAAAAGTCATTATCCCACCATCTTTTAATGAAATGTGTCACAGCTGGGAGACCCTGTGTTTCCTCAGGTTCGCACATCTGTTTAGTTTTGTTTTCACTTTAATTGCATGCAACTTCCAAAGAGCAACCAGTCCCCACCTACTGGATGATCACAGATGGACTCCAAACAGAGAAAGGACTTAGCCGTCCTTCTGTGATAGGCTTGATTTCACCCTGAAATGCACATTTGTTAAAATTTATTCAAAGGCGTGCGGAGAGGAGATGAATAAATGTTTCACATTCTAAGTGGAGGGATTTGTTTCAGGATGGTTTCTGTCACACGGAGTCCTGCCTACTCTTATCCTTTTTGCTTGGACTTTCTCTTCTCCTGCTGTTTCCCAAGCGCTTGATATAAGAAACTCCAACAACAGCAGACATGGCTAAATGCTTTTTACAAGACCTCACGGGATGGAGCACTGTCTTGTTGTTTCTTTAGCTTCTTTCTTATTCTATTTACCAGTTGAACAAAGCGGGGATGAAACAAAAAAGCTCTCAGGAGAGAGCTTGATTAACTTTTCATCAGATTTAATCATTTAATTTTCTCTGTGTCTTCAGCTGGGACAAGACCAACAACCCAGAGCCATGGAATAAACTTGACCCGACTTACCAGTACAAGGTAAGGCAGCACATGAACTCTAATCTGACTGTGTTTTACTGTTGATTGATTGTTAAATCAACGTACACAAACACAGTCTTTTTCTACTTTCCCCCCCAGTTTGTGGCCATCACCACAGACTACAAAAACCTGAAGAAAGAGGGACCTGACTTCTGAGTCTCACAAACCAGAGTGTAATTAAAAAACAAAAAAAACCCATAAAGGATGACAGATCCTGATCTTGGGTCAGACTCATCCCCCCTGCCCTTCCTATACTCAAGAAAAAAAAATTCTTTGGCCTCATAAAAATGAATAATTTTGTGTAAAATGCATCTGAAATAATCATTAAGAAAACATACTTGGTATAAACTGATAAACTGAATGTAAATAAATCAAGAATCCAGAAATAATTACTTGTGTAATAAAATCACATGGAATATTTACATCTAGTCAAGTTACTTATAGTTAGCATTTTGGACATAAATATTATAAATACGCTGCAGACGGGGGAAACAGAGTCCAGATCAGGATGCGCCTTTAGTGTCTCTGATTCTGTGTGATGTTTGCAGAGCTGCTGGTGACCTGGTTAATGTGACCGGGATTGTCGGTCAATCAATCCTGAAGGCCCATATGCATGATAGAAAAACAGGCTTGTTTCCACATATATGCACAAACTCAGCCTTTATCATATGTCTGGCAACACATTGCTGGCACCGGAACAATGGTTTTGCATGTTCAGACAATTGTAATCACAAATACAAGCCCATCATATTGGTCTGTTTGAGAAGGTTTCATGGTATTCAAATATTTATATGTAAACACACGAGTAGTATATGAAAATATAGTCAGGGTTGGGTAGATCTGTTTTATGTGTTGGACAGAAATCAACTGAGTTGCCTTTAATAAGAAGAAAAAGTCAACTATTCTATATCTAGAAATGATTGATCATAAAAGTAAAATGAGGAGATGAAGCCTGTAAATGCTTTGTACTGCTTTTTGCTGTGGTTTTCACTTCCTGAAGGTTGTATTTCAAACTTCTGTATACACTCTTCCTCTGTTGCTGATTTTTTTGTTTTCCTCATTATTTGTGCAAGTGAGGAGCTTTAATTGCACCAGCTTTTCATAACATGACACTGGCCTGCTGTGCTGCATCACAGTGAAGGTCATATTAGTGTGACCAGACTGCATGTATTCCTTCATAACTGTCACATGATTGTAGGTTTAGCAGCCACTAAATTCAGCGATGACTGTGTAAGTTATGAAAAAAGATGAGATGCATCAACTTTGCTGAATTCTTTCAATAAATAAAGTGTTATTTGTGTTTAGAAGAGCCTTTGTTGTCACTCTGCACTTTCCAGCGCATACACAGGTGACTTTCCTCAAACACCTGCACCGAACGGAGCCAGATACCGATCTTTTTCCACACCTACGCATTCAGTAACTCTGATGGAACCAATCCATCTGTTGGCAATGCAGCTGTCACTCTGCAGCCTGATTAGTGTTTTTACAACTGCATTTAATGTGTGTGGTTGCATTTTGTATTTGTGTTTATCCGTGTGTACCAGTGTGTGTGACAGGAGCTCACCGTCTTTGATGAATGACAGCCAAGGCAGGACGCTCAACAGTCCTCCCCCTGAAAGACTTTGATGTATAACCTGTGCACGTGTCCTACACACACCATCTTATTTTCCATTAATATATAGGACATGAAAAAGTCTTAATTTACCTCTCGTTTCTTTGTGTTTTGCTGGGAATAGGTGCAAACATACATAAAATATAAAAACAGTCTGCACAGTTCTTCCAAGCTAGTCAATATCTGGTATGACCACCTTTGTTCTTCAACACAGACTGAACTGTTTTAGGCAGCTTTCCAATAATTTCTTTTAGTAGTCTTCAGGAATCGTTCTCTCCTTCTCTTGAAGGGCATCCAAAGCTCTTCTTTGGATGGTTGGTCCCTTTTGGTTTGTTCTCTGTCAAGATGATTGGCCTCCCCAGATACCTTCAGTAATGTTGAGGTCAATGGGGAGGCCAATACATTGTGTGTTTTTCTATCCAGGTATGCTTTTACTGTACTGGCAACATATTTGGGATCATGCTGAAAAATGAAGCTGCTGACAATCAGGTGGGTTCTACATTGTACTGCATGATAGACCAAAATCTGACGATACCTTTCTTGTACAAGATCCCCCAAAACTCTGACTGATATGCATCTCCAAACTATAACAGAGCTCCACTGTTTTTTACAGATGGCTGTAAACACTCACTGTTGTCGTTCAGGTCCTGTGCCAGGTCTTTGCTGGATTTACTTTCCTGTTTTTTAAGGACATGACTATCAGATACTGTTTACCTGCCGACCACTTCTTCTTTTGTCCTCCTCTTGTCCATTTCCTTCACAATTTTGAAGGCATATCGCACAGCAGGCTGAGATATTCCAAGTTTTCAGCTAATAGCTATTTTTGAATCACCTCGTTGGTGCAGAAATACTATTTTATGCCTGTCAAACTTTGAGAAATGGGAACAAATTAGTTGTTTCTGAGACAGGCTGCTAGTAAAGTTCCTAACAATTGCCAAGTTTCCTGTTATGTGTAGATACAACATTGGTTCATCCTGTGAGTTAGGTGCATTTTTTACACATGAATAATTCATATGTCAGTATTAAGTCACTTAATAAATAGAAGACTGGACTAAAACTGAGTGAAAAAGCAGCCAATGTCCAAAGAAAAAATCTGAAAGACCTTCAGAAAGCTTGGAGCACTGTTGCTCAAGACAACTTTAAAAGATTACAGGAAAGCCTGGCTCTTTGGAAGCAAAATATAAAGAAATTAAATTACATTAGCTTACACATAAATCACAATGACTTAATCTAAAACAAGGTAATACATTTAGTATGCTTTCCATATTGCAAACAGAAGCAATTTTTGTTCAGTTAAATAAACTTTCTTGGGCTTCTGCATCACCGAATATGCTAAATATGCTAAAACAAAACCAAGTAATCTTACAATCAACAAGAACAATGAAAAAAAAAAGGAATAAACACACAATAAAACCACAATTTTCACATTTAATTGGAATATTGGATGTTTTTGCACAGTGTAAAGTGCAGCATTAAAGTATTAAGAATATTCATATTCACATCTGTCTCCTAAAGTAGTGGATGGTGGGTGAACAAACATACAGACTGAAATATAAACAGGAAAAAAACAAATTCAGATTTTAGGCTCATGCGGAACGCCTCTTCTTCTCTACTTTATGTATGTTTGTTGTTTTTTATAAGCAGAGAAAAGTAAAATGAACACAAACTGAAGGAACGTTTAGGAGAACGCCCTTCTTACTCAAGCGTACACGAATTACAAACGTGATCGTTTTTGGGGGCGGATCTCTTGGTGTTTTGGCTGAAGGTCAGTCTCATTTATAAAAAAGATAATTTTACAAACAGTCAAACAAACAAAAAAATACCATCTGAAAGAAGAATAGTGAACATCAAAAAATTCTCCTCCTTGTGAACATCACAAGGACGGCTGTGGCAGTAAGGAGAGCTAGGACGACAGAACATGAGGGGGTCAAACGGTTTCGCGCAAACCCACAGGAGCTGTCAGGTCATGAGAAAGAGGCACGGAGATGAAGCAGATGAGCTGTTATTTTTGTGTTGTGGTCCTCCGTGTGTGCATGTGTCTGTGCGTCCTTGGGTTTGTTTGTGTGTCTTTTCTGACGACAGAGCTGAGAACATCCCTGACCTTTAACCTGTGAATCTGCTGCCTGGTCTCTGTGGAGGGCACACATTCCTCTGGCAGAAACTGAAGCAATGAACTTCATCCAAAACACTGGAAGACACGACTGACTCAAAACAAAAGTCCATTCAGTTTGTTGGTAAATTAAATATTTAATGCTCCAATAGGCAGCAGCAGCGCTTCGTGTTTGATGCTAATTTAGTGCTGCTTTACAAAGCACTCAGTGTCTCAGGGGAAATCCTCACAGAATAATAAATAAATACATCAAAAATGAAATATCCTCTCAGCCCAGAGAGACAGAAAGAGGAGGCAAGCTCTTTTTATGTGTCTATGGGGGGTAAAGATGTTACTGCAGAGAAACAGTGGGAGAGGAAGCTTTTAAATAAACAAAAATGGAAGGTCTGAAGGTTTAATAAAGATAGTCAAGGATTCTGGTGTTACATAATGCTCTCATCTTGTCAAGTATTTTATAAGGTGTCAGTGTTTACTAGAATTATGCAACGACATAAGGCAACAGTATTTCTAAAATAAATAACAATGATAATAATATATATTTTTATAGGTGCCTTTAAAACACTCAATGACGCCTTAATATAAATTAAATAACAACTTTTATGTTTATCTATGTTAACATCCTGGTTGCTTTTGTCACGAGCAGCTATGGTGATGTGTCCAGCACCTTGTGAGTCTGTGTGTAACGCTGTTAAACACGGTTCTGTGGGAATACAAAAAGTAAAAGGAACTACTAGTTTTGGATGCTGTGGCAGGGGTTAATGGACACAGACCGTGTGTAAAAACTGGATGTAGTGTCTGATTCGAAGAGGCTGCATACCTGAGGGATGCTGCTCTACTGCTCCTTTGATCCATGTCCTCAGTAAATAATTTCCTGATGAGTTTATGGTTTCAACTGCTAATTTCAGGTCTTAATTATTAAAACATAAACTTTCTTTTTTAATTCACGGTCCCACAATAAGGCTTTTAGGATGACCCTAATCTGTAATTCACCTGTCACTGTCATATAGGCCTACAGTTTCACTCAGTTTCCCAGTCACGTTCCGTGCCATGCTCATTATGTCAAATTTCCAAAAGCTAGGATAGGACTTCAAAATTGCTGCTTTACTGCAAGATCTGTTGAACCAAGAAATCACTTAAATAGAAACTGTTTGACAAAGTGAAGTAAGCTAAAAGATTTTGCAGATTTCTTTTTTTTTTTGACGATTCATCCAGGAGGTCAAAAAAGAACCTAGAACAACATCTAAAGATCTGCAGGCCTCACTTGTCTGAGTTAAGATCAGAGTGCATGATTCAACAATAAGAAAAAGACTGGGGACAACAAATTAGGTGAAAATCCAGGCTCAAATTGAGATGCTTTTGCCAACTTCCAAAAGGCGTGACGTGAACAGGGCTATACTTGCTGCTCAAGTGCTGCAAAACTGATGGCACAGCACCTCACGGTGCAAATGGATAATGATCCAAAGCAAGAAGCTGCACAGGTTTCACAAAATAAATAAATGGGATATTCTTCAATGACCAAGTCAGTCACCTGAAGGCAAAGCTGAAGGCAGAGAAACCCTCAAACTAGCTGTCGCTGAAGGCAGCTGCAGTAAACACGTAGGAGAGCATCTCAAGGGAGGAAACACAGTATTCTGTGATGTCAGCTTCAAGACTTCATGCAGTCACTGACTGCAAAAGATTTTCATCCCAATATATAAAACAATTCTTGTATTTAAAATTATGTTAGTTTGTCCTAGTACTTTTGAGCTTCAGAAAATGGGCTGTAATGTTCTATAAAAATAGTAGCATGTTAATGTGATACTTCTGTTATTTATTTGAAAGTCTGAACTGCACAGTCAAACCTTAATTTGCTCAGTTGTGGTTTACGGAGACAAAACTACAAAAATAATTTTTGTTCCTCCAACAAATTTTGGACCCAATCATATCATGAAATACCTTATTCAATAGAAAAAATATCAACGTCCAACTGAGAGAGGAAGTCAAACCAAACAATTCAGACATCTAAAGTACTACGGAAACAAATCAAATGATCCAAAGTTGTTTTTTCCTTTTGTGAACCTGAAGCTGTGATCCGCTGACACTGTTTGGGGACTACTTTTTATTTTCTTTTTCTTGACTATTCCCAGAAGTAAACAGTGAGAGGACATGAGCAGAGGAAATTCCAGCAGCTTAACATGGATCAGTGTTTACAGAATCTGAAGATGCTCCTCCCTCTTGGGATAACACACATAAATCATCAACTGCTCGGTGACATGCAACTCAGCAGCAGGTAAAAAAAATACATGCAAAAAAAAACCATAGAAAATTTAACATGTAAATATTCAGCATCAGTTTTATTGCAGTTTAAAAGATGCATATTCATGTTATACATTCCTCAGAAATGATTTCTATAGAAGTCAAAGTAAAACTACAAAAGCTACTATTACATTAGACACACACACATACACACAAATCTGAAGCCTTGTTTTGAAACGCCTGTGCTACTTTACTGTTTTCTATTCATGTTAGTGGATCTGTGGATGTAAACTGAACCTGTGCTCAATTCCCAACACAGCTGCTGCAAGTTTCCCAGAGTGCAGAACAAAGCCTGAAGTCAGTAAAAGCTCTAAAGCAGACTTAGCAACCAAATGCCAAAAATACCCGAAAGCATAAGGGTCCTTCTTGTGTTTGGGCAGCAAACAACAGTCCTGACAAGAAGGCGAAAGCAAATTCCAGAGTGCTGTTAACTCACAATTTAGGTCCATTGCTGTGTACCATTTACACTCTAGTCCTATTGAATACCATTTTTATGAATATAATCACTACTATCCACCTATCACTGCAAGCTAGTAACAAATCAAATCACTTTAGATCCTTTATAGTCAATGTATATAATAAATTGTTCCACTAAATTGATCGCTGATACAATGAAACAGAAGTTAATAGTATCCACTTGAATGTAACTTAGCACAGATTAGCTATAAACTGCAGTGTATGTAGTAGTTATTTATAACACTCTATAAGAACACTGCAGTAGTTTACATTACCTTTTAAAACATACACATTCTCCTATGAAGACATTTTAAATGTCTGCATTAGTACAATGTTATACATAATGAATGTTTACATGCTACTTAGAAATGCAGAGTTAGAACTGAAGAAGTCTCTTGGAGCTGAGCTGAGAAGCTGAGTTGCTTTCTTTCCAACCTCCTTAGAGTCATTTTTTAACGAGTTGTGACTTTTATCATTTATTTTTAATGCATTCACCTCACCTGGCATTTCTGTCCATATCAATATCTGTTACTATGTTACATTTTTCAGCTCAGCTGGTAATTTTAATGCTTCCAGTTAATGTAGAAATGCCATGCTGTATTGTTGCACTCTGATCAATTTAAACTGATGTTTGTTTGTTTTTTACCAAATTATTATATTATTATATGCATTATATGTATGTCTAAAAAACAAAACAAAGTGTAACACTCTGCATTACAGCTTGTTTGTCTGAGTTTTTTCTAATGGTCAGTAAATCCCGGCATGGGGAAGGGCCTGGCGAATAGCTCCACCCGCTGGCGGAGCTCTGTGATGCGTGACACTGTATCTTGGTCCTCCAGCAGAAATGACTTGAAGCTAGCCAGGTTTCCTGTTTGGAGACAGAAAGGCAAAAAAATTGCATTTATTCTTTTTGCTTGTTTCCTGAACCCTACTCACAGCTAATAAATGATCCACAGTCCTTAGCTGCAAGAGAAATAATGAATGCTGAACACATATTCGAGCACTAGTAATCTATGTAAGCAAACAACATGTCAGCATGGTGAATCTGCTGTACACAAAACCCCAAACACCACCACTCCCACTGGATGAATCACAGGTTTAGACGAAACTCCCTCACCGGTCTTCTTCTTCACGTCCAGTGCAATCTGAATCCCTTCATCAATCAACTCCACAACTTTTTCAAAATCTGCCTCCTTAAACTGCCGAGAGGTCAGAGCTGGAGCTCCTGTAAGAAAGTGACAGATAAAACAATCGTTGGATTAAATGGTTTGATTGTTGTCAATAGTTCATAAAGAGAGGGTTGGTTTGAGGTACATGGTGACATACTGAATGATGGTCTGGTGATAAGAACTACAGATACAGTGACATGTAGCAGGAAACACAGACACATCACAGAGTCAGACACTCCGAGAGAGAAGAAAGGGTCTGCTGCCATACGGGCAGAATGACAGAGTGGCTGACAGAGTCTGTCCAAAGTAGCTCCACTCCTGTAACTCTTTCCTAGATTACTAAATTTTGCAACACATTCTGCACAAGCTGCACTTCTATTAAAGCGAGTACCAAGTCGAAGTCCTCCTGGAGTGAGGGCGCTCTTATCTCCAGGACAGGTGTTCTTGTTGGCCGTGATTGACACCAGCTCTAGGACCCTCTCAGCTCGAGCACCATCCATACCACGAGGTCGAAGATCAACCAAAACCAGGTGGTTGTCTGTTCCACCTGAGAAACGGAAGAGGAGGACAGATCTATAAGATCTGTATTTGAGGAAATGTTTCTGATGGTGAAATTCTCATCAAGTCTTTCCTGGAGACAATGAGGAGACGTGCAGCTGCTACAGTAAAATATTACTCACTGTTTTTTTTCCATTCAACTGTCAAGTGAAGCTTAAGTGAACTTTTCCAAAGTTTTAAAAACAGAATGCAAATGAGGCTGAAGCAAATGCAAAGTGATCCAAAAGCAATTGCATCAGGCACTGGAGAGGTAGAAATGCACTGCTCGTATAAATGCTGAGTCTAATTTCATAGTCAGAGAAAGAAAACAAAAGCATTTGTCATTTATTTTAATTTGTATGAAATAATTTGTTTTTAATGCAAAAATATACAATTTCAACATCATAGACTCACTCAGCACCTGACACCAAAGTGTAGCCTTTCTTAAACAAAGCATTGGCCATGGCTTTGGTGTTCAGCAGCACTTGATGGATGTATCTCTTGAACATGGGAGTGGAAGCCTGCAGAAGCAGAAATCATGTCGTGTGAGAGAATAAGATTGTATTCAGATACTCCAAATCCAGACCTACTCGACCTACGCTGATGTTCTGTCTGAGGATTTCCCCTTTAATTGAATTTGTGGGCTATTATTGAACATTAAAGATTAAAATACACATCTTGACCTGTTTGAGGGCGACAGCCACCCCAGCAATGGCATGGTTGTGAGGTCCTCCCTGAAGTGATGGAAACACAGCAAAGTTCACTCTGTCCTGGAGGTCATAAAGGACTTCCCTGCCTTTCTTATCCACGGACCTCACACCTTTCCGGTAGAAGATCAGGCCAGCCCTGCAGAGCAGAGAAAGGACACCAAATGTGCTTAGCTGGACATGTGCAGAATCACATGTATAAAGCTCTTACCTGAATAGGCAACTATCAACACACTTATTAAAATTAATTCATATTAGGGCTCAGATCCTAACCTTGCTCCACGCAAGGACTTATGGGTGGTGGAAGTCACAAGGTCAGCGTGCTCAAAAGGAGAGGGAACAGCTCCTGCAGCCACCAGGCCACTAATATGAGCCATATCTGCCAGCAGGTAGGCACTCAGCTCCGCACACAACTAAAAGACACACAGCTCAACATGAACCCCACAAACCTGAAATCCTGTTACTTTCTCAGCTTTTCTTTAAATGTCCAAGTATCTCATCACGCTTCAGTAACTCAGTAATCTGATTTGTGGTAGAGTTAACAGCTGTTGGAAGTTTCTGAGACACCTTCTCGTAAACATTATTAAATGAAGCACCTTCTTCATGCGAGAGTAGTCGATGAGACGAGCGTAGGCGCTGGTTCCTGCTATGATAAGTCTGGGTCTAAAAAGGCGAGCAGTCTTCTCCAGCTGGTCATAATCTATGAGACCTGTTTGGGGCTGAGGGGGATTCAGGAACAGGGGGTAGAGAGAACAGCTTACACTTTCTTATGTCTTTAAATGGATCACAGGTTTGAAACCTTAATTCTGTTTGAATACTACTTACATCCACTTTGTAAGGCATCGATTCAAAGTAAATAGAGGTGGCTGAGACTCTTTTGTTGTCTGACATGTAGCCGTGGGTAAGGCTGAAATGTGAAGGACAAAATATATAATTATAACAGAGCGCACGTGGGCAGAAGATGAGCAGGTGCAGGGTGGACAAAAAGCTCTGTATAAAATGTTATTATGGGAATGGAAATATCCTCTGCTTGAGCATGTCTAGCATGAATGAACTTTGACATATTGACTCACTGTCCCCCATCAGGCAGATCCAGGCCCATGATGCGGTCATGAGGCTGCAGCACAGAGGTGTAGGCTGCAAAGTTAGCAGGGGATCCAGAGTATGGCTGAACATTAACGCCCCACAGATTGGGATCCAGACCAAAGACCGAGAGCGCTCGCTTCTGACACAGCAGCTCGATCTGGTCGACAATCTCTGCACCTCCGTAGTATCTGACAAAAACAAAAAAAGAAACATAGAATCATCTCATGTTATTGTAACGCACACACTTCATATTGTAATTTATCATATTGTACGATAACTGTATAATTTTGCAACAAATCATGTGTACTGAATCATGCAGTACCCTTATGTATCCTATCACATCTTCAAACTTTGTATTCTGTCATATCATGGGGTGTCGTAATGTATTGTTCCATTTATTTGGCTATATGTTATTGTTTCTTACTGAAACTGTACTATGATGGATAACACTGATCACTGTTGTGTATCACATCAGATTTTATTACATCGTATAGTATCATAGTATTGCTTTCTTTTGCATTCAATCATATCATATTCAACAGACTGTATTGCATCGTATGCTGTCATATCACTCTATATCATGTCACTGTCCTTTAATATACTTTGTGCACTTTTAGTTTGTGTTGAGCTGGATTATATTGCTATATGCTATGTGAACAGCCCTGAATTATGCTGGGAAAAGAAATGCAAACCTTTTTGTTTTAAAGTCCATTTGCCTTTAAATGAAATTTTATAAGCTTCATGTGCTGGCTTCTGAAAATAGTTTTAATGACTAAATCAATATATGTTTAAAGTAGGCGATGCTTATTACCTTTGTCCTGGGTATCCCTCAGAGTATTTGTTGTTCAGACAGGAGCCCTGTGCCTCCAAAGCTGCACGACTGCAGAAGTTCTGGAGGGACAAACAAAAAAGCATCAAAACCTGCAGTAAATTTTTATCTTACTTATATTTTCAGAAGTCTGTCACCAAATATAACCTGTTTTTTTTTTTTAACCAGATATAGCTTTTATTTATCTTCAGAAGGACGACTGTTTTGCAAATACTTATTGCAACAAAAATGGAGCAGATGCTTTTAACAGCCTATTGTATAAGCTACAAATGAGCCATATTTGATTATTTAAAGAAATCAGAGTGCATTAGAGGTACTATAGTGATGCTGAGGGCTGAATATAGAAGAATCTAACTAGTACTGAATCCTTGCAAAGTTCAGCACGGTGTCAAATGTCAGAAAAGAGATGGAGCTGCGGAAAAAGGAAATGAATGTAAATGAATTTTTTTCCCTGTCTCAGTCTTTTTTTCTCCCACTCACATTTCAGCTTATCTTCTCTCACTGTCTTTCGCTTTCTCTTTCTCTGTCCTCCTCAGCCGCCCCCTCTGGGTTGTTATTTTACTAAACCTGTCACTGTTCAGGGATCCCTCAATCATTCCAGTGGGGTTTAAAACTAGTCCCCCAAGTGACATAAATCTCTTTCCATGACATTTTGAAACACTATCTTGACACACACAAACACACACAAACACACACATACACGATCGCTCCTCCTTCTCTGTCTCAGCTTTAAATGTGGGGATCAGTGAAAGAAATCAGTGGGGGGAACCTAATGGGATCATTTGACTATGTTCTTGAAGATGAAAAAAAAGCAGGGTCTCTCCTCTGGGAGTTGGCTCAGAGCGGCAAATGACTGATAGCACATGTAAAAGAAGTTTAAACCTTTCAGATGTCATCGTGAGTGATAGTTCTGTGGATGCATAATTGGTGGAGAATAAAAGAATAAAAGCTCCCGTCTTTTCCCACAGCTTCCACTTAGTCAAAATAACTGACTTAAAAGGAGTTGGTGGGGTGCATCGGAAATCTCGGTGAATGCTGAAGAAAACAGTAAAATTCTGGAAACTACAACTCTGATGACTTGAGATTTCACTGCTGACAAATGTGCTCCTCTGTGAAGAACAAAACATCTTTCAGCCCAAACTCAGTGGAGTATTTTACTGTAAGTCTGTGGAGTCTGCAGCTCTTTCATGAATTTTGCGTCGCAAAACCGATTTTTATCCTGGCTGACCAAAAAATGAGGTCTTAACGTTAAATGTAAGCCTATAGACTCATTACCCCGGTATTTATTTTTGACTGACATCATCTATTGAACAATCAAGTAGGAGGAAAATTAAAATTCTTATTTTTTAAATATTGTTCACTATATAAAAAAAGCTGTAAAAATACAGGAAATTCGCATATGACTGTAGTGTTCTTTGAGCTCTGTAAATGCCGGTGCCTTTGATGCCGGTGCCGGTGCTAAACTAGATTATCACCACTAATTTTTTGTCTCTGTTGAACATAAATACACACAGGACTTTTAATATTTTAGTTCATATCAATAAGTTATATTTTGATTGCTGGCTGTGCATGAGTGATGTGGTTATTGAGCCACCATGACCAAAACTCTAGCAGTGAGTGATTTTCTGGGTGTTTTGAGATTTTTTAACGCACCAGGATTTTTATAAATGTGTTTCTAGGAGTAGAATAGCAACAAGTTACATAATAATTTTATGCTAGTCAAACAGCTGACAGTATTTCACTGTAAAGCTTGTATTTTACAGTGAACAGCACATTTCCATAAGACTTGCACTTGAAACTGTCATTCTAGATTACAGCAGGTACTCTGTGAAATCACAGTTTAATGCTGGCAATTCTAGTTGCTTTTATTTTATTTTAATTTAACAATGAACAGCACAGTTTACCTGTCACACCTCTTTTTTCCAGAACTAATTTTGCACAGAGATTATGTGTGACGCAATACACAGAGCAAACATTTAAACAGCCACTTTTGATTCCCCTCAGCAGCAGGCTGCTGAGGGGAATCATACATATAACGTGTTGTTTTTCCAATCAAGATTTACTGAAGATTTAGCTTTCATGTTTTTCCTCTTTTATTTAATCTCCTTATGGTACTTTGATCACATTTTCTTCTCTTTCATCTAAATGGGGTCTGACCTCTGATGCGATGAGCTCCAGTCCCCGACACTGCCTGTCCTTCTCCTGCTGCAGGAGTCTCCACATCTCTGGGTCATCCTGAGCCAGGCTCTCCTGTCCTGTCCACCCATCGCTGCTGCTGCTGTTGCTGAGGTGTCTTCTGCAAGATTTTGCAGTCATCTGCCTCTGTTGGCCCAAACATGCTGAAGCACTGAGAAAAAGGGGCTGCAGCGTGGGGGTAGTGGATGAACACACAGGAATGATTTCAGTCACTGAATAAATGTACACTTTTTGAATAATGATTTTAAAGCTGTTCACTAGTAAGCAGCCTGGGGCGACTGTGTTACATTTCTTGCGACCTGCTGTTCTAAACTGCTCAGAGAAGTTAATAAAAACCTCTTGAAGGCACAAATACCAAGTCACGGGGTGCGATGCAACTCTCCATTGTGCTTTAAATGCTCTGCAGAGTGTAAAAAAAAAAGTTTCTGGTGGGGGGTTCTTTTTCATCCTTTGGTGTCTTTTGAAACCCTGATGAAGAGTAAGCCTGTGCACAAATACTTTCATCCCTCAAAATGATAATACTTTGCACTTGGGGTTTGTAAACAAGGGAGTTAGAATAATGTGGCTTTTGATGTTCTAAACAACCCATTAAATGAAAGGCAGTAAAAAAAAAACCCCACAAAACCCCCCCAAATGTGTTATTCAATGGAGCAGTTATGGAAAACCTTGGACTTGAAAAATGTACTGCGTGTGGGCTGGTCAGACATGGAGGGGCTTGTTTGTTGAAACCAGCTTGTGCCTGCATGATAGTTATGCAACTATGTGTTACTTTGGCCTAATAGACAGATTACTGTTGAAGCATAAATATATGTTAAAGTAAGTCTCCTTTCATCTTTTGTATTCGCTGTGTTGAGTATAGTAAGTCTTGCATAAAGTGCAGACTGTGCAGTCAACTTTCTTTCAGCAAAATAAATAAATAAACTGGGACAGCAGTGTGTGTTTCTCTTTTGGACCGAAAAATACAAAGAAAAAATCTTCAAACCAGACATTTTTATCAGGGTTGACGTTTAGTGACAAGCTGGCCTACTTACAGTTATAAGTGACTTATTTACAACTACTCTTACATGCAGAAAAAGGGTCTCCTGAAGCAGATATAAGTGCACGTAATTTAAAAAAACAAAACGTACTCACCTGTAATCTTTGCCTTAACGTCAGAGAGAGCATGTCTGCAACAGCTGAGGGAAAAACAGAAAACTTCCCAGGTGCAAAGGGTGAAAGTAAAATCAGTACTGGATGTAGCCAGATACCGGACGTGTACTTTGTGTCACTGATAATAATGACTACAGTAAATAATCCCTTTCATCTCGCTCTGTGAGTTCTTTGAATAGGAAACTTCCATAAAACAAACAGGCATAGAAACATTTTCATAGTAAAAACATTAGCTGAAGTCAGTCTGTGCTTTAAAAGAAAACCTACATGTGATTCTGTCCTTAAACATAGATACATATACAATATTATCATTATTTTTTAAGTAAAAAAAAAATAAGAATACAAGTCAAATTTTGGATGGAAACCTTAATTAATGCATAATCGTGAGGCAAAAGTTTTAAACACAAATTCAAAATCAGCGTTAATGTTTTAATGAGTGTGCTTTCAGACAACACAAAGCTTACACAAAACTTAAATCCTTAAAAAAGACAATACAAGTTTTGACTCAATCTGCATTCACTGACAGGCTGACGATGTATCTTTATGTTGAAGGTGTTTGGAAAACTGAACATATGATTCTGAAGGATGTTTGAAGGACAAGTGAGAAGTCAGTGTATCATATCTCAGAATTTGTCACCCAAAGTGTTGCTGGTTCTGCTCAGGGCAAACTTTCTGCACCAGTCTGTAATCTGTGCCAGTGAAGGCGATGAAGATGCATATAACCTTAAATGGTTTGGCACAGATCCAGGCTGCCTGGGACTGGGTGTTTTCTGAGTAGCATGTCTGGCCTGGGTCGTACATGCAGGGCTTGGTCTTCTTGGACCGGTTGGTTCTCTGGTACTCGATCCGGCAGTTGAGTTCAGTCACCATCATCATGTCCTGCTGCTGCTTCTGCTGTTCGGGAGGAGTGGAGCTGGTGGACTGAGGAGGGCTTGGCAACTGGGACATCAGATCTGGGAGCAGTACTGAGTTTTTAGTGTGAACACTCTGAGATGCAGGATCAAGAACCTCCCATCCCACAGCTTTGGAAGGTGGAACGATGCTGACAGATATGTTCCCCAGACGGGATGAATTGTGGCGGAAGTAGACGCTGAATGTTCCATTGATGTGATCCACAATCTTCCCTGTCACCAAGAGGCTAAATTTCACTGTTTTCACATTAAAGTAAAAATCCCCCCAGCCCAGGATCTTTTTGGCCTTTGGGGAAGTTTTAGCTGGAGGTTTGGATTTGGGAGGAGGACGATACAGATACTGATCCAGGGCTTGTGAGAAGTTCTGAGGCCAACCGTATGGGCCAAGCGAGCCATAAGCAGGTGTTTTATGTTTGGTGGAGATGATCTGTAAATCTTTGGAGATATGTTTAACTTTCAGTGCTGCTCCACCAGCACCTTCTCTTCCTCCTTCCGCCTCACCCCACTCTTGGCTTTGGAATTCCAGTTTCTTGGATATCTCTTGGACCTGTGGAAAAAAAGTATAAAATAGTGAATTTTGAAAATGTTCTTCATCCATTGTTGCAAGATATAGCTTATTTGTCAGCTTACATACAGCTGTGCTCAGAAGTTAACAGTCACTATGGGCATAAATGTCATGGGGCTTTGGGGTTTTAGTGAACTGTTCTTTTTCCAGGGATTGTACAACATACATATTTAATGACTTAAAAAAATAAAACAAGAATTAGCTTCACAAGTCTGAAATGTTTTGGATTTTATCTAAGCTCAAAAGCATGCATAAACCCCACTAACATTTGGTTAAATGTCTTAGTAAGTTTCACCTAGACCAAACATTATTGGTAGCCACCAACATGTATCTGGCATCATTCTTGCAGGATATTTGAACACTCTACTTGGCTTCTTTGAAGCATAGTCCACAAATTCCCAATAGGATTGAGATTTGTACTTTGGGAATGCCATTCCAGAAGCTTATTGTTAGCCTGCTTAATCATGTTTTTGAGATGTTTGAAATCATTGTCCAACTCGGACATGCAGTTGTGTCCAAGCTGTTGATTTGAGGTGAAGTTGAAGTATTCGGAGAGACCCCTTCTTCATTATTCCATCTACCGTGTGCAATATACCAGTACCAATGGGAGCAGAACAGACCCAGGGCATTATGTGACCACCACCATGCTTGACAACAGGTACAGTGGTCTTAGAACCTCGCCCTTACTCCTCCAACAACCTCTTGTCATTGTAACCACACAGGTCAATCTTTGAATTATCGACCATTAAAATTTTCTCCAGAAGCCATTTGACTTGTCTGTGTGAGTATCTGCAATCTTAGTCAAGCCTAAAAGTGGAAATGTAAAATTTCCATGGTGGTTACCTGGTTATTCCTGAACATCCTAACCAATTTCATCTCATCTGAGGGGACAGCTTGGGTGTTCTTTCACACTTTGACAAAGTGGTAACACATCCTAATAATTTTTCTTACATTAAACCGATTATCCTCAAATTTGTAGCTGTTTAGAAATGGCCCATTATGTTTCTGGAATGGCCGTGCCAAAGCCACAACCTCAGTCCCGTTTAAAATGTGTAGACCCTGCTTAAAAGCTCCATGCCATTAAACAACCTTGTTTAAATGAAGATTGGTCAAATATCCAGCCAGAATTATGCTAGAAGCTTGTTGTCCAAAATAAATTAAAACTTGTGTACATACTTATTTATTTTTCTTAAACCATTACAGATGTTTGCTGTACGATCATTCCACCCTGGAAAAAGAACAGTTCAAAGAAATCATTACAAGCCCCACATTACCATGACATTTATGCCCATGATGAGTCTAAACATCTCACCACAACTGTGTATCCACAGGGGTAATATATATATATATATGTATGTGTGTGTTTATATATATATATATATATATGCATTTTACTTTGCATTAAACACTGAGATGCCAGTTTTTGAGATCTCCGGTGCAGTTTCAAAACAATGGAGACAAATGGAATTTGGCCACAGTGTTGTGCTTTTGCACACCATTTTTCCATAAACACTACAGAATATAACATTTTGTAGATTGTTTTAACTGAAGAAACAGTCCCTGTTAGGAAAAAAATCCCCCAAATTTGTGTTGTAATTGGCCGATTTGCCAAGTAGTGAAAAGACACGTTGCCTTGTTTTTTATTTATCTTTTTATTTATTTTGAATTCAGTAAGCACCACATGTAAAATTTCATCCAGCTTTTTGATACTGGCGTAGATACTGATATATCAAAGAGAGGCAGAAAAAGAAAGAGAGACCCAAATCCTAAAATCGAACCTCTTTGATTAGCCGCAAACTACTTTTGTGTTTTGTTATACTAATAAAACAACTCTTAAAAGCACCAAATGAAACTCATATCCACCAATGCTCACAGACAACTACAAGAACTTTATAATATCGACTGTAACCCAAAACAACTCTGGGGTTGTCAACATTGTCACCATTAACTACAGTAAAAAAAACGACAGTAAAAAAGTCACACGATTTTGTTGTTGGACTGCAGAAAGTGACAAGAAAGATGAAGAGCAAAACTGCCCTTGACCACCTGGATGACCACAAAGGAAGGACAGCTTGACTGTAGCTGCACTATAAGGCAGCACATAATCGATTTAAATAATTATTCTTGAGTGTTGCGGGCCCTCGCACTGAGAACGTCTTGAAATTGACTGTGATCAATAGGTTATCTCCTTCAGGCAAGGACTACAGTAATGAGGAACATGCACACACCCACACCACAAACAAACACAGTCCCGTTCTTGTTGCCATTAACACGTTTTAATTTGCCCGTCCGTTCGTCCTCTCTCACTCCCCCTTTAAAACTTTCAATCGTCGTTTCTGCACGACCTTGGTAATGGACCGTCTATAGGCTGATTAATCAATATGCTTGAGATAGAGAGAAACGTGGCTGCTGAAGAATCAATAAAATAATAAATGTATGAAAATATGAAAAATATGCATCTGTTTCAGGCACATTTCCATATTGAGCTCCTTCTGTGCCAAATATGTCTCAGTGGTCTCAAAAAGACTAAAAAATCTTTAACCTTTTTCCTCCTCCTCCTCTTCATTACCTTAAATATCCCAGCTTCTAATCTTGGATTGATTTGGACAGCTTCTTGAAATGAATAAGGGATTAAGCTTTCACCTGAATGCATCTTGTTAGGTAAGAGCTTACGACTTCATGTTTTGTTCGTTGTATTCATCACTTCCACCCACATTGTCCTCCTTCCTTCTACTGTCCTATTTTGTCCCTTTTTCGGGAAATAGATTGTATAAAGGTATCTACGCTCCCTGGCCTTTCCCCTGAAGTCAAATCTGATGAAACAGTATGGGTGAACAGCCTGCAGATTATATGAAAAAAATACACCACATCAAAATGATACATTAAGCTGCCTCTTACAGTGTTGACTCCACTGTACCGGAGAAACACTCCAAATATATTTTACAGGAACTAAAAACCAATCTGTTGCCACTAATTGCTTTAATGTTAAATATTTTGGCTTCTGTGATAGCGCCACATTTCATGCACAGCTCACGCAGAACTGAAGACATCATTAACACAGAGAAATACGGTAATTAACTCCACTTGAATGTCCCTCTTGGGTTTAAAAAAGAAATAGCACTCCAAAAATATAAGAGTGTGACCATGAAAACTAAATACGTCTTCATACTGATGAAGCAGCTTATCATAAGCCAGGCAACCACCTGCTGTTGTGTCTATTAAAATACACAAATCCCAATAAATCAAGTGATGTTTATGTAACATATTTGCTCTGCATGGCTGACACGTGAAGCTACGTCTCAGTATGCAAACTGTATATACAAAAAGTATATAACACCAATTTTGCTCAATGAGTTTAGGATAAAAACTAATTGGACACTTCTCTTTTTATATAAACACTTACTTTAGCTTAGGTGTAATGGTGGATGCTCTGTGGGTGATGGGACAAGATTTTTTTACGCCTCTAGGGACATGAGTTGTTCACATTCACTGTTTGGGACTTGATTTCTGTTTTTGCCATAATGTGTCAGAGGCAGATGGAGGTTTAGGGCTAATCTCACCTAGATTTCTGAATAAACAGCTCCCAGGATATCATTATTTTACTCAAACAAGCAGGATTCTCATCCCCCCCCCAACCACCTCATCCCTGTGTGCCAATCTCTGCCTTCCTCCCCTAACCAAGTGCGCTCCAGCTGCGCCTATTGTTACAAACCCAAAGCTCCAGCTACGTGCTGTTCTCACCTGCCCTAATTGGAGCCCACAGTGTGACAGCAATGTCACTGGCTCAGTGACTGCAACTGAGCAACAGCAGTGGAGGGGATACAAGCACAACACGTGTGTAAAAGTACCTGCAGAAGCAAAAAAAAAAGTAAAAACTGAAAAGCAACTGAAAAGCCTGGGAGGAGTGTTTGCTTTTTTTAAGGACAGAGAGATAGAATTCTTGCCACTGGCTAAAAAGTTCCTTAATGTGTCAGTTTTTTGGATTGTTTTTTTTTAACGGCTTAACCAAGAAGAAAAAAAGAAAAGAAAAATAAGTTTGAATGTTTTTAAGCCCCAGGGTGATGAAACTTCTTCAGACTGACAAAGCCCGTGCACTCATTTAGTTCAAGCAATAAAGCACAAAATGAGGTTGCTTTGAGGGTTTGCACTTGACATCTTAAATACCAGAGATGCAGATGATGCAGTCTGCTGCTCGTGCAGCATGAGAAAGTTGAATTAAAGAAAGGGGCGCAGATTAAATTACAACTACGCTTGAAAGAGAATTAGACACCATGGGACTGGAACAAATTTAAAATGTGAAAGCGGTATATATATTCATCCTTCCTGAACTTTATCTAACAAAAGATTCCACTTTAATCAAGTCCTAGTACAATTTCACACAATGAAAACGTCTTCGGTCTTAAGTTTGAAAGTAACAAAGCGAATCACATCAGAGCAAGACACCGTTTCTCATTCCTAAAAATGAACAGGTCTCTGATTTTTTTTTTCTCACAATATTCTCAAAACAGCAAATCCCATGAAGTCTTTACCAAGTCATTTAAACTATTTTCTACTTCTTAAAATCCCATGGCAAGTTACTTGTTACCTTTTAAAACTACAGTGATGTTTGGGATAATTTTGACAGTCCATGTCTTATTCTGCAACAGTGCTGTAATCTCAGAATGAGTGGCAGAAATCAAGCAGCACATAAATTTGATTATAACGTACTGATCGCTAATAATCAATGGTACACATTTACAGGAAATCTGAATGGAAGTAACTCTTCATGCACTTGGTGCAAAGGCTGTCTGCAGTCTACTCACTGATGAAGGAAGAAGCCACAGACAGGTGATGGCAAAGTTCAAACACAAAGCCCTCATTTTGCAGCAGCCTTTCTCCATCCAGAGAGTGGGACTTTGTTACAGGCAATCTGCCCGAATGATTAACGGAGTTAAAGTCGACTTTCACTTCTAAAGAAGAGGAGACAATCCGCAGTGAGAGACTCGAAAATCCCCAAGAAATGGAGTGAACACTCCGCTCTGCTCGCCTCTCCTCTCCCTCCCACTGACTCCTGTTCTCTCTCTCTCTCTTACTCTGTTTTTCCTTCTCTCTCTAGCCCCCAAGACACACACACACATATGTACAACTGACTTGACGTGATCAAAAATTTATAATAAAGTATAGCATCCATAAGAGGAGAACAAATTTAATGTACTGTAAATGTACACACACACACACACACACACTCACACAGCCTCATTTTCACCACCTGGACAGCCCTTATTATGACTCATCAACCCAGGCGCTCTCGGGCAGGCACAGTTTGACAGCCCTCCCTGTCCCCGCACAGCCACAGGGAGGCTGACAGAAATGACGAGGGCGCTCTCCGGGGATTGTGAAAAATTACTGACAACTGATGAGATTCAGTGCCGCAGTGAAACTTTAAGCCACAGAATCACTGCGAGCAGTAACCAGCTACCTAAACTGAATAAAGAACCAAAATTAGATTTTGTATAAATGCACAAACCCACCGCGCTCCATCTGTTCGAGCACCTCCACACTAGTTCTTCCACTTGACAGATAACGATGAGTGTGAAAGAGCACCTGCATTTTAAACTGGTTTAACTTTGAAAGCATATGTTCGCTTGCTGCTTTGAGTGTGAGTTAAATCAACTTAGGTTTAATAGTTAGTTTAAAGTAATTTTGTGATTTGACATAAAAATCTCACTAAAGCAGGTAGGATTAGAGAAAATGTAAGCCATGAAGATTGAGCCACTGCTTTCCTTGAGGGCATTTCTACAGCCGGTGTTTGTGTCGTATTCACAGTTAGTGAGTTTTTACATGTGGTCAGTGTTTCTGTGGCAGCAAAAAATGTGGTAATGTGAAGGGGATTAGCATTCTGAAGTATTTTAAATATAGTCCCTAAGCTGACCTTTACATGTATCTTTTTGTTTTGTAGACAAAGATAAGAAGTTACAATTGCTCACAAAACACACACACACACACACACACACACACACACACACACACACACACACACACACACATGCAAATAGGCTTTGCATGACATAAAACTCATCATAGGTAAAATGTGTTTTTCAGCAACATGTTCTCCACAAATTAAAGCCACATTTTTCTTTCTTTCTTTTTCCTCAAAATCCATTTACCGGAAATAAACTGCTAACTATCAGCATTTTAATGACTTCAAAATTTACAAGTGAGATATTTACTTACTAGATAAGTGAAAGAAAATGGAAGGATGGATATTTAATGATTTACCGCACCAATGTATTTTATTTTGTAGGAGATAAAGTTTGTGTTAACCACAGGCATCTAACTGAAAATCCAGTGACTTTGGACCAATGTAACCAGAAGTGCCAATTCTTAGTAGTTTTATGACTCCAAGTCTGAAAAATAAAACAATAAATCAGCTTTGGGGGTGTCAAACATAAGGCCCGGGGGCTAAACTTGGCCAGGTGAAGAATCTGGCCCAACTTTAGAAAATGTGAAGGAGAGCATACATTGTTAAACTTTAACTACAATTTCATTCATTTGTACAGCTTTTTCTATTGATAAAGACTGCCCACCCCCACTACCTTCCATTCTACATCAAAGCAATAATTAACAGATAAATTATTAAATGAATGGTCAGAAAGTTTTTCAGCTATACTATTAATAACTATGCTTGGCTATTTATCATCGTAATTATAGCATAGTCTGTTATTTTTAAACTTTAAAGTAAATTAACAATTTTTCTAACTGTAATTTTACACATTGATCATGCAGTTTAGCTCACTTTAGCTCAAAGTGAACTGTATGTGGCCCACTATGCAAAATGACCCTGATCTACCTTCTTTATAACGGCCAGCAGGGGGCGAATTCACTGGTTGCAAAAGAAGTTTGATTGTATTGAAGTCGACGAGAAAATGTCCCGATTTCACATTTGATTTCGGATCGATCAGAAGAAAAACTTTGCCGGAGAGCTCATGGGGACAGTCACTGTTCTCAAGTGTTGTTCAGCGCAGGATGATTTGACATATGATGGTCCCACGTGCATGTAAAATGAGCATGCAATCAGTTTTATATCTCTGTCGATCATCACGTCCAGTTTTAAAAACCCAAGATGGAAGCCAAAGAGTTGAACTCAGGGCTTCAAGACAGTTTGTGACATAGGCTATGTTTTTATCTTTTAAAAAAATATATACAGTATATGGCTGCTAGAAAATATGTATGTGTATTACTTTTGAAGTGTTGAGGATTAAAGTAGCTGTTTTGTTTTAATTATAATGTCTATGAGAGATCCCTTCTCTCACTGACCACGTGAGATCGAAGTCATCATTGCTCCTTAGAGACAAGCAAAAGGTTTGGGGAAAAATGTTGGAAAAAAACATTTCTGATGCTGTCTGTTACAGGGATGTTTCTGTGTGCACTGATTGCCAAGACTTGGAAGGGTCAACTTTAGATAAACAAACAAATAAATAAATAGGTTATAGGTTCGGGTTAGCGTTAGGATCATGTAGATGATAACATAGATGTCTTAAAAATGTGGATGCCGTCAAAATGAGATATCATACCGCCATCTAGTGGACAATTCAGAGATTGCTCTTATTGCTTGCCCTGTAACAAAATGTTTGTCCATATTTCCCACAATGCCATGCGCGCAAAGCCACTTTAAAATAAGTAGTTCACATTTATCTGTGACCCACAACAGCTTTGTGGTGCATATGTTAGTGATGTTTGTAGTAAAACTTTACCTTTTTTCATCAAATAAAATGTCGGGTTTTTGGGTTGTTTTTTTGCGTAAACCATAAGTGATCATACCAGTGGGAGAAATGGGGTCATTCTCTTAGCCCTGCACTCGTCAGCACTCTTGTTTCTCTTCAGATCGTATAAATCTTTCGCCTTTTACTAAAGATTTCCGTGGAGCGGAACAACAAGAGTTTTACTCAATTTTTTGATGCCCCATATTTGTGGGGCTTCTTTTTCAATGTTAAAAGAAGTAAATGTAATATCTGAAACTCGTTGCATTACTCCCAATGTAAACTGTCAGTAAGGCCTTTTATCGTGTGCCTCTTTATGCCGACCGTATTTATGTACCAATCCTCCAATATGGACTTTATTGAAACTCGGCAGCAGTTTCACGATGGACTAAGATAAACATGGAAATTCGTGTTACACCATTCAGAGACTGCTGATTCTTTTATTCAAGAGTCACGTCATGTTTTAAAGGAAAACCCAGATAAATTTTCACCGTTGAGGCGTCTAACAAAACGCAGGAGGCGGGGTCTCCGTATTCCCACAATGCCATGCGCGCAAAGCAGTTAGTGTAAGTAGTTCACATGCATCTTGTCACAACACCTATGTGCTGCTTGTGCTGGTGATATTTGTAGTAAAAGTTTATCTTCGCGTATCAATGATAAATTCAACTTTTTTTTTTTTTGCGTAAACCGTAAGTGATCATACCAGTGGGAGAAATGGGGTCATTCTCTTAGCCATGTACTCGCCAGCACTCTTGTTTCTCTTCAGATCGTATAAATCTTTCGCCTTTTACTAAAGATTTCCGTGGAGAGGAACAACAAGAGTTTTACTCAATTTTTTGATGCCCTGCGTTTGTGGGGCTTGTGATCTGTTTAAAAAACAAATAATTAATTGCACCGTAGACAGAGAATTCTTGGCTAGTGCACTGTTGTGATTTCTGAGAATAGGTGCATGCATTATATACTTATGACATTTTAATACATTTAGCAGCTTTTCTGACTTATTGAGACTGCCAAACCTCATTGCCTTTCATACCACATCAAAGTGATTAATTAGCAGATAAACAATCAGGGAAGTTGATATTTTTCAAATATTAAGTAAATTAAGCAAGTACTTATTATATTTTACAACTACAGAACAATCTGTGCAATGAGCATGTAAAAGTTTTGAGTTAAAGTTTTGACATTCATCAGTCACCCAAACGTTTTATGCACTTTTTTTGATCTTAAGTGGGCTGTATGTGGCCCACAATCTAAAACGAGTTTGAATCTCTGATATATAACACTGAAGCAAACAGCAGTATCTAGTGCAGTGAAGTATGCTAGATCGGGCTTGGTTGTCACAATTTTCACTCTTTGTGTGAACTAATGATCACTGAAACATCTTTCAATAACCACTCCTTCATTAAATTGAAGTTGAAGGTATAGCTCAAAACACCTATACCTTCTATTTTTGCAGTTAATTGTTACAAAAATAATTAACTATTAACAACACACTGACACTTTGTGACAGGCCATGTTGGTGGTCCCTATAATTATCAGTTGGGTTTCAGTAGAGATTGAAGAGAAATTATGCGTAACTTTGTATTTCATTTTTTCAGATAGAGACATCAGAAAGTTTAGAAATGGACTCCACCTAATGTTACTTAAATTAAACTATGACTATAAATCAGTGAATTATTCGATGTATGTGCAGTGAAATTAGGAATTTACAGTGCTTTAAAATGCAGTTACAAATTCTACTGAGAAGCGATTCCACATTCATGTCTCAGTGTTGATGAGATGTATCACTGACATCATTAAAAATAGAGAGAGGTTTCCTGCATCTTTAAGAAGACAAGCAGTGTTTTGTGCAAGATTTTCTAACTTGAGCAATAGCCAGCAAGCCAGTGCAAACAGATCAGTCTAAAAATCCACGACATCAATATCAAACTGACTCTGAACTCTTGTACTTTTTAAGGTTGATCCATGCTCGATCATCCAGGTAAGGAAACTAACTGAGATTTCCATTTTGAGGTTGCGAGTCTTTAGCTAGCAGTCCTATACCTCAGAGTCACACAAGTCAGTTATGTATGCCCCTGAAATGCCAGAGATACAGAGATAAGTAACTTAAAGAAGTCCAGACACTTTTCTTTGCAAGCTCCTTTGACTACGATGACCTGGATGACTGAGAACCTTCACAGACACAAGCTTTGTGAGCTTAGTTTGGGCAGACAACACAACAAAACCATACTTTCTTGAGCTGGCTATTGATGAATGACTCAAAACAAACCATTCAGAGAACAAAGAAACAAAAATATCACTGCTTTTAAATGCCTACCCGCAAAATCATTTGTCATACTCAGAGGCTTGTTAGTCACGTGTGACAACCAATCCAAAAACTAGTAAGACAACTATCTCAGACTGACCTCTTGTTAAACATTACCACATGGCTTTAACCAGATAGTGAGAGGTAGATTAATATCAAAGCAATTAATATCAGCTTTTTAATAAGTGTCTATATTTTAAAGGACTAAAATTGTGTCTTGTCTTTCGATACAAAAACAGCATGAAATGTTTTTTTTTCACCCATCAAAATAACAAAATACTTCCTTCCTCCAAAGTTTTGTCTGTTTTCCACAAATTGACCACTGCAAACGTGTGAAATCCACAACAACAAGCAATGTGACAACCAACCCTGGTCTACACTATCGGTCCAATCGTGCTAGTATTAGTCTGATACTATAACAGTGTTGTTATAGTATGCCCCTCAAAATGTATTTTATATATACAATTGACTCAACCATCAACACAAAAAGGTTATTATGTCCAGACACTTTTCATATTTAATTTCTGAGGTAGCCTATATTTAGTTTCATTTCCAATAAAATTAAAATTGAACACAATTCAGTGGGCTGGCCATAAAGCATCTGTCCTCTCATGCATGCATGCATTGATCGGACACCGATTCCAGCATTGGTTTTAAAATTCTCAGGATTTGGATTGATTCCCTCCAGCTCTACTTGGTGAGTGTTAGACATTTGCATCCATAAGAAAATGATAAATACAACAGGGACTGCAATATTGGATAAATATGTAATTTTAAGTGAAAAATCCTCATATTTTTTAAATTCCTCATTAGTTATTTGTGGGACCCAGATAAATATAGAAATCTACTTTACACTATTCAGAGACTGTTGATTCACGCTTTTATTCAAGAATCACGTCATGTTTTATTTTATTTTTTTAAAAAGCTGCCTACTTATCTGGGGTACAGCTCCACAGACCTCCATTCATTTTTGCAACAGTGAGAGACAGCTCTGTCCTAGTTAACAAGTCTCCCAAGTTTCCCACAATGCCATGCGCACATAGCAGTTTTAGAATAAGTAGTTCACATTTATCTGTCACGCACAACAGCTTTGTGGTGCATATGTCAGTGATGTTTGTAGTAAAACTTTACCTTTTTTCATCAAATAAAATGTCGGGTTTTTGGGTTGTTTTTTTGCGTAAACCATAAGTGATCATACCAGTGGGAGAAATGGGGTCATTCTCTTAGCCCTGCACTCGCCGGCACTCTTGTTTCTCTTCAGATCGTATAAATCTTTCGCCTTTTACTAAAGATTTCCGTGGAGCGGAACAACAAGAGTTTTACTCAATTTTTTGATGCCCCATATTTGTGGGGCTTCTTTTTCAATGTTAAAAGAAGTAAATGTAATATCTGAAACTTGTTGCATTACTCCCAATGTAAACTGTCAGTAAGGCCTTTTATCGTGTGCCTCTTTATGCCGACCGTATTTATGTACCAATCCTCCAATATGGACTTTATTGAAACTCAGCAGCAGTTTCACGATGGACTAAAATAAACATGGAAGTTCGTGTTACACCATTCAGAGACTGCTGATTCTTTTATTCAAGAGTCACGTCATGTTTTAAAGGAAAACCCAGATAAATTTTCACCGTTGAGGCGTCTAACAAAACGCAGGAGGCGGGGTCTCCGTATTTCCACAATGCCATGCGCGCAAAGCAGTTAGTGTAAGTAGTTCACATGCATCTTGTCTTCCACAACACCTATGTGCTGCTTGTGCTGGTGATATTTGTAGTAAAAGTTTATCTTCGCGTATCAATGATAAATTCAACTTTTTTTTTTTTGCGTAAACCGTAAGTGATCATACCAGTGGGAGAAATGGGGTCATTCTCTTAGCCATGTACTCGCCAGCACTCTTGTTTCTCTTCAGATCGTATAAATCTTTCGCCTTTTACTAAAGATTTCCGTGGAGAGGAACAACAAGAGTTTTACTCAATTTTTTGATGCCCTGCGTTTGTGGGGCTTGTGATCTGTTTAAAAAACAAATAATTAATTGCACCGTAGACAGAGAATTCTTGGCTAGTGCACTGTTGTGATTTCTGAGAATAGGTGCATGCATTATATACTTATGACATTTTAATACATTTAGCAGCTTTTCTGACTTATTGAGACTGCCAAACCTCATTGCCTTTCATACCACATCAAAGTGATTAATTAGCAGATAAACAATCAGGGAAGTTGATATTTTTCAAATATTAAGTAAATTAAGCAAGTACTTATTATATTTTACAACTACAGAACAATCTGTGCAATGAGCATGTAAAAGTTTTGAGTTAAAGTTTTGACATTCATCAGTCACCCAAACGTTTTATGCACTTTTTTGATCTTAAGTGGGCTGTATGTGGCCCACAATCTAAAACGAGTTTGAATCTCTGATATATAACACTGAAGCAAACAGCAGTATCTAGTGCAGTGAAGTATGCTAGATCGGGCTTGGTTGTCACAATTTTCACTCTTTGTGTGAACTAATGATCACTGAAACATCTTTCAATAACCACTCCTTCATTAAATTGAAGTTGAAGGTATAGCTCAAAACACCTATACCTTCTATTTTTGCAGTTAATTGTTACAAAAATAATTAACTATTAACAACACACTGACACTTTGTGACAGGCCATGTTGGTGGTCCCTATAATTATCAGTTGGGTTTCAGTAGAGATTGAAAAGAAATTATGCGTAACTTTGTATTTCATTTTTTCAGATAGAGACATCAGAAAGTTTAGAAATGGACTCCACCTAATGTTACTTAAATTAAACTATGACTATAAATCAGTGAATTATTCGATGTATGAGCAGTGAAATTAGGAATTTACAGTGCTTTAAAATGCAGTTACAAATTCTACTGAGAAGCGATTCCACATTCATGTCTCAGTGTTGATGAGATGTATCACTGACATCATTAAAAATAGAGAGAGGTTTCCTGCATCTTTAAGAAGACAAGCAGTGTTTTGTGCAAGATTTTCTAACTTGAGCAATAGCCAGCAAGCCAGTGCAAACAGATCAGTCTAAAAATCCACAACATCAATATCAAACTGACTCTGAACTCTTGTACTTTTTAAGGTTGATCCATGCTCGATCATCCAGGTAAGGAAACTAACTGAGATTTCCATTTTGAGGTTGCGAGTCTTTAGCTAGCAGTCCTATACCTCAGAGTCACACAAGTCAGTTATGTATGCCCCTGAAATGCCAGAGATACAGAGATAAGTAACTTAAAGAAGTCCAGACACTTTTCTTTGCAAGCTCCTTTGACTACGATGACCTGGATGACTGAGAACCTTCACAGACACAAGCTTTGTGAGCTTAGTTTGGGCAGACAACACAACAAAACCATACTTTCTTGAGCTGGCTATTGATGAATGACTCAAAACAAACCATTCAGAGAACAAAGAAACAAAAATATCACTGCTTTTAAATGCCTACCCGCAAAATCATTTGTCATGCTCAGAGGCTTGTTAGTCACGTGTGACAACCAATCCAAAAACTAGTAAGACAACTATCTCAGACTGACCTCTTGTTAAACATTACCACATGGCTTTAACCAGATAGTGAGAGGTAGATTAATATCAAAGCAATTAATATCAGCTTTTTAATAAGTGTCTATATTTTAAAGGACTAAAATTGTGTCTTGTCTTTCGATACAAAAACAGCATGAAATGTTTTTTTCACCCATCAAAATAACAAAATACTTCCTTCCTCCAAAGTTTTGTCTGTTTTCCACAAATTGACCACTGCAAACATGTGTGAAATCCACAACAACAAGCAATGTGACAGCCAACCCTGGTCTACACTATCGGTCCAATCGTGCTAGTATTAGTCTGATACTATAACAGTGTTGTTATAGTATGCCCCTCAAAATGTATTTTATATATACAATTGACTCAACCATCAACACAAAAAGGTTATTATGTCCAGACACTTTTCATATTTAATTTCTGAGGTAGCCTATATTTAGTTTCATTTCCAATAAAATTAAAATTGAACACAATTCAGTGGGCTGGCCATAAAGCATCTGTCCTCTCATGCATGCATGCATTGATCGGACACCGATTCCAGCATTGGTTTTAAAATTCTCAGGATTTGGATTGATTCCCTCCAGCTCTACTTGGTGAGTGTTAGACATTTGCATCCATAAGAAAATGATAAATACAACAGGGACTGGAATATTGGATAAATATGTAATTTTAAGTGAAAAATCCTCATATTTTTTAAATTCCTCATTAGTTATTTGTGGGACCCAGATAAATATAGAAATCTACTTTACACTATTCAGAGACTGTTGATTCACGCTTTTATTCAAGAATCACGTCATGTTTTAATTTTTTTTTTAAAAGCTGCCTACTTATCTGGGGTACAGCTCCACAGACCTCCATTCATTTTTGCAACAGTGAGAGACAGCTCTGTCCTAGTTAACAAGTCTCCCAAGTTTCCCACAATGCCATGCGCACATAGCAGTTTTAGAATAAGTAGTTCACATTTATCTGTCACGCACAACAGCTTTGTGGTGCATATGTTAGTGATGTTTGTAGTAAAACTTTACCTTTTTTCATCAAATAAAATGTCGGGTTTTTGGGTTGTTTTTTGCGTAAACCATAAGTGATCATACCAGTGGGAGAAATGGGGTCATTCTCTTAGCCATCCACTCGCCAGCACTCTTGTTTCTCTTCAGATCGTATAAATCTTTCGCCTTTTACTAAAGATTTCCGTGGAGCGGAACAACAAGAGTTTTACTCAATTTTTTGATGCCCCATATTTGTGGGGCTTCTTTTTCAATGTTAAAAGAAGTAAATGTAATATCTGAAACTTGTTGCATTACTCCCAATGTAAACTGTCAGTAAGGCCTTTTATCGTGTGCCTCTTTATGCCGACCGTATTTATGTACCAATCCTCCAATATGGACTTTATTGAAACTCGGCAGCAGTTTCACGATGAACTAAAATAAACATGGAAATTCGTGTTACACCATTCAGAGACTGCTGATTCTTTTATTCAAGAGTCACGTCATGTTTTAAAGGAAAACCCAGATAAATTTTCACCGTTGAGGCGTCTAACAAAACGCAGGAGGCGGGGTCTCCGTATTCCCACAATGCCATGCGCGCAAAGCAGTTAGTGTAAGTAGTTCACATGCATCTTGTCTTCCACAACACCTATGTGGTGCTTGTGCTGGTGATATTTGTAGTAAAAGTTCATCTTCGCGTATCAATGATAAGGTCAACTTTTTTTTTTTTTGCGTAAACCGTAAGTGATCATACCAGTGGGAGAAATGGGGTCATTCTCTTAGCCATGTACTCGCCAGCACTCTTGTTTCTCTTCAGATCGTATAAATCTTTCGCCTTTTACTAAAGATTTCCGTGGAGAGGAACAACAAGAGTTTTACTCAATTTTTTGATGCCCTGCGTTTGTGGGGCTTGTTTTCCATGTTAAAAAAAAAAAAGTAAATCCTACATAAGTAAGACTTGGGTTTCTACAGTAGTTGGACGAAGGTCATTCCCAGGAACGCCCACGTGATACGGGAAGTAACGACAACGGTAGCTCTCCTCTATTTATAAAACTTGAAACTCGGTAGCAGTTTCACGATAGTCAGACAAACATGGAACTCAATATTACACCATTCAGAGACCGTTGATTATTTTATTCAAGAGTCCCATCATGTTTTAAACTGAAGAAGCGTTTAAAAGACACAGGGGGCGGGGTCTCCATATTCCCACAATGCCATGCACGCAGAGCAGCTTTATTTGTCACCCCCAATAACTTTGTAGTGCATGTATTATGGATATTAAAGGTTTGTCTTTACGTATCAAAGATAAACTCAATTTTTTTGAGTAAACTTTAAGTGATCATACCATTGCGCGAAATGGCGTCATTCTCTTAGCCGTGGTTTTGTTGGCAATTTTATTTATCTTCAGATTGTGTAGATATTTTGCGTATTATTAAAATTTTCTGTGCAGTGGAACAATAACAGTCCGAATTAATTTAACGATGCTTTGCATTAGTGCGATTCTCTTATAATGTTAAAGGAGAGAGCCATAGTTATAAGGTTAAGCAGTCACTGTGTCAGCTGTAATGCACCACTATGACCACTAGGATAAACACTAAGTAAAGCAATGATGTGGCATAATGCACACACTGCACAGTTTTGCAAGTATGCGTCTTTCAGAGCCGACACAAAGCCCTGTTCGCTCCGTGTCTACTGTAGCGCAAAGTCTACAGTGGCTGTAGACGGTTACGTCTTTTCATTGGCCCGGGGTCTGAGGTGAAGCGCTGAATCCCACTGTAGACTACCAATCTTCTGTCGACGGAAGTTGCGTCACCAAAATAACAACCCGCAGCGGGATAGCGAAGCAGCCGGCAACTCCGGAGTTTTTCTGGAAACTGGCATTTCTTTTACGTTTACGGTGAATTATTAACTCTAAGACGCTACTGGATTTAACTGAAATTACACGAGGCTGAATAGCTCATTTAAGCCTTTTACTTTATGGTAAATGTTAGCTGCGCGCTAACCAACATCTAATGTATTACGCCCATTTCTAGTCTTTTCAGTGGCTACAACTGATGATGGCGACACTAGAATATCGTGTTATAAATCCACATGCCCCTGCACCTCGTCAGCAGGCCGGGTGAGAAGTATGGTCTTCACCAAACCTCCACAGGACCTGCTCAGCCGAGTCGCTGCCTTCACTCACGCACAAAAGCTTCTTCGAGCAGAGGGTGGTGCTTTCGGCGTCTCGTTACAAACGATGTGAGATATATGAAGTAGTAAGTGTATCGTATATTTAATGTCATACTAGGCAGGTTTACTGCATTTCCATTTACAACACATTTACCCGTGTATGGCTATTGTCAGTATATGTTGCTCGTTGTACAGTTTCTTTAAGTGACATTCATTTAACATTCACAATGATATTGTTGATGGTAACGTGTATGATTACAGCATACCTGACAGGCACTTTTGACTGTACACAGTTGATTTTGTAAAGCCCCTTGCATTGCGTTCATAATCAAGTTCACTGATTGACTGTCCTGCAGTGCTGTTTTCATGTATTCCTGTTTCATCCACTTTAATAAAGTGTCATGTGTTACAGTAACAGTGAGTTGTGGAATCACTTAAAGAATCCCTAAGTTGGGCTTTAATCTGCCTTCAGCATCACAATAGTCCTAAGGTCACTGACAAAACATACAAGTACAAATAAATAAATCAGTTGGTCACCCCCAGAAACGCCCCTGTGATACAGGAAGTTGTGTCAAGGGCAGCTCTTCTCTATTTATAAAACTGTACTTTATTGAAACTCAGCAGCAGTTTCATAATAGACTCCGATAAACATATAAATAAATGTTACACCATTCAGAGACTATTGATTCTTTTATTCAAGAGTCACCTCATGTTTTAAAAGAAAAACAAGATATTTAGCCATTGTTGAGATGCTTAACAAAACACAGGGGGCGGGGTCTCCACAATGCGCGTGGCATTGTGGGAATACCACAATGCCACGCGCAAAGCAGCTTTAGAATAAGTATTTCACATTTATCTGTCGCCCTCAATAACTTTCTGGTGCATGTATTAGGGATATTTACAGTAAAGGTTTATCTTTGCGCATCAAAGATAAACTCAGTAGTTTGTTTGAGTAAACCGTAAGTGATTATGCCAGTGGGAGAAATGAGGTCATTCACGTAGCCGAAATCTCGTCAGCACTCTTGTTTCTCTTCAGATCGTATAAATCTTTCGCCTTTTACTAAAGATTTCCGTGGAGAGGAACAACAAGAGTTTTACTCAATTTTTTGATGCCCTGCGTTTGCGGGGCTTCTTCTATATGTTAAAAAAAATACTTTGTCACTTCAGCGTAATGTTCCAGAAACTCAAAGCGTGTCTTCAGAATTACCAATATGCGACGAATGCACCAATTACAGAGTTTGTTTGTCGCGCACACAACCTCACATTGTGACATGTGGTGAAATGCTTATTACTGTGCAATGCTGAAAAGTGCAACTGAAAGTTGTTGTTTCTCATTTTGTTTTTGTACTCAGGAAAAATGCCGCTGTGTTCAGACACCAAATAAAGAGTTTTGCACTTTTGTGACTTAGTGTTCTATCAAAATTTAAAAAGAATGTCCTCATATGTGGATATCATTTTTCTCAGAAACTATATCAGGTGAAAGATAATTCTTTGTTTTTCCATTCATCGGGTCCCAATCAGCACAAATAGCAACGAGAAATTAAAAATGCATGCCATGAAAGAGTTCGGAAGAGAAAAAACAAACTATCCGCTTCTTTCTCTCTCCGTCCGCTGGTCGGCAGCAGTGCGCATAGAAGCGGGTTTCCAACAACAAATAAAATCCGAAGAAAGGGGACGGCAAACGGAACTAAATGGCTGCTCCCTTATAAGCACAAGTTAACGAGAGTACATTTATTTAAATCTGTTTGTAGATTAAATGTAAACAGTGCGCGACGTAAAAGAGCGCGAGCGTCTACACGCGGACCTTTATTCCTGCTGTTGAGAAGTTTGAATCCCTCAGCCGAGGACAGTCATGGTTGCAACTGATACTGTAAAAGCTGAAGTTTTTAATGACTGTGACAGTTGTGCTGATTTCACACACAGCACGCGGGGCAGCGGAATAATGAGAGCGCCATCTGGAAAGATTTTACTAGAACTAATATTGATGCAGGGTTTATAAGAGGACTGAGCAGAGGTGAGGGAGTCACAGTGTTGTGCAAAACGTGACTTCCGGTGTTTGTTTTTACGTCTCATATAGCTGCTTACATTGGTAGATAGTAGGGCTGAACGATTATGGAAAATAATCTAATTGCGATTTTTTGCCCCAATATTGCGATTGCGATGCGATATGCGATTATTTTTTAAGGTCTTTGTCTTCTGTATTATTAAACAAAGACAAGCAATACATCATATAGTATGGCCAATACTATATTACATTAATTTTAAACTGTTCTTTCCTGGAAGACAGACCTCTGTTATGATGACATGAGGTGATGCATGAATTGATGACTGACATTTTTATTTAACTTCTTCAATCACAACAGTATATTTGAACATACACAATAGTTTATTTTTAGCTTACAAACATCTGAGCATAAAGTGCTGACAAGGAACCCTGGTGTAAACATTAAAATGAAAGTCAGTACAATGTGCAGATTGCAGAAATATACATTAAAAAAAATCAGTGGCTTTACCACACTCAGTTTTTCGACATCTGTGAACTACTAGACAGTCATTCAATTAAAAAATAATATTAAATAAATAAAACTAATAAATAAAAAATACACACATCTTACTGATCTCTGCAGTCAGTAACATTACACATAAAGTGCAAACATAATAGCAATTGTATAAACACACACACAAACACGCCTTTAAAGTTTAAAGGCGTGAAATTGGACGGTCTAGCCTTCTGATTAGCTAATCAGAAGGCTAGTTCTGATTAGCGTCACCGCTGTCTCGGTGGAGTTTAATAAACTCGGCCGTCTGCTTCTTGCTATCTAAAATATAACCAGACACTGGTGTAAATTCTCGACTGTCTCATACTTCTGTTTAATAAGTTTTCTGTTTGACGTTTAGTCAGCTGTGTGAAAACCAAGGAGGAACCCAAAAGTCTTTATCTGTAAAAATATTTATTTTTATATGTAAAAGTTAGGCTTTCTGTCTTGAAGTATAACGCTCTCTTTAACTTATGTGCCACCAAAAAGCTTCCTTTTAGTAATTGTGATTAAATGATATGATGCAGTAAATATAAATAAAAAAATAATATTTTCACTGAGGAAAAAAGTTTCTTTATGAAACTGCTTATAAAAAATTTTGATTGATGGATTTTTAATGGCACATGACTTCAGGGAAGAGTCATTGCTGCTGACTACCCCTTGTTTTCGGAAATGGTCACTTCACGGCAAACTAATACAGAATACAAGCCATAGAAAAAATAAATATACCATTTATTCTCAGATGAGGTTTTATTTTCTACATTTTAAAGAAAGCATCACAGACAGTTCTTAAGAGCATTTTTGGTTTAATTCTTTAGGCACTACAAGCATTACACCCACTTAATTGTATTAAATGGTGCAAACACACTAAACAATTTAATGTATAGCACTGATGTTTTTTTACACAGATTTTTTCTTATCTTGGTTAAGGTTTTCAGAGTCATACATGTGAAATTATTTACAAATCCAATCAAAGAAAATTTTGCTCTTTTCAAACTTTAAATTAAATCAAACACTTGCATAACTACGCCGTTCACAGCAAAACCAATAAATCAGCTAAATGTTTCTTCATTGCAGGCATTAGTGAAAATGACTTTTAAACCATTATGTCAAAGGCACAGCTATATTTAGCTTTTCTATTAGTAGTAAATGTAGAAAATCAGGACCTCCAGTTCTCGCTAATACTTTTCGTTATTATGCAATGGATTTTCCATTTCATATCAGGTTGATTAAGTCACAGTGATCTCCTGCAGCAGATCGGCAGGGAAGTAGCCCAGCTTGCGTCCAGTGCTGACCTTCAAGTAGCCGCCTTTCTCATCTCCTTTCTTCACCACAATCTGAAACACAGAGTGACAACAGATTAAGCAACCTTTTTATTATAAAGACAAAGAACTTTGATTTACAATTTGGGTCATAATTTATAAAAGACACATCTTTGTACAAAAACACAGTGGATTTCAAATCAAACAATAGAAATGTATTGAAGTGCAGACTTTTGACTTTAATTCAAGTGGTTTTACACACTTTTTTGCAGAAAAGAAAATGCACTATCTTATGTGTGTGCACACACACACACACACACACACACACACACACACACACACACACACACACACACACACACACACACCTGTCTGTGAAGGTTCTCAGTCATCCAGGTCATCGTAGTCTAAAGAGGTTGGAAAGGAAAGCGTTCCAGATTTTAAGCCCTATGGGAGTGTCCCCAAGAGGGTCACAGACCCCCTGTTGATTCTAAAATCTGGGACTCCATACCAATTGCTCTTAGAACTGAAGAAGCTTCTCAGATGAGAGGTGTAACATCTTCAAGGAAACTTAAAGATCCCAGATGCTTTTCTTTCCAAGCTCCTTAAACCACACACACACACACACACATACTGAAGTTACCTGGTCTTTCTTAAGTGTAATTTGTCCCATCTCTCTGTTTCCCACAAAGGAGCGCGTCACCTTGTAAACTCTTTCTGATGCTCGGACTTTTATGAGGTAGTTGGCGGGGAAGTAGCCGGACTTCTCTCCCATCTTTCCCTGACAACACAGAGCAGAATTTGTGTACTCATCATCAATAGCACAAACTGAAACAGCATTTGTAAACCTCTAAGAACTTTAACTCACTCTCCACCACTCTTCATTGGAGTCATCCAACACTGTGATCCGATCACCAGGGCTAGTAAACACATTCTCAGTAAGTGCTTTTGTCACTGGCTTTATATTAAAACTGAAAGTTGATTAAATTTAACAAAATAGAAATAATTATTCATTAGTGTTCAGATTTGATTGTGATTTTCTTACTGAAAGTCAAGGTCATCTTTCTCAATGGCCTTGAAGCGGTAGAGAGCCAGGTAATAGTGGGACTGGGAGAAAGTGCCTTTAGTCTAGGGACAAAAAAAGCATGGATGCTAATTTATATGGCAAATGTTATTAAATTTAAATTAAAAACAAAACATGCACGTATGGTGCTACTTAGCAACAAAGCGTTACATGTATGAAATAATCGACTGCTTACCTTGTCATCTGCTTTGTCTCCTCCTTTCTCTTTTTTATCATCAGGCTTCCCTGTTTGAGTATCAGACATCACACAATCATATCTTTTATGACTAACTTGCATATTTTACACCACAGAGATAAGCTCTTGCTTTAACTCTACCTTCTCCTCCCTCCTCATTCTCTTTGGGCTGTTGGTTCTCCTCTTCCTCCTCTTCCATCATCATCATCATCTAGAGGACACAGCAGTGTTAAAACAGCACTGATCACTGATTCCCCTCTTCCACAGATTAGGTGTCCTTTATTTCTTTTAGTTTGTTTCTTTTGTGTTCTTTTTTCATATTTTTGTTTGCATGTACTATAAAATTGGAAATAGTACAAAATAAAAAGTTTAAAAAAAACCAGCACTGATCTCATATTTTATATATAAAACATGAAATCTGTTCTTAAAATGATTTCAAACACTGCATTTTCTTGATTACATAAATTGTATTTATTTTGTTTGTAGTGAGTCAGTCCCTGAAAACTGTTGAAATTCATAGATTTTATGTTTTGATTAAGATTATTATAAATGCTTACATTTTTCTTATCATTTTCATTCTTCTTACGCTCCTTATTTGCCATGATGACGCCAACCCGCAGGGTGTCGAAAACTGGGTCGTTCCGGTTTGGGTTGTCTGGTTAAGGACAGGGATAAACACAAAATCAACATGGAGTATAAGAATTGCTACACTGCACTAGATTGACTAGTCTATGTTTTCAAGATCCCGAAGAGTTAATCTAAAAAGGAAAACTATATTTACTCATTCAGATATTTCTAAACATATGCAGATTCCAAGATCATCAGTTCAAACAATTGTACATAAGTTATTCAAATGTGTCACCAGATTGCCGAGATCTGGAAGAAGACTCGAATGTCACCTGCAGAAGAGTGAAGGAACCCAGGAACCACTAAGATTCAAGCCTGCCATGAACTTGAAACTGTTCAAATACCAGTGTCACTGTCCACAGTGTAGTAACTTTTACATCACTCTGGACGGAGTGGGTGTTGACCAAGAAAGAAACCTCTGCTCCAAAAACACCACTTTCAAGCTTGGTCAAGATTTGCAGCAGCCCACATGGACAAGTCAAATGCCTCCTGGAGAAAAATGTTATGATCAGACAAGACAAAGATATAACTATTTGGCCACAATGACAAGTGGTATTTTTGGAGGAGTAAAGGTGAAGCTTTCAGACCTAAGGACACTGTACCAACTGTTAAGCATGGTGGTAGTAGCATCATGCTTTGGGGCTGTTTTGCTGCCAGTGGTACTGTTATAGTGTACAAAGCGGCCGGAATAATGAACAAGGAGGACCTACAAATTCTTCAAATTCACCTCAAATCAACAGCTAGATGGTTGAAACATGGCTGGTTGGATAGCAGGAAGCCAACAAATTTATACTAATTCTGCCAAGATGAATGGTCAAGTGTATCATTATGTCAGAAGCTCGTTGATGACTACCATTTTTTCTGGTCAGGTTATACCTTGCTGAGAGACACTGAACCAATTTTTAGTGGGGTTGTATGTATATATTTGAGACCACATGTATACTTTTGACCCCTGTATAGATTATAAATTATAAACTTGTGTACACAATTATTGTTTTTTTCAAGTCACTAAGGGTGTATACTGTACAATCATTTCCCCCTGGAACAAGAACAAACCAAAGAATTAAAATGCTAAAATTACCGTGACCATCGTGATAAATTCTTCTTCTTATTAAATCACTGATATTTAGTAGTTGGAGCCACTTCAGTTGCTGCACGGAGGACCAGGGGAAATAACAAAGTGAAGGTAAGTGAATGTGAATTATGGAGGGAAAATAACCAAACAAGTGTTTGCTGTTTCACTTTACTTGTTTTTTTTAATTTTATTTTAGTGTTAACTAAATGTATGACGCACTGGGATAAAAGGATCAGGGTTATAGTGACACAACACATTCTGCTGTTTTTCTAAGAAATATTATTTCCCAACACAAAGGTCAGAATGTTGCTTGAACGTCTGCTTTGCACTGTCCTTTAAAAATGTTTTTCTTTTTAAATTTTGCTGTCATTAAATTAATCATTTCAAGCACATTTAAGTTTAAAAATCTTTAAATGCAGCTTGTTAAATATATTGACTGCAAGTGTTGCTAAAGAGAAAATGCAGACACCGTGCTTAGTTTCCTTTGCGATAGCAGCCTTGAATTTAAGGTTAAGAAATTTATATACACAAGAGATATATTGCCGTTCCAGATTCAGTGGACTCACTTGGGTCTGGTTGGTCACTGCTGTACAGAGGGGAGCTGTAGGCCCTTCTGAATCCAGGCGGCTACAGGAAAGAAGAAAAAAAGTTTTTTAAAAAAGTTTTAAAAAATATATCTCTCTCACTCTCAAGGGCAGTAAAAGGAAACTGCAGATGTTACAAATATAGTTTCATATTCAGTGCACATCAGCAAACTCACAATTTTGCCAAAACACCTCTGAAACTCAACATACGACTGACATGAGTGGTGGATGTTGGTCTTACAGTTTTTGCATCTCAGGCAAAATTTGTTGTTCACTGAAAGATGAGGAACCAAAATTAACAGTCTCAATTTTTAGAACAAATACCTATGGGATTATATGATGATTGATTATTTATATCATTAATATAAAAAAACAGCACTTACAGACTATCATGCGAGCGCAGACGTCACAAAACTTGGGCTTCTTGCAGTAGTGGTCCTTGAATTTGTGGGGTTTGTCATTGACCCGGACAAGCTCTGAAGGAGGTTCTGGTTCCTTCTCCTCCACCTCCACTTCCTCCTCATATATGAAATAGACCTACAGACCCAAGGGACATATGTCAGACAAAAAAACCCAACAACAAAGATGTGATAGAGTTGTTATATAAGTTGTTATTAAAGTTTTTAAATGTTAAACATACTGAGCTGCCAGTGTCAATGTCACACAGTGTTGTAAAGTATTACATTAGTGTCTTGCCTTGTTTGTTTATCAGCTGGTACCTGATCTCTGTCTTACATTTAGCTTTTCAGGACCTAGTGAATAACATTTCGATGACTAATCCAGATCAGCCAGCAGTGCTCAGTTTTTTTCCATAAGGTTGTATAAGACAGGGACACTTAAGCTCATATTGTTTCCAGCTGATGCTGCACTGCAACCATGTCCCAGTTGGTGGCTATTTTAAACAGCCCAAGAATTGCACTGCTAATGGCGGGGGGTTGACATGGTGCTGTCACTCACAGTGTCTCCGTCCTCCCTCACTACATTGTCAGGAGCTGGGGGGTTGTCATGGATATCCACAGAGTTTTTGTCATCGTCCCTAACACACACACACACACAAAGAAAAAACACACTCAGCCATGAGTGAGGTTAACTGGTGCGGCTATAGATAGTTATTTTGTTTATTCTCAACATTATGATCACTTTTAATTCTAAAGGAACATGTAAGCATATAAAGTGAGGAACAAGGTTTTGCATAAACAATCTTTAAAAAAACCAAACACAAGTAAAAGTGAAACTGCCATTCCACCTTAAAATAGTAGAATCATGGCAATTTAATATAAGACTCAATTTGTTTAAGGATATCCTTGCCGCACATTCTTTCAAGTGGACATAGAGCTGCTTTAGACATGATGCTCTAGAATATTTTTATGGCATGGGCTAGTGCAGTATTTAGTAAACAGGAAATGGAATTAAGACTTAAATGGTAAACAAGTGCTACAACTAAGCCAATAAAATGAGTATCAAGAGGCGAGTATATTGATTTTAAGAATTATACTTACGGCTCCATGGTTTGATGTAGACAGCGTTAGTTCACCTCCACCTAGAAAGTAAAGAGTTAGGTGTTGTTTTTTCCCCCCAAAAGATTATGAGACAATTTAATAAAAGTTATATCATGAGAGAATGTATTACTAATTATTTGTTTACTCAAAACTTTGAAATACTTAGCCCATATCCACTATTATGTCAAATTGTTTTCAAAGTAGGTGCTACTGAAAAGTTAAATACACATTTCGGAACTTCTTAGAGGGAAGTTGAAAGAAATATCAGAAAATAAGCCTGCATTTGGTTTTGATTAAAAATGTATTTAAGAAGTATCAAATGTGGTAATACAATAGAAAATATATTCCTGTGTCTGTGTGAACGCTACATGCACTTGCATATCCACGCAGTGTTAGAATGTGCTCGTCTTCTATACTATTCTAGGGTTGTGAAATTTAATCTCATCACAGCTAAATTTGGCTGCCTCTGTCAGCCTGGAAAAAAGCAACAAAAAATAAAAAAAATGTTATGGAAATAAAAAAAATCTGAGTTTGTAAAGTGACAGAGATAATCTCAGAGTTGGGGTTGTTTAGCTCGTGTTTTAAAACTAATGGAACTTCACTCAAATTAATTCAAATAAACTGAGTGATTATAACACAGGTCATGCACAAACATTTTTTCATTAAAAACATTCTTTAAACTACAGTATTGGCCTACCTTTTGTCTAAATTTGTACAGATCGCACTGAAGAAATCATAAATCCGTTGTGCTGGCAAAATCTCAGTGAATGGGTTTTCACCTGCTGGCAATGACCAGAGCCCTGTATGGTCAGTATGTTACAAAGCAGCTTCACTTCAGGCCCTCGGGATGCTGGGCTGTCAAAAAGTCTGGTCCCTCTGTGTTTTTTAGATATTTTCCAAAGTGACTTTAGGTTGTAGTTTGAGTGTATATCTGGAGATGTGTATCTATGATTTTGGGTGTGTGCTTGTGTGCATGCCAGGCTTAGCGGTCCTATGTCAAGCTGACACTTTGCAACAGCTGAGGACCTTGGACTGAGCACCGATGACAGGGGGAAATCAGATACAATTTCTCCTTCTGTCTTCAATACATCTCTTTCCCCTTGTCCCACTTGTTCAAATTAACAATGCCGGTGGCCTTTATAATAAACATATTTTTTTCATATCATGCTGTATCTGTGTGCATATGAATTATTACTTACTTACTATGTTTTACTATATATATATATGTATGTATATATATATATATATATATATATATATATATATATATATATATATATATATATATATATATATGCCTAGAGTATGTTTAACTTTTCATATAAAATTCGTGATGTGGGCCACAAATGCAGTGTAGACAGGCGGAAGTGAATCCACTATTGTCAAGTGAACACATGTTATTATTCTGTCATTATCATGTCCTCTGTCAAGGAGCTGAACACAGCTTCATTCAGGTCTGTCTGGAACACTACAAAGGTCCCGTTGCATGTCGGGTACAATATTCCTTAAGCGTCTAATGCGCATGCTCAACAGTAAAAACTCCATTATTTTTTGCTCGGAATTTGTGAGAAAAAAAAAACAGTGGGCAACTGTGAATTGGGGATTACATGGGCCGTTATGGTTGTGGGAATATACCTGAAAGCTCCACGGTTTAGCAGAAGAGAAAGCAAAGCAACGGCTGGATAGCTGCAGACCGGGAGCGGGACAGCCTTCAGTCTTGTCGGGACACTCCACAATCAAGTAAATTTCAGTCAGTTAGCTGACTGGCTAGCTAGCCTAGCTGGTTGCAGCGTTAGCTCCGAGATCCCAGGCGCAGTAAAATGAAGCGTTATTGCCCTTTGTTTTTAAGTCGGACTGGCAGACGTTGTATGAATGCTGAGAGCTGAATGCGCACACCGCTACGGGAATTGGATTACACAGTGACTTATTTTGCGCTCATTTATTAAAGTATCAGCCGTTTTCAAAACATTATCTGGCTAGCCCGTTTGCTAGCCAGCTAACTCTTGATTCTCCCGCGAGCCAGAAAAGCCAAGACTCCAAAACTTCGCCAACACAGAGCCTGACGCAGAGAAAAGGTTGGTAGGACCTGCTAATATTGACGTTAGCTAACGGATATCAATAAGTAAAGTGTGATGTAGGTATCCGATTTATAAGAGGTTTTTTCACAACGCGGTATTGTGCATGGGTCGTGTGTTGTTACTGCAGCTAACGGGCAAGAGTTTTGTATTGGAGTGTTTTGTGCGCCTGACAGCTGTCACGACAACACAGTACAAAGTAGGGTGGCTTGCTAGCTTAGCTGTTAGCCTGGACGCTAGCTGCCGTGTATGAGCCGTGTACTTTGTGGGATGTTTTTTTTTCATACTTTACGCTATTTATGATACAAAATTAAGAAAAAAAGGATACTTCAGTTCAGAGCTATATTAATTGCTCTTTCATGTGCCAGCGTGTTCGCTTCGGAGTTGGTTGTTGCAGCTGCTTATACTGTCGCTAAACACTGAGTAAACTACGGGCCTAGGCAAACACACCCTTCTACTTCAAAGCAGCCAGAGCTTACTCTGAAGTTCTTCTGGGGAAGACTAATACATCTGATGTCGTCGTTTTTCAAACACGCTTAGATCATATCAGTTACAGAATAGGTTTGTTGCACGATGTCTTTACCGCGGGGGTCGCTGCCAGATTACATAATCCACCTCCACCTTTCTTTGCAGGCTCTCCACCTTCACCCACATCCCTACTCTGATGTGAACTGAACTAATAAATCTGCAGAAGTCATCCTTCAAGAGAGGGATCTGCCTCATAGCTGAAGAAAGTCGAGGTGTTTGGGCAAGTCAGGTTTTACTGGCAGTGTGCTTCTAACCCACCAGCATGTACACTGGACAGTGGATACTCTAGCCAAAACAGATCCTGGCTTCCCAAAGATGACAAGGTATGCAACTTTCTTTTTGTTTGTCTTGGTATTACTTTTACATTGATAATAAACCAAAAACCGTTCTTTTGCTGTGGCCACTCCCCCTTTTCAACATGTTTACATCACATTCATTCTCTAGGGGCTTGTATTATCTTCATCACAGACATAAGAAAAGAAACTGCTGGGTACTTTCCCAGAACTTTTCGACACACAGATGACAGCTAAAAAGTAAAGGAAATGATGCTGAATTAGTAGAGTGGAATTAATTTGCAGTGCTTCCCATGTTCATGCTGCTTACTTTAGTTCAGATCTTGGCTGATTTCATCACCATGCATAGGGTACATTTTGTAATGTTTGATATCCGAGATTGATATTTGATGTTGTGTAATAAGCTGAATGTGACCTCAACATTAAGCATGCAGGTTGCTTGAAATAAAACATTAATGATTGCAAAATCTTTACTGCAGAAAGATTCACTCATCTTTTGTGTGTTTACTTTTTTCAGTGACTCACTCAGGCTTAGTGAACTTCCCTGATACGTGCACAATATACAGTTAAATGAGGAAAGCTCTTTCAGAAGAGATGAGCAAAATTTATTGTAGCATAAGCATGAAAAATTGAACTATTTTTCTGGTTAGACTCCAACAAGTCCCAGATGAAAGGGTTGGGGATGAGTAAGCATCTGGTTCATAGAGGCTTTAGTATAGACACCCTTGACAACCCGTATAATGTAGAGATAGCAGGATGAGGGGGGAGGATAGATGGCTTGAAACCTAAAGTAGATGCTGAGACTAAACAACTGTTTCCCCCCTATAAGAGTATTTAGCATTGGATTTCTCTTTGTGTTTAAGTAAAGTTGTGCAGTAGGGGATACCACAATGGTTAAAATTTCGTTAGCAGCACAGTCCCTGGGTCCACTCTCGACAGGCTGAACTGTTACTACATGATACCTTCATGTTACCCCCCTCCTTATGTTAAAAGACAAGATGTGTTAACACTTCCTGCTTTTCAAGGTGCTGGCAGGCTACAAAATGATGGGAGGCAGTGATACTGTCAGTGGGGACAAGGATGGGGTCCACACCACTGCAATACACGTCCCCATCGGCTGGCAGAGGAGAGTGGAAGGAGGGCAGGTACTCTATGTCAGGTACGTTGGTTCCACACACATGAACTTGCTGATTTTTAATAGTTGGGCAACAGGTTTTGAAAGCACACCACTGAATAATTGTTACATAATGTATTCTTGAAAAATGACAGTACTGGTTTTGCAAACATATTTTGGGGGATGTTACCTGGCAGGATGACTGCGGTTTTGGATTAGTTTTTTTGAAGTTTGTTTCTAGCTATAGACAACAAAGAAGACAAGAAAATGTTTTATGCACTTTTAGGCAGTGCAAAGTGAGTAAAATTAAATGTGTTAATTATAATGTTCTATTTATTCTGGTGAGCACTTATTCTGGTTCTATTTATTCTTATTCTGGTGGTTTTAAATACTTGTGTTTTCAAGCATACTAGGTCTTAGTGGGGGCTCAAAAGCAAGTGACAGATTTAGGCTTTTTATATATATTATGTTGTTTCTACCAAAGAGAAACATACTTTTTTCTTTGTTATCAGTCGTTCATCCTGAAGATCACCTAAAGACTTCTTAGATTTACTGCAGTTGTGCTCCACTCCACACTTGCCCTCTTCTTTTGCTGTGAAAGGATTCCCTTTGCCTTAAAATACTGGGCAGCTGAGGCAGAGAAAAAAGTATTTCCATTTGGATAACAATATTTTTGTTGAGCAGTGGTTTGGATCACGCTTGAATTTAGACATAAAATGTGACATTGTAAATATGAAATTTTGTATTACTCATTATTAGCCACTGAGTTGGAAAGAAACTTGGCTGAAATTAACTGTTCATTTTTTATTTATTTTTTAAACTGTTCATTTTAATGTTAGCCATAACCTGCATTACTAACTAGTAACCTATCTAATGCCAGACACCCCAGCCCTGGAGCAAGACTCTGAAACTTTGCTTTTTGTTAGATATACCCTGATTGAGACTTGACGCTTCAGAGGAGGTTGTGCTATATGTTGCCAATTCTCCATGGAATATTTTTTAATTATTGGGCCAGTTTGTGCATTTTACAGGTGTAGAAGCACCACAGGAGTGGATTTGTGTCCTTCAGACTCTCGTATGGGTCAGCAGTGTTTGCAAATGACACTAGTGGTTTCTCTCATTGAACTGGATTGAATCAAACCTTTTTTCATAATTATCTTCTGCACATTTGTACAGTCAGCAGGGAAACTTTTACTCATTGACTGGGAGTCTCAAGCATGTAGCTCTCTTGCCCTTCTCCATTAGCTCCCCATGGCTCTAACCAGGAAAAAAAACACAAACTGCATGAATGTTATGATGGAATTGAAAAATGCACAAGTAGTTTATGTTTATCAGCTGAGACCTTACTCCTAGTTTTGCTGAACCTCACTACCAGTGGCTAGTATGGATGTAGACCCATAAATGGCTGGTCTCCCATAAGTTGTTCATGAATGACTTTGTTGATATTAAAGGTTGGCAAACGCTTTCCTAGAATGAACAGTATACATGTCTCTGCTCTGAGAGCTGCAGCTTTAGCTTGAGCTCAAATTGATTTGGCTCAGTTGCACCATAATGCTGCCTACAAATGATTCTTGAAAGGAAAAATTCCTTCTGTGGCTGCTATGCCTTGCGATTATGTGTCACGCTCAATTTTCTTCTGGCCTTGAACAACTCCTGTCATACATCATTGTCCACCCCTTTACACCCTACGCATAGTTGCATTTTTCTGACATTTTGCACTGGCTGGTGTTAGGTTCAGAGCCAGGGCAGAGTTTGTGCTTTAACTGTGTCTCATTTGTTACAGTTTCTCTCTGCCTTCTTCCTGTAGTCCCAGTGGCACAACCCTGTCCAATCTGGAAGAGGTCAAGACCTATCTGATGACTGATGGCACCTGCAAATGTGGCCTCGAGTGTCCTCTCATCATCAACAAGGTGTTGTCAGTCTGTCAGTTTGTTTGTGCTGTTGATTTGTGTGTTTCTAGTAAGGTTTGGCAATACACAACAGAGTTTTAGATTCAGTAAGCTCTGTGGTGTTAATCTCACTCTCATTCTTGTGTCACAAATATACTTGTGGATCACAGCTAAGCAGCTGTTGTACATTTTTCCTAGTCGGCATGGAGAATACTTATAGGAAGCATGTCTAGTTAGATTTGTCTGTTCAAGTAGTCACAACAAATTGATTGGAACACAGATGTCTGCACAGGGTCTCGCTTTCACCCTCTGATAACAAAATTTACGTCATCCTGACCAAAACAGAACCTCACATACTTAAGAGAAGCAAAAACTACTGTGTAACAGTTACATAAAAGTACAGAGAAAATCTATTTACATATTCTCCATAAAGTTTTGTCTGAATTTGTTCTAATCCTCCTTTTTGCTGTTGTGCAGGTTTTCAACTTCACAGTGGGTGTGAAGGTGGAACAGCACAGCCAGCCACTGGGCAAAGCAGAGCAGGACATGACCAAACTCTGTAATCATCGCAGGAAAGTGGTGGCAATGGCTGCCCTGTGTCGGAGTATGCAGGCTTCACAGCTGCCCTTTGCCAGCTTTCATCATCCAGGTAACCAAGGTGAGCAATGACATGCAGTAGGTTTGAGACATGGTACTCATTTATCAGTTTGCTCTTAGATAATATCTAATAAAAAAACATAAACATTTGAGTGATACTTTTTTCTTAATTTCTACATATTTCCTTAAAAAGAAAAGCTGAAAATCAGAAAATGCTGGGTTTTAATTTTTCTTTGAATAAAGTCTCTATGGACGATGTTGACAGGTTCCCCTCACAGCCTTTAATGTTGACAGTGTTGTGTGCACGGCAGTAACATCAGGTAAAGGACTTTGCACACATTTCTACATGAGAATACATGATAAGTATTACCATGATCGTAGAACCAATTAAAGATGAAATTTCATTTATGAAATTAAGAGGCTGTTATTAATAAAGTGTCTTCAAGTCAGCCTTCAAATCCAGTTCCTTCTAGCTCACCATTCTACTCTCTTGCACTCTGTTTCGATTAGTAGAATATCAGAGAAACTCTAACAGAATCCACAATGTTTCGATGCAATTTATTACACTTTAAGCCACAGACTTACACACATAATTTTGCATCCATATTATGGATCACATGTGTTTGACTGTGAGATGCATGTGGGAGTGGATTTGACCATCTGCATGAGTAGCCAGTGACTGCCGGAAATCCTGTGGGGGCTGGTAGGTGTAGTTTGAAAGGAAATTTGTTTCTTGTAGATCTGCATTTGTGTTGTTGAATGCAGCAGCTGTCAGCCACACAGAATTCAAACTGCTGTAGTATTGATGTCCTTTCACCCTAAGAACAGAAGAGATTTAGGAAAATGAAGATTTCCAGTTCTGGCGTGCTTTGTTTCCTCGAGTTTATTGTATCTTATTTCCACCCAAAAACTGTTTGTATTTTGGTAAAAATCAGTGTTGAGACACAACTCTCTTCAATTCTGTTAAAAATTTGGGTAAAATAGGAATTATTTGAATGGGTAGAGCTGCTCTGACTCAAGTCATGTGAACTGGATATTTTAGTATGGTGTTATTAGTGTTACCACTCCTTGTATACACGACAAGTTGGAGAGCCACATGGGGTGGTGAGGAGCAACTGTTGAACCAGGCCTTTCCTATGCACTCTGTGCAGTTATATTCCTTCATTAATGCACATCTGTGCATAATTCTCTCATTTTGGTTGGTTAGATAACTGCTCGCTTTTCTCTAGATTATTATTAATTTTAATTGGTTTTGGGATATTTTTGTATTGCATAGCTTGGCCTCCATTCCGATTATTCAGCAACCATTGGATAACAAAAGTAAAATGTTCTTTTTCACATATTAGTTATAATTTCAATGTTTGATTTTTAGAAAAAAACAAATTTCACACCATTTACCTCAATTACTAAAAATTGGTTGTTTAAATGCTTCTTACAGCCTTTAACAACAAATGTATCGAAAAACCTAAATAAATCTCACAATACTTTTTTAAGCAATTAAATTGCACAAAATTGACAGATGTAAAAAATTTACGAATTAAAAGTGATGCAAATTTATATATATATATTTTTTTTTTTGTCAGACTGTTCAATAAACATTCCTTAAAAAAGAATTTTCTGGCAATTATATCACAGTTCAGACATTAAAGGGACAAGAAATTATGCCAGACTTGTCTTTCACAATAATTACTCTGTAAACCATTTAGTGGGCTCGGGAAAATTGAGTAACAAGCTGTATTTTTTGTTCCCACTTCCAGAGATGAGCAATCGGGTGGACGGTCGTGATACAAAGGGCGAATCCACAGAGCGTGAAGAAGAGGACCGTGGCATTTTCTGTCCCAAACTCCATCCAGTCCCAGCTCGACCCCAGAACAACCTTCACCCAAACCCCTGCACCAGTCCTAAATCCTCTCACCATTTTATTTATCCTTACAATGGCTCCTCCTCTGTCCTTCACCCAGCCACAAACTCTCACTATCCACTAGATGCCTTGAGAAGACTTCACCATCCTGCTTTCTCAGCATCCTCCAGTTCTTCCTCCAGCTCATTTCCAGCGTACAGCACCCCCCAGAGGTCACCCTGTACTCCCACTCCTCAAAGCAAAAGTCAAAGTCAAAGAACACCTAAAACCCCAGAGACTCCTGTTTCTCCTCGGCTAGGACCCCTCTCTTCACCTCCCCCCTCGTCCCCTGTTACCCTTGGTGGAGGAGGAAGAGGAACACAGACTCACCCTCATCATCCTCATGTTGTAATTGTGGGAGGTTCTACCCCACCCTCCCTCTCTCCCTCTGTCCATAACATGTCTATGTCTCCACACCAGCGCTCCTGCCACCCATCAGCTTCTCCATCCTCTCTGTCTGAGCAGGGAGGAGGCTTACCAGCAGCAGGAGGAACGCTGATGGGAAATAACTTGCCTCAGAGAAGGAAATCCACCTCTTCCTCTCCACACTCCCCACTTCCCAGTGGCTCTCCAAACCCCAGCCCCCAGCTTCCCAAATACAAGCTGGAAGACATCTTGGAGCAGTTCAAGAACTCAGGCAATAGCAGCACTAATAATCACCACCTCCTAAACCCTAATAATCCCTCCTTACTGACCAACCAAAGCAGTAGTAACCCTCATGGTCTTTCCTCAAAGTCCTCAAAGACTCCAACCTCCACTGCAGGATCACAAGTGTTTGGGTTGAACTCTGCAGGGCCCTCTAGTTTACCTCTGGGGCCATATCTGAACCACCACCATAGCCATCAGGGCAAGCTGCCACATCCAGCTTCTTTCCCTGCGAGTAGCCTCCTCTCTGCAGCTGCCAAGGCTCAGCTGGCTAACCAGATAACCCAGGGCCAGAGGTCAAATGTGGCCAGCAATGCAGTGAGCTTGGCCTCTTCTCTGGAGGTCCTGAAAGAGGCACAGCAGCAACAGGCATCAAAGGTAACAAACAGCACTTTACATAACAGCCACTCTCCCTCCTCCATTGCTTCTTCTAGGCTTCCCCATCCCTCCCTTGCAGCAGCCTCGACTGTTTTCTTTCCTCCATCCCACTCTCTGGTCCAGTCCCTGGCTTCCTCCTCGTCCCATCTGCCACAATCAGCAGAGCGTAACACATCGTATAGGAAGCGGCAGCGTCGATCTCCCACAGTCCTCAGCATGCTAACAGACACCAAGCAGCTCTGTAATGGGCTGCGGAAGACCCCACCAGAAGATGCTGTTTCTGCTACAGTTATCAATCTTTCCTCCTCGTCCACTTCATTCCCCTCCTCCTCCTTGCATTCTTCCTCTACCTCAGCTGTGCAGAATCAGAATGCCATCATGTTGGATAACCATCATCAACTCCTCTCTGGGCAGATGCCCAGGTTCCCTGCTCCTCGACAGACGGCACAGCTTTCCAGGCCTCTGCGCCCAAATGAGGCCCTGGACTTCACTACAGGACCGACACCCACAGCCACCCCTCTTGGCTTGGATCCTCCAACCCAGCCTTTGTCTGCCCTGTTACACCTGCTCAGTTTGCAGAATGCGCAGGCCACAGTCTCAGCATCCAGCTCTGCCTTAGCTCAGTCTGGATCTGTGTCTGTTGAAGGAGGTGGACACACTAATAAACAGAGCCCCAAGCAGTCACCTTCATCTCCAACCCATCAGTCTAATGTCAGGGACTCGTCGACTCGGTCACCTTGCCGAACAGATAACACTAATTCTCCCCCGTTGAGTCCACAGCCACTGTCTCCTCCTCCCCCCTCCTCTCAGTTCACATCAGCGCAGTCTCATCTTCATCGTCAGTCCACTAAGTCAACTCCTCTTCAAAAAGATTCTTCGTGCAAAGTGTTACCAAACTCAGATTTCCACAACAGCAGCAGCCCATCTCAGCAGACACCCCCATCTCCCTTTGGCAAGCATCAACGAACCGATAATCACATTCCTTCAGTAGATCCTGCTTCCCATTCATCTTTACAGGTTGCCTCACCTCAGGGCACTGTCACAAGAGAGATTATTAGTAAGAACGAACCTACGTCAGTGGACCTTAGTCATCCTCAAGGCAGTGTTCCTGTAGGGGTATCCACTTCCCCAAAGCCTCTAGATCTTAGCAACCACGTCCTGGCCATTCTCGCAGCATCTTCTAATGTTCCCCAAGGGGAGGGCAACTCTTCCAGCCATACCTCTGATGTTGAGACGGCTTCCCCAGGAAATCAAACTGCAGGTGAGGATGTTATTCATGGTTTTAGTTTTACAAGTACAGCCTAAACTTGTAATTTTTATTGAATTAATTTGGTTGTCTACACATATAGACATCAGCTTTGTTTTTGTCATTCTTATTTTTAATGTGAGTTGTATTTGTAGCTGAATTCCCCCTTTAAATGGGCTTTACAGATTATTCTACACAAGATAATAAATACACAAATAAGGGAGCATCACAGTAAAACATGCCGGTTAAACTTCAGGAATATCAATCTGTCCAGTTAAGAAGTGGCAACCATTGTGAAAAGAAAATGGCACCAGTGGCAGGTCTGCCAGTTGTCGTGTTCTCTGGTGGTCCTGCTAAAGGATGGTAGGGACCTCATGCTTCTAGAGTCTCTTTCTGACAGTCTGTGGGGCACTGGACTTGGTCCTTTTGTTCCTCCATTGGTTTATGCTGTCTAACTGGAGAGATTGATATCCCTAAATTTTAACCGCTTGGTTATACTGTGATAAACAAATGGTTCCTTATTTTTTTGAGCAATATATGTCAAGAACAAGGGGTGCATTATTTTTTTTTCTTGTTGCTCTGAATCAGAGTGATAACTGATATAACTGATGCATACCATCCAGCACGAGATCCATATAAAAATGTGTTGAATGATTAGTCACTTTAAACAGATTTAAATAATTGTTGTTTTTCCCACAGGAACGGAGGAGTCTGAATTTGGGGACCCAAAGATCTTCACATTGACCAAACCTCCAGCCACCAGTCCCGGGCTCACTAGCTCCTCTCGTCAAGGAGAGAATCACAGTCCTCCTAACCCTTCAGCTGTAGGTGACTCAGCCACTCCTTTAAGTCTGGCAGAGGCCTTTCCCTTCATGAACCAAGAGCAGCTGCTCCAGCTGCTGTCGTCTACAGGAGGAGTACCATCTGTCCTGGACCCCACAGTCCTGGCTTCATTGCCCCTAGGGGGCCTTTGGTTGGGAGGACAACATGCACAAGTACCTCCTGCCAGTGTTGCACCGCAGCCACCACATAATCTGTCAGACCAGCAGTCAGAGCAGCAACAGCAGCAGTTACTGATAACACAGCAAGAAGATGCACAGCAGCAACACCAAGACCAACAACAAAAGCAACTGCAGATTAACAACAATCATCTGTTTCCCTTGTTGCCCCTGTTGAGTGGTGCCCAAGGGGAGTTCCCTCTGAACCTTTTAGGGCTGCTGAATCCACTTCCAGCCCCAGCGTCAGCCCCTTCTGCAGTGCAGGAGGCTGATTTGACAGAAAAACCCAACCTTCATGCTCTGCTAATGGCCTCCTTGTTGCAACAGCAGGCTTCCTTGTTACCTCTATCTGCGCTGGGTCAGTTGAGCCAGGTCAGCTTGGAAGTTCCTATTCAGCAGTCACAGCAGATCTCTACTACATTAGAGGGCCTCAGTCTGGATAAGACCTCTGGCCTGCTGGACCCATCAACCCTAACTGGGCCAGGGCTCTTGGAGGTCACTCAGGGCCTCCTTCCTATTCCTGCAGGAGCTGAAGGCTCTATCCAAGCCCTTCAGTCTCTACTCATTCCCGCCACTCTTCCTCCTCCCTCTGCAGCCTTCCTGCCCCTCAGCCCTGCCTTGCTCACTGCTGCCCTGAGCTCTGCTGAGCTCCACCCGCCTCCCAATACCCAATTAGCTCCTGCACAGCAAACCCAACATACCCAACCTCAGGTACGCTCCCGATTTCCTATAGCTCTTTCCTCTGAGGTCATCCTAGTTTCCCTTGGAAAAACTAAACTCATTTCCTTAACTCCTCCATTGTTTTTTACTGTATTAGTTTCCCAAATTTCTTTCCTTTTTTGCTACCCTGCTTTATAATAAAACCCTCACACTTTACAATTGGTTTTGGTTACTGTTTTAATGTACCCATTGGCATGTGGCATGAATGGATAGTTTTTCATCCTGTTTATAGTTCAAATATATGAACATAGAAAAAACACTCAACAGTAACTAAAAGAAGAAACGCAATAATGATGATGATGATGATAATGTGTGAGGAGTGGGAGGTGTTCCTTTCAGCCTTTGCAAAAATGCAATGTGTGCATTCTCCAAAACTTTTTTTGTTTAGTTTTTTTTTTATACTGAAATACTAAGTTAATATATGTGAAGAATTTATGTCTCCTGGTTTTTTCAGCCATACTTTATTTATTTTATAATTCATTGTCTGAAACCCCCAAACCTTTATATTCACTTCAGGTACCCACAGATGCTGGTGTTGACACGCTCATACCCGTATCTCTTCAAAGCAAGGACAACCCCATCCTCCAACAGTTACTCCCCACTTTGCTGAACTCTGCTATATTAGGTGAGTTCGCACACACCCTGTGTTATATGTCTTTCTCATTGTTTTAGGAATAAATATTATTTGCCTTTCAGTGTTAAACTTTAAACTCTGCAGGGACTCTATTGCAGTATTTTTTATACACTGTGTATTAGTGTATTTTTTGCTTTATAGGAGATCTTCCTGGCCTCACAGGCCTCCATAACATTGTGGGGATTGGAGCTGGTTCCATTCTTCTACCACCAGTCCAGGCCTCTGCTTTGGGGATGCCACTGCTACAGGGCCATGATGGAGCAATCAACTTACTCAACAACATACAGGTACATACCTAGCATGAAGTCTGGAGAACACAGCATTTTTATCCTTTCTTTACTGTACATACTAGTGTTAAGGATTTGCTGTTTTCCATAATAACCTTCCTCTGGCTGCAAACACCATGTTGCATTTGTTAAGAAAATCCTAAGTGGGTGAATGTGAATGCATATGTGCTGCACAAAATAATGTGCCACAATTTGAGAAATGGTGTTTCCTAGATTCACTAAAAATATGTTGTTTTTTTTTCTTTTCTTCAGTGAACTATGGTGTCCAAAAAGTTAAGACACTAACTTTTCTCTGGGAATGGCTGTAATGTTTCAGTTATAGCAGCTGCAGATTATATCCGCTGCAACATCTGTGTCATAAAGCTTCACATCTGAGTTCTTCTCATATTGCATCAATACTTTACAGATGTTATCATTTATTTTAAAAAAGCCCTGTTGTGTTTTGATCTGGAAGCGTGTAAAAATAGTTTGTTTTTTTGGGGGGGGGGGGTTGTAAGTGAAAAATTAAATCCACGCTCAGACAAGTGTTACATTGTACTGACTGAATTCAGCATCATCAGATGTTGAAAGATTTAGATTTGTTTTCCTCCTGGATGCTTTAAGGAAATATAAAGACAATCTAAAGTTGAATGTTCATATATAAATGGAGGATTATATAATTTTAGGCAATTTTGCAACAAAGAGAAAACACATTTTTAATTCTCTAATACTTTCTGGATCTTTGAAAGTTACTTAACATATCTTTTTCTTTTTGCTCCTCTAGCTGAACCTTGCTCCAGCCTCAGAGGGAGAGAAGCCAGTATCCTTGCAGGAAGTGCAAAGCCCTGCCCCACAGGAAGACATACCAGCCAGTCAAATCACTCCTGAAGTGATCCCAAGTCCTGTTCCAGCTCTAGCTCCAGCTCCTGCCCAAGAATCCACTCCAGGCTCTCAGCGAGGATCTGAGGGCAGATCTGTCATTGATCCTTATACTTCTTTTATGGACACGATTTATACCTCTTTTCTTCAAGTCAGTGCTAAAGAGCAGGAAGATGGGGCCCATTTGGGGCCATCTGACCCCACTTCACCCTTCTGTGCCTTACCTCCAGTTTCTTTTCCTGTGGAGCACCATACACCGTCCACAACTGTCCCAACTCTGCCACAGGCAAGTGCCCCAGTTTCCCTTAGCCCACGGCGGGCTTGTTCCCTACGCAACCCAGACTTATCCCGACTTAGTCTGGAAGCAGCAGCCCATTCTCCAGCCCAAGGGACACCCAAACCCACTGAAGATGGGTCTGTGTCCCCCTTACAAAGGAAACCAGTTATGGTAGAGGGACATACTCACCCAGAACCTCCTCTTCCACCTATATACTTGGAGGAGGCCAAAACAGACTGTGCTGGGCCTGCTGCATCTATGTGCCCTTATGTAGATCCAGGTGTGGATAGGCAGGGGCATCTTCCCCAAGTAGGGTATCTCAGTCCTGGGGATGGATGCAATAGTAGGCCCACTGAAGAGACAACTGGGACATTGCTGCACTCTGAACAGGGAATGGTGAGTGCCCAAGTCTTCTGTTTCCTTTATACTCAAAGGCAAAAATGTTTTTGCTTCTTTTAGACACCAGAATGTGGACTTTAACAATGGTTGGTTATAGGCTTTTGATGAATTTAAGTAGCTGAAATGTAAAACAATGATGCATGATTTAATCATAATAACCTTGTAACATGATTTCTGGTTACACAAAGGACCAAGCAGGAGCAGCGGCTGGAGCCAGAAGAGGAAGGAAAAGGAAACAAACGTAAGACTCCTTTTAAGATGGTTAATTTCTCAGTTGTACTCGATACAGAAAGTTGCCTGGATAATTCAATTTCCAGTAAAAATCAGAGTGTCTCCCACATGCAGTTCTATAATAACTGTCCTGTCAGGTGTATTTGGCATACTGTAGTGCATACTAATGCGTTTCTTACTTTATCAGGCTTCAGAATGTGTTAGAAGACTTCAGAGACGTGGATGCTACAGCACTAGAGGAAACCAAGGCTACAGTAAGACTTGTCTCCCTCTCGATGACTTATGGATTTATTGTTCTTTAGCAGAAGGGCTGGTTGTTGTTTACCTCTCACCAGTTCTATTCAAATGTTCTTAGTCAGACTCTTTGCAGTCTTAAAGACGGCCCTTGTTTTCCCCCAGCTGTTGGTATTTGCTGTTGCTGTTACTTTTCCACAGTTTGGCATGTTTTAATTGACTATATGTGACTTGCATGTTAACACACTTTGAGGTTAACATGCATGGCTTCTGGTGAAAATCCATCAACAGCTGTTGAGTTGGCAGCACTGACACATGTACTTGTTAAAACAGTCTGTAGGGAAACCTGAAACCGGGTAACAAGTGGGTCCAGAGGCCTAATCAGACCCAAGTATCAACAAGGTGTTATATTTTTATTTCTTCTCTGAGTACTGCAGAAACAAAGTAATAGATTTCCTGTTTATTGATGCTATCTTAGACATTTGATCTCACAAACTGATCTCCACGAACATTAAGTCATTTACTTTGAAGTGAGATTTGACTTCAATAGAGTTTATGGTAACAGTGCTCGTTGCCAAACATCATTTGTATGTAAGGCTGGAAACACAAACAATCTTTCGACACCTCGAATAAAACTTAATCATACACTATATCTTTTCTTGCCTAAAGTCTGTATACTGTGGAATAGGCACTCAAAACCACACAGAAGAAATGGCATAAAAGTAAATCATGTATTCAGTTTTGTTTTGTTAGGTAAAGAATGGAAGAGAGGCACTATAATATGAGTGAATACAAAATGTAATAAAGTAAAACTATATAATGAGTAAAGAACCATTGATCGATAAGCATTCATCACAGAGTCATGGTACCCAGGGCTGTTCGATATAACGATATATCGGATGACAATATGAAAATCTTTCATATTACGCTATTGTTTGTTTCGTGGTGTCGCAAAATAAGCTGTTTACGACAATGTTTTTTCATCGTTTTGATAGTCACTGTAGTGGCTATATTAATTTCGTCAAATGTTCTCTTTCTCTTATATTTAATATAACCACACTACGGACAGACAGGCAACTGTTTTTATGCGTTGTTGTTAGCAACAACAACGGTAAAACCATCGCGTGGCTCCGCCGTCCGCTTGTTTATTTTCCACATAAACCTTTCACAATAAAGCTCAAGATCCTGTTGAGACGTTTCAATATAAAGTGAATCATGTGAAAGAGTATGCAAAGTGTTTACGGATGAGAAGCAACAAAGAGCCGTCAGGTGCTAAAAAATAAACCTTAGACTCAAACGTTAGAACAGGCTTTTCCCCGCAGCACGCTGTGTAATAAATACACAGAACTTATGTCTAAAAATGTATAGATTCATGCATTGGTTCAAACATTTGACTTCAGGTACATGACTCCCAGCTAAAAACACTTTACGTAAGTCGAGCTGCCCGAGATTCACAGACTTTACAGAAAATTTTTACATTTTTGTGATTTATATCGTTGTCGGAACAATGGATGTGTTAAATCGGGATATGAGATTTTGGTCATATCACACAGACCTAATGGTACCGTTAAAATCCTTTGACTCCTCTCAAAGCTGCTAGCTTGGGTGTAAAGAACAATGAAGCTAATATAATGCTATTTGACATCTTCATAGCATCAGATAGGTGGTGTGCAGTGAATCGAAGTATTTTAATTTTTTCATCCTTGAAGTGTAGAAATACCACATTAATGACAATGCGGCACAAGAAATGCCACTAACAACCAGCATTTAAGAAAAATATTCAGCACTCTGGTGTTAGGGCCTTTTAATGATATCACATTATGTCATATAATATCAGATAATATAATGTCAAGACATGAGGGGGGCTTGGGTTGTGCAAGCTTGCTGTGCAGGATTCAGTGTAAAGGATTTGCTGAAGGGAGCAGTTTCTGTTTGGTGCTGTGAGTCTTCTCAATGATTGTGCAGTTCTGACTGCAGTGCAAAGTCATTCCACCACTGGCAGCTGCAAAGATATGAGCCTGATGTGACTCTTCTCTCACACTCTCTCTCGTTCCAGACAGCACTGCTGAAGCCTGAGAGGTCAGTGCGCGGCAGGCGGCGACGAGGCGCCAGGTCTCAAAGGCAGTGATTGGTGGAGGGTGCCATCATTCAGAGCTGTTCACCAATGAAAGGCAACCAGATGCCTCTGTATACCCCTCCATCTCTCCAACCTCATCACTACTGTTTTAGACCTTAAAAAAAAAAATCAACTGCACTAATATGATGCTGTCATGTCAACCATTGTTATGGCAACCACTATGAACAGATAGGAGAAAGATCTAGTCTGAGTTTATTTCAAAAGGTGAAAAACATGAAGAGAGATTTTGTGGATACTTTTTTCACTTGTGTTTTCTCTTAGGTCACAAAATAATGGTTGCGTTACATTGTGAACAATGATCTTTCAATTAGGTTTGTGTTAGAATTATATTAATGAGAAAACATGAAAATAACAAACGAGTAATGTTTTCTTCTCATCAGTGTGTTACTGTGAGTCAGGACGAAGCCCATCTACTTGAACGATGCTCTCTGTTGAAAGTGTGTGTGTGTGTGTGTGTGTGTGTGTGTGTGTGTGTGTGTGTGTGTGTGTGTGTGTGTGTGTGTGTGTGTGTGTGTGTGTGTGTGTGTGTGTGTGTGTGTGTGTGTTGGACAACAGTGCTGTTGCTGAGCCCCCCACTGTCAGGACGTTTTTCATTTCAGTGAGACTTTGTCTTTTTAGTAAGATGAACGTCTCTTTGTGCTTGTATTTTAGAGAAATGTTCCAGGTTTTCAGGCGGTGCTGAAAGAGACTACAGGAAGGAAAGAAACTTGACTTTTTCTCCCCCTTTTTTCAAAGTATGATATAATCTTTATGTGGGATAAACCAAGGAACTAGTGTGGTTTACTCAATCAGGTTTCTTAGGTAGTTTATATCAGTGGCTGATTACAAACAGGAAAGTTTTTCATTGAATATAATTTCACATATCATGTGAGATGTATTGGTTTCCATGTTAAACCAACAGAAAACGTTAATTTGAAGTTGTTTTGTACAACCTTGAATCATTTTGCAATGCTCCAGGGTTCCCAGTGACTAACCATACTGATGTTTGTAAAAATTGCAAAACCGGCAACAAATCTAGTGCAACTCACGAGTGTCGTTTGTCATAATTTGACAACCCATTTACATTTCAGATGCTGTGTTACTTGACGCTGTGAAGAATTACATGTAGCTCTGGTGACTTACATGGGATGAGACCCAGGCAAGAGATAAGTCTATTTAAAAAAAATAAAAAAATAAAGAGGCTTAATTTTGAAGTTCAACAGGAACCAGGTGTTTACAGAAAGTACTGTATGTCCTTTGATTGGATGAATGGATGGCTGGAATACTTATAACACAGAGAGCGATAATGTCTTATGTGGATCTGTTGAGTCCATGTGTTACTGTGGATTTGGAGTGATATCCTTGCTCTGTCTCCCCCGTCACTGTTTGAACTCTCCTCCACACACTGCCCTGCCCCTGAGAGTACTGGCATCTCTAGCTGTATTTAAAATAAAATAACAAAAAAAGAATAAAGAAAAGTGAAAAAGAAAGCAGATTATGCAATTTCTACACTTGGAGATTTGTACATATGTACAGTTAATGTGTTTTATTTTGATTTTATATTGTTAGAGACAGATGAGAGAAAACAATGAATTGTGAATTTTTTCTGGGAATTGTAATTAAGTATTTTTCTCATTCTACCCCTTGCTTTCAATACTTATGTTAAAAAAAGACGATTAAATTGTGGACTGTAGCTTTCTTTTTTTTATATGGGAGTCGTTTTTTATTTAATATTAAACTATTTACAAAAAATACATGTACCTTGTGCTGATTTGTGTTCTGAATATTTGAATATGATATGTGTTTAAATATTCCTTCAGGTCGCACACACAGTCCTGCCCTCGTTATAGTGAGAAATCAGAATTTTTTGCTGAATTTTTTGGAAAGACTTTCTTAATGTCCTTTAAAAAATTCTAGAGATAGATAGATGTAACATAAACATAGAAAAAAAAAATATATATATATATACATAAGCAACATACGTGACCACTCTAAAAGAAAACCCACAGTTCAATTTCAGTCTGTTTGCACAATACCAGAACCCTGCAAATAGCTCATATAGATGGTTCCTGTGTTTCTGCAGACAGCCCATATTTTATGATACTAAAACCCAACTCCATAGTAGTTGTATTTTCAGTGTTAATTACAGGTTTCTGACATTCAATGTGCTGTCTTGACATATTGCTGCATCACCCTGGCCTGTAATGCCACTTTAAGATGAAGCCTAATCATCCCTTAATCAATAATCTCTCTTCCCCAAATGGTTTCATATGGCTTTCCAAGCAGTACAGTCATTCCTTGGATGAGAGCCAACGACTATTTGTGATGTATATGATAACAAAGTTATTCCTCGATCCTCTGTTCAGATGTGACGCCTCACCTTGGGCCTTGGTGATGCTGAGGCTGTGGGTACCACTTTAAAGAGGCGGATGCAGACCACGCCCTTCCTCGGATTACAGATAGGAGGCGCTGTGGCGACCAAAGGAGGGCGATCAAGCAGCAGCTTTACCTCACTGCCCTTCCAGCAGCATCTCACCTTCAACCGGCCAGACGCACACCCACCGCCGCCCCTGCACGGGAAAGGACGAAACAACACAAAAGGAACCGACGAGCGAGAAACAAACAAGCAGGGGCAATCGATTCGCTTCAGAGCTCATTGTTTTAATGATGTAGGGGGTTGTTTTGCGCCTTGACATCCAATTTAGCTTGGCCGCCTCACTGCGACACGAAAACCCGTCCAGCTGCGCATAAATTTATTATCGTCTCTCTGAGGGTAAGAAACAGGCCGACCTATCCGCCATCCTCAGAGCCGCCTCGATATAAAAGGACCGGATCCTGCGCGCATCACTCAGAGCTTATTCAGACGCACAGATCAGGCCCAAGATCTAATCGCCTCCAGCGTCAGCAGCATCTTTCCTCTCAGCAGAAAGCAGCATCCTCCACCTTGAATCTGCGCAATGGCCGATGCCCCAGCGGAATGCAACATAAAAGTGCTGTGTCGCTTTCGTCCTCTAAATCAGTCGGAGATTTTACGTGGGGACCAGTTCCTACCCAAATTCCAAGGAGATGACACCGTCGTCGTCGGGGTGAGTAAAAAGAAGCCGCTTTGTTGTGCAGGAAGGCCCTCCATCAATAAATCATCAGCCCGGCCCATCTGTTTGGGTTGTAGATCAGCAGGAAAACACAATATTCAGGGGAGGAACGGGGACCCCCCTCCTTTTTTACCCTTAAATTGTCTTTTCACCTAGCATAACAAGTACACATGGCTTTTATGTAGCTAATATTGATTAAATGCGCACTCTGGCCTCCTACATCAGCTGACTGAGGACTGCACCGTGCAGCTTATGAATGACACACATCAGGCCCATCATCATGCTTACTTTAGTTTACCATCATTAAACATTTTATGGTACATTTATAAAGAGGCATAGATGGTTATATGACATGTTCCAAACTGTATATGACATACACATTTTAGTTATTTTCCTATATACCGGTAGTTATTTTCCTGCATGGGAGATATAAGAGCCCTTAATTGTTAAACTGTTACCTGTATATAAATGGGAAATAAATGTAAAGTATTGCCCAGAATCATCTTTGCTTTTCATTTTATTTATTGATTTAAAATGTTTCTATTCTTATTTTTTATCATTTTTTTCTTTTGCTGTGCTGAAGTAGAAAACGTGGCCTGTTTATATGCAAAACACAAGACTGAATTAATTTCTGTTGTGTTTATTACTCAGCAGATGCTCAAAGCAGTAGATGTTTCAGCTTAGAAGACAGATGAAGGGTTGTTGGGTGGAACCAAACCTGAACAAGCCGCATATCTCTCATTTGCTGTTTTCAATTTTTTTTTATTGAGGTTAAACAAACAAAAAATATGTCCTAAAATTATTTTTTATATCCAACAATGTCATCTTATGCCTTGTGCCTGCAACAACACTGCTTGAATGTCTAATGAAAATTACATAGTTTAAAGAAACCACTGGAAACTAGAAAGTTAACTGTCTGCCATATTCAGTATACGAGACGCTGACTTCAAAGAAATATTTGTGCTTTTTCAATGTATTTATGTAGTTTTAGTATTTTAATTAAAGTACAAATGACGTATCTAATATGCAGAGGGAGGAATCATGTTGAAATCATGTCTACCAGTAATGGAAATATCTCATCCTGACCTTCCTCTCTCCCCTCAGCATGATGCAGTAGAGCCAGAAACTGATCCCTCTAATTGCCCATAGAGATGATCAATAATCATTCAGTGAGCTCAGGCATCTCTGACTGACCTGCTTTATCTCCTTTCTGGCTGCACCTTTTTTTGTGCCTCCCATTCTGGCTTTATCAACTATCTCATCCCGCTTTGGTGTTTTTCTCTCAGTCTTTTGTCGTTACTGTCTCAATGCTCATCTCCATTTGTCCTCCCATCTCCATTTTTATGCCTCTTTGTGTGCCTCCTTCATCCCTCCCAACCTCCCTCATCCCGGGACTGAATTGTCTCTCTGTTCAATCATGCTGGCGTGGGGGTGGTCTGCAGATGAGTCAATTTGTTAATGACATTTTCTACGGCTCATGTTCTGGCAGCATCATTCTGCGTTGCTTTGTGGACTCTGCCTCAGATGGGATGGTGACATTCAGGGTTTTATTAGCCTGGTTTCTGCAGCCGTGCCTGTCTGGGCTGAGTCACTCGTCAGTGTCTCACACAGTGACTGTGGATTTTAGGAGGAACCGATCTATCATGAGGACAACATTTAAAAAATACAAAATACAGACTCAATTTTAGACTTGTATAAACAGGATATGAGCTTCATTTGGATGATTTTTGTCCCTTGTTTTTTTACATTGTGTCCAGCTACCTGTTCATCATTAGATTTTATGCTTGCATTTATTTAATACCTTTATAATAAGCCATAAGATATGCTCCTGTTTTCTGTTTCAGAGTGTGATGAATCTCTGTTACCGGGCAGCAAACTCTGAGCATTTATCACTTTCAGCAATTAAACTGGAATTATTAACTAGAGTTTTGTTCCATTTAGCAGGTCGATGCTGAGGCTGGAGGCGAAACAGCTAGCCTTGGTCTGTTCAAACATTAAACTGTCAACTGTAATCGTCAGCTGTTAAGAAATTTGCTGTATCCAACCAAGAATTAATTTAGTACTTAACCCACTTAGAAGTTTTCATATTTACATTTTAGTTTTCGTATGTAGTACAATATACAGCATGATGCTAGAAATGAAGCATTTCAGTACGCCCAGCCAGTAATATGAAGATGCTACATCAAGGATGAAATATGTCTCTGACTATTTTACATCCACCAAGAGGCATTTTTACACAATTGCATTTCAGACTCTGTTTCACCTTTGATTTACACACGTACACCTACAGGACCTGATCGGCCAATGGAAACCCACGAAGCTCCTGGCACACAGTTTTGTGCTGATATTAATGACTTAGTAACTGCTCCAAACCTCCAGAGTGTTAGAGACTTTTAAGCACTATGCACCTCAGCACTCGGTGACTCTGTTATCTAATTTGTACGTGAGTAATTTAGAACATTCCTTCACAGATGTGGCCCAGTTATAGTATGGATAATGTCATGGAAAAAGCAACTCTTATTAAAGTTTTGATGTTTTAATGCACCATCATTCTTCCTTAATGCTTGGTCGGGAACAAAGGATGCATTCATTTGAACCATTAGTTGTACTTCAGTAGGATTTTATGATCTGTTTGTTCTTGTTCCTTGTCTATGCAGGGAAAGTCCTATGCGTTTGATCGGGTGTTTCCAACCAACACCACCCAGGAGCAAGTCTACAACACCTGTGCCAAGCAGATCGTGAAAGGTATGGATGAGCTGCTAAATAAATTACAATTCTTCAAATTAGTGAACGCATGTTGCGTAACCTCATTTTCTTGTTTTTTCTTGCTTATAGATGTGCTGTGTGGATACAATGGCACTATCTTCGCATATGGACAAACCTCCTCCGGGAAGACTCACACTATGGAGGTAAATTTTCTTTTAATGTTCATTTTTTTTGAGCATTGGGCTATTATGCTGATTCTTTGTTACATACCCATTTTCCCTCTTATGGATGGTGATTTACCAGAGAATTTATGGAAATTTAAAGGCATTATTATAATGAAGGAAATATATCAAACTAGAATTTACTGTGTGGCTGTGTCTCACATGTAATTACATGCACAATTTCCTGTTGCAGGGCAAGCTGCACGACCCTCACCAGATGGGTATCATTCCTCGCATCGCCGAGGACATTTTCAATCACATCTTTGCCATGGATGAAAACCTTGAATTCCACATCAAGGTGTCACATTTGTTACATGCGTTGATGTCTTATCTTGTATTATGTTTATGTTTTTGTTTCACTGTGCTATGCTTTGTTTGGACATGCCTTCTTTTAATAAGTGATTTTCTGCAGGGTGAAAACCCGCTTCAAACAATAATTCACTTAAAGGTTTTTTTTTCCCATATGAGGAAACTTTTTTTTCTTCTCCAACAGGTTTCCTACTTTGAGATCTATATGGATAAAATCCGTGATCTCCTGGACGGTTAGTATTAGAATAAATAACTCACGTCAATTTATTTTGATTTACCACTGTGATTAACCAGTGCAGCATTTTTTGTTTGCTCTAAAAGATCCTCCAAAAAAGTCATTGATTTTCCTTTATTTACTTTTTAGTGACAAAGACCAACCTGTCTGTTCATGAGGATAAGAACAGGGTGCCATATGTGAAGGTAGGTGTCCTACCTGAATATCTGTTCATGGGCTGCATCAGGTAAATGATAATATGCTTGTCTCCTATTCCTCTCCTCTCCTGTCCTTAGGGATGCACTGAGCGCTTCGTTTCAAGCCCTGATGAAGTTATGGATGTGATTGATGAAGGCAAAAATAACCGCCACGTTGCTGTGACTAGTGAGTCTTTATCTTTGCGTTACAGATGAGTAGTACAGTCCTGACTGATGTTTTCCCCCCATAATTTTTATATATAATACTGTAACAAAAAGACAAATCTGAATGTTTACTCTGTAACGTTTCTGATTTCTTACTGCTCCGTACCAGAATACCAGTTCTAGTTTCTCACTGTTGCTAATATTAGCTCTCAGGACTTGTTAGTGATGCATGAGATGGCAGCTGAGTTCATGTGGCCTGTTAATGTGTTATGTAATCAGCATGTTATTGTGCATTATCACAAAAAGCCTCACTCATTTTCGCAGAAATGAGGTTCTGTTATATGCATTTCATAATGTGATGCAATTGTGAGAGATGAAGTGGTTTGTATGACAATAACAAATTGGGAAAGAAAAAATTTATTTTAATAAAGTCATAACAAGCATCAGGAGCTGCTGCACTTTGCTCCTCCTGTAAATTTAATTGGTTTTCTGCAGGATTGTAAGTATGTCTTAAATATTTAGCAGTATAGATTTTTACCGAGCAATATTACAATAATAAAGAAACCCTGCTGATAAATATCGCTCCAAAAAATCACAACTGTGTGTGTGTGTGTGTGTGTGTGTGTGTGTGTGTGTGTGTGTGTGTGTGTGTGTGTGTGTGGGTTGTGTGCTGACTCAGAGCTGAACTCCACTGCAGACTAAAAAAAAAGAATGAGGTCAGATCTGCTTTGGGATTCTGTGTCAAACAAAAAACATCAGCACTGCTTCACACTTATAAATCTCAGCCTGCACAGATCTCCGCCATTCAGAGTTAATGCATTTCGTGCCTCAGTGTGTGTGTGTGTGTGTGTGTGTGTGTGTGTGTGTGTGTGTGTTAGTACACACAAAGTCTTTCTGTGAAATCTTTTGAAAATGGGCTTTTCTGCAAAGTGATTGAAATGGATTTTTAAGCTACCACCTACTGCAGATCGTCTGTAGTTCAGAAATAAAGCAGTACCTTTGTATGTTGATCCATTAGTTTGCTGTAACTGTGAAAAAATCTGGGAGACAGCGTGGACTAAAAAAGCAGCCATCTTGTCTTGTTAAAATGGAATACTTGAAGTTTAGAAGTGATCATTTCCAACTTTTCAGGAGAACATTTGCCAACATTTTTCCAATCTTAGTGCTTTTTTTTTTTAAAACAGAGAATATCAGTTAAACCAATATTATAAAGTTAATTGAGCTGTACTCTGGTCAAAAACACTTTATCTAGTGATGTGGAAGAATACAAATTCGTTCACATTTTAATCTGCTGTTCTGTCTTTTTTTAACATTCCTCCTTCCTAGTGTGTGCCTTTAATTAACTGCAGTCAGCCTTCTTTTAAATAGTAATCTGATGATCTCAGCATGTAGGTAGTGTAGCAAGAATATGAAAATAGGTCAGAGTAAAAAGTCCCATTCATCATAAAATAAATTAAATATGCCATGTGATAAAACAAATGAAAAAAAAAGGGTAAAAAAAACAGACTTTCTATCATCTAACTGAAAAAATTCAGTTAAATGATAATTCCTGTAAAAACAGTAATATAAGAGGTCTGTGTATGCAGTTATCACAGATTGCAAACATGGTAAAATATTCCAGAAATCTAATTCACTCATTTTCAATGCTAATACAGAGGTAAGCATCTTGGGCCACTTTATAGAGCCCTGAGACGTCCAAAGCTTCTGGAAAGTCAATAAAGCTGAAGGCTGTTTGTTGGGGTGATAATGTAGCAAATGGACTTAAAAACCTCCATGAAAAAACAAATCAATAGTCTGATGCAGAACAAAAAGTTGTGCTGCCCTGCTCTATAAGCCTTTTCTCATCCTTTGTTTCAAAATGCAAAGTCTCTCCATTCAAACGGTTTAAATCATTTTAAGCTGCCAATATAAAAACAGGGAGTACATGTCAAAAAGCTAGTTTCTTGCTTTTTCCATAGTATCGACGGCTTCAGTCATCCATCCTTTGAGCTGATCTGTGAGCAGTCTCTTAGCAGACAGGCTAATAAAACACTGTCTGACCCGACACACACACTTTCCACTGACCTGCAGCTTGCGCTCTGTCAGAAGAGTTCCTCCACTCAAACAAAAAGTGACAAAAACTTGTTTTTTCCTCATTTTTTAAATCTTATCTATGTAGCATCCTCAAGCAGCTTAATAACAGCAGTACATAGTACAAGTTAAAATAGTGTGTGGACTTTCTATTGTTGTTTATTATTGGTTGTTTGAGGGAGAGATAATCAGCAAATTTCCTTATGAGGCACTTTAAATGAAAAGAATGTAGACATCAGTCATAGCAAAATATAGTGTGTCCACTAGTCTTAAAGGGTAAAAATGATCATTTATACCAATTTGTCCTGTAAAACAGCCTGGGTGGAAACAGCAGTGGACAGGACTTACTATAGCCTGTGATGCTGAGCACCACAGTGTTGTCTGCTTCCTGTCGATGGCTGCTGACTCACTGTGCTGCAGAACGGTGTGCTGATAACAGTTGGATGGGCCGACACTCAGCACTGCGCTGAGCTCATGCCCTCAGATATCATCTGCAGAGAAACCTGAACTCCGTCTGAGAGGCGAGAAGCTTTTAGATCAGTGCTGTTTGATGCCTGTTCTCTGTGAAATGCTGATACCACTGTCCTGCAGTGATGGCTGGTCTGGTTGACAAAATGTGAAAGATTTAAGATCCACCCCTGAATTACTCTTTATTGATTGGTTATTTAAAAAATAAAGAGATGAGCCCTAGAGAATGAAATGTATTGAAATGCCTGAAGCGAAGTCAGCCTGAGAAGACAATATACAAATTTAGTATACAGTATACAAAATTACCAGAACTTTTTTGCCCATTGTTTGTAAATTCGGGCTATATTAATTATCACCAACAAATTCTTGACTCAGCAGTCAGTGATGAGCTTGGGTTCTGGGTCATGCTTGGTTTTGACAAGGTAGTTTTTAAATAACTGTTCATTCTTAGTCCTGCAGTGTTACTGATGGGTTCCTTTGCGGTGACTTTAGTGGCACTCAGTTGTCTAAAATGGGGTTTATATCATAGTAGCCATCGTGTAAAACACAAAAGTATTATTCCTTGACTGAGTTGCTGTGTTATAATAACATATAGCACATAATACACATTTTTTCTTGGTACAAAGACAACTTTTGAACAAAATGTTGGATAAAAATCTAGAAGCCACATTTTTTAAATTCATGTTGTTGGTCATTAAAGCATGATTAGGACTGAAGTGTAATAGTCTTCCATCAGCAGAAAGGATGAGTCACAGTATTGTAGTTATTAAATAGATAAAAAAAAATCAATTCTAGGACCTTTGTTTATTCCATTTTCTGCATTTCTACTTAATAGACTCAGTTAGTTGTAGTTAGTGTAGTTTGGTTAACTGTTGATTCTCAGTTGGTCGTAGTTGTGAGTGTGACTGGTTGGCTGTCTCTCTGTGTTAGGCTCTAGCCCTCCTGTGACTCTGAATTGGATAAGCGGAAGAAAATGGATGTTTCTCTGAATGTTGTGTTGTCGTTGTTTGTGTAGACATGAATGAGCACAGCTCTCGTAGCCACAGCATCTTCCTGATCAACATCAAGCAGGAGCACGTGGAGACGGAGCAGAAGCTGTGTGGAAAACTGTACCTGGTGGATCTGGCTGGCAGTGAGAAGGTATGAAAGACTTGTAAATGCTTGTAATGACTATTGTGTGATTATTTTACATTATTCTTTGTTTACATTGCAGTTTTAGGTAATGAGTAAGCCTGTTTTTCCATCACATTCTCCGTTCTTTGATTTCATTCGCTCCCTGTTTTTCTTTAATCCAGGTCAGTAAGACCGGAGCTGCAGGTGCCGTCCTGGATGAGGCTAAAAACATCAACAAGTCTCTCTCGGCTCTCGGAAATGTCATCTCTGCCTTGGCTGAGGGCACGGTGAGCTACTTTCACTCTTTCCACTATCTCCATGGGACGGTGTGCCTCAAAAATAACAGTTTGTGATTTACAGTAAAGGATTTGTATTTTTAAGCTGGGCTCCTGCTCCTTTGACTTCGATGTTAAACTTTTTTAGGAACATAGAAGAACGATTTATATTTAAGGAGTAAATTAAACTGAAATTTAAATACAGAGAAGAATAATTAGGTTTTCCACCAGTGAACCTTATTTTTATTCTAGAATTTAGTGACTTTAAATAAACTGAAACATGTGTAATTCACTCTCTACATTATAAAGTGTTTTGTTTACCTCATTTCTAACACACATGGACACCAACTGTCTGCCTGTTGACCTGCTCAGTACCCACACTCATGATTTTTCTCTTTCATTCCTGCCAGCTCACCAGATTTGGCCATGAAATGCCAAAACTATGCCTGCTAATTTTCAGAGTAGTTGGATATGGCACAACCAATCTGGCACGTTAAAAAGCAGTTCCAGTCCTGGTTAAGAATCCAAAAGCTGAGGGGCAATGTTTGCTGAATTTATGCTGATGAATTTTTGCACGATTAAAATTAAATCAAGAAGCAAAAGTAAATGAAGCAGTGTTCTGGCAGTTCCTTTGCTTTATGTTGCTCGGTTTTCTCTTGATCTTTTTCTCTTTTCTTCTAATCACCCTTTCTCATCATCCCTACTCTGTCCTGTAGAAAACTCACGTGCCGTACCGTGACAGCAAAATGACCCGCATCCTGCAGGACTCCCTCGGCGGTAACTGTCGCACCACCATGTTCATCTGCTGCTCTCCCTCCAGCTACAACGATACTGAGACCAAGTCAACTCTGATGTTTGGACAACGGTAGATGCCTCTGTGGATTTAAATCACACGTCATGTTAGATGTTTATTTCTAAACCACTAAAATGTGTTTTGCTTCTTCACATGCAGACATATTTTTTAGCATGAAGTAGTGTAGTTATACAACATTAACCCTTCAAAAGCAGCGCTGGAAAACATGATTTCAGCAACATGTTTTTATCTTAACCTACTTGATATGATATTCATGCTTGACTTCAAATGTAGATTTACACATGATAGTTAAATAGTCCAATCTCAGGTTCAGCAAGGAGTAGAGGGACAGATAAAATAACAGGTAAATATGATAATTTAACTCCTAAAATAGCAGGTAAACTAGGAAATGTGTTTATACTGTGTTTATGTGTTGTCACATTTTTCAGCAGGGAAGATTATCCTTTAAAATCAGGGCAACAAACTATTTTGAGCATGACCTAAAAAAACAATACAGTCTCAGATACCTACTGATGTGGCTCTTGTACATTTGTTTTTATTCCACAAAGCCAAGGAAGGATCTGAAGACCAAATTATTACCTGATATTTTAAAAAAATGTGAAGCATTATTTGCTTTTTGTGACTGTTAAGTTTCATGTTACCTTGGGGTCATATTACAACGGTAAAGCTGAGTTTTTGGACAGTTTTTGGACTCAGTAGGACTGTTGAACATAACATAATCAGCCCTTTCTTTCTCACAGTGCCAAGACCATCAGGAACACCGCCTCAATCAACCTGGAGCTGACAGCAGAGCAGTGGAAGAGGAAATATGAGAAGGAGAAGGAGAAGAACAAGACCCTGAAGGAGACCATTCAGAAGCTCGAGTCGGAGCTCAACCGCTGGAGAAACGGTTAGAACAAATATAGGTGTTGGTGGGTCACGGGTGGGGTGTGGGGGTGTGTGTGTGGGGTGGGGACTTCAAGGCTGCGTACCTCCAACTCTTCTGTGCTGACATTACAAACTAAAGTGCAACATTGTAATGTGTCTTCTTTGTTCACTTTTTCCTACCATTTAGGAGAAGATGTGCCCGAGACTGAGAGGACTACATCGGAAATAGTGACCCGTATCGAGTCTGTGGAGGAGCGTCCCATTTTGGACAATGACACCTCCTCCATTGTGGTTCGCATTTCTGAGGAGGAGCGGCAGAAGTATGAGGAGGAGATACGCAAGCTGTATAAGCAGCTGGATGATAAGGTTCTTGCATACATTCCTCACACAGTGCCTTCATTCTGTTGCTTGTTGTTACTACCTGCATGGTAAAAACAATGGTGTACATTTTATAATTGAAACAAAATGTTTTCGGGGTCCTGTTCACTTCCATTTAATGTTTAATTATTGATTTATATATTGGAGACATCCAAGTGACAGAGTATGGACTTTTTGTGTTTATGATACCATCATGTGTGTGCAGGATGATGAGATCAACCTTCAGTGCCAGCTGGTGGAGAAACTGAAGCAGCAGATGCTGGACCAGGATGAGGTGAGATCACACAAACTCAGTCACACAAACATATCCACACTGTATGAGTGCGCATGCTGTGAGTGTGAGGATACTTGTTAATTCTAAAATTTAAGCTTTAAGCAGCTTGTTTTCTTTCTAAGATCTTACCTTAATGCCCACATTTGCCTCTATCTTCCTTGTTATCTCCCATTCTTTTTATTACCTCCCATTCTTCAGCTTCTGGCCTCATCCAGGGGTGATGGGGACAAAGTCCAGGCTGAACTCGGCAGGCTGCAGGTGGAGAGCGACTGCGCCAAGGCTGAAGTGAAGGAGGTGCTGCAAGCTCTGGAGGAACTAGCCATCAACTATGACCAGAAGAGCCAGGAAGTGGAGGAGAAGGGGCTGCAAAACCAGCTGCTGGCTGAGCAACTGTCCCAGAAAATGGTAAATGTTTGGAGTGCGACAGATTTACTGAGACAAACAGAACGGTGTCTGAATTCAGAGACAGGAGGTGGACCAGAAGGATCCGCTTGCTTCCTCATTGCACTGCAGAGACAAGCACCTGTTGTAGCAGCACTGTGAGGGGAAAACACTGCAGTTGTATAGGAGTCAAAAATGGTTTGATTTCTAAATCTAAAAGATTTTGAACAGTGAAATTATTTTTGTAATTATTCTCTGTACATCACCATAGTAGATGTAAAATTAAATAACCTAGTTGGCACTAAAGTGCAGACTTTCAACTTCAATGCCAAGAGTTTAAAAAAACTAACAGTACCCCCTTTTCAAAGCCTAGTCCCTCATTATTCACTTTTCTGATTAAATATATGGCGCTGATTCCAAGTGTTGAATTACATTTTATAGCTTTTCACTGGAACTCTCAATACGAGGTCCCGAGAGCTTTTAGTGCAAGTAAAGAAGGCCATAATTAGGCTGAAAACCCATGAAATTAACCATCAGTTAAAGTATGAAGGAGAGAAACAAACTTGTGATTCAGGCCACATCATATTCTCTCTGAGGCCAATGCTATGACTGCCAGTGGAACCAGGTCGCTAGTGTTTATTGATCATGTGACTGCTGATATCTGTAGCAGAATGAATCCAAAAGTCTACAGGCCTATACTCTCTGGTGATTGGACAGCCTTTCACAATACAAATGGATAATGACCCGAAGCAGCAGCTGAAGGTGAAGCTGCAGTAAAGACCTGACAGAGCATCTCAAGGAAGGAAACACAGCATTTGGTGATTGGCTGGAAATGATTTTCATCCAATTATTAAAAACAATGCTTTGGTTTAAAATGATTTTAGTTTGTCCAATTACTTCTGAGCCTCTGAAAGTGGGGGACTGGATAAAAATGGCTGTAATTCCTAAAAAGTAAACGCAATGCTTTTGTTGAACTAGGTAAATTTAAGCTGAAAGCCTGCACTTCAATCACATCCTGATCATAATAACATTGAGTCATTATCCAAGTATTTATGGACCTTAATGTATCTCACACTAAACGGTAGGCGGCACCACAGCAATACGATAAGTTTAGAGCTCTGTGGTCTTGAGTATGACTCATTAGTATTCCTCTCATACAGTAAATCTTAATCTTAATCTTGACTTTCTCCCAAAGTTTTTCAGCCAGTCTGCTGATTTTTCATTTGTGTATTTTTAATGAAGGTCCAGATGCAATTAAAAGGCTTTAGTTCTCCTTAGGTGCTCACCTTCTTTTATTTTACAGGCCAGTCTGATGGAGCTGGAGGCAGAGCTGTCTCGTATGCAGGAGGTGAGCGGTCAGCAGCGCAAACGCATAGCTGAGGTCCTCAACGGGCTGATGAGGGACCTCAGCGAGTTCAGCTCCATCGTGGGTAATGGGGAGATAAAGCTGGTGAGCACGATCACAGAGGTTTCATTTAGAGTATCAAGCACCGATGGAGAAATTCTTGTTAACAAAAAAAATATTGCTTTCATTTTCACTCTTAGCCAGTGGAGATCAGTGGTGCAATCGAGGAGGAGTTCACTGTGGCCCGCCTCTACATCAGCAAGATCAAGTCGGAGGTGAAGAGCATGGTGAAGCGTTGCCGTCAGCTGGAGAACATGCAGCTGGAGTGCCACCGCAAGATGGAAGAGACTGGAAGGGAGCTTTCCTCCTGCCAGCTCCTTATCTCTCAGGTAAGAGATAGGCTATGATGAGGCATCACAAAATAGAATGAAATTGATGATTTATGAGAACATATGTGGGCGTGAGATAAAAAGAAACAGACAGAATGTAGAAAATAATATATCTAAGATATCTGTTCTTGTTAGCAGAGATTGAGTTATTATGTCTCTGATGTCCTGGGGTGGGGCGACACTTGTCTTTTTACAGCATGAGGCAAAGATCCGCTCTCTGACAGAGTACATGCAGAGTGTGGAGCAGAAGAAGAGACAGCTGGAGGAGAGCCACGACTCCCTGAGCGAGGAGCTGGCCAAGCTGCAAGACCAGGGTAACACAGAAACACACACACAGAAAATCATGGTGTAAAAATATTAATATGTGACTAAAACCTTTGCTGAAATTGCTCATACTGGTTGAATTTGTTATTTTATGCTTCTATAAGATAACTCCCTGCTTGAGGAGAAGGATGGAGAGAAGGGTGAGACTGAGGATGGAAATGTGAAGGTAAGAAGCCTCCTTAGAAAAGAATTTAATGCAGAGCAGTGAGTACATTTCTGACATTGGGTCCAGTACACATTCAAAGTATTATTCCAGTCTGACCTGGTATTTTGGGACTTTTAGTGGGATCTATTATGGTGACCGCACTCACTGTGCTTAACAGAGACTTTTTGCTCATTTTCAGTTTTTAATGCAAAGGTGATTGAAGTAAATATTGCACTCTCAGAACAGATGTGTTACTTTTTGTCCTTAATCATCAGCATATCTAGTTAAGGGCAATGATGTCCCAATTGAAGACAGCAGCACAATAATGACAATATAACACATGTTGTTTGTCAGTGGTCTCATTTCCTTCTTTCTTTCTTTCTTTCTTTCTTTCTTTCTTTCTTTCTTTCTTTCTTTCTTTCTTTCTTTCTTACTTTCTTTCTTTCTTTCTTTCTTTCTGTCTTTTATTTAAACCATATTTAGGGCACAGTTTAACACAACATGTGTGAATGACACAAACAGTGTGTGCAGGATTTTAACACATTCTTTTTGAAAGTGTGAGATTTTATAGGTCAGCATCTTTAAAGAGGCGCTCTTCCTTTTTTGTTTTTCCTTTTCCAGAAAGCTCCTCGTCATCAGGGAGAGTCCCACCGTGGTCTCCACCACAAGCAGCTGGCCCGCCTGCGGGATGAGATCAATGAGAAGCAGAGGATTATTGATGATCTCAATGAGTCTGTAGTCCTCTTTATTTGTTTTACATACATGTTTTTTATTTCTTATTCCTTACATGCTAACACTGTTAAAGATGACAGTTAAAACAATTCAGTTTGGTGTGTATTGATGAAGTATTTTAATGCTGTTTCCTGTTTGTCTTGCTGTCTCTGAACATGTGTTTTTTTTTCTTGTTTGTGTTTTTATACCTCATGCATGCAGTCGTAACTCCAAACTGGAACTGGAGCTGGCTCAGATCCGCGCTGACTTCGAACGCCTGAAGAGCCAGGACAGTACCAAGAGCGAACGCCTGGAGGAGCTCTCGTAAGTGTTCAGGGGTCATTTTGTTCTCAGATTCCTATAAAGTGCACTCAAAACAATACATCAATATGATTTGTTATGATAAAGATAAGACTTATTCTTATCTTTAATGATGCTTCTGCTTTTTCTGTCAGATTCCTGCACGAGCGCCATGAGCAGACCAAACAGGACTTGAAGGGTCTGGAGGAGACTGTCGTGAGTAAAACAGACTATCACTACCTCTCTGCTTCATATTTCACATCATCCACAGATGTCTACCTATCTAACCTCCTCTCCATCTGTCTGTCATCCAGGCCCGCGAACTCCAGACCCTCCACAACCTGCGCAAGCTGTTCGTTCAAGACCTCACGTCGCGAGTTAAAAAAGTAAGGCATCGAGTAATAAATGAAAGGAATTCTTTTTTTAAAAACACGCTAAGAGGGTTTTAAGAGGTCTGTGACCTTAATATTGCCTGCTAAACCTGAGTAGGAAAAACAATAGCATCCTTAATCCCTCTAATCCCCTTCAATATTTGATATGTTGCATGAAGAAATGTCCTTTCTGGGTAAAACTAGACACAAGCATTTAGTCAAACAATCAATATTGGGTGTCGCCATACGGAATGAACTGTTCATGTTTTTGGTCAGATCATGTAAATTTTCCGACTAAAGTTTGTACTGATTAAAAAAAATTCTTAAGCTTTTAAAAAAGCAGAACAGCTGGGACAAAAGGCCTGCAGAGAGCTGAGATCAGACAGCTTCAAACCCAATTTTAAGCTCTTCTTTTAGCAGTAGATTAACTAAAATTTAAATGAAAAACTTCTGTCAGCCTGCCTTAACCCCTGCAGGTATTACAGCCATTTGGGACAAAATAAAATCTCACCCTTTGCCTCCATTTTTTGTTTTCCTCTGCAGAGTTCCGAAATGGAACCTGATGATAGCGGGGGGTCTTGCACCCAGAAGCAGAAGATTTCCTTTCTTGAGAATAACTTGGACCAGCTTACAAAGGTTCACAAACAGGTGAATGACCCAGAAATGAGAGCAGTTACAAGTTTTACTGATGCAAACCTGCGCTGCAGACGGGCTTGGATTAGATCTCAGTTGCGGTTGTGGTGGTTTGATTCTTAGCCACAAAGCAGTTTTGGAAGATAATTAAAATCCTGCACAAGCTGCACATTCTTGTACAGAAACTTAATGCATATAGCATAGAATGCGATTTTGAATACACAGAACTGTGTTATGTCCAAAAGGCACAGTTTGTGAATGAATTAATCAGACTGAAAATTCTCTCCAGCTGGTTCGTGACAATGCAGATCTGCGCTGTGAGCTTCCAAAGCTGGAGAAACGTCTTCGGTCTACTGCTGAGAGAGTTAAGGCCCTGGAGACTGCACTGAGGGATGCCAAAGAGGGCGCCATGATGGACCGCCGTCGCTACCAGCAGGAGGTTGACCGCATCAAAGATGCAATGAGGGCAAAGAATGCCATGAGGCGTCCCCATGCAGCACAGATCGGTACTGCACTTCTTGATGCTTAATTCTGCAGCCCAGTGACCCAGTTTCCTTGCAGCTGTACCCTGTCTTACATCGTTTTTTCATCCCGACAGCTAAGCCAGTGAGACCAAAACAGCTGACCGTTTGCTCTCCCACCAACCCGTTCTACGCCTACATCCGTGCTACTGAACACGCCAACACCTACAGCAATGCCCTCTTCCAGAGTAACGTGACACCACAGCAGTCCACCAGTGTCAGCTGCAATCCCAACTCTGTCCAGAACAACACGTGGGTTTAAATCAGTTTTCTTCATCTTTTCCAGGCAGATAGTAGATAGTAAACACACATTATTATGATTGATTTTTAAGGTCACTGAGAATCTGCATTGATCTTAAAAATGAAGCATCCTGTTTTGTTCAAGTTTGCTGCTGAATGTGTGGCCAAATGTATAATTGTGCATCTCTATGGTTTCTTCTGTGGGGTTTTCCACAGAGTTTCCACAGCACTGGGCTACAGAGCAGGAAGATATAATGGGGACATACTGGAATCCTACCCACTCAACATTGACAACGGTAAGTACAATCTAAATGTGTGTGTGTGTGTGTGTTTGCCTGCACCTACTATGGCACTTCTGGTAGTTGTGCTTTAACACAATACAAATATTGTCAGCAGCTCAGTTTTTCTTATTTTTTATGCTACTGCAAACAAACTGATAAAACTATGTCTTGTTTCCAACAGGTAACAGCATCAGTGAAGGCAGAGACATTAATGATAACAGGTGAGGACATCAGTCGCAGTTTCTCTTGTTAGTTTGGCTGCTTTACTTATTTTTATTTAATTGTGTGTGCAGTTTGAGTGCAATCCATTTTCTTAACCTCTTATCGAGTACAGGATGGCTACTGTGCATCCCAGCTTTACACTGGGCCAGAATCACAAATTAACTTAATGTGGATTTTTGTGGATTGTTAGAGGAACCAGTTGGAGTGATAAATGGTACATAAGGATGATATATATTTGGTTATGCAGTGTTGTTTTTGTGTATCTGCGTTAACAGGAGTGAAGTTCACTGTGGCAGCGAGGTGGATGATTCAAACAGGCACTACATGATTCAGCAGGAGACTGCTGCAAGTTAATACCTTGGTAACTAACAAAGTCTACTGAGTCATAAACACAATTTTCTGCAGACACTCGCTGACACTTCATTCTCAAATCCCCTACCTTAACAGTCATAACTCAAAGCCTCATCAGTATACTGTATTTTTGAGGGATTATGATAAAATAATCCTAGAAAAAGGAGGAAATGTCAGCATATGGCCTCCTTGCTACAACTGCACGTGCTTCCTAACTAGTCCACCACTGTAGATAGGGTAAAACCTGAGTATCATAGCTGAGAAAATCAGTCTACAAGTTTATTTTACTGTTTGTATAATAGGTTGCAGATGCACAATAGATGATAATCATATTGATCTAATGTGTTCAAACAAACACAACAAATGTGCTTTAATGGCAAAAATTCCTAAAAGTTAGTTCCTAATCATCAGTAGAGCTTTGAATTGACTTCTGTTTCTCTGAACTCTAACTTCCTGTTACTGTCTCTTTGCAGAAGATGACCAAACACTGTACCCGTCCACCGGACCCTCCCCCTCCCATTTGCATGCAGCCTGGCCCCCTCAACCCTGCACTGCATCACCGATAATGATGACAACCAAGATCTGTAGCCCTGTAGTCTTCTAATTAGTTGAAGCCCTTTCCTGCTCCAATGGTGAACACTTGCCCTCAGGTTTGGGGTCCGGTCCTTTTCAGTTCAATCAGGATTAAATCCGATATTTTTAATCAAGGAACGCCCCCAGGCAATCAATTTTTCAACACATGCCACTGATGCTGATCACCTCTCGGGGTGGTTGAACTGAAACGGGGCTGACCCCATATCTGATCAGTTAGTACACACATGTTGTAAATAATAGTGCCGTATACTCCAGTAGAGGTTTTTGACCAGCAACTGTTTGTGTGAATGCACAGCCTTCCCCACTCCCTGCACACATCTTCTTAAGGGCATCATATGGATGACATACTGTAGGCAGACATGACCTTTTTCTCTGTCATAAATAAGAGTATAGTATGCAACACCAGCTTGTAACAGAAGACTCACACACTGCGTGCATGTCACTTAGCGGGTTAGCTTTCCAATCTTTGCCTGTGTCATGAGTCCATTCGGGGAGCTGGTATGCTGCGAGTCAAGTCTGATCAACTTCGACAGATGTCAGAAAGAGAGAGCGGGTTTCCATTAATCCTGATTGTGGTTTCAGAGCTTTAGGTTATCTTTTGATAACAAAATCTGAGTCCAAGACGTTTTTTTGATGTTGTCATTGTGTTTTAAACACATTATATTGCAAAAATGATACCTGGATCCTTTCTTTTAAGGTAAGAGATGAGTAGAGAAAAAATACGTGAGGGGAAACCCAGCTCAATCAAACCGTCTGTAGTGAGAAATCCTTTTGTAAATGCTTGGATACAATGAGGTTGGAGTCTTTTGATGCACTTTTTCATTCTGGATAATGATGCCCACGTTCCATTTAATGTGGCCCCTTCCCCACGTCAAACTTTATGAGTCTTCTAACCAAGCCTTAATATGAATTGACTTCTCATGATCAAACTCACACACATTCTCTGCAAACATTTGTAACTACTACCTCTAGAGCTGCTTATTATATAAACTTATAACTTTATGATAAGATATCATCCTTGCAAATGCAGAATGAGGACAGATCTTAGAGTTTCTACAGAAAGTTGCAACTTTAGAAAACCCCACCTGTAAGTAGATTGAAATGTCTGATCAGAGCTGTCGTTATCTCTTCCATTCATGCCCATTTTCTGTCTCCATCTTGTCACAGGATCAGAGCTGGGCTAAAATAGGGGCTCGCAAAAATCATTTAGATTAAGATGCTGTTTACATCTTCTAATTTAAAGTTCTACAGGCCTTGTTTGAATTCGGATCTCTAAACGTGATGTGAAAACATATCAACATTTGGCAAATCCATGGATTCTATTTAGTGGTTCATTTTTGTTTCAAAAATCCAGCGGTTGGGGAGGTTTTGCAGGTGAGTCTCCAGCTGAGCAGCCACCAGTCTGGAGCACTTTGACAGGTTGTGCTGTTAGTCTTCTGTGAGAAATCCTGACCAGCCAATCAGGATGGAAGAAAGCAGCGTTGCTTTGGCGTGTAACGGACAAGTGGATGTTTTTGCATGAAGGTGAATCGCTGAATAAAACCAGTAAAAACTGAAAATGTTAGTTTGATTTTATGCTTTTAGCAGAATAAAAGGGATTAAAGTGAATCTGGTGTCACACTTTACAGGGTAATTAATCCTACATTTTATTTTAATTTATTTATGTTTTTTTTTTTGTTTTTTTTAATATAACCAGATTTATTCCCAATGTAAAATATCCAAGCAGGAGTGTTCTCATTTATGCGATCCCTAATCTTTCTCATGTTTGTGATCATTCGTGACAGCACCACTCAGCCTGATGCTTTTACCGGCATTAACAACATCTCAGGGCTTCACATTCCCAATCATAGCTACCGTGGTCCAGCCCCATTGTCTTCCTCCTAACCCTAGACTTAAAACTATATGACTGCTGATAAACAATCAGATCCGTTTGTCCTAGTGAAAGCTAAGCAAAGGAAGGGGATTAAAAGATAAATCTTACTCTAACATAACAGAATTGTACATACAACATCTCTTTTCTCACACATTACATTCAAAATGTAATAATCTCCTGGTCAGACCCTACTGTGGACCCTCTATTGGACATCATGTTTTAAGTGTAATAAATCAGAATTTAGAGGGGAGTGTGTACTATATTGTTACCTGTTATCTGATTTGAACATATCTAAATACATGTGCTATATATTGTTAATCCTGTAAGTACAATAGCGTGCAGATGACATAGTAAGATGCAAAAGAAATGCGCACGCTCTTTGTTCAGACAAATGTTTGTTTTATTTATTTCTGTATGCCTATAGTGTAGCGTCAACATGAATATGTGAAGAATCACCGGGCAAACATCTCTGTATATATCGACTCATCACTATGCTATATTGTATGTGTTGTAGTAAAAAGTTCAATAAACTTGTAGAAAGGAGTGTGTCGGAGCGAGTCATTTGGGTTTGGGAAGCGTGTGAGGCAGTCCCACACTGACAGACGAAAATGGCGCCACCTAGTGGGTGGAAACGGATCTTTAAAGGGGAATGAAAAGCAACTTGTTTTTTCACTGTTCTGTGTGAAAACTGAGATGGGTTGATGTGACTTTGAGTTGTTTCTGACCTGAAGAGGAAATGAAGTCACTGTGGAAGGATCCTCTGCCAAAAACAATGATATGAAAATGACGTTTGGAAGTTGGAAAAAAGTGGAGAAGCACTGATATCCTCTAACACCAAAACCATGCTCAGTGGAGTCATGGTAAAGTCAGTATAGATCAATTCGCTAACGACTGTATTGTCGTTTAGATGATATTCTCCGTATGAACCCGGCTTCACACACATTTGTCAAATTCTGTTCAAGTGATGGAAGCTCACTGTGCAGAGAAACTTCCTTTGTGGACTCCTATAATAAGCTGCTGTTCATCTTTCCCACGAGAAAGGAAGCAGTGATGTAAACAGCAGTGGCATGTGAAGCATCTTCAGACTGTACTGCGGGGTGCGTGAGAGAGAGAGAGAGAGAGAGAGAGAGAGAGAGAGAGAGAGAGAGAGAGAGAGAGAGAGATGTCCTTATAATAATACACCTTCAGTTGATGGTGAAGTGACTTTTATCTGCACCAGATCACATAAGATTAAAGTGCACTTTAATCTGGGAAATCCAATGGTAAACAATTACTCAGTGCGCTTTTTACTTGTTTCAGTTTGTGGAATAAAGGTTTTTTTTTATTGTTATTATCATTTGTGATATTTTCACCGTTTAGTGGGAAAACTAATGGGTGAATGACTGAATGTAGTGTAAAGCGCTTTGGGGTCCTTAGGGACTGAGTAAAGCGCTATACAAATGCAGGCCATTTACCAAAACTGTGGGGGGAGTGCTGCTGTTGGTGTGTGCATGCGTGCTGGGTCCTCTACAACCTCTGACCTAAAGAGGAAATGAATTTTCAAATGACATCACGAAAGGGACTTACCACAGCACATAGTGGGATAAGGGAGAGAGAGAGAGAAAAGATCGGGATTAGTATTATACACGATCTATAAATCGCCTTGTGAAATAAAAAGATAAATTCTCATGTTAATTGAAGGTATTTCATTAAATGCTTGTTTTGCATTTCATTTCTCTTTTTTGACGACTGCTTGTGTGCATGAAAAATAAAATCAATTCTAAATTTCATCGATTGATTATCCTTATAAGGACTAAAACCATCCACAGCCATTGTGGACAAGTGCTGCGCAGAGAATCTTTTTTTTCCTTCCCACTTCTCATTCCCAGCTACCCTGTGCGCGTGCCCGCTGCGTGTTCTCGCTCCCCTGTGGATCAGTTGAGATTGAAGCACCAGGAGGACCGTGCGCTACTGACCCGGTCAACAGGAACCGGCAGGAACCCTCCACACCTCCAGGAGGATACGCAGAGACACCGACAGAGAGACAACTCACAGGTTCAACACCGCAGGCTGGACAAGCTGAGCGACCCCGACCCACAAGGTACAAAGCACCACATTCGTTAAGTTATTTTTTTTCTCTGGTTAATAGCCTGGTTAATATATCCTGTTAGTAATTTAGTTAATCTCAAAATGAAGAAGCAGACAGAATGCCACAATGAAATGAATTGGTTGAACTCTGAAGTTAGCACAGTAGTGACTAATGGACTTTTCGCCTGATGGTGTCAAGCTGAGTAAATACTATTTTACCCTTTGGCGAGCAGCATTCACACGCGCAATAAAACTTCAGTTTCAGATACAGTCAGAGCTCAAATTCATAATGTTAGCTATGTTCTACGTTATAGGTCTGGGTGACTTTACCTAAATCTGCACGTATCACAATTTTGATTCCAAAATCGTCTAAATAGTTTGAAGATTTATTTGACCTAAGCAGATGTTTGCATGGAGTGCAGTGTGTTGCTCTTCGAGGGTCACCAAGAAGACGTTTGAGTTTGAGCTCAGTCAATAATTGGGTATAATTTAATCACACAGAAACAGGTTAAGCTTATAAGCACTGCTCATAAATGCATAGGCTACGTCTTATTTTTGAACATACTTAAGTACTAGAGGTGAACCGCTCGATCCAAGTATTGATAGTATAGATACCAACAGTGCCTTTGGTATGGATCGATATTAGCGCAATAGGATCCATACTTTCTTTCAAGATCAGTATATAGCCGACTGAAGTGTGTTAAACAAATTATTATTATTATTATTATTATTATTATTATTATTATTATTTTGAATTCTTTGAATCAGAAGCTCAGGAGGCACTGATAACCTCCCTAGCTGTTTGTTCTGGGGGTGCAGTTACATAAGCTTAAAACTGATGGTGTGATGACACACAGACACAGGATGAGTGTCACTCATGAATCAAAATTAGCATCTTAGAAGACTACTCCTCTTCAAAGGGCTGATACTCGATAGTAGCCTTTGCAACTCAAGTTTAGGCAGATTTGTTACTAAAGAAGTGATTTGTGAAAAGCCTGAACTCTTACATACACATTATTTTAAAATTTTTAATAAATGCATTTGTTGCATTTTCATCATCTTTGTCACTCGTCAAAGCAACGTAAAGATGATGAAACGGGGCCCAATGAAATTTTTCACTATCAATACCAAATATTTCAGTTACTTGGATCAGCCTGCATTTGTTTATCATCTGGTGTAAGCCAGCTGAACTGAACTAAAGAACTGAACAAAGAATTAATTTAAATTAAATCGCAATCATTCGCACAGAAGATCTTTGCTTTCATTCAGAACATTATTTTGTTGAACTGCAAATCTGCAGTGGATGCTAATCATTATTTTTCGATGGAAAACTTTTTCACAGCATACATTTTCACATAAAATAGTAGTTACCAGTGATATTATAGGTACAGGGATTTGTACCAAAATAGTGCAAACCTTCATTAACATCATTAGTAACACGTGTGTTTATCTACTTTTCATATTAAAATCACTGCTGTGGAATAGGCCTGTTATAGGTTAAACATTCAGTAACCACTAACCAGCTCTCTCAGTGTTACTCCAACTCCAACCTGAACGCTGTGGCCTGTAACCAGCTGTTACTGTCTGTCTGCGTGGCTGCGTCTTCCCTGCTCGGGGTCTTCTTCTTTGCTGTGTGGGCGAGGTTATAAATAAGAGGCCGGAGGTTTTTGAGTGCTCGTGTGTTGTTTAACCAGCTGCTGTGGAGGTTTGTTTGTCTCCTCCGAGTGCAGGTGTACTCCCTGTACTGACCTCTAGATGCTGTTCTCGGGCCTGTTTCAAGGTTCTCCGCCACCCTGCTAGCACTTACCACCTGGCTCCTACCTCAAGGGTTTCAGTTTGTTTGTGTTGGGTCAGCGTCACCTGTCTCATGTGTTTAATCTCTGTGTGTGTCTTTGTACCACTCTGTGGCATTTACCCTTTAAGTGCTTCCAAGGAAAGCAGAAAAAAGCTTGAAATGTGATGCACTCTTGTTTGCTTTTACTTTTGATATATAGTAGATATTTGGGGTTGTAAATTGTCCTTTATTATTGCGATGACTTGTAGAAATCTCGGTTTTGGAGGTTTTTCTCCTGAGTGAGTGCTGGACCCAGAGTAAAAAAGTATTTCCAGATATACTAACCCATATTTTGAGGTTTTTATGCTATTTCTGATCTTTGGGTATGTGAGATGAATTATACCCTATAAACATCTATGTATGTGCTGGCCTAGTCAAAAAGGAGCATGGGAAATTTCCCTTGTCTTTACAAGGATGACCACCAGCAGTTACAATTGCATACAGAGCTCAACTTGCACAGTTTTTACAGTGCAGTGAAAAAGTATTTGTCCCTTCCTTATTTCTTTGTTATTTAGTTTGTTTGCATATTTGTCACAGGTTTTAATATTAGACCAATGTAGCCCAAGTAAATACACAATGCAGTTTTTAAATTATTAATTTTTTGAGGGGACAAAAACTGTACAACTTGGCCCAATGTGAAAAAGTAATTACACTCTTGTTAAATTCCGAATTAACTGTGATTAACCAGATTCTTTTTTGGAAGCAGAGTTTATTTTCATAATCTACATCCTGGCTTGATTACTGCAACAAAAGCAGTAATCAAGCCTGGGCCAGCAAAAGCATCACACCATGTCACAATATAAAGAAACTCAAGAACAGCTGACAAAAATAGTTATTGATGTCTGTCAGTCTGGAAAGCCTTATAAAGCCATTTCTAATGCTTTGGGACTCCAGCGAAGAGCCATTATCTACAAATGGAGAAAACTTGGAACAATGGTGACCCTTCCCAGCTGATACACCAAAATTACTCCAGGAACACATCAACGACTCATTCAGGAGGTCACAAAAGAACCCTGAACAAACTCTACAGAAGTGTAGGCCTCATTGTCTCAGTTTAGGTCAGAGTTCATGATTGAATAAAGAGACTGGGCAAAAATGGCATCCATGGAAGAGATGCAAGGAGAAAACCAGTGCTGCCCAAAAAAAACACAAAAGCTCGGCTCACCTTTGCGCAAAACATCTTGGTGATTTTCAAGACTTTTGGCAAAAAATTCTGTGGACTGACGAGACAAGAGCCTCTTCTGAGTACTCAAAGCGCTTTACACAACTTGTGCATTCACCCATTTACACCAGCACATTTTCTTAGTGCTTTCTAACTAATATTCACACACACATTCATACTGCATGGATGGATGCATCAGAGAGCAACTTGGGGTTGGTATCCTGCCCAAGGATATTTGCCATGCAGACTAGGAGAAGCCAGGAATTGAACCACCAACCTTCCGATCAGTAGATGGCCTGCTCATTAGTTTATCCCCTGAAGCTCAAGCACAGTTGGGTTCTGGTGCAGGACAATGATCTCAAACACAGCAGCAAGTCCACCTGTGAAGGACTCAAAAAGAATGAAATGAAGATTTCAGAGTGGTCTAGTCAAAGTCCTGACAGAAATCTGAGATGCTTTGGCATGGCCTTAAAAAGGCAGTTCATGCCTTAAAACCCTCTGATGTGACCCCTTAATAAATGAAATCATCATTTAAAAACTGCATTTTGCATGCAGTTTGTATTTATTTGAGTCATCTTTGTCTAATATTAAAATTTGTTTGATGATCTGAAAAGGTGAATATCCTAAATTCACAGCTGTTTTTTTATTTTTATTTTGTTTTTTGAATCACACAGAGATCTTGATACCATCACTGGGAGTTAATGTGTGTTTTATCTGATAGTGATGTCACTCATATTGTTTTTTCTCCCAGTTGTTGCATTAACATTGATTAAATTTTGGCATATTACTAAAATAAAATAAAAATAATCCTCTATACAAGTTATTTGATAATAAGAAAGAATTGAACAACAATCATGATGAAATCACACAGTTATATACAATTAAAGAAAAGCTGGTTGTTTCTATACAAACCTGTGCAGCTGAAAACACATCAACAATAAGACAAAACAAGAAGAATACAAAAAAAAGCTTTAAATGATTTCCTTTAGTTCTTTTTTCCTTCTAAGGATCCCAGACCAGAAAGTCATCTGTAACTTGCACATGACTTTACAAAACTCTGACTTGTTGCTCCTTATTGGGGAAGTCGCAGATGCTATATAAATTACATTGTCTATATTTTAGTATAATTTACACTTCTGTGCTGTCTTACAAAGAAATGCTGTATTTGACGAGCTCAGTACCCCTCTTGTGTGTAATCAGCTGCTGTTTGGTGGAAACTAGCAGGCTCTGCTGAAAGCAGGAAACAAAGAAAGAAAATGATTTTTCCTTTTGATTTTGACATTAATGACAAACGACTGCACCAAGTCCATTAGGCGTTTCTTAAGTGAAGCTTCAGAAAAATGCACAACAGGTACGTGTCCATCTGCATCTCAGCTGTGTGTCATTGGTGACTTAACAGTGAAAGTCAGCACAGTATGTGAATCATGTGGAAGTCAGTATTAGAGCAAGGTTGGGGGACGTGTACCGCATGACTAGATGTAAAGTCCTTAAAACGTTGCCAAGCAGGAAAGCTAAGTCAAGGCTGTACACTGATCTTGTTTAGTTTGGAGATTACAAATTTACTAACAGAATAGGAAGAATATGAACCCCCTTTTCCCCTTTTCATTGCTTTTATTTTCCTTTGTTGATTATTTTCTTTAATTTTCCAGCTTCTTATGCCATGCTGGCTTTTTTGTTTGGTTGTTCTGCTGCTATGTAAACAATAAGAAAAAAAAGTCCTCACAGTTCATTGTGACTGACACTAACAGCTCGTGGTAATTTGTGTCATTTCATGGTGACTGATGGGGTCGGCTCCAGAGGACACAGAGAGGAGTCACACAGTCAGAGGGATGACAAAGACGATGGAGATTTTTCTCTCCCCAACTGGGTCACTCCATCTGTCTCAGCCCAGAGCAGTCTCTTGCAAGCAATTGTTGAATTAACCTAGATCTCTGAGGCTTTTCAGTTTTTCTGTAGCTCAGTGTTTTGCATGGTTTAGACTTTAACATGGTTGAGGTGCTACAACATTAGCATCCAGTAGAAAACAGACCAGTTTTTGTGATACAAGCACCTCATAACAGTAAAATCTGTCCTCCTGTTGAACCTTTCTGCACCATCTTTGTCTAGCACACCTCTAGAGTTGTTTTACCAAGAAGAACTGACCTAAAGCTAGAAAATGCATGGGCCTCAAGTACTACAGTACTCAGAAATATGCAAATATAAAGGTAAGCACAAAATACCCCTCTGTTGAAGCATTTATGGTACATCTAAGTGAAATAATCAATACAAAAGGGAAGTGAACCAAATAATTGGGATTTCAGCTTGTAAAGAGATCAGGGATTTTATTTTTGTTTCCAATGGTTTATGTTTCGGATGCTTCATCTTAAGGCCCTTGCACTTTGGATTCAATAATCTGTTTTGGTGGTTAAGTGAGCTTTTGCAGCCGATAAACCATAGGGTTTTTTGCCAGTTTGTTGCTGCTCCACCAACCACAGAATACAGATGAAAACACACCCAAGGAATGAAAGCAGTCTGAATGTGAGTTTCAGTCTCATGTTTTTTCTTTTCTTTTCTTATATCAGCTTTACTCATAGAGCTGAGAGACTATAATAGCATTTCGTGTGATGCTGTGGGTACTTTAGTTCTGTCGTCATATCTTCAATAATACTGCTAAACTGAAACATGAAGAAATTGGGAGCCTGGTAAGTTATAACTTGCGTAATTTTGGTGACAGGTGTTCAGTTGCTTGCTCAGACTGTGTTGTGAGAATAAAACTTCCAGATTCTTCATTTCACTTCAGAGATAGTTTTTTTTAGTGCCTTTTACTGATGCACATATGTTTTTGATCATTAGATGTAATAAAGTGTGTTTAAATAGCTTAAAAAAGAAAAAAAATAGAAAACTTCAGTGTCTAAAATATGAAAGCTCAATGTATTCACCTGACAAAAATTCCCCTTTTTTTCTGAATTAACAAGATATATTTATATCCTAAAAGAACATCTGCTAAATTAAACGCCTCATTTGATGATTATAAATGCACTCCCTCTTTAGCTTAACACACTTTATTTTTGTTTTACGTTTGTTTTAGTCACCAAAAAATTTAGTTTATACGAACCTCTGACCCCGACTTACTCATTGGAGGAAATCCATGTCCAGCGATGTTAACTGCTTTACAGAATGGTAATGAGGTGTTAGCTGCCCAAGCCAGAGCCTGGGACGATGCATGTTTGAAGTGCTGAGGATACTGGAGGCAAAAATAGAAGGCTAAAGCTTGAGGTACATTTGTTTCCGTCCCTGCTTGGGATTAGCGGCCTCTAAACACGGCATTCCATTCTGAACACACACACGTTTAAAAAATTGTTTTTTTCAAATATGCTGACACTGATAGCGCTGCTTCCAAGTACAGAAAACGAGCGTTACATTTGGAGTGACAAGCTTGTTTGATTTTGTGTGTGCAGCTGTTAGTATTGCACAGACATTTGCAGTGAGGATGACTGAGTAGAAAGATGTCAGGCTAAACCAAGTACAAGGTGCAAATGCTCTTTGTGGTATGTCTTATCTCATGGGAGATGTCACACATCAAACCTTGAATATCCAGCCCACATATTACAAGCTCACTATAAACTATGAAAGTCTGTCAAATGAAAATATCTACTAACTCTAGTTCAGACTCACCTGCCATTTCCTGGTTGCAAACGCTATGCACTTGATGTAGAATTTTATTTTAAAGCCGGTTCTGTTATTCTAATTCACAATGGTGCCCTGACAAAGAAGCCCGGGAGGAGGGGGAGAGATTCAGGATTAAGTAAAATGTCCTGTTTGTAATATGCATTGCTGAATGAGCGGAGGGGATTTTGAGGGAGAGAGTGAGGAAAAAGAGAGAGAGGGAGACGGAGAGATGAGGACAAGGGCGACAAGGCCTTGGTTGCGACCAGTTGATTCAACGACTTCTCTCCTCTGGCTAGGACATGCTCACTCTGTTCAAGCCTAATGCCACAGACATGCTGACACACACACATGTACACACGCATGTTTTTTTTTATCCCTCATAGCTCCTCTGTGCCACTTCCCCCCATTCTGCCTATCTTTCTTTCAGTGTCCTTTTTTGACTTTTGCACATTCCTTCTGTCTCCCAGTAGAGTGGGTGCATTAATGGAGCTGGAAGGAACAGCAGAGGGAGCGAGACAGAGAGCAAGGGGTAGATCATGAGGACAACAATGATAGCTCAAATGTACGACAACAAAAACAAAATAACATCACAACACTTGATCTGTTGGAGCTGAAGCACAGGGCACGCTGCACTCCGATAGCTATGGTGAACAAGCTGTTCTGTTGCAGGCTAAGATACAGCCGATGTTCTCTTAGATTCCTGTGGTTACGCATTGGCACTCTTTGCTTCTGAGCAGTGTATCCGCTTGCATTGCATACATGAGGACTGGTTTGACAATTTTTAAGACAGTGAAGATGACGCCCTGCTTTTAGTACAGCTTGTGCTAAATGTTTTTCACTTAATTTGACATAAAATGAATAACTGTTCCACTGAAGTCACGTGTGAGGATTTGTTGCTTCTCTTTGCTTTCTACATGTTGGAATTCAGTGTGCTGGAGTTCTGATTAAAAAAAACAAACAAAAAAAAAAACTATATATATATATATATATATATATATATATATAGATATATATATATATATATATATATATATATATATATATATATATATATATATATATATACATATATATATATATATATACATATATATATTCATGTCCACTTTTTTAGGTACACCTGTTTAACTCCTCATCAATACAAATATTTAATTAGCCAATCAAATGGCAGCAACTCAATGCATTTAGTTATGTTTACAGGGAAATGTACAAAAAAGACAAAATATCCAGTGAGCACCAGTTCTCTGGGTGAACAGGACAAGACTGGGACAAAAAAAAATCGTCCCACCATGATTACTCAAACTAGCTGCTGGATAGCACTGTGGTAGCGCTATTCACCTTTGAAACTTCACGTCTATGATTTGACTCTTGATTATATATAAAGCGTACGCATACTCTGTATTTATCTCCTTTTGTTGGATTATAGATATTGAAACAGGGTTTAATCAGGTTGATACAGTTGTTGTTGGATCATTTCTTAGTTACACCTCAGCGTGTGACAATAATTAAAAGCTACACTTTAGCTATTAACAGTGGCTCATAGTTAAATCAGTCATTTGTGTTACCTGATTTGTTGAACCTCTCCCTTTTTAATTATGTTCCTCCATCATTTTCTTACCATGTTAATTTAATCTTCCTCACTGCTCCACAGCTGGTGCTAGCAGCAGCAGCAGCCTCTTGTGAGTGTGAGGAGTTGTGGCTGTTCACAGTGCAGCAGTACTGGCAGCTAACATGTCGGTTAATTTGACTATTGTTTCCTCTCAGCTTTTCGGCTCCATTTTTTGCCACTTCTTCCACACTAAACTTTTTCTACAAGCTGCCTGAGCAAACAGAGGTGTAGCCTGTTGCATTAAGAGATCTGATTGGGCAATCCAGTGTCAGTAATGAAAATGAACAAATGGGCTGCTGCCAGAGCACAGCGGCTCTTCAGGCCGATCGATCAGCCCAAAAGTGTGTCGGCCCACAGGGAAAATGTCCAGTATGACAGATTGCCAGTCCATCCCTGTGGGCGAATATGCCTCGTTGATGCTTCGAGCTGATAGGAAGGAAACAGTATCTCAAATAACCACTTGTTACAGAAGAGCATCTCTAAATCCACAAAATGCAAACCTTGAAGCAGAGGGGGGCAACAGCAGTGTCAGCTAAGAACAGGAAACTGAGGCGATATTCCACCTGGGCTCATCAAAATTGGACAGTTGTAGAAATATTGCCAGGTCTGATGAGTGGTGGTGGTGCAGCTGACATCTGTGTTATACTGTTGTATCCATTGGACCAACATTTGTGAGAATGTCTTATTTAATCTGCTCCATGAAAAATGAAAATGATTCTGAAGACTAAAGGAGGTTCAACCTGGTGCTATCAAGGTGTAACTAATGAAGTGGCCGCAAGTGTATAGCGAAGCAAACAACATTTCACTGAGTGAGTGAGTCCTTTGTCTGTGCTGCACACTAATTGTAACCCAGGTTGTGGCCTTCTGATGAAGTGAGCCAAGTGCTGAAAAAGGAATGCGCTGCCTCACACTCTGGGTGAGACAGCGAGAGAGAGATTTCACTGTCCCCGTCTCTCTCTGTCACTCTTTGTCTCAGCTTTGACAAGCAGGTCAGACATACACGTGTGAGATATTCTTGCTACCATTTCCCGACAGCTGCTGCCAACATGGTATGTCACCTAGTAGCATTGCCTTTTCCACTTTCCTCCTCATGTCTTCACTGTTCTCTGTTCTCTGTCTTGTTAGTTTCAACTCCCCTCGCCAAAATGTCTCGGTACTATATGAGTCTGAAGATCCACATGAGTGTCTCAGTGTAAACTGTGGTTTAAGCTGTGTGTTGTGATTTGCCTTTGAATGCAATGACATGTTTTTAAATATCCATTAATCACAATGTTGTATTTATCTCCCTGATCTCAAAGAGCAATCATTGTTGTCACCTTCCGTTGTTGCACTAATTGAAATTTTTCTTATCTTCCTATATTTTTCATTTCACATTGTCACATCTTATCTCGTAGTTTGTCCTTAGGATGGTCTTGTCATATGTGGAGTGAGGCGGTGGTGATTCAGCGGCCACAGGCAAAGCGTTGTGTACATCTGACTGACGTTATATAAGAGAGTAGCGAAAACTGCATTAATAAATGATTTGCATACTTTAAATCTATAAATCTAAGAAACACTGCTGCATGAAGATATAATACAAAATGATGTACAGAGAACGGTAGGAATGATTTTTCCTCAAAAGATAAGCTGAAAGCCCCACCAGCGTCTTATAATTGATCTTAATGCTTTTGTTACTGTATCAGTATTAATCATATGATATCAAGTGTAAGGTTTCCAAGAGTTATTAGGTGATTTTGCTCTTCTTAAAATAAAAGTAATATCAGTAATAAAAGTACTATCAGCTTTTAGTCTCCCAGTGAGTACTTACAGAAGTGTATTTCGCACACAGACACACACATGCACACACATGCACACATGTCCCGTGTCTTTTGGTTTCGACTGACAGTGGCTGGGTGGCATCAAGGATCAAGTTCCTCTTTGGTATTATAAGCCAATTATGACTGTGATATTGAGCCCTCTCTTGCTCACTCTCTCTTTCTGTCTGTGTGTGTTAGTGAGTGTGTGTCACAAATACCACAGAGGAAAAGTAGGAAACAGCAACTCGCTCTTGCTCTCTCACCGCTTCTCGTGTTTGGCCATGTTTCCTCACGCAGACTAACCTGGAACATAACGGCCAGCACTTGAGGTGCCGCAAGAGGCAGAGAACAAACACAGAGACGGAAAAACAGATGCAGAAAACACAGTTTGCGCTGAGAGAGAGAGAGAGGGAGCGATAACAGGACAAATCACAGGCTGCGTGTGGACCAGCTGAATACTTGACCAATGCTCATCCAGCTTGCTTGAGGTTGTCCTGAGCCACTCAGCTGTGAACGAGTGTCTGTGCAGAATGGATTTTATTTTGGTTCAGCAGACAGCGTGCGGGAGCAGCAGCTTTGTAGACGATTCCCGTTCCTTTTGGATTATCTCAGAAATTGCCGATGTTGTGACAACCAGAAAAGGCAGAACCCAGAAAGGAAGATGGTAATGTGAGAGTCTGCTGTGTGTGCTGTTTCTCATCCAGAGTGAACATGTGAAGAATTAATCTTAAATGTTTTATGCACTCTACCTAAGCGCTGATGAAGATGAGTTGTTTCCAGGGTCTAATATGTGAAGATTTGCTGCGTTTCTCAATTTTTCACTTGTAAATCTTTGGATTATAAATTGGTTATCAAAAGATTTAATCAGCTAAATGACTGCTGGTAGCAACTCTAGTATATTTTCCTTTTTAACAGAGTTGAAATGAAACACATACGGTTTTCTCTCCTCACATATAGATAGACATGTAGATAGGTAGAGCAATGTCTCGTTTTTAAGTAGTATCGCCAAGTTACATATTTATTATGTCCTGACAAGTAGCCCTTTATGCTGTAACATGCATGTGCTCTGAGTGTGTCTAACGTATAGCATAGCTCCCATAGCATGCACTGGCTGCCGCTCTGCCTCCGTGTTTCGACTCAAGGTGAAGGTCTCAGGTTACTGAGCATTAAGGCAGATTTCACAAACCAGCCACTGTATCTGCCTCCTTCCACTCACTGGTATGTGAGATGTGAGTCATGCGAGCACCGAGAGAGCAGACAGCAGATCTTTTGAACCTCAGAGGTGCGATGGGATAATGTAAGAGTCTCAGCTTGCATGTCTTGTAAGCAGAAGTAAATGAATGAGCGTTGTCACGTCTCTACCTGGGCTGGAGAGAGGGTGTGTCCAGTTTCTAAAGTGGATTTAGTTTGGCACAGACCAACAGCACGGATGTTATGCAGAGAGCTGAATTTTAAAATGCCCGCCCAGCTCTCCTGTAGGTTTTATTTGGCAGGCCTCTGCATATATGTGTGTGTGTACTACTGTGATTTTCCCGCCCTCTTTCCTGCATTTTTGCCATGTCGTTGAAGCCAGAGTCCATTAACCCGACTATTCCTGTTTAAGGAGTGACCTCAATGTTTGGGTATTTGTTCCTGTGTTGACCAGGTTACACAGAGCATCTTTTTTCTCTCAGCTGAAAGACGTCTTGTCCTGTCCTGGTGACTCAATGGAAAATACGTAACAGTCAGTTCAACAACTCTGTTTGCAAAACTACAAATCAGCACCACACCTTTACCTGGGTAGCCCACTTGTATGTGTTGCTTTGGCTATAAACACAAAAACATTACTGATGATACTAAAAGACCACTAACTGACAGAAACTCTGAGCATGTTGCCCCAAATTTGTCTGAACATCGGCAGAGCTGCACACACACACACACACACACACACACACACACACACACACACACACACACACATTAAGTCCCATTAAGTCTTCAGATGTTTGTTCTGCATATGTGAAAGAAATCTTTGGGTTTAATTTGGCATTGTGTGTTTTAATGTTCAGTGTGGTTCATCCATGTTTTCACCTGTTTTAGAATAGAACAGAATAGAATAGAATAGAATTCAACTTTATTGTCATTGCATATGTCACAGGTACAGGGCAACAAAATGCAGTTTGCATCCATCCAGAAGTGCTTTAGTGATATAGATATATTACAATATATATTAGCAATAATATAGATATGTAAGTATATTACAGAAATGGGTCTATTATGGTATGTAATATGTACATGGTATGAAGTATGTGATGAATATGCTATAACTATAAGTATGTACAGGCTATAGTGAGTACAAGCTATGTACAGGCTATGAACAGGATATAAATATGAAAAACTATACAGAATATGAGATATACAGCTATACAGAAATGGGAACTATGCAAGTTGTAAACACTTGTAGAATTAAAAATTATCGTATGATTATTTACACAGAACTATACAGTAGTGCAGTTAAGAGGCTATATAAAGTGCTAGTGGTTGTGAGTGGTGGTTCAGTCCATGTTATTATTGTGTGTTTGAGGGTACAGTTGTCCATTGTGTGTGTGTGTGTGTGTGTGTGTGTGTGTAGGTGGTTGTGGGTGTGTGTATGTCCAGTCCATGTGTTAACGTGGGTCAGATGTCAGGAGGCAGAGTTCAGGAGTCTGACAGCTTTGGGGAAGAAGCTGTTCCGGTACCTGGTGGTCTTAGTCCGGAGGCTCCTGTAGCGCCTCCCAGAGGGCAGGAGGGTGAAGAGTCCATGTGATGGGTGACTGGGGTCTTTGATGATTTTCCCAGCCCTTTTCAGACACCGCTTCCTGTAGATGTCCTTTATGGCAGGAAGTGGTGCTCCAGCGATGCGCTGGGCAGTTTTCACAACCCTCTGCAATGCCTTCCGGTCCGAGGCAGAGCAGTTCCCGTACCAGACTGTTATACAGTTGGTCAGGATGCTCTCGATGGTGCAGCGATAGAAGTTCACCAGGATGTCTGAGGACAGGTGGTTCTTTCTCTGTGTGGTCATTTCTGGATGTTTGTTATGAAATCTGCTGGTGTGAGTTACATTAAGCGCAGCTGTGAGCTAATTACAGATGAGACGAGTGTGTCAGTGAATGCTAAGCCACACTTTGATATAATAACACACCTCATGTGCACACAGCACAGACACGTCAACTCACTTGCGATGAGTTTAAGGACATGCTTAAAGTCTCAGCTCATTCATAAACCCCTGACGTGTTTTTAATGACTTAAACACAGGTCTCGCTGCCTCCTGACTGCTACTTTTACAGCCACCTTCATGCCATCCTGCTTATCAAGGCTGTCATGATTGGTGTTTGCCCTCCACAAGGTCCGATTTGCTGATCCCGGTGAGGGCTAGTAAATATGATGTCTGGCCATCTCGATGCCGTAGTGGTCGTGTATTGTGATTCCTTTAAGGCTGTGTTTTTCTCATTAATCTCATTGTGCTTCAGCTCAGGTGTCACTGTGTGTTGAGGTAGAGAGGAACGATATGTCACACTAGGTAAAAGAACCTGTGTGTGTGTGTGTGTGTGTATATATATATATATATATATATATATATATATATATAATAAAAAAGTTAGCTTTTCTTTTCCTTGTACCTTTTAGTGTCAAGGTGCAGCTTTTACACTAAAAGGTTCAACAGTTTACCTTTTAGGTACGTCCATTTACTCCTAAAAGTCAGGCTGCTCTGACAAAGGATGGAATTTGGTACATTTTCTCTGAGTAAACTCTTTTTCTGCTTCAGATTCCCAAGCTGTAAATAGCATCAGATAATAAATTATTAATGCAAACAAATGTTCTAAAAAAGACCAAGAGATGCTTTTGTGCAGCAGGAATAACTTCCTGTTTTGTACGAGACAACAGCAGTCCAGAGCAGCTACAGTCTAAACGTGAGCATCCAATTATTTAAAAAGCAAAGACATGCTCTTCAGACTTTTGGCAGATTTACGTGCATCGGTAATTTCAAATGGAGACGTTGTCAACAGTCAATTTCAGTTTCACAGATTTGCAAGATTTTCAGTTGCAGGTCATTGCTGAAAGATAAAAGTTAATTTATCATAATTTAAAAAACAAAGAAAGAAAATAGTTCTATTTAAAGGGAACTGCTTTCACAAGGACACTTACATTCATGACCTCACATTTTGTCCCATGGCTGGTTTGAGCCTCTGCTGTGTGCCATCGATTGTTCTGGTGGTGTGTCACGGCACAGCTTCTGCGTCAGCGCTAATCTATTTACAGCACAATTGAATTGTCCTTAAAATGACTAAATATGTCAGCTTGCCTTTCTTTAAAAGCATCTGTTGGTCAGCCTGAGTGTTTTTGTCATCATTCACTGGTTTGTTATTTTCAGTGAATGGGTCAACAGAGCTGCAGACTGAAGACAATTTTATCATAGCGTGACGTGAGCAAGGGAGCCCTTCCTGCTGTAAAGAAACACACAGAAAGCACACAACTACATACAATGAGAAAGAAATCCAAGAAAATTCCCCTCCTGATGGACGGTCAGCTGACAACCAGATAGACAGGATTCAGCTGCCTGGAGAGTTGGAAATTTCTAAAATTACGAATGGTGAGGTGAAAAGCTTTTCTTTGTGAACCATTGGTAAATGTTTATTGTTAAATACACCCATCCATCTTCTTCTGCTTATCCGGGGCTGCGTTGCGTGGGCAGCAGCCTAAGCAGAGAAGCCCAGACCTCCCTCTCCCCGGCCACCTCCTCCAGTTTTGTCTGGGGTAACACCAAGGCGTTCCCAGGCCAACCGAGAGATAAAATCTCTGGGTCTGCCCCGGGGCCTCCTACCAGTGGGACATGCCTGGAAAACCTCACCCAAGAGGATTCCAGGAGGCATCCTCGTCAGATACCCGAACCATCTCAACTGACTCCTTTCGATTTGGAGTAGTGGCCTCTGAGTCTCTCCCGGATGGCCGACCTCCTCACCCTATCTCTAGGGGAGAGGCCAGCCACCCCTCAGAAAGCTAATTTCCAGGGCTTGTATCTGCAATCTTGTTCTTTCATTTAATTTCGGCATCAATCCATCTGTCGATCTCCCACTCTCCTCTCTCCTCAACCATGAACAAGACTCCGAAATACTTAAACTCCTCAACTTGGGCCAATAACTCGTCCCTAACCTGGAGTGGAGAGTCCCCCCTTTTCCGTCGGTCAAGTACACGCTTAAATGTTGTCAATTCTCCACAGCAAGTCACAGACTATGTACAGGAGAATATGACTGTGGTGTCAATAAGAATTTACTGACCTCAGTTTGTCACTGATTCAGCATCTAGTATCACTTAAGATTGTTCCAGCTGGTTAAAGATCCCATTACTGAGCTTTCCTGCTTTCTCAGCTTTGTCCTCTGCTGAGGCATAACACGAGGACACTTTCAGCTAGCCCAAATGTTTTCTCCACAGAGTGGACTCAGTGCATATCAATGCTTTGTACTGCAGAAGATGCAACAGAAGGTAAACATTGCATATTAAAGCATAATAATAATAATGAAGTTGTGCAGTAATTAATTTTTCCCTGTAGGCATAATTAACTGAGCTGCCAAATTTTGATTTAATTTTCACTTTCAAACACAGTTTAAGGTGTGACAGAAATGTTTTCTTGGCATATTACATGAATGTGGCCCACTGTATCAGGGGGGGGAAAAATCCCCTGTGATGATATAGAAGTCTCAAAAACTCATGTATCAAATATGATACACTTACACTTAGCCATGAATGGAGCCACACATGACTCGTTCTGACCGCTGCTTAGGCAGCTGGAAAATTATATGTTTAGTTATCTGTTGTAGTGGTGACGCCTCTTTAAAAAACACAGTTTCACAGCATCTCCAGGAGCTCTAATAATGAATTGGAATGAAAGATCTCCTTCTTGTTGGGAATAGACAGGAATCCACATTTCTCCCACAGCACTTCTTATAACTGGCAGCACTAAAACCATTTTAAATAGTTCGTGCAATCCAGAAGAGAATCTGTGTATATCAGCTTCGATGAATAACCGCAGACATAAACACAGGAAATTGATTCTTTTAATGCTTATTTAGAGGTCGTGTCAGTGTCTGCAGAGACTTTGAGGTTTTGCTATCAGAGACGCCGGACTTGTTGGGATTCACATAGTTCTCAGGCTCTTTGCTTATAATGTATCACAAAAAAATTTATATTTGAGTGGATAATGATAATAGTGTTAATGGTTGACTGTGTTAATAACAAGAAAAGATTCAAATAAATTTTCCAAGGATGTCAGTGTTCACAAATACAACATTTTCTTGTTGATTTTCAATTTCTGTATTCCTTAAAGTCATTGCGCTGAACCTAAGAATAAATATCTGCATGTTTTCATTCATTCCAAGAAATAGTTTGTTTATGTCAGTCAGCAGGAATAATGGATATTAATGATCCAATCTAGACACTCTTTTTTTTAAACTGGATTTTCATACAATGGCACAGTTGGGATCATGCTGGTGTCCTAGTTTAGGGATCAAAGAGGGACAGCATGTAATCGCATTGTCCTTGGTTCAAATCCAATCCTAGACCTTTGGTGCATTGTATTCCCTTGTTCTTCATTTCTTGTCCCTTGCCACCAGAGACTACTGATGAAAAAGGAAAAATTCCCCAAGAAGCACATGGACTACAGGGATGTCACTGTGCACTCTTTTCATTCTTTAGTGTTAAGTATCTTCTTTTTGTCCAGACAGGAACCTCCTTGACATCAGGAATGTTCAAGGACTATTTCTGCTTCATAATGATACTGGACATAAATATTCAAACTGTCCTCAGCTCCAGCACTGGGACATCTTATCCACAGTAATGTGAGCCTCGTTATTTATTTCAGTGGCTGAGTGAGAAAGATCCGGGTGTGTATATAGAGCCATGTGAATCTGCCTAGCCAGAGAGACATGCCTGCGCAGTCCGCTAATACGCCGCATACTGGTGGCAGGCTAACCAGTAAACACATAAGTTAAAAAACACGCATTTTAAAAATTGCTTAAATAGGCATCTTTGTTGGTGCACATGCAGTAAATGGTGATTTGTCCTGCTTCTCACAGCTTACCCATCACCAGCAGTGCAGGCACAGCTTGAATCAGAGGCTTGTATATAGACCTCCACACCAGCATACCCTTTCACTGGCATCATTTAAGAGTTGATGAAGCTGGTGTGCTTTTCTTGGTGATTAAGACAGGAAAACCCTTCATTTAAAATGTATGTGCTATGAGCTGAATTTGCTTACACTTCATAAAGCGCTTCAGTCTGTACCCATCCATATCTTCTCTCATTTAGCACCCACCACCACTTTTTTTAAACACCCCCTTATCCTTTTCTTTCTTTTTACCCCAGTAGCCATTGTTGTGTTGTATCCCAGCAGGATGTGTCAAAGCTGACTAAACAGCTCTGAGTCACAGTGTTGTTTCTGAAGCTGTAGGCGCTATGGACTGGTGGAGATTCCAGCGTTCCTTGGATGATAATGTAAGGGGATGAGATGAAGAGGGTAGATGGCCACATGGTAAATGAGAACAGGCAGCAGCAAAAAAATAAAATAAGATGAAACCTTTAGGCACGTTATGCATAGAACTGAAAAAGTCACTTTTGAGAAAATGCAAATATGAATGCGTTAAACTGCTTAATGAAGACCAAAAGTGCCGCACAGCCCTTCATAGAAGTGGCAAGAAAAAGATACAGAACACATGATATCTCTTGCCTGTTCTCATTTACATGGTGGCCAATCCCCGAGCCTCATTCTGGTGGAGGTTTCTTCCTGTTAAAAGGGAGATTTTCCTTCCCACTGTTAAGTGCTTCCTCATGGTAGGTCATCTAATTTTGGGGGGATTTTCTGTATTATTGTAGGGTCTTTACTTTACAACTTAAAGGGCCTTGAGGCCACTGTTGTTGTGATTTGGCACTATATAAAAATACAACTGAACTGAATTGGTTTGAACACGAGACAGCGAGCAAGTATCAGTGTCAGAGGCGCTAATTCATCACACCAAAACACGTCTATGTCTCCATCTCTGCTTATCCATGTCTGTCACTCCAGCTTTGAATCTTTGAGCTGAGTGGTAAATAATCTTAATGAAAATATGCAGTGGACAGTGACTTTTACATTCTGGTTTGGCATGTATGAAAATGTGCTTTTTTCTTTCTGGCAAAACAACTATGCTCACTATATCCAGCTGTAATAAGATCCAACTTCTGCATGGAGATTCACACATCACTTTTCTTCTAAGCCATATAGCCCCCATGTACGTGTATATACTGTATGTGAACCCCAGAGGTCTGGTGCTGTGGCCTTTGCTGGTCTAAATAAAGAAGGGCCTAAAAGTGGGTAGTGGGCCATGAGTTCAGGTCAAAGGGAATGTGAAACTATAAACCAGGAGGCCTGTGAACCTCGGGACCAGGCATCACACACTATGTTTGCTTGGATGTTTGTTGTCAGGCCGGCTGCCTCGATATTCATTGATGAGCCTGAGGTGTTTGTGTGTTTGTGAAGCTGTTCTGTGAGCATGAGGACAAGGCCTCTGTAATTTACTGTGGACAACAGGCAGATGGAAGCAGCTGACTCCTGCTTTACTGCTGTTTAGTATTACTTTGCACTGCACTAAGTAAATATTTTATGCGGTTAACGTGAAGTCACAGTTTCGATACCTGATAAATTGATCAGTTGACTGTCAGAATATTTTATTAATCAGTTATCAAGCAAGAATCCCAGCATCTCAAAGGTTAGAAATACTGGCTAGCACAGATTTAGTCTAAATATGATTTCAGATGATAAAAATCAAAAAAGTTTAAAATTTTATTTTTAAATTGAGAATGAAATATTGATTGCCTGCACTAAGGTTCAACTTCTAAGCAGCTGAATGAATATATGTAAAAATGATGGAGGTGTTTGATTATTTTTTTTGTCACTGACATCATGATGTAATTCGGGAAATCAGTGGTATGAAGTTTCAAAAACTTGTTGCTAAGTAACATCTGTAGCTTTCTGCTCTCTCTTATGTTTCCAGAACTTTGATTCTCTCGAGGGATCCATCCAAAACCTTCTGTCTGTGCTGTTCCCGCCCTTTGAGGCCACCGCCCCCACGCTTCTCAGCCAGCTCTTCCAAGTCATCGACAATCATTATCAGGGAGACGCCCTTCGGTGCTTGCTGGACTTTCTGGTCCCAGCCAAGCACATCTTAGACACCGTGCAGCAGGCTGCATGTGTAAGTCATTGTTTGTAAACCCCAGTGGGATGCTAAGCTAAAGAGACTTTTATGTACATTCAGCACTTTTGTTAATATAGAGCAGAATACTGAGTACACTTCTTTCTGTTGCCCATGTCCTGTCCCCTTTAGGCTCCATACTCTGGTGTTCTTTTCGTCTATGAGGGCTGGCCTCTGTGCTTATGTGACCAAGTTGTCGTCCATCTTGCTCCCATCGACCCAGTGCTACTTCAGCCGGGTGATTTTTATCTCCAGGTGGCACCATTCTGTGACCAATCAGCTCGCATCGTGGTTTGCAGCCTCCTGGAAGACGAGGACTTATTGGAGGAATTAGTAGAGGAAACCCCAATTCCTGAAACTTCCTATCCTTGCATATTCAGCCTCGACTGGTTAGATGAGCTCAACAACGGCCGCCAGGGAACGCCTCTCAGCCGATGCCTGCTTGCCACAGAGCAGGGTGTGGTGAGGTTACCATGGGAACGGGTGGCCGTGCCTGAATTTGCCGACAGGCCACACAGTGCTAGGAGTAGTATGGCCTCTGCTCCTCGCTCATATCCTGCTTTGCCATCTCCGCTTCCTCTCCTTTCACCTCTTCCTAATTCTTCATCTAATCAATCTTTACCACTTATTCCTTCAAAGGAATCTGCACTCAAACTGCTTCCTCTAACCATTCAAAATTCAGTTTTAACATCTTCTTCACATCCCTCTCCCTTCTCCGTGGAGACCAGAATATGTCCAGCAAAGCACGGTATTGCTGTGTCGCTTTGCTTGGTTGATGTTAGTGCTGCTTCTTCGTCAAGGCTGATCAGAGTTACAGAGACTGAATCAGAGCCTAAGCCTTTAGGTTGGGTGTCCCCTAACACGTGGGATAGCCGCTTTACTGGGAAAGGTACAAGCACAAGACCAAGCACTGTTTCAGATACGTGGACCCCTACGAATACTGATCTAATTGTATGCAAAGGTCAAGATAAGGGTGCTGAAATCACAGCGCAAGATAAAGGTAAAGATAGAAACCTTCAAGATACCAGTAGAGGTGAGCCAGCACCCATTGTTGGTGCAGAAGGGGAATATATTGATATCCTTCAAGCCACTATGCTTTTCGGTAGAGCTCAGTCAATTAAAGAAGAAAAACAAAAATCAGAGGCACAAATCCAACCACATGCACAAATTCAGGGACAAATGCAGAGATATCTGCAGAGACCTGCACAAATCCAGCCACAGGATTCACACAGGCAAACACAAGGGCAGACGGCAACACGGATGCCACCTCCCACACAGTGGCAAGCACCAGTGCAGCTACCTGCAAAACCTCAAACGCAAAGTCATCTTAGACCCAACGAGTCTGCAGAAAAAGGACCTCCATCCACTTTCAGTCCTTCCCAGCCTCACCACCCTCACTCTGACTTCACTGATCCCTCTGAGTGTATCCGGACTGTGCATTTCTCAGAGAAACCCTGTACTCCATGCATGAGAAGAAAACAGGGCGGAAAGGTTTCCAGGGCTCAGGAGCTGAGGTGTCGATACAGGGACTCCTACCAGGCTGCGCTGCAAAATCCCGTCACATTTGGAAAGGAGAAAGAGAAAGGAGCTGCATTAGCTGTGGTGGAGGAGGATGGTGATTTCTCACTGTGTAAAAACAGACAGGGGCCACTTGAGAATGAAACAAGGGATCTGTGTTTTAATTTTCAAAGAATGTATGGTGACTCTGGGATGCAAAACCACCGTCCTCAAGCTGTTTGTAAGGAGTCGGGAGAATATGACACAGCTCCGTATTGGAAACCAGGAGATATAAACATCACCCCCTGTATGGATTACAGGGGAATAAATGCTTGTCACTTTGGTGAGCTACCAGAGCAGACATATGATAGGACCACAGTGCCATTTAGGGAACCACTGGATGTAAACTCTGCCTATGGCAGTACACACAATGTGAATGGAACAAATTCAACAGTAGAAACACAGATGACTAACGCTAAAGCTCAGTCGAGCTCAAATGGACAGTCACGTGTCTCCACCAAACACCACGGATTACTATTTAGTTCGAATGAAATTTCTGGGAAGCACGTGACCCTCAAACCCTGCGAGCAGCTGCCAAACAGAACAAGTTCTGCGGGGAGCCCTTTCACAGCATCACAAAACACACAAGTATGCACATCGAATAAAAGGTGTTCATCCCTCTCCACTGCTGTTGTGGACACCTCAGAGAAGTGTGAACTGGTTATCGTCGATGGTAAAAATGTCAGGAGGAAAGAAAATAGCAACTCCTGTGCAGAGATTCCCCAGCTGCATGTGGTTAAATGTAAAAACAGCACCGCCTTCAGATTAGTTTCACCAAAGATCAACAGGAGGAACATGGCTGTTCTAGGTACATACTTAAGTCATTCTTCTCTGTAGTTGTCTTTGCGGTCATTTTGGTGTTGTTAGGTTCATTTTATTTTGTTTTCAAACTTTGTTCAGATGGTGATCAGCCTGGCAGCGCTTCCATAACTAGTAGAAACAGCCAGCAAACACAGAAACCATCACAGACAGATACACCTCTAGTGGCAGGGACACAGAAGACCTCCCGGCCTCCCTCTGTTCGTCCTAGACCTGACCACTTACCTCTAGGATCTCCAGACCCCGGAGCCCACCCCCTCTATCTGGGAGTAGCATCACTTACAGGTAATCAATTTGATATACAATAAATAAAATAAAAAGCTATCCATTAATATCCATGTGCACTGATTGAAGAATCATCTTGGAACATTGTTGCTCTTTCTCACAAATACCACTGTAAAAAATACTCCACTGGCCTTATGCAAGTATGCTCTCTGAGTACAGCATGCAGTATGCGGCACACCAGAAGTCCAGTAGCTAGCTGTGGCTTTACTAGACTGTTGGGTGCAGTTACACATCAGACTGCTTAATGACCTGACTGCACCTCTGTTGGATAAAGTCTAGAAAGGTTCAGAGCTGCAGTGTAAAAGCATCAATATAAAAATCTCATCTGCTATCTAATATATGACATTATTTCAGTGTGAGAGTCTGTATCTGTGATTTTATTTATTTATGAAAATAAATATTTTATTGTTTTTGCGCTCATAGAAAACATTTGCTTTGCAACATTTGCTGTGAAATTCACTTATAAAGTGTTGTGTTTAACTTGGAGGCATCTAACAGTGTGGTTTCAGAATTCAACCAAGTGAATTCTACAGGAAAATGTGAATGACCTTGCTCGGGTCTAGTTTGTTTGTCTTTGGTTGCTGCAATGTGTTGTTGGACTCCTCATGTAAATGTGAAGCAGGCGACTCTACTGACCTGTAGTTAGAGGTCATTATGCAATGATGAAATCTTAAATATGAACACTGCTGCGTAACCCATTACTCCTAATAGAAGCCTTCACTACTATGCATTGTACCTAGAAAACATTGAACCATCTGTTTGCTTCTCTCTTTTTTGATTATTATTATTCTAGACTTTGGTCCTCACTATTTTGTCAGCTGCAGTATTATTTTGCAAAGTTTTTCTCACTTTTAAACTTTTGAAAATATATCAGCTCGTTTGTGAAAACCCTCCTGCGTATGCAACATATTTTATTTTTATTTTTATCCTCATCTCTCCTTTCTCTTACCCCTCCAGGCAGCAGAGACAGGACGGGCAGGGCAGTAGTTGAACTGTATGGTGACCACCCGGGATGGCGAACAGCTGTAACAAGCCAGGAGATCTTCCAGATGCTGCTCTACTTCCACTCTATTACCAGGTAAGAAATGAATAAATCATTCAACCAAACACTTAAAATAGACCCTCTCTGCATTCACAGACCTGCTGGAAAGCAGGAGTTTTCTCATTTATGTGGTTGTCTCTGTTTTATTTGTGGAAATACTGTGTGCTAGTTGGAATGTTTGTTTTTGTAGGACAGAAATCAGAGACAGTGGGATGACACTAGTGTTCGATGCGAGGAAAACTAATCCTCAGCCGCACCTCTATAAAGCTTTGATGACTCTTCAGGTATGAAGCAAACAAACTTTCCTTATTACAGCTTGCTACAGCTGATCACAGGTAATTGATGTTTTATGTGTTAATCTCTGGCTGAGTGCTCCTGTTTGCAGATCATAAATACTGGGTGAAAGATCAAGTCCTAAAATGCATCAGCACCCTGCTTGTTTGCAAGAGAGCAAGAGATGACATTAGTTTTCAGTATACATCTGTTGATTTATTTGTCATGATTAGCTCAGTGGAGTGTTAAATCCTTGCAGGAGCAGCGCCCTCAAGCAGTGAGCAGTTTGGTTATGCTGGTGGACAAAGAGAACAACTTCAGACCAGAAAGGTGTCCAGGGATACAGGTCAGCTTTTTCACTCTTTACATCCATTTTTAAAAGAAAGCCCTCGTAAAGCAGGGGAGTTAAACATTAGGCCCAGGGGGCAGAATCAGCTCAGCACAAACGCTAATCCAGCTCACTGAACATCTGTGTGTATGTATTACATGCCATATATGTATATATTATGCATTATTTCTAAGAGTGCAAAAGCATGTGTGTCTAGCCATGCAAATATCTTACATCTTGAGACTCTTTGCATTTACAGTCCTGTTCCCCAGAAGACAATTTCTTTCTTTTGTGAATGAAATCTAATCTCCTATATGTGTTTGCAACTAGCAACAGCTAAATATTTTGTTAAGAGAGTAAAATATGTCATATTGCATGACTATCAGCTGTTGAAGGAAAGAACAGGTCTTTAATCAAAGATAAGTTTTCTTTATCAGATGTTTTGTTTTCAACGGTGTATAAGATGAACTAATTACAAAACTAAATAGATCAAAACGATCTGCTGTTGATCTTATAAGGACAATCATCTAAATCAAATACCAGCAAACACACCGAGAGGTCCAAAGTTCCAGTTTTGTCCGTGCACTAATTAGTTAAAATGAAAGCAAAAAATGTAGAATTTGAAGGATTTAATAAACCAGATTACATAAAGATCTACAATGTGTCTGCTAAAGGTGATAAGTGAACAATCTCCTGTGGTTAAATACTGAGTAATGACTTAAATATGTTCCTGGTAATTTGACAGACTGATATAGTGACATCAGTTAAATCGTTGCTGAAGCTGGTGGAGGTGAGTCAGCTGAGTTCACACCTGGATGGGACACTGTCTCGTGGTAACGTTGACTGGAAGGAGCTACATCAGGTGAGGCCGTCACATTATGATATTAACTGTTTCCATTTGTCCATGCCTGTCTGCCTTTTCACTGCTTAGCCACATCTTTTGTTCTGCAGAAACTCTTCCCATTTGTCTACGATCTGCATGTGGCCTCCAGCCTGCTCCTGAGAGCCATCAGCAAGCTCGAGGAGCCCCGCAGGACAGATACTGTACAGGTACTTGAACACTTGCCTTTGACTGGTTTTTCATTTTGTTATTTGGACCTTGGAAATTGAGGTTACCTTCTCCTCAGTAACTACTTCTTTGTTTGGTCTTTATGTAACAGGGTGTGCAGCAGTGCATGATAGACCAGAGGACTCTGATGAGGGATGTTCTGGAGGACAGCCGATTGGTCAGCCTGCAGAGAGAGGGTGGAGCTATCCTGGCTAGGCTAAGGAAGCAGAGCGACCTCAAATACCCCCACTGTGAGGACTTTAGGTAACCACGAATCATCCTAATGCTATGTTTGCAAGTGTAGAAAATCCCAGCTGTTGTCCTACAGTCTGATTCAGGTTTTGCTGTGAAACAACAAGTGTCAGTATCTTTCTATAACTGGCAATTAAACATTGTTAGAATAGCAAAGTGTCATCTTAACATCACATTTGCCGTAGTTTATTGAATATGAAACAACAGGTACAGGAAAGAACATGAGGCCAGACACACTGATTCATTTATAAGTAAGTGTTTTCCTACACTTTGAGTAGGTGCTGGCCTTTATCTTTTCAGGTAAGTTACATTAAAAGTGTGGTCTCATCTTCAGTGGGGGTGCTGGAGTACACTGAAATGTTTAAAATGACATTCACTACTTTTATCAACTTCTTTGTGAAGCCTTTGATGTTACGTTTTCCTCAATACAGTGATGCAGTGGACTCAGTGACAGGTCTGTACAACCACGTTGAGGAGCAGGCTCACGTCCTCGTGCAGCGGTCCAACGTGTCGCTGGAGCACCTGGAGTACCTGCTCCAACTCAGAGAGATGGAGGGGCACTTCACACAGGTACGTTGACTGATGTTCTGTTTACTAAGGTTAAAGGTTTCTTATTTGAAAAGGTATTTTTAGACTAAAGTTGGTGTAGGTCCTGTGATCCTGACATCACAAAAGGCCACTGATTCAGCAAGGAATTAGGTGGCTGTATTGAAGTGTAGAATTTCAGGATTTTTGTGTGTAAATAAATTGAAAGTATAATTTAGCTGTAATTGATCATATAGAATATAGTGTTAAAAAGAAAAAACGAGGGCTTGTGCAAGATTTCCTCTAGTTTGTGGCTTTTAATATCACTTCATTACAAATTTAAATCAGGCACTGATGGTAACTTATTTATGCTCTAAGTTGATATATATATATATATATATACACACACACACCTCAGTGTGTATATATATATATATGTATATATGCATACATATTATATATACATATATATATATTTATATAAACAGGTAATATGCAAACAGTTTATATTTTATTCCTGCTCTCTTTGTGTTATAATGCGAATGAACAACAAAAAAAAACTAGACACTAAAACATTTTAATTAACTCAGTGCTGCTTTTAACTGAGAAATGAAAAGCAGCACATTCAGTTTAGTTGCAGCTGAATATGCATATGCATATGCACACACTGGAGTCTGCACATATTCAGTTTTCTTATATGCTACATTACCAAATACATAACTTTTGTGTCTCCACCCCTATGTAGATTCAGCAGTGGTTTAATGAGGAGGGAGAGCACCATTTGTTGGAGGCAGAGTCAGTGGAGGACTCTGGAGACAGAATGGAGCAGATCCTCAACATCTTCACTGGTTTCCTAATTGAAGCTAATGTCAGTCTAAGATTTTATTTGTGATTGCCACTCTCCCTGTATTTGTGTTTGTTTGTGCAGCTCTCTGAGTCTCTCTTTCTGTCCCCCTGCAGGACCGACGGCACCACGCCATGTCTTTGGTGTCAGAGGCCGAGCGGCTTCAGCAGAGAGGGATCTCCTACCCAGAGACTGAGGCGTTCAGGGATTTTGTCTGTACCTTCAAGTCAGGCCTGGAGGACTTCCTATGCCGAGCAGAGGCGTGTGGCAGAGAGCTGCAGATCATGGTCAACGTGTGCGATTTTTGTGAGCAGGTTTGTATTTGATACTTGTCGCTTGTTGCTCTCATACTGCATGTTTTGCCTGTTTGGGAACCCCAAACTTTCATACTTTTTATCCTGTACTTTGCATTTTTTAACATCTGACTTTCTAGGTTAGAACTACTCGTTTTTTAAAAAGTAGTAAGAAGTCTTTTTCATTTACTTTTATTTAAATAGACATTTCTTTTATAAACAGGCTACAGCACTGTCCAGTGAATGCATTGATTACCTGGACCAGTGTCAGTCCAGAATCCATGCAGTGCAGGACCTTGAAAGCGCCTCACAGGTTAAACAAAGAGACACTCTGCTCCAAAACCAAGACTCTAGTCCAAACATTGCATCCCTTTGTCAGTTTGACATCCATACAGAGCAAGGCTCACATCCAACCACCACCGGTGTTTCCCCCTCATGCACCGACAGCTCCATCCTCCAGGCTTTCCATGACAGGTTCCAACAGTTCAGCCCGGAGAAATTCCAGGAGGTAAAGGCACAGGCCAGCTTCCTGCAGGGCTCCCGGGGGATGCGTGTCTGGAACTTTGCCTGGCTGAGAAGTCAGGAAGCCCGGCAACAGCTTCAGGAGAGGATGCAGAATGTGGATGAGGTTTATCACCAGCAACCAGATTCTAGCAGCTGGTGTGAAGGTCATTTTGTTGACGTGGTGAGCACTAATGTTCAGACAGCTTCTCCCGGCAGCCATAATTTGGTGGTACAATCAACCCCTGGGCCTCGGCATCCGCAGTGGGAAAGCATCATGTCAGGAGCGGTGGATTTAGGAAAGAGAAGACCGATCCTGGGCAACAACTGCGCTAATTCAACAGCTGTAGCCTGCTGTAACATCATCGTTAAACCTGAGGATTACAGTGAGGCTGGAATTTACCAGGGGTCAAAGGTCGCTCCACAATCTCCTCATAGGTAAAATAATTTCTTTGGTTGTCTATCCATCCCTCTTATTAAATATTTAACTCACTTTGATTTCCAAAGCAAGTCTCACACTCTTCTGTTAGATAATATTTGTAATATTTGGGAGAATTTCTCTGTGTAATAATAATTATAATCCAATTATAGTAATTGTAGATGCCCTGTGCATTATGTCATGGTATACAAAATTTAAACAAAAAATACAAAAAGTGTTTTGGATCTCCGCTGGCATAAAAAATAAAGATTTATGGATCTGAATAAACATTTAAGATGATTAAGAACCTTAAAGGCAGTTTTGAGTTGGTTTTCTGTAGCATGGCTGTGCTACAGAAGTAGTAACAGTGTCTCTGTGTCATTTTTATACAGGTCAGAAAGGAGAACAGAAAGAGAGGTGAAGAGGAGACAAATAAGCAGAGCTAGGAGCGAGAGAGACACTGCCGCTCTGTCTCAATCCCACACTGTCGGCTGCCAATGGTTTCCATGGGGACGGGGTTTTGGGGTGAGGTCAGCGAGTCAGGACTCATGTACCACACGAGTGGCAAAAGCAGGATCATCTACTCCTCCAGAGCAGCGAGTTCGAACCCCATCATCTTGTTCCCACCATGGTCAGCCGTCTTGTCGAATCCTCCAAGAAGCTCAGAAGTTTCAGATCTCCCGCCATGGGAGCTTCTGCTCAGAAGACTCCTGCATGAGCGACCACGGGACTGTGGGGGGTAAAGGGACTTCATGCTGCAAACACTCCAGCCTGCCCACTGGGAGGAATGAGGGGACCTGTTGTTTAGAGAGTCCACATGGGAGTGCCAGCCGCGCCCTGTAAGTCTTCTGTGTGTGGGTGAAATCATTATGGCCTATAGAGAATAAGTAATATTTGATGATTAACTTTAATTTGGCTCATCTTATGTGGCTCATGTGAGTCTTTCATGCACTCTTTTCTGTCTCTAAGCTGGCAATGAAGAGCTACAGGTACTGTCTGTTCACTTTCCCTCTGTTTTTTCCATCTTTGTGTCATGGATTGATGGAACGGTCTTACTGAGCACAGACTATCAGTGCTGCTATTACCTCACTGGAAATTTCGAATATCTTAAATACTGTGCTGAGAAACTTTGTTTGCAATAAATTTACATTTAACCCAATGCAGAAGAAGTTGGGGGGAAAATGTAGGTTCGTGGTGTAAATATTTATCTGTGCCCAGCGGGTTGTTTCCATAATTCACAAATGCTGGCTTTTTTTTTCTTACTATATACGTGACGGAAGCAAAATAATAATGTATCTATCTGAAATGGGAAAGATAGCTGATGATAAGCGTAACAACGAGAATGTACAGTACTGTGAAAAAGTCTTGGACCACCTCTCATTTCTTTGTATTTTTCTTCAAAGAAGTTTGTTGTATTTTTTTAATAACTAACACACTGGTACACAATCATTCATTATGATAACTCAACATTATTGAAGCAGTGTGAGGTCATCTTGACAGAGAATAAAACAAAAGGCAGCCAACATCCGAAAAAGAAAACACTTTCAACCTTTCAACCTCAGAACTGTACACACAGATTTTGCCTTATATACTGTATTCCCATTTATGTTTGCACATTACAATAAACCGCTGCACCTTTACCTATATTTGTAGGAAAATATAAAAAAAATAAGGGCCGGTCAAAGACTTTTACACAGTACTGTAGTTATCAGAAGATGTCTGCACTTTTTTTTTACCTGAGCATGTTAACATTTGTTTAGAATATTTTGTATGATTATATCCTCCTGTCACCAGGAGGCTGCAGCGTGTCATGGAGGAGTTGGTGTTCACAGAGAGGGAGTATGTCCGCTCCTTAGGCTACATCCTCACCCACTACCTCCCCCTAATGGACAGACTAGACATCCCCCAGGACCTCAGGGGCAAGCGAGGGGTCATCTTTGGCAACCTGGAGAAGCTTTATGATTTCCACAGCCACTATTTCCTGCCAGAGCTGGAGGCCTGTCCAAGGGAGCCTGCGATGATGGCCCGCTGCTTTCTCAGACACGTGAGTAACAACTCTGTGACTGCGTTATACTTTTTCATACAATATTTATTCTACATAATGTTTTTACTTCTTCTCAGAAAAAATTTTCACTTTACATTAAACTGTATTTTTCCACAGAGTGAGAGTTTTGGTCTATATGCTTTGTACAGCAAGAACAAACCTCAATCAGATGCCCTGATCCTGCACCGTCCCCATGACATCTTCAAGGTTAATTTACGTCTTCCTGTCAATGAAAAACTTTTAAAGCAGTTTTCTAACTTAATGATGTAAAGGAGATTTACTGTATTTATTATAACTCTAACTTACAACTCTAAAAGAGCTGAGTGACTAAAAGTATTCCACAGACAACGTTTTACCCCTCAGCTGAAGGGGCTGATGGGCTATTGTTGTTACCCACTTACCCCGTTACTGGCAGGTGGAAGGGAGGTGTGGAGACCCAACTATGTGAACATGATAAATCAAGAATGAGGCACTGTAGGATTTTCAAATCGATACGATTAGGGATGGGTATCGTTTAGGTTTTATCCGATACCGGTGCCAAATCGGTACTTTTGAAACGGTGCCGGTGCTTAAACGGTGCTCGAACCGGTGCTTAAAGAATGGAGAACACAAACTTTGTCCAAAAACCTCTCATGTTCAGCTGGTTTTTTTTGTAAAAAGATAACAATGTGTGCCTTTTCTGCAGCTATGTGGCATATATGGTATCACTCTTGGCTGGAAGCAGTGCTTAATCAATGGAAAAAACACAAACTTTGTCCAAAAACCTCTCATGTTTAACTGTTTTCCACTTTTTCTTTAGTCATTTTAGCCTTTTTGGCCAGGGTGAAGGGAGTATCTGCCATCAAACAAGAAGACAGCCGCATGTAGCTATGATGATGTTTGCTAGTTCACCTTACATGCATTAATGTAATAACGTGGTTAGCCTACTCAACGTAAATTACACACGAACAACATTAAGCTACTCATGCAGAGAAGAACGGCTGCTGCTGCATCATCATCCTCATCATTTCTGCTACACTGGCAGGGCTAGGGGCCAGGACTCTATTCTTCGGGTTTTTGGGGGATGTTGCTCCGGGTCCGATAACTGGCAACCCACCCGACGTGCACGGTGTGAGGTCTCGCAGCAAGCTATCAAATACCGCGCATTTCTCGGCTTTTAAAAAAAAAACGCTATGCGTCGCCAGCTGTTTAATCGGATTCTTGGTGTTACCTCCTTTGACAGTATCAGCTTAAAGCACTTGTTGCAAGCTGCTGAGTTTGCATATTTTGCTGTGAAGTACAGCCAGACTTTTGACCGCTTTGCCTTGGGCATTTTTAATCTGTAGCTCTGCTCTAACAGAACGTACGTACCTGGCCCCGCCTACTATCCTCGGAAACGTAAAATGATTGGCTAGAAGTGTATCACAGCTCAGGAAAAAAAAAGCACCGAAATAAAGCACCGAAATGTGCGCTGCTTTTCGGTCTGGTTACTACCGTTTATGTCAGAACCGGTGCCATCATGGCACCGGACACCGGTACCCATCCCTAGATACGATAGATGCACCTGGTAAAAACAAATTCTAATCTGTGTGACCTCGATCTCACGATCGGGGCTTTTGAAAGTTTCAGAGTTTTCTGAAAATCTGGTGTTTGCGGTAACTCAAGAAGGAACCTAGGCACCTAGGATGTTCAAACTTGTACCATAAGTGCATTTTCTAGGAAGCGTAGGGGTAGCAGTATGTTTAATAATGCACCCTTCCAAGGTATATAAGAACAGCTCCCACCATTGTCCAACAGCTACAGTAGGAGTGTTTGTGCCATGCTTTTACTTTTTAGACTTACGCTCTACCTTTTTTGTTCCTTCACAGAAGAAGCAGCAGGAGCTGGGAGACATGATGGACCTTTCATCCTACCTTCTGCGCCCTATCCAGAGAATTAGCAAGTACAGCCTTCTGCTCCAGGACATGTTAGCTTTGGCTGGCTCATACAGGCCAAAAGATATAATCCAGGATGCACTGTGCACTTCTAATATATGCGCGCAAAGCGTGTCCGGCCCAGCTGTGTATGTGCCTGACCTGACGAGCAGTGAGAGGGAGAGGGCCGAGATCCAGGCTGCCGCAGCTCTGATTCGATTTCAGATGCGTCATGGCAACGATTTACTCACCATGGATGCCATTCAGGATTGTGATGTAAGATTTTAAAACGGGAGGCCGGGTCAACTTAAATTACAGTTGTTGCATGACAGTGACAGTTGCGTCCCCTTTTTTCTGTCAGGTGAATTTGAAAGAACAAGGCCAGCTGATTCGCCAGGATGAGTTCACGGTTTTCTTCAGGAAGAAGAAATGTGTCCGCCGCGTCTTCCTCTTTGAAGATCTGATTCTCTTCAGCAAGACCAAGAAGACGGACATCGGAAACGACGTGTACATCTACAAGCAGTCATTCAAGGTCTGCACATGTCCTTGCTCATCAAAGGGTTGTCAGAACCTAAACAGTCAACCCTTTTTGAACCTTAAAACACAATTTACAAGGAATTACATGTCAATGCTGCTTGAATCCTCCAGGATGAGAAATTTCTACATCTCTTTCTATTTTCTTCTTCAGACAAATGACATTGGGATGACTCATAACTCTGCTATGAGCGCTCTGTGTTTTGAGATCTGGTTCCGGAGGAGAAAAAGTGAGGACACCTACACTCTGAGAGCCTCAAGCGTGGAGGTGAAGAAAGCCTGGACCACAGACCTGGAGAGGATACTCTGGGATCAGGCTGCTCATAGTAGAGGTTGTGACAACATACTGTCTTTATTTAGCATTTGACCCAGTGCACGGTGCTTCACAGGTTTAAAAACATATTGTGAATCTACGTTTTGTTCCAGAAATGCGCATGCAGGAGAGGGTATTCATGGGAATGGACCGCAAGCCATTCATGGATATTCAACCCAGTGATGCTGCAATTTGTGACCGAGCTGTCAGCTGTGTTGTTACCGACAGAAGTAAGGAGCTGCACATACAACATTTTAAACTAAATTCCACTTCATCTATCAGATATAACATAACAATTCAGAGTTCTCTTGCAGTCTTGGTGTTATTTCCACCCTTTGTACTATAGTTTTAGTTTTTTCAGTTAATTAAAAGTTTAACATTTAATTCATCCATTTAACCCTCCCAAAAGGCTTGAGGTTGACATTAGGTTGTAATTATTATTGTGTCATGGCTCTGGGGATGGTTAGGAATTAATTGAGTTGAAAATCACTATAATCCATTGCAAAAAAAACAAAAAACATCATTCCTTTTCCACAGCTGATATGCTTGCAATTGGTGTAACACCACCAAAGTGTAACATTCCAATTGGAATCTTTACACTAGTAAAGATCCCCTGGATACAGGAAATCTGATCAAGGGCTGTGTCCTGAAACATATTTAAGTTAAATGTGACAATAAAGGCACTTTACGTGTTATTTGAAAAACTTTAACTTACAGTGGGGGAAATAATTAATTGATCCCTTGCTGAATTTGTAAGAATTTGTAAGTGAACAGTCTCATGTCATGTCATTGAATAAAATAAGTATTTGATCCCCAAGCAAAGCTTTAGCACTTGCTGGAGAAACCTTTGTTGGCAACCACAGCAGTAAGATGGTAGTTGGTCACCAAGTTTGCACACATATCAGGATTTTGGCCCAATCCTCTTTACAGAAACTCTTAATCCTTTATCTTTCTTGGCTGTCAACAGATTTTGTATATGGCTGAGGTCTGTGACTGGCTAGGCCACTCCACGACCTTAACATGCTTCTTTAGCCCGACAGTATGGGTATGGTATGGGGTGTGTCAAAGATTTTACGCCCATTGAGTCATTTACATAAAATGGGCTTGTTCTGCCCAACTGCCTTCAGATCCTCCATTGTAGTTTGGACTAATCCACCACCTTTCTCATTATCACTCCCACCTAATGAAGCAAGATCCTGCATGGAGCTGCAGACTAAGCGCAACTGATTGTCATTTGTATTTCTTCCATTTCCAAACAGTCACACCAGCAGTTGTCATCTTCTCACTAAGATTCTTGTTGATTGTCTTGTAGTCCATTCCAGCCAGCAGGCCTGCAATCTTGTCCCTGATGTCCTTTGCCAGCTCTTTGGTCTCGCCCATGGTGGGAGAGCTTTATACACATAACAATTTGAGATCAGGAGTATCTGTAATTAACTGATGAATACACTGATTGTAATCTGTGGGAACCACAAATCTGGCTGGTTTGTAGTGGATCAAATGATTATTTCCTCCACTGTGCATGTATCACTTACAAAGAGCACATCAAACAAAAGCTATTATAATTGAGGAAGCGCTGAAATACTCTCAAAAACTACTTTTTTGTATTTTTATAAAATTCTTTAATGAATTGTTTTTAATCAATTGCATATCATTTCATTCTTCTTGTTCTATCACATCACAGATAATTTTGGGGAATGGGGGGCTGTGCATCAGTTTGGTCTTTGTTGTACTAAACGTGTTATAAAGCGCTTTGAGGGTCTCGAAAAGCGGTATATAAATGCAATCCATTATTATTATAAACAAATTTTTATAGCACTGATTTTATTGATTGCCCTGACATTTGGTAAAGCCCACTAATCCAGCTACGGAGAGAATACTTTTTCATGTGCATGTACTTCAACAGTCCTCATTGCTCACTAATCAAGCCCATTATTGTCTCATTAATATCTATGTATGTCGTCAGTCCCTGTGGCGTGTTGTTCACACAGGGGTTTAGACTATCCCCGACCTCACTCCATTGGCTCTGGCAGCACCACCTCCACCACCCTCAGCCAATCGTCTTCCTCATCCGGCCGTGGCTCACTGCCCCCTGCCGGACATCCCGGGAACCTGTCGCAGGGCGTGGATGCCAATCCAGCTGTCTGCTCCTCCCCTGACGCTGTGACTGACAATGAACTCAACAATCATCACCTACATCAACATCAACTTAACTATGAGCAGTGCAATGATCGCCATCCACTGAGTGAGTTTATTTTAAGGTTTTTTGTTCCCTATAGAGAGACGTGTTTGTTTGCTGCTGACTTTTTAACTTACTAGTATTCAAACAGTAAATGACTAAATGATAAATCAGAACTAATCATATGGTGATTATCCTAACATAGAGCAGTAGTTATATTTAAATCCACTGGAGGGTTTAAGTTTATCTTTTAGTTTGGCCCAATCTAGTGGCACAGCAGTGTGAAAAACTGCAGTGCGATCTTTACTAGGTTTCTATTTTTTTCTTGAACATCACTATGAAATGTTAACTTATATCAGTTTGATGTCAAAAAACCTGTTTTCTTTCCGTGTAGTGGACAGCACCGAGTCTTCTGAGGAGTGCACGAATCTCTTCAGCAGCTCGGAGCACAGCTGTCTGTCTGCCATCAGTGGCGAAATAGTGGACGACTCCTCCTGTGTATCTCAGAATTCACAGACCCACCCACAGACCTGTCGGACACCCAGCCTGAGGCGAAGCAGCTCACCGACAGCTACCAGAAAGAAGCCAGGTGTAGCTCCCAAACCTCCTCATCTGGCTAATTCTCAAGTGCAGGTGAAGGTGTAACAAGGCAACCTGGTGAATTAGTAAATGAGCTGAAAATTATGGTCTCAGCGTTTCTCAGGTTGTTTTTGTAGCTCAGTTCATTAGCAGGTCTGATGCAGCAGTTTTCCAACATGACGATTCAGTGTCATTAAGAACTTAAGTTATGCAGTTATGTTTTGACTTTTTTATTACATGCTAATATATTTGAGTGGTTTCTTGTTTTGCAGGGTGATGCACTTATAATTGGAAAATCAACAGAAGTTTAATATTGAATCCCCAGCAGAAGAAAGGCAGGTTAAATTCTACATGTCATTTTTCTGTGTTTTTTTATATTAAAAAAGGATACTATTCATGTGTATGTGGTAGTGCATATACACGGGGGGGACAGCATTTAAAATTCCTTAAAAAATTACGAAACCAAGCCCTAGCTTGAAAGACATACACCATAAAACTTTCTGTTGTTAAACCTTTAAATTTGAATAACAGCAGCTAACCTTATGTTGGTCATTTAATAGTCTTTGAAGCCTAAGGACACTTCTTAAAGAAATAGTGACAGATGTGGTTATATCAGTGGCACAGCATTCAGAATAATATGTGCTTTTAATATTTTTACAGATTGGACTTCAACTCAGGCTGGTCAGTCCTGCTGCAGTCACCCAGCAGAGATGGATGAACTATCAGAATGAAAAATATTATGTACAACCAGACTTTGTCATTTTAGAGGCGTTTGGGGTTTGCTTTTGCATGTGTCATACCTCAGTCACTCAAATGTGGTAAATTTGATCATATGAAGAAGATAAGGCTGTGATGCTGATGTCACACATTCATCATGAAGTGTGAAACGTAGCGCCATCAGTGGGAGTTTTTTAATAAACACAATCAGATATGTGATACGAGGTGTGCCTAGTCTTTTTGCCCATCAGAGTCGTCCTAATGCCCCCCAATGCAGGTTTTACCTTTATAAAGAACCAGGTATCTGCTGTTACAGCTGTGGTGGATTAAAACCATAGCAAAAATATGCAGTTGAATAGGAATAATTATACCTGCTGCCTCACATTAGGTCACCAAAAATTCCAGAAAAACATTCTCATGTCATGAAATATAACTAATATATATTTTAAAGTGTGATTTGTCTTTTCTGCTGATGTCTGGAGGCTGTGTTATAAAAGAGCCCCTTGGGGTGACCAGATAGCAAGGAGGCATTCTATGACTGCATACTTTTTAAAATATGATTTGTATGATCTTCTATCCTGTACAGCTTGTACAATTGTTGATTAACAGGGATCATAGAGTTAATGTTTTATTTATGGCTGTCTTGAAAGGTAGCAGCTCATGTGAGACAAACACCAGAGCAGCATGTATAAACCACTCCAATCTAGAGTATTTAATGCTTTTTTTTTTCTTTTGTCAAAGTCAAAGCATTGCTTAGGAAGTAAATCGCAATCATGTATTTTTGCCAGCTTAACCACATTGTTCTGCCAATACGCTCGCACATAGCCCAGTACTACTTGGAAACTCAGGCTTAACATGAATGGGGATAAACTGAGAAATGTGGATACTGTATGGATTGAAATATAAAATTAATTTAATTAATCTACAGTAAATAACACTCGTAAATACATTTCTGTTTCTTCTGTACTGTAACCTTTTGAGGGTCCTTTTACTGCCACTGTATTTTTAAACTGATGCTTTTTACCTGTATGCCTCTAAGTTTCTTAGTAATCCTCCACCCACCGATGTATCTGTACGGAGAGACTAGTCACTCGTGTGTTTTCATATCTTGATTTAAATGACTGTGTGTGTGCAGGGAAGCAAGAAAAGCTACTTCATAATAAGCAGTGAATAGAATAAGGCCTTAATCTTGCAAGCAGAAACCACTTACCGTCTAGGGTCCACTAAGCGTTACATCTGCTCCATGTACCAAGTTTCTCTTTATGAAAACGACCATTAAAACACATTTTTAAATGTGTTTTCTTTAAAGGTACCGGTGATGAGTGTCATGATTTTCTAAGTTTTGTTATTCTATGTAAATATAAAGAGTATACAAATCATGACAGGAAAAGCTAAGGCAGTAACACAGTAGCCTTTGGTTTGCATGTTTGTTTTTCATGGCACTCACCTTTTGTGCATCTGTATCCCTTTCCTTTGTGCTGACTTGCTTTCTTTTATACTTTTTATTTGTTGATGTAAATTAGTTCTGTTTCTTAATTTTTCCTATTCAAGGTCAGTAGGGTTGTGTTGTTTCTTTCCACCCTGAATTAAGGTCTAAACGACTCAGTCATGTGAGGAGCAAAGAGAGGAAATGCAGCCCTTCCTTATTACACACACAACATCCTCACAGATACAGACACTTACTGTGCTACCTACATACGTGCATGATATATTCTGATGACAGTATAATTTTGCAAAAACTAGATTTTTTTTAATGTTATGTTTCAGCCGTGGTCTTCTGTTTTGTCTGTTTGTTGTTTTTACAAAAGCCATTTCATATTGACCATCTGACCTGTAAGCAACATGAGGAAAACCTCATCAGTGCTTTTATATAACCTAATGTTACTGAGCTAAAAACAAACAAACAAAAGTTGGTGTTGTAATTACCTACCCTTAATTTGAAAAGTCAGTGGGATGTGTTCCTGTTTTACATTGTAAAATGTAATTTATACTTTTATGTTCAACAATAAATTAATATATGATGTAAATGATTTGGGGAAAACTTGTTTTTGTTTTTATCTTTAAATTTAGTGAGTAAGTAGTAGTGTAATTATTTACTCACATCAACTGAGCCTAATTGCTATTACTTTGCTGAGTTAGCACTGTTTGTTTTAACACATGATTTACTGGTTTAGGTCGTGAAGAGAGTCTGTCACAATGCTAGATGCAGAATGAAAGTTCACAAAAAAGGAAGGAGTGTTGTCTCTCTGACCTTCATAACTAAAAACAGAGTTACTGATGTGAGGAGCAGACAGATGGGGGCGTCCCGATTAAGTTACACATGCTACAAATATCCCTCAGGAGCTGTTACACTGTGCAGTCTTTAACCAATAAGCAGCAGCAGCTGAAGTGTGATTTTGCAGAGTGAAAGGACACGAAACCTGCTGCAGATATGAGCCAAGGTAGGGCAGAAGGAAAAAAAAAAGGGTTTTAACACCTGCAGATTAAGATGCAACTTTGTCATCATTTTAGGTGGGGGAACTTACACAATCGGTGGCTGACTAAATACTTTTTTGCCCCACTGTATTTCCAGTCTCGCTGACCAAAGTCCTTAAACACATTCAGAAATTCACACACCTCTTTTGTTACTAAACTACTGTAGAGCCCTTTTCCTTTCACACACACGTTCATGTCACTACTTTGTCTGCAGCAGCTTTATTGTTTTCCGCCTGTATTGTGAGTTTAATCTCTTAAGATTTTTCGGGTAGTATAGTTTTATCTTCCTTTGAAAAATCAACTGCTCTGCTGCCACTACACTCTTTCATGTTTGTGATTGGTCAGATGCTACCAATGCCACTCCTTACATGGAAACGTGCAGGGGAAACCCTGGATTTACTCAACAAGCTGTTAACTAGCTTTGTGATCACTTTTTTTTGTTGCAGATGTTAGGGTAAGTGAATCCAGATAACAGAGAGACACCCTGAGTATATTGAAGGGAGGCAGGCAGTGTTGGACCCTTTAATAACTCTGCTGGAAAACTGAACTCATATTTTCCAGCAAAGATTTCACATGTAGAAACTGTTTCTTCTCCATCAGTAGTGCATACAGCTCCCCCTTCAACTCACCATTCTTGGTTATCAGGCTATTTAAGCACTGGCAAGCCTTAAGTTAAAAAACATCTTAGCGTTTGTTTTTAAAAGGATTCCAACATCAAGGGGACCTAATACCAAGCACAACAGATATCTATTACTTTAGAAGTTGGCAAAATCACAGTGAAACTGACAGTAAAGTGTATTCTCTGTGCAACACTAACCCTGAAACACTTGTCTTCAGTATGCTGCATAGTTTTTAGAAATTTCCTGTTATCAAATTTATCAGATTTGTCAGGTGTGGTTGCCCTGATAGTCCTCAATTCCGCAAACTTCTCTCCCATTCAAGGATCTGAAAACCAAATCAACAATGAGGGACAATTTTATTAAGAAAGGTGGACTCAAATGTGCATTTAAAAGAAAAATATAATGGACAAAATAATGACCACTGCTAGTGCTAGTTCAGCCTCTTAGTAGATGAATTTAAAAATCCTTAGTGTCTTCCTTCTTGCGTGATTCACTGGAAGAAAACTTGACCTCTGATTTTAAACCTTGAGATCAAGGTCAGCAAATTGTACTTAGATTTTTAGTAGATGTACCTATGGTATTAATTTGAAAATCCTACATCTTCTCATTCTTGAGTCATCACAAAGTTGGATGTCCATGCCGAACGTGTGGCCATCCACCACCCGCCTGGTGGGGTGACAACAATACCCTATCAACCGTTTATGACTGAAGGGAGAAAAGCAGCAAAGGATTCACAAAAGATGCCAACATTTAAATTTGAGAAAAAAATTATTTAAAAAAAAATGAAAAAACAAAAGTCTCTGTAACTGACAGGTTTTTAACTCCATCCATCCATCCATCATCCATCCATCATCCATCCATCCATCATCCATCCATCATCCATCCATCCATCATCCACCCATCCATCCATCCATCCATCATCCATCCATCCATCCATCATCCATCCATCCATCATCCATCCATCCATCCATCATCCATCCATCCATCCATCCATCCATCCATCATCCATCCATCCATCATCCATCCATCCATCCATCCACCCATCCATCCATCCATCCATCCATCCATCTTCTTCTCCGTATCCAGAGCCAGGTCTCGAGGTTTTTAACTCAATATGTGAAATCTGTTTCTATCATATTTAGAATTTTAATGTAAGGGGTCAAAATATCATCCAGCCTCTGTAAAATGTCTCTAGAGCAGGCAAACAGGTACAGCCCCAGTCAAATATATGCACACACCCGAAGACAGGGAAGTTTCTCATTATCCGAGACAAGTCATAATAAAAACCAACACGAAACTCTTTGACTGTTTACACAATGAACATGAAGTCAGTGCAGGAAGCTTACTGCATCAATTCGGTTGATGTTCTTTTGTTGAGTGTTTCATTATAAAATATGGGAAATAATGAAAAATAAAGAAATACTCCTTTTTAAAAATATATTTGTTATCCTTTTAACAGCTTTATTTGACAGAAACAGTGAAGATCGACAGGAAAGGCATGCGGCAAAGGGCCACAGGTTGGACTAGTACCCAGGCCCGCCACTTTCAGCCATGCGGCATATGGTCACCTGCTCATCCAGCCGAGCTAAACCGGCATCCAAGAAGTACTCCATTTTGACTGAGTGTGTCCAAACCTTTGACTGATACTGTAAAAAAACAAAACAAAAAAACAACTTACTCGTCTCTGCTGGTGATATCTTTGAATTTCTCAGTGCATGGCTGCTTGGCTGCCTTGGCTTTGTGACGCTGCCACTGCAGGTTTTTCAGGTCTGCTTCAGCCACATTAAAAGTATACTTCAGCAATGAGTCTTTTCATAATTACAGTGTAATGAATTGTGATCGCTGATATGTGAAAGATGTCTGTGTAATCAGGATTTACTGGTTATTATTTTGTGTTGCATCTTACAAGCAGCTTTCAACTAAAATTATTTAAGGAAAAACAAATGTATTTTTATTCTCAGTTAACTTACTCACAAAAATTATTCATCAGTCAGCATAGACACTTGAAGAACAAAAGCTGGAGCTGCATACCTGTGTGATGTGTTCTCATATATATCATACATTACAGTCACAGGCATTAGTGTGTGGAACACCTGTACAGATGAAGTTAAGAAAGGTACATCTATACAAAAATGTACACAATTGTTTAAAAACAATAAATTTTATGAATATAGGAAATGTTCCTCTTAGTGACTGAGATGTCCTATTGTGTTATAATAAAGCTTTGTCCTGATTTTTATTGATTAAGCAAAGCGTAACCCAAACGTAAAGTATTCATTAAGGTGTTTGTCACATAGGCATAATTCCATATGAAGCAAATTACAAACATCATAGGGTGTTTAGCTTAGGTAAAAATGTAGTTTGTTGTTGTTTTGGTTTATGAGCTTAAATTGTTTCATGTGTGTATTGTATATGAGTTTAGACTTGTATACAGTTAAAAATGTATGGATCGTTTAATGTCGAATTTGGAATATTGATTTGTAAACAATGGAATTTGAAATAAGAGGGTAGGAACAGAAAATGTGAAACTTCATCTTACTTCTTTTTGAGCATAAACATTGTGTAGACATAGAAATATTCATGAAAATATAATGTTTTCAAGTTTTTCATTCCTCTTGTAAATCTTGAAATATCTATGTATCATTTTCAGAGCTTCCTTGTTCTTGTTAGACTTCAGTCTCTCCAACCATGCAGCAATACACAGAAAGTCAGAATTGACACTTCAGATTCAACTGGTGTAAACACTTGAAACTTTTATGCACTGATTTACAAACGTAAACAATTCGTAAACCGGTGCATAAAAGTCAAGTTTTTATAACGCAGCTATATCTATATATGTATTCATGTAGTATTCATGATTAATGGAAATAAATAAATAAATAAAAAATTTTATTTGCCCCTTAAATTGAGTATTTGTTGAACTCTACTTCGAGTCACATGCAGTTTTCTGAAGTCAGGACTCTTCCTCCACCCTTACAGCTTCTAAGGAGCATGAGAAAGGGTCTGTTCCCCTTTCATCTTCCTGTGATTTTTTACTGACATCCACCATCATATCTGTAATATAATATTTAAAGTAGGGAATTTCTTAGATAGAGGATACACCAAACCCAATGAAAAGATCCTAGAAGGATAAGGTCCACTACTTAAATAACTTAAAATTATGACAGAAATGTAATTCATGGTCTCTAAATTGTGAAAAGGCCCGAGTTTCCTCACTGCATTAAATGAAAGGCTGGAAAACTCTGATTTGCACATATGACTTTATTATTATTATTATTATTTTTGTGTTATTATGTATTATAATTAAAACCCATTTTTAATTTAAGTAAGTATATTCGCATTATACTGAAATTATGTAAAATACACACAGAATTTGTTCAAATGGTTCCAGTTTATTGGCATCCACTGAATCACTTTCATTACAGAAAAAACATTACCCCTAGTGGCAGAGTCCTGGTAGTACAGACTGATTCTATAGAGAAACACATACCACACAGCAAGTCAGTAAGAAAATATCTAAGTGTTATCTACAGTCAAGCATATCTGGGTTAAAATTTTACTGAAATCTTTCCTGGTTTTGGTTTTTATCAGATGAACATGAATTAATGAAATAATGGCTCCGCTTTAATGTTCGACATCCAAAGTCCAAAGGTTTACTTTGATATTAGGGATCATGTTAAAGCCCAAACATCTGTTTTATGACCCCAGTAATGACTCTGACGAATGCATCCACACCTTTGGTTGAACAAACGCTGCAGAAAACTGCTAATTTTCACCTGCTCTTTGAAAGATTTCGTGGTTTCAGGCTTCCGGGAGAGGCCAATCATTTTACTGCAACGGTTTTCCATGAACAGCATGTCTCAGCTGAGCGTTTGGAATCAGCAGATAAGCTACAGCTTCTACAATCTTTCTTTTATATAAGGAAAAAAAATCACCTCAGCTGTAGCAGCAGGAGTCGCTACGTGTTTCTGAAGACGCTAATGAAATGAGCAGTTTGTTAAACGTCTCTGATCTTTTTATCATAAACTTTTTCAATAAATGTTTTTTTTTTTTGTGTGTATCAGACAACTGAAAATTAAATATCAGTTAAGCAAAATGACAAAATGGCCTTCTCGCAGAACTGCTCCTAAAAGGCTCGTACCAAAATAATGACTTTGGTAATTACAACTTTTCCTGACCTCAATATCTAAATAAACACATTTGTTACAGGATGGATCAAACATGAAAAGAGAAAACAAAAACAAATATGAAGGGGATGCAGGCGTGAACCTGTTGAATACTTAAATCGATACAGGCAGTTAGAACTGTGGAATATTTAATAATTATTTTTGATCAGTCCAATGTGTCTATTAATGTTGCTAAAGTAGAGAATGGTCAGTTCATTTCGCAATAACATATAATCTAATTAATGCAACTACGCTACCCTTTTATTTAACTTTTCCAAACATGTTGTGATCAGTATATCAGCAAATGTCGTTTTCTGACTCGTTTATCTTGACACTTCTTTTAATAACGGCTCAATCCTCCTGATGTCTTCATTTATTTTTATTTTTGCCTTCTTATCAATTACCTTTTCAAAAGATACAGCAATAGTATTTTTAGTTTTAGCATTTAGATGATCTTTTTTCAAACGTGCAGGATTTCATTAGCAAAACTCAAACTGTGCCTCTTTTCCACTAACGAACATAATGAGCTTCATCATATTTCAAATGAAAGCATGACAACAGTTCTTTTGAACCTTGTGCACCTTTGTATCAAAATAAGGAAAATCCTTACATACAGGAAAATAAAAAGTCCCTTGTCTTTAAAATTGCTGCCTGAATGATTGTATCCCACAAATCCCATTTTTCAGACTCTACCAAGTGTTACTTTAATGAAAGCGCTGTGTGTGGCGTCCGGTGAAACAACCAAAAAAGCAACACATACTGAAGTGGCCTGATATTTTTTCTAACTATACAAACACACACTTACACACCGTAAATCAACAATCTCTCTAATTTGTCGATAAAAACCAAGCAAATAAAAGTCAAAAAGTAAACCTAATGAATGGTACATCCTCTTCACAGTGTAGCCACAGCCTTTAGGAATTAAGAGAGCGGACAGACAGCCTTTGCTCACTGAATCCGAACTATAACTTACAGCCAGATGCTTCGACTGACATGTCCTGATAACCAGGTTTACGTCTAAGCTCCTCTTCCTAAATCACTGAAACTTCCAGCATTTAAAACAAAATAAAAGCAACAGGAAACTTGTTCCAAGCTGGTGAAGTGGAATCCTTGACGATCGAGAGGGTACGGGGGAAAAAAACTAACAAAATAAACAGGCTGACAGAGTCTTTATTCTCCTCTGCAGAGCATTCTCATTTTACCAAAAGCCTTCCTCGTCCTCGTCCTGCAGGTTTGAGTTAGCAGGTAGGCTGGCGACTGTTAAGAGGATTGACCACACGTGTCCTCTGGCTGGAGACACAGTTGGGAGTATTTCTGTAAATCCAACGTGGAGCTGAGATTGTCTGGGGAGGAGCATACGGGAGACTTCGTCGAGGCAAAGGGTTCTCAATCGGTGGAGAAGAGGTCGCCTGCTGAGGGGAGCGGGGCCAGACCCCCAGTTACGTTGGGCAGCAGCGAAAGGTCAGGGAGACTCTGGATGTGGGACTTGAGCTCCTTCCTCACCTGAGTCACTCTCGCCAGTTTCTGCTTATACTCCTACCGAAAAAATGACGATACGCACAGGTATGAGCAAATTACATCTTTTTTTAATATGAAAACATGTGAGGCAGGAAACAGAAGAGCAAGGCAGTAAAGAAGGGAGATGACCTCTAAAGCTAGATGCACCAAAATGTCAGTAATAAACGTCAAAATTGTATTTAAACATCCAAGAATAAACGTCTGCCAACTGTGATAACCAGATCTGCTTTTTACAGTGTGCTGACCTTCTGACCTCTTTTATTTCTTGTCATGTCAGACATGCTCCCAGCTATGTGGGCATGTTTTTAGCCAATGAGTGCTTTCAGGGCTGAAGCATTAGCTGTAAACTGCTTCTAAACTTCTAAACAGCAGAAATAAACATGTTTGCAGCTGTTTTTATCTCCTCAGCTAATCTGAGTCACTGAACATGACCTCAAAAAGATGGGGGTGTTGTTACCTTTAGGTATTTTTCCTGCAGTTATCTGTGAAATAATATGGCATGCTGTATGGTAACTGCTATAATGAGTTCAGACATCTGTACTTAACTCTACAAAGTGTATTACAGGTATTACAGCTCCCTTTATTAATGAGACAAACACAAGCATTCAAACATCCTTTTCTAATGACTGTTGCGTCTGTCAAGTGCCTTACCTCCAGTTTCTTCTCTCTCTCCATGAGTGCCTCCTTCTGGCTGCTGATGTATTCAGTGAGCATACGTGCTAACTGCCGCCGGTCCTCCAGCTCTGCGGCCAGACGCCCGTTATATTCTGCCAGCAGCAAGCAGGCTTCATCCACAGTTTTTGAGAGCTTGTCTGCGGCTTCTTTGTCTAGAGTTGAGCCAAAGTGTGTTGTTAATCTCAGAGCCTTAATTTAAACTGAGGTTACTCCAGATAAACATGCTCCTCTGCATGCAGTGCTTGATTGCTGTATATATGTTCTGTCCTAACATTTATTGATTGAGTGCGAGTCTTTTTGGAAGGAACAATTCTATCACACTGAAAGCAGAGATAAAACAATCTAAGCTCAAGCTCTACAAAAAGATCTCCTGAGGCTGCTCTCTCCTTAGCTTTCTGTGGTCAGTGTGGTACACACCATAGAAGACACCTGTGATGCTAATTACAGGGCACAATCTAGTTTACCTTGGCTCTTTTCCACTAGTACCGGTACCTACTCGGATCAACTCTACTCGTTTTGTCTCATTTTTCATTATAATCAACTACCATCTAATGTGGATGGGATCATTACAGCAATTTGGCTGAAACTGCAGGGTTTAAAGAAAGTCTGTTTTGAATTTTGTGAAGGAGTCACTCTCATGACTCACCGAGTGACACCACTGACTTGCCAATTGGCAGCATGCCGTCTGTTAGCATGACATTTTTGGATCGATTCAGCTCGCTTGGTACCAGGTCTTACTATCAAAAACCATAAAAGCCGAGTCGAATTGAGCTCAGTAGGCACTAGTGGAATCAGTCTTTTCTAGGGGTACCATCATTTATAGCAAGGCCAATTTCATTAGTTGTTTAAAAAAAGGATTCTGCTGAACGACAATTTAAAAGCAATGTCTGATTTTCTTGAAGTTTTTTGTTTTAGTGTTATTACTTATCTCAGTTTCAAGTTATTATTTTAGTGACCACTGTAGGTTGTTCTTTCTTTGACAGAAGGTTACCAACAATTTTGTCCAAAACCGAGCTGAGCTGTCCAAGCCTTACCTGTGATCTTCTCCAGCAGGGAAACATCCTGGACTTCCTGCGGCAGCGAGGCAATCTTCTGACGAACAGCTGCGTCACCTGATGCAGCGTTCTCTAAGTCCTGCAGGGCTTTTACCAGCTCCTCTGTCTGCACGTGTGCCAGAGTGTGTTTAAAGACAGGAGACAAGGGAAAAAAAGGAAGTGGGGGAAACAGTAATAAGAGATCAGTAAGGAGGCCAGTCAAAAATACCACCATTTTAACATTATCTGGATTAAACGTTGGCATCTTCACCAGCTGAGTTGCCGTGGAATCTGCGTTGCGAGGAGAAGTGTGGCTTCTATAGTCGTTGTCATCATCGTCCTCATCTTCCTGGATCTTTTGATAGCTTCTTTTCACTGGCTTTTTTTCTTCTGCAGAGTGATGTTTGGAGATAACAGAACAGAAAAAACACATCATGAGGTCACTAATGTGTTTCCTTTAACACCTATGATGGCATACTGATGTCGACAGGATAAACCCGAAAATGTATTTACTGTTAGATAACATTTTGGGTACTTGAACGCTGCTCTTTCTGTTGTTCTGTGATACAAACTCAGTAAAAACCTGCCATTTACCTGCAAATGCAGGTGTGTCGACACACATGTTGTTAACAGTGAAAGAGTGAAAAGAAAGGCTTCCTGTTTGGAGAATTATTCAGTCGTAATCAGTGTATTTACTCAGACGCAGCCCACTGATACAGTCACCTCATAAATCATGACAGCTCTCTAACAAACGTCCACAAAATGTGACTTCTTTCAGTATTGGTGATCCCGGCCACGGTTTTAAAGTGAAATGCTGTGATGTCAAACGCATCGTATACATTTACATACACCTGTGACAACATGTTATGTAATAGTCATCTAACCTGAAGGCCTGGGGCTGTTTGAGTCTTCTATGGCGAGTTTGAGCTGCTGGATGAAGTCGCTTCTGTAGAGGTTCCTCTCCTTCCAGATGTTCAGCAGTCTTTCCATGTGCTTTTTACAGTTCTCGTCTGCATCACTGCAGGGCGACGAGAGGAGCAACAGATTTCAGCAGACAATAAGGGAGTAACGAGTTACATAAAAATTTTAAATTTAAAGACGCACAGGAAGGCTATAAAAAGATCAAAGCACATCCAGAGTTTTTATGACATATTTTCTAAAAAACAAAAGATAACGGGGGCTGCAGACGTCCAGATAGGATCTGCTGTGCTTAATAGATAAGCAAAAACACAAAACAAAATTCAAACAAATGACTTCCCATGCATCTACTTCCCCACACAGACTCACACACATTTACTACATTCAGGAGAGTCTAATTTGGAGCAGACTTAGAGAACACGGTGGTCACCGTTAAAATATACCTGGCAACATGGGAGCAGGCATCGACGAGCACAGACTCAAAGTCTTTGGTGAACTCGGGGCCTTTCTTCTTGCTGTTCTGGATGACATCATTAGCCAGATACAGGAATGTCAGCTTCCTGCTGCTTTTAGCTGCAACGTACATGAAAAATATCTCTTTTTAAACGTTAGCTTTAACAAAATTAACAAGGAAAATTCACAGAGTGATTATCAGTTTCTCACATTCAAATTATTTTGAGTTTGAGTTGCAGTTTGAGTTTTAATTGGCATATTTTCCCTTCATCATGCCCATCTCCTTTACTTACTGCATAAGAATGAGGAAAAATACACTGTTAGTCGCAATAAAACTGGATTTACTAGTATTTCTATTCTTTCACACCCATGTAAGCTGACCATCTATAAGGTCTTAGGGCAGGGGTGTCAAACATAAAGCCCAAGGACCAGAATCAGCCTAGCACAGATTCCAATTCAGCCCACTAAACAGCTTTGGAAAATGTAGAAAGGTGCATAAATTTTGGATTACAGCTTTTCCTACTGAGAAAGACCTCCCCCTTGACTGTTCATACTGCACCAAAGTAATTAAGCAACAGATAAACAATTAACTGAGAGAAAAATAGTTTTTTCCCCCGTACAATGCAGTATAACAGTTTAGGTTTTTGGGTTTGTTTGTTTTTTACAATAGGTCCACAGTTTTAAGAAAGGCTATTTCCTATTAACAAAAACAAAAACAAAAAACAAAAACAAAACAGTACAGGACAGACTGGGCTGTAAGATACCAGAAGTCATCCTACACATTTATTTCCTGAAACTAAAATAATGTCATGGATTAAATGCACAGTTAAACTTCTTTGCACTGACAGAAAGGGGCTTTGCAGTGTGCTGTACGTGGCTCACAGCGTAAAATGAGTTTACAGTCTGTGTACAGTGTCCTTTACTTGTTAGTTACCGGCTCTCTCTTTGGCTGCAACATACACACAAATGTGTGGGGTTTTTTTCAGGAGGGCAGTCAGGTCTCACCTTTTTTCAGCTCTCTGTGCCACACTTTGACGATGAGGGCCGAGTGTTTGCGGTGGTGGATGATCCACAGAGACAGAGTCTGGACGCTCTGCTGCGAGCTGCTCAGCTCCGACAGCTTCTTCTCCAGGGCGGACTCAGAGAAGGACGACATGCCGGTGAGTAAGTGGGCGCTTCCCTTGTGACCGGACCGACTCCGACCAGCGTTAACGCGACTGAGCCCCGAGCTATTTTGGAGAGACTCGCACTGTCATCAAAACTGAAGTTGTGCTGCTAACTTACTGACAAGTAGCATCAAACTGTTTCCCGCTCCTCCCAAACGTTACCTTAGCTCACAGCTTCCTGAATTATCGACCAAATCCGCTAAAGCAAGCCTGCGATGAAGATGAGCTCCTTTATCAGCAGCTGCTTCTTCACTCAGTCCAGTGTTTGTTTACAGCACCAGCTAACGTTAGCCAACCGAGCTAAGCAGCCATCTGCAGAGCAGTGCAGCCCTGTGCTAGCCTGCTCTCCAAACAGACTCTGGATACACAGAACTTCTGTAACAAGCCCGATTAATACGTGTCAACCCACCAGCATAAAAAACCCAACGACGAAGCGCTAACGGCGAAACTCACACTTTGACTTTGGTCGCCTAACTCATCAAAAAGACTTCTTTCAAAAAATGGCAGCTTGCACTTTCACCTCGATGTTCGCGTCGCATGGTAGTGACGCAAGCAGACCGGGCATCACCATCATCATCTTTATCCGGGGATGAAGGCTATTTTGTTCATATCGCCACTGCTTAAATAACACAGATTTTTTTAAAGACAGTCAGTATCATCTATAATTTCACGAGAATTTTGGGAAATATATCTCAGTATTTTTGATGATTTAGACTATATATGTATATACTAGAACATGTAATAAGGCTACAAGGCTAAAAGTAATTCACTAAAGTTTTGTATTTTTGTTTATTTTTCACTGCAGTTCAAATGCATTAAAACATGCAATTTTACACTATCAGATCAATATTTTGATTAGATTGATAGGCCAAAAACAACGGGAAGAGGAGAAGATGATTGGAGCTTTAGTTATAGGCCAAACAGCCCATTGTTTTGCTATGTTATGTCCAAAATGCCTCTCTTCAAATTTGCAGTTTGACCGGCTGATCTTTTAAAAGCTGTAAGACCCGAACACTTATGTGTTATTGGTCCAGTTCAACACAAAGACATTACAAACAGTTGTTATATAGGAATATAGTTAAATGTTGTACTACTTTTCTTTCTTTGTGTACCAAATGATTAATCAAAACGTTGCCCAACTTCAGTCTATGCTTAGCTGTTTGCAGTTCACTTTGTGTAATGTTATAATATTAAAGAAGCATAAGAGTACATTAATAATGGCTGCTTTACACGTTTTTGGAAGGCTGAGAGGAAGAATTACACAGAGAGGAGTCACGTTGGTAAAGGTCAGAGTCTTACTCATAAACCTTTTGTCATGAGTAGATTTTTCTTGTGACTGTTTTCAAGCTATGATTGCTTTAACTTGGATCTATTACTCATGCAGCTCTGTTATTAATCTGACTGCAATATGTCATCAAAGGACAAAACAAAGAGAATTTATCCAACTTCCTGGCTCATACGGACATGTTAACAAATTACCTTTCTGTTAAAAGTCTGCATATTGTGTGCATGCCATCAAATCTTTGTGTTTGTACAGGCATTTGAATTTACATGGCTATTTGACTGCATAATACAGCGGATAATAAAATGCACCGTATTCCTGTTCAAACAATGGTTTTTCCCTGGATCTAAGCAAATTACATGTTAGTACAACAGGTGTGTTTGACAAAATACAGGTCAAATATCAACCAAAATGCAAATTCTGGCACACCTGTACAGCCCTCATGAAGGATTTGCACATTACAAAATAAGTGTAGCTAATAAGACTAGTGTAACATGTAACATTATATACATTTAGAAATTCGTTATTTGTTTTTTTATTTGCTTTTAAAGCACCCTTGAGTGTTTTGAAAGAGCCAATTAATAAAATGTATTACTGTTGTTGTTGTTGTTATTATTATTATTATTAGTGGTAGTATTGTTAGTATTATTATTATTATTGGCTTTTACATTTTCTAAAATGTCCTTCTGAGTAGGACATCACTTTCAAATTATGCCTTTACAAGCTAACCTCCTGAGACCCTGAATCCTCATCTGGTGACATTAAATTTTGGCTTTCAGCATCTTATACTTGATTCTGCTCAATAAACCGTTTTTATATTATATTTATTAAGCATTGATGACTTTATTTTTCATTCTATTTTTTTAAGGAAAAATACTTTCTCTTCAAAGTAGATTCTTAGTTTTTGTGCTGACTCAGACACACTTTTGAGACACATTATTTCTATGTAAAGTTTAACAGATATTTCCTGTTTTATGGGCAGCTGCTTTTTACTAAACACACATCATGTGGAATTTAACAAAAATAATATCATAAAATGTACTTACAAAAAGTATCCAGCAGCATCAGGTTAACATTTAACTCCCAAAACCTGTAATGTTGCCTTCATTTGTTGATAAATTCACTTTGTATCTATGTACGTAATGTATGTACATCACACTGAAATTGCAATATCATCTATAAGATTAAGATTTAAAATCCTTGAAAGCAAAGTCTTATATTGGAAAAGACTATCAGCCCTAATAAATGTGTTAAAAAGTGAATCTGCACTCACTCCATGTTAGTGGTCAAAGATTTATGAAAAAATCACTGCCTCTTCATGACTTTCATTTATGCAAATCATTTCAACGGGAGGAAAACTCTAATGACACCAACAAATTCCACATGCAAAGTACCTTCACTCAGTAAACATTTTTCAGAAGAATGGAAAATCCTCCCCTCTGCCAGCCCACACTTTTAAGAAGAGTTCCTGATCTGTTTTTGCACAACACACTGAGCTTCCACATGCAGATGTGCATAAGCTGACGCTAAAATACGAGCATGTCTGTTACTGTGCTGCTTTCCTTGGGCTGGTTAGTGCTGCAGTCAGCTGATGGGAATCTAGATCACACCACTCACAGCCAGGGGATGTATCTGCAGGGGGACTTCTCCTTCGCTGGACTCTTTCCTCTCTTCTATACTAATGGGCTGAGTGGTTTGCCTGCTCTGGTTCCATGCAGAGAGTGAGTGTTTCTGTTTTATTAGACAGAAACCTGATAGATGCATTTCACTTGTGGACCAGTTAATATTGTCAGTTTTTTCAAACTTAACACTCTTTTTTTTTCTTCTCCAGAGGCAGGCCCAACAAACATGGTTTTCATCTGTTGCAAGCTATGAGATTTGCTGTGGAAGAAATCAACAGCAAAACAGGGGTGCTTTCTCTCCTACCAGGAGTGAAACTCGGCTACCAGATGTACGATATTTGCTCAGTACCGGCCAGTATCCTGGCCACCCTGGACCTGCTCGACCAACAGTACAGGAACATTTCTACACCTGGGGCACAGAACAACACAGCCCTTAATTCCAGTGATGCTCAAACAGCTGTGGCTGTGATTGGGCCGGACAGCAGCAGCAAGTCTTTCACCCCTGCTGCTTTACTGGGGACCTCTCTTGTACCACAGGTAAGTTAATATTTGGAAGTCTTTGCTCGTGTCCATGAATTATTTTATATTCCACATTCACATCTTAAAAGAAACTCATTGCTCATTGCTCATTGTAGATCTCTTATGAAGCATCAAGTGAGCAGCTGAGCAACAAGATATACTATCCATCTTTTTTCCGCACAATTTCCAGTGACAAGAACCAGGTAGCTGCTATGATCCAACTCCTGGTTCGTTTCAACTGGACCTGGATCGCTCTCTTAGGCAGTGACAATGACTATGGGCTTCAGGCCATGAAGAGTCTGTCCCAACAAGCATCCAGCTACGGCATCTGCATCGCCTACCAAGGAGTCATCCCCTCAGCCACAGATGAAACAGTCCAGATCATGAGGAACATGGTAACGGACATACTGACAACCCACGTCAATACCATTGTGGTCTTCTCCAGCAAGACGAAACTCAGTGGCTTCTTCCCATTTGTACTCGAGCGCAACATAACAGATAAAGTGTGGATCGGGACGGAGGACTGGTCAGTGGCAACTCTTATATCAGGCATAAGTGGAATCAACACAATCGGTACTGTGATCGGTGTGGCCGTCAAACCTATATCCATTCCCGGATTTGAGGAGTTTGAGAAAAAGATAGTCGAGGCTTCAATGCAACGCGCCAACGCTAATGTTACCATGAGCTATGGAAATGACTGCCTACAGAGCACAGACCTGTACAGCCTCGCCAGAAATAATTACTCTCTGGAGGAATATGACATCGCCTCTGCCTTCAATGTGTATAAAGCTGTGTATGCTTTGGCTCATGCTCTGCACACTACACTTGGTTGTGATGCCGAAAAGTGCAACAAGAGAACCGTGCATCCATGGGAGGTGAGTTGATTTAAACTGATGTTTTGGTTTGGTTTGATTTGGGTTTATTCTTTACATAATTCTCATTTTCTGTCCTCCCCAGCTTTTTCAGCAGCTAAAGCATGTGCGATTTTCCCTGGAGAACACCTCTGTGTACTTTGATGCAAATGGAGATCCACCCACAGGATATGATATTGTTACCTGGATTTGGAGGGGCACTGACTGGTCCCTGAGAGTAGTGGGCTCCTTTACCCCAGACCCAATTACACTGACAATTGATGCAGATCAAATTGAGTGGTGCGGAAAAGAAGGTTCAAGAGCAGTAAGAGCAACATGGTGTTTGGGTTTGTTTTATAGTTTTAAAAAAAATTAAATATCACAAAAAGACCCACAGAAAATTAACCCTAACCCTAAAAAGGATCATTTTCATTTCTCATTTAAAAAGGTTAAACAAATATGCTTTTGATGTTGTGGTTTATGTGCATCTGTTGTATAGCATTTATTTCTTCTGTTATTCTCTGCTCTCCCTTCCAACCAAGAGCTAGATCTATTAGAGATGACCTGTTTAAATAAAAGCTAATCTATAATATGTCTTTTTCTTTGACTGTGTATAGGTGCCACTGTCCATCTGTTCACCACCCTGCCCAACTGGCCACAAGAAGTTGCTGACAGGGCAGCATAAGTGCTGCTTCGACTGCCAGGCCTGTCCTGCTGCCACATTCCTCAATAAAAGTGGTAAACAAAGAAAAAGGAAAAAGGAGCAGAGATAAATAGAAAACAGAGAGGCGGGCGGTGGAAAAGGGTTTCCTTGATCACATATTATCTCTATGTAGCAAAATGAGACTGAAAAGTGAATCTGAGATTTTATGATCTCATAACAAAGATTATATAAAATCTATCTTTTTATTATAAAAGCCAGTAATAAATATGTGTCGTTTATCGGCATCGTCAGAGGTGCTGATTGTATGTAATGCAAATACAAATCCCCCAAAATCATAAAGATATCCAAGAAATAAAAGTTAAGTTGTTGTGCTCCAGAACTCAATATAGAGTTCAGCTATTTAAGATTTCTTCCAGTGAACAAAGTGATCCACGTTGCAACAGAGCGCCATTACATTGTTGTGTGTAAAATTGTCCAATAGGTGGTGCTGAATGCACATTCTGACGCTGGAGCCAAACGACCTGAAAAAACCAAACAAGGGCCACAATGTTGAATAATAACAAATCACATATTATATGATTTCCAGCAAATGCTGTGTGTTTGACTTTAAGTTTCAGACTTGGGCTGGTGAATCTGAGCTCAACCAACAGTGGACACAACTGCTGTCCAGCTTTTATATCCCAGGTTTTCTTCAAGCTCTGCTTTTTCTCTTCCTTAGATCCTGTAATTTGCCAGCCGTGTCTGCCAGAGCAGTGGGCGCCCCCGAGCAGTGAGCAGTGCCTGAACAGGACTGTCCTGCTGCTGGAATGGGACGCCCCTCTCTCCATTGCCCTGCTCTTCTTTTTCGCCACCTGCCTTCTCATGATCTTTGGCACTGCAATAATCCTCCTGCTCAACCTGAACACACCCGTAGCCAAGTCTGCCGGGGGCCGCACCTGCCTCCTGATGCTGGCAGCCCTGACTGCAGCCACCATAAGCTCTTTGTGCCACTTTGGCCAGCCATCGCCTCTGGCCTGCATCTTCAAGCAGTCTCTATTCATGGACAGCTTCACTGTGTGCCTGGCCTGCATCACTATGCGCGCCCTTCAGGTTGTCTGCATTTTTAAATTTGCATCCAAGCTGCCGCCAGCCTATGACAAGTGGGCAAAAAAACACGGGCCAGAGTTCACAATTTTCCTAGTGTCTGCCATCATGCTGATCATTTCCGTGCTCCGTGTGGCCCTCGACACCCCCAGGCCTTCCATGGATCTTGAATTCTACGAGGATCGCATCGTGCTCGAGTGCAGCAAGACCCTCTCGGTCGGCTCTGGTGTTGAACTTGCTTATGTGTCCATGGTCAGCGTTCTCTGCTTCACTTTCAGTTACATGGGCAAAGACCTGCCAGCCAATTACAACGAGGCCAAGTGCGTGACCTTCAGCCTCATGGTGTACATGATCTCCTGGATCAGCTTCTTCACCCTCTACCTCATCAGCAGAGATTCGTTCACCATGGCCGCACAAGTGTTTGCCACACTCTTCAGTGTCCTAGCCTTCCTCGGGGGATACTTTGTACCCAAAATTTATATTATTGTGCTGAGACCGCAAATGAACACAACTGCACATTTCCAGAATTGTATTCAAATGTATACCATGAAAAAATGAGTAGTGTGGTGATTTCATTACATTAACAGCACTTATATTCAAGGCAGCGCAAAATAATAGCTTTAAATGCATTTTATTTAAACAATGTTTATCTTGTGAGTGTATTTGTGTGTTATTAGATTGTGCATTCTTTTGCTTAGATGTCCTATAATTTAATTTCAGTGTAATTTAATTGTCAAGTTCAAGTTTCAAGTGAGTCAATAGCAAAAAGCAGCTGGTTACAGAATAAAAGTTTGTTACAGCAAGTTGCAGAATGATACAACAACTCATTGCATGTCAAAGAAATCCCTAACTGCTTTGTCTCTCTCTCTCTCTCTCTCTCTCTCACACACACACACACACACACACACACACACACACACACACACTGCTGCTGTTAGCTGTTGTTTGAGAGGATAGATGAAAAGGCCTTTTGTGGCTGGGAGGTCAGCGCTATTGACCAGTAGATGTGTGAGTAGAGTCGGAGGTTGGCTTTCCCACAGTCTCTCTGTCCACTCACAGGCTAATACCCTCGGTCAACAATCGAAGTGTGCCATGGGTGAACAAGCAGGAGTTTTATTGTCTGTACACAAAGAAAAGGCGCGAGAATAAAAATTCAGGAATTTCATTTCAACATCGCCCAACATACAAACTATCCGTTTGAATCCATGCAAAGGCACGTTTACACCTCTACCTGCAAACTGCTGTGGCCAACGTTTCACTGTGCTCTTGGCCGTGTTTGTCTTTCGTTACACTAAAATCAACAAACCATTAAAGTCACCCGAATACCAGCAGAGTCGAGGTTTCATTTGGGATGTGGCTATCCACACATTAATGATATTTTGCCATGAAGTCAAAGGGACAAAAATGTGCACAAAAAAACTATGTAAATCATTGTGGTGTGAAAACTAAGAATTTGCCTTTTCCACACTAGCAATTAAATCTATAATAACATGTTTTCTTTCAGCATCTTTTCCCCTGACACCACCAGTGCAATGATGCATCCTGTTTAATTATTCCCTGGGTGCATATCAGGAGCTTTTGCCCACGTTCCCCAGAGTAAATGCAGGCTGAGATAAGCAGCAGCTCCTGATAAGAGATGGACGGCACTCCATTCTCAGTCTGGAATGGTTTTATCTCCACTGAGCCAGCCTCTGATTGCTTCACTTCTCAGTTATTGATACATCTTCATCTGACACAAACCCCAATACGGCTTAATTAACGTGCCTTTGTCATGCTAATGACACGCTATAAAGTGAAGAGCAGCTTCAGAGCTGATAGTGTCATCCAAAATGAATCTGATCGCTTCACCTACACACCCACGTCTCCATGCATCACCAACCACGCCTCCTTTCACTACATCACAACCTGTGAGGGGAGATAACAAAGTTAGCACCTCTGAGATTTAAACAGAGAGATGTGAATGAAATGCTTGAACAACAAAACCACCAAGACTAAAAATCATCCACAGTTAACATAAAATGTTCACATAAGAACATGAGCGTCCTTTTTTTATTTTAGGGAAGAAATTATTTGATAAAATACTAAAATAAAATAGAGGTAGCAGCAAACAGTGGCTTTGATTTTTCATTTCCAAGCATTACACTGTGCTGTTAGGAATACTGAGTGTTGGAAGCATGAATTTACAGTAAAACACAAGCTAGGAAAATGCTATTGCGGTCTATACTTGATTATAAGTAAGTATATGTGTACACGTGTGAGTAATTGTGAATACAATATGTAGGCCATAAATCTGGGCACTGTGGAGAATGTGTGATTGTTTTACTTAGTAACATGGGGGACTGCTTTAGTTTCTAACATGCCAAGGTCAGCTGATTGTTTATTGTGCCTTTGCATTGCAAATAAAATACATCTTGTCGTGTGTAACTGACAAGATGCTGGCTGCAAATGCCAGCAACTAGATGCAATTTGCTGGATTTTTTAATGTGTTTTTCTGTTCACGTTGCTTAGCATAAATCAAAGAAATCCTATCACATTTCCTGATTATGAAATCTACAAACCAAACGAGGAAAATGTGTGTACAGCAGTGTTGTCAAAACCCATTTTAAGTTCGCTGTTTAGATATGTACAGACCCAAACATCCTTATATCTGTTGCCTTGTAGATCAAACCATTAATGACCATCCCTACATTCATTGTTGAAAAGAGGTGTTAAAATAAAAAGGCACTAAAAGAGGCAAAAATAAAGTGGTATTTTTTTATATATATATATATATATAGTACCAATGTGGACTTTTTTCATGAAATATATATAAATGTAAAAGAAGTCAGCAAGCATTTTTAATGATTGTTTCTTTTTATTTTTAATTGTCGTACAAATGTTAGGAATGAGTTTTAAGAACCTTTACACAATAGCAGAACAGCAATATAAACATCTCAGTACAACATGTTAAAAATGTAAACCCATCTACACGCAAAACACACGCTTTGTAATCATACTGACACATCGAGTTTGGCATAGATACATCAAAACAGATGAGAAATATTCTCCACAGCAGCTGTCCATAAACACAGTATGGCAGACACATATACAGTAACATCGAGTAGTCCAAAGATAAAACTCCACTGGAGTAAACAACAAAACTATCAATACTCAAAATCAAAATCAACCTCCAGCTTTAAACGCAAAGGGAAAGTACGTATTAAGAGTCACAGCGGGATCTTCAGCTACGTGACAGCCGGTGCTTTTACTTGTCCATCAATGTGATGAGACGCTAAGGAAACCCATCAGGAATGAGCAGGCTGGAAAAATATATTTCCTACATAGTGAGGGAGAGTTCAGCACCCCTCATGTCTCAGTCTCTGCCTCTACCAAGGCCTCCACACGGGGCCTCTGCTCCCGCTGTCCTGCACTGTGGTGGGCCTGAGTGTGAAGCAGACTGGGGAGGAGCTGCTGGCTGTCTGGGCTTGAAGGAGTTTCTGGTCTTGCTGCTGCTGGAGTCCCTGCAGAGGGGCGAGAGAAGCCTCTGAGCCAGCTGAAAGGAAGTGCACAGGGTCCCTCCAACACTGAGAGTAGGCCTGGTTGTAGTCACTCTGACAGAGGCCTGTCTGCAGCTGCTGCCTCAGGAAGCTCACAGTCATCTCCAAGATGTCAGCCTTCTCTAGCTTGGAGTTGGGCTCTTGCTTGTGAAACTCCTTCTCCAGAATGACTTTCAGCTGCTCGATGCAGCTGTTGATGCGATCCCTGCGCATTTTCTCCACAATGGGTTTCCTCATCTGAGAAAGAGAAGGCAGACAAGTAAGTTCACATTTCAAGTCAGCAATGCACAAGCCAATCTAAAAATCTCCTGTGGTACTCACTTTAATGTTATCTTTCTCAGAGATCCTGATGTGGTGAACAGAGGAGTAGTTTGTTGAGTAAGGAGCCATGTCTCTGCAGAGGTGAAGTGAGCAGTGATGTCTCTGGAGGAGCCGCTCCTCATTTTATACTGGGAGATTAGCATAACAAAGTCATGTGGCTGAGGCAGGGCTGGGGTTCCCACACTCTGACCAGTGGGACTCCCAACAACAACAATGGAGGAGATGTCAATAACTCAGAGAGCATTTATCTCTGCTGGGCATGTTTCCCAAGATAAGCAACAGGCAATTAAGAGTTAATCAGAAGTGCTATCTCCGAATTTACATCAGCTGGATTGATCAGATTTTTTTTCTGTTTTTTAATTCTGATCAGAGGGAGTAAAATACACAAAAGAGAGAATCTCTCCAGGGGGAGGGGGTGACTGCAGTTAAGGACCAAATGAGTTACTGCAATAAAACAATATAAATGCCCCTTCAAAGAACACTTGAGCACTTTACTGCTCAGATAGCAAAGTGTGGAGAGGACAGAAAATGTTGTTTTTGGAATAATAAAGGCCTCGGGTATGACTCCAGGCAGTCCCATCAAAGTTGAGGACAGGACAATCAAAGAAGTCTTAGATGAAACTTATTCGTCTACCACCTGTTGCTTTTCCAACTCCGCCCCACTCAAGCCTTGACATTAAGGTTTCCCACGGGGATCGCGAGTGAGGGAAAGCTTCAGCAGTGTATCTCGCGCATATTCAAAGCTACAGACGACCCAGGTGTGAAAGGAGGTGAGTGGCGTAAGTTGTCTGGCCCGAGCCGGGCCGACCAACGCGTGCGCTTCAAAATGCCCAACAAGCGATTTTTTTTGCGCTTGTGTTGACGCACAGCGTGAGGCGTTTACTCAGCCTCTTGTTCCTCTTATTAAAGACAAACAGGGGCGGGAGCGCATATTAGCCATGTTTATATTTGCCCCCATATAGAAAGACAAACAAAGAAAGACCCAAAAGTGCCACCCTGCTGGAGAGAGTCACCGAGTCATGAATTTATTACGAAACTAATAAATTTAGCATATTTTGCAGATATCTTTATTACTGGTCATGACTTCTTTTGAAAAATTGTTGGCAGCCTTTAGTCAAAAGTCCTTGCCTCGCTTCCCCCGAGGGTCTGCAGACTCTGCTGTAAATGAACTGTGTCAAATTAGTGTCAAGTTAATGGCATTATGAGCGGGGCTGGCAGTGTGCCTCTGAGGGCCTCCATCATTGGCTGGCCCCAGATGTGAAGCTGGCCTTGTGGGCGCAGTGTGAGTAGTCCCATCTCCCCAGTTTCCCACCAGCCCCCAACATCAGGCTAAATGGGCTCCAAAAGCCATGCCGCTCCTCCACGCTCTGAGGAATGTTAATTGATCTTTTGTTGCAGCTCAAACAGAAACTCTGTGTCCTGGTCCATCTGGGAAAAATCAAGTCAACTGGCTTCACTGCCTGTCTGTATGGAGGTTTTGGTCTGTGCTTTCAGTTACCCATGTATAGTGCTGATAGAAGAACTAAAGGTTTCATCACAAAGGAAGAACTGCAGAGATGCAGTACTGTTAAAAGTCTTGGGCCGCCCCTTGATTTCTTTAGACTTTGCTTCCGAGGAGCCAGACCTTTCCTTTGTAATATTTCAAAGTGTCAATAGTTCTCCAGGCTCTCTGAAGGTTTTGGGACGTGCATCTTTGTAACCAATTTTGTTTTTGATTCTTGTTTGTTTGTTAAGCTAAACTATGAGTCATTCAATAATAAAAAGGCCCCTAATTCAAGTGATGAACCAGTGTTGTGTCTACACATAAAAGACACAACACTGGCACAACACATAGGCACTTTGTTACTAGGAGCCTGTTGCAAAAACATATAATATAATATAATTTAAACCTACTTCTTTATTGAAATGTATGAAAATTGCTAAAAAATAACACAGCTTGAGAGTCATAAAATAGTATATTTACACGAACAAGGTGATTCCCAAAGAGGTCTTAGTAGCCAACTTGGCATATCTCTGCCCATTTTGAAGTGTGTCTCTGCAGTGTCTTTACATCTATTTACATCAGGTGTACAGTATCTGAAAGTCATGTCTTTAAGAAATAGGAAAAATTTAAGAAAAGCTTTAACACCAGATCTGATGGATGTATCTGTCCCTTCAGTTGATTCATCTACTATTCATAAGCCTCATCAGAAGTGGTCTCAGTGGAAGGTTGGTCATAAAGAGGGGAAACAGAGAGAAGGCTGAGGTATGAAAAATTACACCAGAACTGGACTGAAAGTCAGACACAACAGGTCTGGTAGAGTGATGAATTCAAAGTCGACATTTATAGTTTGAGTCATGATCAATGTGTACAGAGGAGGTAAGGAGAGGGGTAAAGCTGGGTGAGCATACAGCCATCTGTGCAGTCAGGTGGTGGTGTTTGAGAGCTTGTCAAAACTGATGAAGTTATGAACACAGAAAAGTTCAGGCTGTGTTGTCACACCAAATATTGGAACTCACTAGATTATACAATTGTCTGTTTTTGTCTTATACACTATATTTCCATTTTTTCTTGCACATTTTTCAATGCCCATATTTCCCATTTTCATAGAAAAATCTAAAATAAATAAATGAGGAGAGTCTCAAGACTTTTGTACAGCAGTGAGTCCAGTCAGTGGCAGCATCCCCACCACAAGTCATGTAAAAGCAGCATCGGCACAGTAGAAAATGCTCAAAAAGTGCTACAGGTATTGAACAATAATTCACAATAAATCTGATATGAGAGAGATTAAAGCAGGTAAAAAAGGAAATCTCGGATCTCTGGAGGTAATGAGATAATTAAAATTCACTGTAATGGAGCCCTGTTTTTTTTCTCTCTCTTTCTCCTCTTACATCTGTGTGGCCCATATCAGCAGTACTACTTAAAACTGTTGTCATTACTGAAAAATCAAAAAAATCCAGTAACTTTCAATGAGCCCAGCGCTTTTTAAATCTCTTTTTTTCTCTTTGTCATCATGTCAGTGCGAAGTTCTCCTCCTTTGGAAGTTGGTGTGCACTACATGGCTGCCGGGGGTCTTTGTCTACAAGTGTGTGGGAAGACGAGTCCCCCTCCCACCAGCCGCCTGAGAGCGCTGAATTCATGCCATAAAGTCTCGGCCATTGCTCAGACCTGCGGCGGCACAGAGCTGCTTCCCGTCAGCCATCTCTCTGTGAGTGTGGTATCTCCCGTTTCCCACACTCTGTGCCTATTCACTGGTCCCAAGATGGGAACAATAGAAGTGTGTCTTGTTACACATCACATTAGCTATGGTGTTTGATCTCCTGTTGAAGGGGGGGGGGCAGCTTCAGCCAGACCATCTGGCCTGGCAAACTAGACCCTGAGAAAGTCCCACATTCTCCACAACTTCAGCGCACACAAATAATTGTGAAAGACTTTTGTGGCACTTGAGAGATAACTCAAGCACTGCACAACATACCAAGACAATCACAACAGAGAAAAGCGGCATATGTGGCCTGCTGGGGCGTCTACATACTGATTTTTGATTTTTTTTAAGCACCTGTTGATGATTACCAGGTCGGATAAGATGACATGTTAATGATACCTGTGGTAAATCTCAAATCAAAATTTAGCTAAACAAGACACTCTCCTGAATCAGTAAATTAACATTAACGATTCAAACTCTTTAGTTGCATTCTGCTCAAATTACTGTCACTTAAACTGACTTGAAAATGTAGTAATTTTGTAAGAATTATAATTTAATTTAAGCACTTGTAGAGTGCCACCATTCAGCTCCACCAGACCTGTGCAAACAGATGTATTATACACCTGGCACTATGGCAAGAAAAAAAGACAGACTTGTACATTTTAATCGGCATCACTCTTTAAATGGTGAAAACTTGCGTCTAGTTGGAGTTTCTGTTATATCGCCATTTTATTTTCCCCATTTCCTAAGTCTTTACAATGTTTAGAAGGTTTGTAGTGATGTAAGTGACTAATTACTGGAGCCATAGATGCATAAATGGTGATCAAACCACCAAATATTTAGCACTAACCTAATGAATCTTTACAAGAACCAGAGCTCAATTCTTACACTGAACTAAAGCTGCTGTCAGTTCTGACTGGATTTAAGTTTTTAGTCCCCCACTCCACCAGCTCCCTTCTCTGTCTCTCACTCTGGTGTACAGAAATGAATCAATCAGTAATAAGTCAAGACATATTTAGCACTGTAGTTTTCTTTAAAAGAAAGCACATTGCGATTACTTATATTTGCAGAACTTCATCAGAAGTTTCTCATTTATTTTTTTTCAATATCAAACTCCTCAAGGAAGCAATAAATCAGATTCTTTTTTACAAAGATTGATATCAGCGCAAAAGGCCTTTATAAAAGGCATTGTTATGAAGATTTTAAAAATCCATTATGAACATTACAAGTGGACAGGTAATGGTTACAGTATCAGTATCCTTCATACACAGGCCAAATGATGGTTACAAATAGAACAAAGTATAATCGTTATAAGATTTACAGTACAGATGGATCCATGGGATCTCTCTATGGCTTGTTTTTGATTCATCAACAGCAAACTGATGAAACACGTCAATCAGTGACACTCAGCATCAGGGACAAACAGTAAACACATCGATCAGTGTCTCGGACACTTAAATAGTTTCAAACCAACGTGGTTAATATAATTCAATGATGTTTGCAAAACAAACAAAAAGTCAGGAGCAGTTTTCCCACAGGGACAATTAACGCATTCACAGAATGAGCACTCCAAATAATAAAGCGTGTATCATATATAATACACTAAATCATTTCAGTCCTTCCAAAGGGGTACCGGCACATCGTGCTGATTTCACCACAAAATAAAACACTTGACAGTATTGAATCTTCTGCTAAAGCAGAAGAAAGCAGACTTCTCTATAAGTCCTTAACTCTCTGTCCATGACGTTCACAGACGTAGTTCTCTCTCGGTTCACAGGTGATCCCGCCTCCATGTTACCAGGGCCTCCACAGAGCACAGCTGACCTGGCTTACGCCCTTGCTGGAGCTGACCTGATGGAGTGGGGAGCCAGGAGGGGAGGGGAGGTTGCAGGGACTGTGACTGGTCCCGCTGGATGCCTGCAGGCCGTGAAAGTGGCTGAGTAGCAGCCTGTGGGCTTGAGTCTGGACCTGGCAGTGGGACAGGAAGCTGACAGCCTCCTGCACGCAGTGGGAGTAACCGTCGCTAGCCACCATCGGGCTAGAGGTCAAGCCGGCCTGCTTCTGCTGCTGGTGCCAGTTTCTCAGATATGACACAGCCATCTCCAGGATGTCAGCCTTCTCCTGCTTGGAGTCAGGCTGCTGCCTGAGGAACTCGGGCCCCAGCAGGGATTTCAGCTGCTCGATGCTGGTGTTGATGCGGTCTCTGCGTAGTTTCTCTACCATTGGCTTTCTCAGCTGAAGAAAAGAAGGAGAAAAAAAAGGTATTTTAATCAAATTGAACATTGCTTTTAATTGAATTATTTGTACCAACACAAATCCAGTTATGAGACTTTTCTGAAAAAAGTATTTACCTTGTGAGCAGGGGTCAGGTGTTCCTTGTTTGCTTGTCCAAAAACAGAGGGAGCCATTGCTGTGGAGTCAGGGTCTCTACTCGGATTGAAGAGCTGGTTGGATCTGAGCTGCGTTCTCCTCTCCTCTGCCACTGCCCTGTATTTATACACCCAAATCTCCATATGAATGTGTGAGTCTTAGGCTTGATGGAGTTTCTCACAGTCCCCGGGCCAATGGGAGTGCTGGGAAGGGCTTTGAGGAAAGCAGGGCTGCCACATGCTCAATGAAGTGTTTATAGCCGTGGGGACAATGAGTGTGTCTCTGGGGAGCAGGTGGAGGAATAGACTGCAAGAGAAAGCCCGGGGTGGAGTGGGCAGAGGGAGGGGGGCTGAGTGGGGGTAGATGGGAGACTGACCCGGTGCTTGTGCTGATATGGGAAAGTGGTGACCCCAGAGGGAAGCATGCCGCTGTCTCATGTCATCTTCACCGCCACGTAATTGAAGACAAAGTGCCTCTGCCACCAGGCACACGTGGGTGTTACAGAGGGCCAAGCATTAGAGAAAGACCAACATGCAGCCACTTCCACCAGTGTGAAATGGCAGACTTTCAGAGCTGTGCAACAGGTTGAGGTTCCTCAAAGATTCAAAGAGAAAGAAAGCAACAGATTTGCAACTCAAACCTATTCAGCTGAAAAAGAAAAGAGAATATTTAGACTATGAATATTTAACCCTTTTTTCAGATAATCTGATTAAACTGTTATATGTTTATAAGGTGTTTCCTCATTCAAGGTTTAGTACAATCCTTGAGAGACAGCTGTATAATCTGACCAAATCACTCTCACAATATCCAGCCCTGATGAAGCTGAAGTATTAGTGATTAATCGCAGCTAATTTTCATTACGTTCACCAATCTCAAGCATTTTCATAGAGATTTGTGTGACATCTAAAGACTGTAGAGCTGATGCAAAGTGTACTCTCTCAGTTACAAAAAAGTACTGCCATTCAAAATTTGCCTGTTATAACTCATTAGCGACACGTTTGGTTTTCAGTTTGTCAGCTTTAATCTGATGAACGTGATTAGAGCTGTGTGTGAATTGTAAAGTGCTTCAGCTTTAAGCTTTCACGCTCCCAGCACATGCTGACACATCAGGCAACCCCCCACAAACTCATGCAGACAGCCACACTCTCATTCACTTTCCCTACCCCACACACACACTCACACACCCACACAGCTGGCTGACCTGCATGCCGCTGGCCACGTCTCAGTCACACGCTCCCTTCCTGCCTGTGTGGAACGTGGGAGCCGCTGTGGTCCCAGGCTTCCCACACTTCAGTGTTTAATGACTCTGAGGCCGCCTGCACAAAGGAAGTGTGCCCCATTGCACAAAGATTGAGTGACCAACCCCCCCTTCGAGCCCCACTAACAACACATGCACACACACACCCAGGAAAACAGGGCTGTCAACAGGGCTTCCAGGCACACCATCTGGATGGATTGTATGCCATTGTCGGCCGATCAAGCGCGGGAGATGTTTACCGTGAGAATTGGAGAGGCTGAAATAGAGACAGAAAGTTAAATAAGAAGAATAGGGAGTGTGTGTGTGGAGGGTGGGAAACTTTCTGGATAGGATGATGAACTTTTTTTAAGAATCTGTGAATAAAAAGGTGCAAAACTCTTACACTGTTTGACACGAAAAGTTTAAGAAATTGAGAAAAAAGTGAAAACCACTTCACTTTCTCAGCTTGTTGCAACAGAAAAGGGATTATTCTATATTAAAGACTAATATAACAGGTACTAACAACACTTAGATGCAGATCCAGTCTGTGATGATGCTTTTTGTTGCCCTCACATAGATCACATTTCCAAAAATGTATCTAAATATTTAGGTTGCCTATCTGGAAACTCTGCCCACCAATGGACGACTTTCTCCTCCAGGAAGAACGTCCTCAGACAGATGTTGTCCTCCACGTTCCCACCACATATCATCCCAGTGGATACAATAACAAGGAAATCTCCCTCAACAAGGGGCAAGCAATGGGCCCCTCCCACCTGTTTGTTTGGATTGGGGCCATTGTACCCCAATGAATTCAACTAATTCATTCACATCCTATTGTCATAATGCTGCTTTGTGATTGGCCAAACACTGTGAGAACCAACATCACATTAAATCAGTGGGAAAGTTGGCATAAGTATATAAATGAGGGAGGTCTCTGTGGGTAAAATCATAACCCTGAACGTTTTCTTGTAACCCACACGGGTCTGGACTCACGGGACGCCATCCGACTGCATATTCGCCATGAGGGATCAACACACAACGTAAGCTCGAATACAAGAAACTTCATTGTAGATCATCCTAGGCTTGATCCTAGTTTTGAACAGGCATCACAGCAATGTTTCTTCCACTATCTGTGAATTTGACTCAAAAGTGATTGAAAGTTTTTCCTTTTTTTTTTTTTTTATGTTGAATGAATGTTACCAAAACCATTTCTACATGTGCCGTCAATATTTAAGCATGCTGGTATTTTCTCCTGGAAACAACCCAATTCTCTGCATCTACCATTAATTTGATGTTTCTCCATCTCCTTCCACAGCCTGTGTAAGATGATGATTTTGGAAAGGAAGTGCACAGACAGAGCAGTGAGGCTCCGCTCCACGTTAGAGAGCCATCTAAGCACTGGAATGAGCAGCTCTGACGTGTGGGACAAGACTGTCTCCTTTTTCACAGTGAAGAAGGCCTTCATTTTCCATAATGGCTACACCAAATCCTCCAGAGAGGCCATGAGGCTGTTCCCCTCACCTTCTGAGGATGTGTCGCCTTTGTGTTGCCAGTAAGAAGTGCACCGAAAGAGGGTTGAAATACGAAGAGGAAAACAAAATCTAGGCATTTTTATAAACTTTTTTCTCCAAATGTCTTCTTAAGCACAAATGGTGGAAAAGATGGGAGTTCTCATTAACTGTGACTACCTGCACCGTGATCCTATTGGTCATTGCACAGGCCCTAGAACTGTGCATGTTATGCCTTAAATCTAAGTACTTCTTAGAACTTTAAGATCATGTTATTACAGTTTTATTAAACTGAAAGTCATATTCCTTTGTATAAAGGGTAAAAGTTAATTTTATGCCAATGCATATTTTGTAAATGTTTAAGATATTGTCAGTCATGTATAAAATTTGTTGCTGAAAGCCATAAGTGAAAAGTGCAATGTGCTTTCCTGTGCAATTTTAAGTAAAATGACATGTTTTCCCATCATGTGCTGCTTGTTTTGTTTTCTAAAAAAATGGATTAAATATATACATTTCTTTATTTTGTTTGCTCCGGCACTTTCAAAATGTAAATGATTAAATTATGATTCTGTGTTGAGCCCCGAAAGGTTCAACTTCCATATCTTGCACTTTAGTGTCATAATCAATGTCACCCTCTAGTGTGCATTAATGCAACAACACTTCACATGTGATCCACAATTATTCAACCATAAATTCTCAGAGCTCTGCTTTAAAGCTGCAAACTTTTATAAAAGTGTTCTTAAATACATTTCTGGAGTTTTAACCCTCTGTGCATGAAAAGAGGAAGTAATCAGACTGGGGACTTACCATCTTACACCACTACGCACATGCCTGCATTTTTAATGAAAAGTATACTGATTGATGTAAAGTGCTGCGCAAAAGGTCTCTAGCCACCCTTCATTTCTTTACATTATGCTTGAAAAACTTGGAAGTAGGTGCAGCAGTTAGTTGAAATGTGCAAATATATAAAGAGGAAAAACAGTGCAGTTGTAACAGTCTTCCTATTCTTCGTCTAAACTATTAGGGAGCATTCTTGTGATATACTTTAAGTAGTCTTCAGGAACAGCTCTCCAGGCTTCTCGAAGCATCCAGGATCCAGACCTTCAGAGAGCCTGGGGAACTATTTCTCAAGACCACCTAAAGAAGTTCTAAGAAAATGTCGCCTTTGAAGCAAAATGTGAAGAAATTAATTTTAATGAAACCGTCAAAGACTAAATCAATCCAATAGATATGAGATCCAATTTAAACTACACTTTCCACATTATTTAGAGTTCATTTGTATTCTGTGCATGTTTACAGACAGCAGTGTTATGAGCACTGTCAAAAGATTAAAGGAAACAAAGGTGCAGGTTTTAATATTTTTTCCCCCCAAATCTAGAAACCAGCCGGAACAGAAGAGGTTACCCTGAATCAGATTTGGAATTATTACGGCTTTATTAATCATAGGCTAAATTCAAAAAGCAGACATTCAGCAACAGTTAAACATCGTATAGCAGCGGGAATAGGTGAATTGACGAGAAACTGGGTGAACTCCACACCATGCATTCAACTCTTGAGTACAAGGGTTCTGTAATAACTGTAAGTTCAAAGTTTGCTCAACTGTTGAGGGTAAAAGTGAGACTTTGCTTTCCAGAAATCTGTTCTGGAAACTGACGTGTGTGTTTCCAGAAATTCTGAGGAAAACCAAAACCTAAATTAAAGAGTGCAGAGAGGCTCAAGAGGGAAAAAAATAAAAATAATTAGTCAAAAGAGAAAAAGTGTAAAGGATATAATGTAGGTCTATGTTTATTATTCATTTAGACAAGTCTGGTGTTTCATTGCAACAGATGGAAATGTTTTCATCAATCCAAAGTTTACTTCATCACCAAGGCATAGCTTTGTGGAAGAAAATAAAACACTTCATTGTTCTTTCCCCCTCTTTGCTTCCAAGGTCGATACAAGAAAAAAATAAAACCAAACTGCTTTTTTGTTTCCCTGTCCGTCACTCAAATTCCAGTTAGACTCTACATGAAGATCAAACAGCAAAAGCCCAGAAGAAAAGGACAGGTTAGCTTGCAACCATGTGACAGTGAAACCTTCTGCCATTTTAAAAAACCCTTACCAAAAAAAAACTTAAAGCACAACAAAAATGGAAAGAAAAAAAAAACAAAAAAAAGGAAAAGGAGTTAAAATCAAATGCCGCTCTTCATAGGTGGTGGGTCAAATACCCAAAACATTTTAGTTATTGTACCCCAAAGAGAGGGGGAGGAGTTTAAAGCCAAAAGATAGGATCACAACAAAACAGAATTCGTAGGCTGTTCCCATCAACAAAAAAAAACTATTATTTCTTCTTTTCACATGAATCATTAAATTCAGCTGGCCTTTTTTTGATCATCTATGGCATCATAAAGAGACAGATGCCTTGATGGTGACAGATGTGAATGGTTGTGGCTGGGTGGTCGGCAGAGCCCTGCTTCATTTTTCCCTCAAGCTTCCTGAAACAAAACAAGTTGTGATCTCAACTCTAGTCTGAAAGAGTTTGAATCAAAGTGTAAATTCTGTTTTGTGTGCCCTCCCCAACCTTTGACAGCATGGTGTTTCTGTGTTAAACTTTACAGAGATGGATCTTTTCTCTTTTTCTTTGTTTTTTTTAAACTACACATAGTTTCTGCTTAAAGATCATTTGAAGATGTCATATGGGAGTGGGAGTTAAGTAGGAAGCGTGGTGTATACACTGTGTGAATATCAGTGTGTAAAAAGTAAATTTTTGTTCAGCTGGTAGGTGTCCAGATGATAATTGCAGGGGCGTTTTGTGTTTGAGGGGTTGTGGTTTGAGGTTGGCCATTAGGGCAAAGAGTTCAACAAATCCTGCAGGAAGAGGTCCGGGTCTGGAATTTCAGAGAGGAGACCTGAAAAACAAAGTTTAATAGTAACATTCGACCAACACCACAGTTTATTATTCACACCAGAAAAGAAGTGTCGTAAATTAAAAGAAAAATGGCACAAGAGAAGACGAAAATAAACTGTGAAGCTTGTTTATACTTCTGCACTGAATAATGCAAATCCCCTATTCACTGACGGCATTTATTTGAGATGGATTTCACTGAAATTTCACTACCAAAACGTTCTTTTTTGTGGGCTTTCTCTATCTGAGATGATTTATTTTGTCTAAAAAGAAGTAGTATCAGAATAGTATCAGCCAGAAACATAGGTGTGTGTGTGTGCATACTGACCTACAACATCAAAGAACTCTGACAGGGATTCAGCGGGCATGAGTTCATCCTGGAAAGCCCTGAGCACACGCTCGGAGGCCTCATAGATGGGCATGTCATTGTGACGGACATATTCTGCCAGTGAGAAGGACCAGCCGCCCTCTGTGTTGCTGGTTGGTACCTTCTGTAAAAACAAAATCAAGAGCAGAAGAGGGAATTACAGTATATTATCTATTTGTCTAATGTCAATGTTCCCATTAGATTGAAAATGTCCCTAAACACCCACCCCCCAAACAAACAAACAACATTCTGAATTCTGTATTTACAGGTAATGACTCCTATTTTTACAAAGCATCCCCAAAATTGAAAGAGCATAATACCATCGTTTTACAGTATCGACAGGCAAAATACTTTACCCTGAACATGTCGTAGACCAGGTCCACCAGGCCCCAGAAAAGAAGAGGTGAGCGATACACTGCATATTCCTTTGGTGTTTTATCTGTGAGCCTGAGAATAGATAAGAGAAGATGTGGATGAAGACCTTCTGAGATAAATAATGGACACAACATTCAATGGTTATTCCTTTTTCTTTTTAAATTTATAACTCTGACCTGCTTCACTGGTCAATACTCACATGTCTTAGATGTATTCAAAATAAAATTACACTAGTGTAAAAGTTTCCTGTTGGAATTATTGGCAAACAAATTAATAATTTGGTACTGAACCTGCTCCCTGCTTGAAGGATTTAATTAATATCACAGACAAAGGTGCCCTGCATTGAGTGTAAAACAAATGGAGACAGGAAAGGAAAGGTCTCATACTTGTTTGCACAGGCTGCCGAGACTTTACGGGCATGCGCAGTGCCCAGAAGTCTCCGCAGGAAGTACAGACGAGAACTTCTCCACCGTTCGGGTGGCATGATGTGCATGGCCAGGATGGTGTAATAGTGGGGCCCTTCAACTTCATATGAGCTTTCAACCCATTTCTCACATGGTTGCTCCTGGAAACTCTGCAGGTTCTTCTCCTCTCGGGACGTAGCCCTTGTACTACAGTGACAGAATTTGCAAAGTGAAATAAGGTGAGATGGGAATGAGAACTATGAGCTGTAAAATCAAACTTTGGATTTGTGTTTTATTTTAAGCCTCAACAGTCCCACACATGTATCACCTCAGCATCAATATTGAGTAAATGTCAGCAAGTGTTTTCTGTGCACATCAAAAATGTACATACGTGTTGAGGACATAGAGAACAGTGTGGATGATATAGGGGATGAGGTGGATGTTGCTCTCCCGACCTCCACCTCCTGTGTCCACGCTGAATGACTGCTCAGTAGCAAAGCGGAGGAACAGCAGTTTGGTATCGTGGATGTTGAGTTGGTATGTGGGCTCTCGCTGGCCTGTGCACTCCTGAAGATATGTGTTGTGCCTGTGCAGTAAAAGAGTTTGGTTGAAGAAATTGTGCCACATGAAGAAAATGTTCTCTCTAATTTATGCTGATTTTTTCTTTTAACCTTGCTAGGCATGTAGCAAAAGCTGATTCTGGCACATGTGGCCCCCACACAGGAAGCAGACCATTGCACTTGGTGTTAGCATTCTGGAGAGCAGCACTGTCCCATTCCTCTCGCCCACGAGCCAGCCTAAAATAAGTAAAAATAACAGGCATGTATTACAAAAAAAATGAAAAGTGGGGCTGCAGAAAGAATGTAAGGGGTACTCTAAACATCACCACAGAGTAAATGCTGGTGTTTGTAGCTACCTGACTGCTGCCAGATGGCAGTCATAGTGGACTATGTTAAAGTGCGACACAGTGCTGTAACCCTGCTGCTTGCGAGGCTTGTTTTCAAATTCCTCCAAGGCTACACGCTTTGTGAAAGTGTAAATACCCAGGACTTTGGTTGGCTAGTGAAAGAGAAACCAGAATGAAAATGAGAACTGAAAACAACAACAAATTTCAGCATGCCAAGAAAACCAGCAAATCAGACTGATAAGAGTGTCATTTTAATTATCTACAATTTGGCTACTGATACTTTAAATAGGATTCCAAAACCAGATGTCTTCAGTGTTAAATAATGTCAAACTTCCCTCAATCCTGTATGTGCTTTTATACCTGGAACTTGTAACCTTCTCTACAGATACAGCAGGTCAAGCCTGGTTCCTCTATCAGCTCTTCCATTTGCTTCAAGAGTGAAGTCTTTGTCACCACCTGCCCCTTTTCATTGGTCTGAAAGACAAACATAAAGCTTACAATAAAATCCACATTTCAATTCAAGTCTGTGGTAATAAAAAAAAAAAAAAAAATACCGTCATGCCAAGAGTTCCCAGAGCCTTCTGCCTCATAGCCATAGCCATACGCTTTTTCTCAGCTCTGGTTTCTCTGCGGGCTGCTTCAATCTTCAAGTTGACGTCACTGTGTTCCCTCAGAGCCTCTAGAAGGTTCTCTGCTAGAGTTCCTATGCCTTCATCACTGGATACCTGCTCCAGCTTGTGCAAGTTTGTTATCGAATCTGTGCCTATGAGCACCTAGACAAAAGAAGATGACACTCAGCTATATTAGGGAGACAGGTTCATGTGTTTACAAAAAGAACTGTCTGAGTTGACTCCAGTTTAGTCTAATATTCAAAGCATTCTGTACCTGTGTGGGGGGATGCTGGGTAGCCAAACCACGGAGAAGTCTGAGAATAAAGGGTAGAGCAGGTCTAGAGAGGAATTTCTTCCAAACATCCGCATCCAGACTGATGAGAGATTTCAGAAAAACAAAAAAGAGGTTTAAAAACAAAAAATCTTGCATTTGTACTTGTATACAAAATATTTACCTACAAGAGACCTACTTTTTGGCATTTGGGATATGCTTCTTCATGTAGTCCAGTGCACTCTGTGTGATTCCTATTTGCAGAATAAGATCTTTCAGTTGATGGCCGTTGCTGTTATTTTTGATTCCAGCAGCGATTTTACAGAAGCAGTCCAAAAACACTTTGTCATCAGCACTATGCTCCTCGTCGTACCTTAAAGAAACACAACACAAACACAAAAATAAGAGTCAATTTCACTAAATTAACTATAAAAGTGCCCATAGGAGCATGGTTCTCCTACAAAGATTAGCCCGATTTATCCATTAAAATGTAAAATAATAGCCCCTTTAAAGTCTTCATGTGCTTATTAGTAAGTAAAAGCTGAGTGCTCACTTGTCAAAGTTGCAACACGGTTTGAAGCGTTCCACCAGAATCCTCATCTTCTCTAGTTCGCCAAAAGACAGGTATGGAATAATGCGCAGAAGACCCTGGAGCACGCTGGGGTTGGAGCGCACAAACAGGGTGTTGATCTGGTCTAACAACATGACAAGCTGATCCTTGTCTCCTGTAAGGAGAAGGTTACCCTGCAAAGGACAAGACAGTTTCTAATTAAAAAAACTAAACAAAACACAAAAACGGAATTAAAAGGTCTTTTTGAGGGTATGATTTTATGATTGTAGCAGAAGATAAAATTAGCTTCAGATTGTTACCTTGTCCTCTGAAATCTCAGCATTGGCCTCATCCAGAATGATCTCCATGATGCTCAGGACTTGCTCTGCTATAGAGGCTCCACCACTATCCTTACTCTCTTGTTCTGCCACTAAGGCCTGAAGGAAAAATAACATAAAAAAATATTTCCCTCTCTCTCTCTATCCATCTCCATCTCTCCATCTATATCTATATATCTATATCTATATATTAGGGGTGCAACAATACTTGTATCGATATTGAACCATTCGATACAGTGCTTTAGGTTCAGTACGCATATGTATCGAACAATACAAATTTTTTTATTTATTTTATCAACTTTTCTTCTGATGATGCTGTCTGTGTTGAGCGCTCAGTGGATCTGCGTTTGACTACTCTGCCTAGGCTGCACTGTCGAGCGCAGATCCACTGAGCGCAGCGCAAGCTAGCAAGACAAAAGTTAAGCTCGTTGCAACATGGCAACTGCCTCAACGCTAGCCGAATTTGAACCTCCCCCACCCTCATTCAGATCTGGCGTTTGGAACTATTTTGGTTTTCATGTGAAGTATGACCCTGATGGTAAGCGCGTCATGGACAAAAGTAAAACAGTATGTCGGATGTGCCACGCAATGCTCAATTGGTGGGAACTAGCGCGTTAGCACAGTTAGCTTGTTAACGTGTTGATGCCATCCAGCCCCACACACGGGGCGATCCGCGGTAACTCGTTAACGGAGATCTGCCGTGTTGTGGCGTTAAGGTCATTTCAACGAGATTAACGCTGACAGCACTAGTGGGAACACAACGAATATGACTGCACATTTACGCCGACATCATCCTAGTGCAAAGACAAGTGGAAGCAGACAAAAACAACAAGCACGCAAACTTTACCCAAATCATTTAGACAGCCGTTAGCACATGATTCTCCTTATGGGGACCTGATATGTTTAATATGCTGCTGAGAATATAGCCCAGAAGAAGCGTATAGTATAGCTTTTATTTTGGAAAGAGCCATTTCTCTGTAATAAACTCTTTTACAAAGATGAGTGATTTCTCAATCAGATAGATTTATTTATTTTTTATTATTTTGTTGTTTTGGCAACATTAAATTTAAAAACTGTACTTTTGAGTTAAAATATACATTTGTCATTTATTAAAATTATAAATTAAAAAAGGCATGAACATTTTTTGTATCGAAAAAATATCGAACCGTGACACCAAAGTGTGTGTGTGTGTGTGTGTGTACACACACACACACACACACACACACACACACACACACACACACACAAAAATACAATCTAGAAACTGAATCACAACAATCAGCATAAGACTCACCAAGTTTAGAGTTCCCAGCATGACATTGAGTGTGTTCATCTCTGGTTTGACAAGCTGTTGCCTATTGATCTTCACTTTCACACAGTAACTGAACAACTTCAGCAAAACCTGGGGGAGAAAAAAAAAAGTTTTAATTCTAATTTAGGGCACTATATGAATTTAATTCTAAATAATAATGACATATATATTCTAGATAACCAGCATTCGTTTTTACTAATTCAAAGAAGAATTCAAAATTACAAATAAATTACAGTTTACATTGATGACTGGAGAATAAAGAATGGTATTATTTCAAAACGCTTTCTGACACAAAAATACTGTCTTACGGTGAGCAGATGTCTTCCTTGTTTAAAGTCTTTGATTCCAGACAGCCGGTTGAGCATACACTCGAGTCCTCCACACTGTGCCATCACTCCTGCCATCTTGTACACTTCTTCATCATCCTCCTCCTCATCTGTAACGAGGTCAATTAAAACATTTGCATCTCATTCTGTGCATACAGGTACATATGATGGCCAAGAATACATACAGCAATAATTATATTAAGGGCAAAACCTGGTAGATGTCACATAAACGAGAACAAGCTTGACCCTAGGGCTGCTCGATTATGGCAAAAATGATAATCACGATTATTTTCACTGAAATTGAGATCACGATTATTTGACGATATTTATTTAACCCTTTAAGACCTACCATAGAACCAAGTCCACCAGAGCTTATATATATATATTTTTTTACATGTTGTAGTGCCATTTGTGGGAGCATTTCAAGTTGCTATACATCAATACAACTGTTATAGCCCATATTTTAATAATATGTATGCATTAAGTCCATAGTAATTACATAAATTGCAAAAAAGTGCAATAAACTACAAAAAAATTGAAAATCGCTTTTGTTTTGTTTACATATATTTCTACTTGGAGAAATTTAAGAGGTTTATCCCTCAAAACTTTAAATACAATAAAGTTGCAAAAAAATAGTTTCCCACCACAGGAAATTTATTTTGAGTGTCTTCATAGTTTTATTTTGGAGATACAGCAATTTTTATATACTGCAGGAAAAACAAAAAACAATCCTATGATGCAAATTTGCAAAGAAAACAGCAGGTGCATCATTTCACTGTGGGAAGTGTTACGAACAGCTGATAGGAACGGCGAAGCGTGTTTCTGGAATATTATGTTTTTGTTCCTGCAAGCGCTTTTTATGCAATTTTTGCAAAGCTATATGTGGAACGAAACCGTGACCGAGGACAAGCTGATGGCATCAGATGTAAGTACAACTCCTCCGGTTTCATATGCAAAACAAATTATTGCGCTAGCTTACACGGTTCAGGTTCTACAGGGATTTAAAAATAGTTACGCAAAACGGAGCGTGCTGCTCTGACCGGCTTTAAAGGGTTAACAATAACTTTAAAAAAATATATATAAAATAGTGTGCAACGGCAGTCACTCTCCAAATAACTTCTGCTTAGCTTTCCGAGCTTCCCTCGGGTCCTCTTAATCAGCGGTCTCCACCCTTTTTTGCGCCACGGACCGGTTTATGCCCGACAATATTTTCACAGACGGCCTTTAAGGTGTCGCGGATAAATGAGGGAGGGGCTAATAATCGGCTCAGTCATTTTTAATGATCGTTGAAAGCCCAGATCGTAATCGTGATTAAAATTCGATTAATTGAGCAGCCCTACTTGACCCTAATTATGAAGACACACCAAGTTAAAAGCAAATCAAACCTGTAGTTGAATCCAGTGACTCTATGAACTCCTCAGTAGCATCTCCAAGTAGTCCTCTCATACGATAGATGATTCTCATTGGCTCACCCTTTTTGGGGGGGGTGGGGAGACAAGGTCAGTGGGCTCTCAGTACCATTAATTCTTTAAAGGACTGTAAGCATTTCATGACAATTTGTATGATTCCAAATGTTTGTAAAAGTGTAACTAATTCATAGAAAATGTGAGTCTCACCTCATTTGTAGGACACCACACCTTCTTATAGACCTCTGCCACTGACAAATCCAAACTAATGATTTTGTTGTTTACCAGAAGCTGAAAAACAAAAAAAACCCAAAACAAAACAAAAAACACATCTGGTAATTTTTTCTTGAACTGTGTCACCTTTTATAATTTCACAAGAAAAGGAAACCTTCAAAGCAACTCAAATGTAAGGTTACTTTACCTCCATGCCACTGTCATCTTCAAGAAGAGCCACCAGGTCGCAGTCTTGGCAGATCTTGTTTTTGATGTCCCTCATCAGAGGACCGATGCCGGGCTCGTTGCTGCTGTAGGGGTTTCCTGGCATGCGACCCTGCAAGAAGTCCTCTTGCTGAGGATCCTTTTCCAGCGTCACAAAGAACTCTGTCACCTCATTCTCTTCCTAGATAGTGAATGAAACAAATGCTCCAGATTAGGGCAGGGCAATATGGCCAAAAATATTTATCACGATATATATTTGAAAATTTGCGATAACGATATAATTGACACTAGACAAAATACTTTACAACTCCACAACTTTATTAGCGCAAAAAAAAAGAAAAAAAAAGTATTTTCACTTAAACAAGCGAGGGCTGGGCTATATCATACCGTTCACGGTAATACCAGTGTAATGTTGGGCAACGATAGGAAAATGAAATATCGCGATAGAACATGGGTAAAACGCGCATGCGCAGTGCCTTTGTTTACATACGCACATGGCGGCAACGCAGAATGAGAAGAGCAAAAGGGGATCGTTAAATGAAACTGATGAGCCAGAATTGGTTTGTAAAAATGCTGCAACTTCAGTGGTGTGGAACTGGTTTGGCTTTCATCCGTCAGATACACAACAAAGCACAAAATCGACAGTGCCCCTTATAATCCCGTGTGCCTTATGTATGAATTCTGGTTGTGTTTACTGACCTCAAAATGATTTTATGTGGCACACGGCGCTCGAAAATCTGTCAAATGTTTCAGTACGACTTTGCTAAGCTACGAAGCCGCACCACTTGATGGATTGTCGGAGCATTACGGCTATCGTAGTCAGGAGCCTCGCGGAGTGATACGTACTGCGCTTCAACATAATATTACCGTATTGTGTGTGTATATAACCTCTTTCAAGTTTTGTGGATATTATACATGGTTATGCTGAGGATATGTCGGCCAATTTCCACTGGAAATGCCTTTTGGTTAAACTGTCAGCAAGGAATTTGCATTTGCACTGTTAATTTTTTATATAACTTTAATGCACTTAAAAAAAGCTGTTTGTTTAAGTGAAAATACATTGATTTTTTTTTTTTTTGCACTAATAAAGTTGTGGAGTTGTAAAGTATTTTGTCTAGTGTCAATTATATCGTCAGTTATATCGTTATCGCAAATTTTCAAATGTATATCGTGATAAATATTTTTGGTCATATCGCCCTGCTCTGAAACAAGCAGCTGTTTTTTTTATGTGCATTAAAGTTATATATAAAAATTTAACAGTGCAAATGCAAATCCTTGCTGACAGTTTAACCAAAAGGCATTTCCAGTGGAAATTGGCCGACATATCCACAAAACTTAAAAAGAGGTTATACACACAATACAGTAATATTATGTTGAAGCGCAGTACATATCACTCCGGGAGACTCCTGACTACGGTAGCTGTAATGCTCCGACAATCTGTCAAGCGGTGCAGCTCTGTAGCTTAGTACTAAAACTGTACTAAAACATTTTTTGACAGGTTTTCGAGCGCCGTGTAGCACATAAATCAGTTCGAGGTCAGTAAGCACAACCAGAATTCATACATAAGAATTATATTGGGCACTGTCAATTTTTCAGAAAAATCAAAGGATTTTAAGAGCGACTTATTTACCGAAAAACACGTTAATAACAACGGCCTGCTTGCATGCTCTACAAAATAGTGCTTTGGTGTGCATCTGACAGACGAAAGCCAAACCAGTTCCACACCACTGAAGTTGCACCTATAAACCAATTCTGGTTCATCTGTCATTCAACGATCCGCTTTCGCCCTTCTCATTCTCCGTAGCCGCCATGCTTTTTCTGCCATGTGGGTATGAAAACAAAGGCACTGCGCATGCGCGTTTTACCCGTATTCTACTGCGATATTTCATTTTCTTATCATTGCCTAACATTACACTGGTATTACCTGAACGGTATGATATGGCCCAGCCCTACTCCAGATTAAAACAAATTCTGCTTCAAAACTGTTTCCAAAATTACACAAGCACGTCACTTCTTCATCTTTACTCACAACTCAAAGAATGAACGTTAAAACACAAACTACACTCAATCTAAATATATCTGTATATAATACAAATACTTGTATATAATATAACAATTTGTATATAATTACTTCTTATTACTTGATCATTAATCTCAAATGTCAAGAAAGCAGCAGGATGTTGCACTTGAAAGCCTTCAGTCAAATGAAAATTACTTGTATGACTTAGTGAAAATTAGTGAACATTATATTAAAATTTAAGACATTATTTGTTGCAGCTCTAATCGAGGTAAAGGCAACTCACAGGGTAGATGATGCTGCAAAGTCTCTCAAAAATGAACACAGGTGTTCTGTAGTCATCCAGGTTGTACCGCTTTGCAGTCTCTATGCACACTGCCATGAAAGCTTTGGTTTCAGACTCGGTTCCTATAAACAATACAAGACATACAAATAAAAAAAAATATTAAGCACAATTTGTACAATATTCAGTTGACCAAATAAGAATATTATTATCTTTTTAAAAACATAATTAAATTTATAATTATTGTCAATGCCCACCTGTCGTCATGTCTTCCAGCATCTCAAGTAGCATATCCTGAGTTTCATCAATGAGTTTGGTTCGCTGAACCACCAACTTCCTCAGGCACAGATAACCATTAAGAACCGTGCCGACCAACCTACTTTTGAAATGCCGCTTAATGGACTCCACTTCGACAAAAGATGACAGCAAACCTAAAAAACACACACAGAACCAAAAAAAGAAGATTCAGGAAAGTCTGAATTAGCTGCAACTTTACTTGTGATATAAAAGTAATTTGTACCACTCAATCTGTATATATGCTGAAAATCTAAAGATGGAAACTAACATACCAGTCAAGCTCTTCAGGGCGTAGCCTTGCTGCAAGTCTGTGCTCAGTGTAGCCTCCTCTAGAGCCAACAGATTGGCTATTTCCTGATCATAGCAATAAACAAGATAAGATACTGAAATAGGAGCACTTCTAATGGATCTAGTGACACTTCAGTTGTTTGAAATTGGGAAAGGAACAGGACTATGAAGATACTAACTTAAAAACACCAGTGTTTATCTGACTATAAAATTACATTCTTTGAACGTTAAAATAATACCTTGGTGATCAGGTTGCCAATGTAGGGCAGGACTCCCCGGGCAGCCAGATAAATCTTCCAGTGTGTTGGCTTAATCAGCTTCTGGTACAGACCCAGATACTCCACTGCACACTCTCCAGCGACACTCAGTTCATCCAGATAACTTAAAGAAGGACAGTTTTTTAATCACTTTAACAGTTTTCATCCTTTTGCTTGAGAAACTATGCAATAAGTGAGCTGCCTGAGATGCATTTTCTTTCATTATTAAGCACAGAATTATATTTTTCTTTAACACTTTATCTGTAAAGTATTTAAAATAATATTATTTTTCTGCCCGATAATTCATTTTCCAGCAAATATAAAATCATGGAAATACATGATAAGAGCTATTCATCTTTAACTAGTTATGCTATATTGCTAAGCATATCCAAATTCATTGGAATTATCAACCTAATTTATGTATATGAAATTCAAAATAGAGCATGTCATGATTTTATGGCTTTCTGTTGAGACTCGTACCTGGTGAGCAGGTCCAGGACCTGTTGCTTGCGGCTAGGGATTGTGGTAAGTGCCTCCACAATAGTGCAAGCTGCCTGTCTTGCAGCCTGGGTGGCAGGTGTGAAAAGAACCTGCAAAAAGTAGAGCTAAAGTTAGCATTTTTTTAAGAAATTGCATTTACCGGTTTGTGAACTAACCAACAAAGCAAACAACATTTTTCTGATTTTTTATTTTTTAATTATTACCTGTCGCAGCCAGTTGTTGTGGCTCAGTTTAAGCAGGCGCGGGAAAAGGCCTTCTCCTTTTCTAGACCTCATGAACTGTTTCCACTTCCACACATACTTCTCAAGTAGATACTGTTTCCGTAACTCAGCCTTCCCCTGAGGTTTTGACATCGTTTCCTGACCTGCGATAGACAACAATGAGAAGTTTATTGAGTGCTCCTATTTCATTAAATACAATAAATGAATAAACCTGTGACACTCAGATAATGTAAACCGTTCAGACATGATACTTACATCTTGCTGGAAGACACTTTTTCCAGGCCTCATAAGATGCTTTGGGATCTTTTTTGAGCCAGAGTTGGGCCTGGGCGTGGATTTCATTACTGTAGGGCCTGACTGTAGTCAGAGACTCAATGGCAGCATCCTTTAAACAGAAAACACACATAACTTTGTTAGGTGGCATAATACAACCAAGTGGTAACCGACACAACAGATATGCTTATATTTATCTATTTTAAACATGCAGCAAATTTTTTTTTTACCTTGTTCTTCTTGCTAGTGGGAGCAGGGGGCTTAATCAGCTTTTGCAGGATTCTCAGGCACATCAGTGTGATGTTTTCCACCACTACCGGTGTCTTTATGTTGACAGACATGAGGAACAGGCTGAGGGCTACATATGGGGAAGGAGTGAGGGAAAACAAAACAAAAGATACAACACTATTAGTCGAAGACTCTTAACTGCTTTAATCCAACAAAACCTCTTTCAAAATAATATTAGAGGAAAAAAGAAGAAGCGATAGTTCCAGGTGTCTAATCAATACCACCCTATGTAGACCGAGACTGATTTGGTCAGACAAAAATAACCAAACCTAAATAAATAAATAAATAAATAAATAAATTGTTCTCTCAAAATTTCTGGCCAGGATTGACCGAGCTGGATGAACTGTTTATAAATTTAGAGTCCCTTAGCCCAGTGGTCCCCAACCCCCGGGCCATCGACCAGTCGTTTGGTACCGAGAGTTGAGGCTCGGGTGTGAAATTTATGGTTTTCAGGGTTTCTATCTGTTTTTAGCGTTAGTTTTTTTTAAATAGTTTCCCTGGGTCTTTTTCTGTGTGTTATGAAAAAATCTTTTTTTGGGGGGGGGGTGGGGGGGGGGGGTGGGGGGGTGGTACCGGTACTGGTTTTATTTTGTTGTATTTATCCGCGACACCTGTCCGTCCGCCAGTCCGTGAAAATATTGTCGGACATAAACTGGTCCGTGGCGCAAAAAAGGCTGGGGACCGCTGCCTTATCCATACAAATGATCCATCAATAGAATATATCATATGCATATTTTATTAATTTAATTTATTAATTGTTATAGACAAACAATGCACGGCATAATTGAAGTATATTATTAATGCTTACCACAACGCAACCGTAATTCCCAGCATCCACCCTCTTTTGAAATGGAGTCCGTTAGCAGCAGCATTTCATACTGCAAATTACTAACCTGATGGGGGAAAAACAAAAAACAGTGTGTGTATTTTAAAATCGGAGCTCTTTATAGTAAAGTTCATAGTCACAGCGACTCTGGAAAAAAAAAAAAAACAACCCCCCCACAAAAACAATGTTTGTTGGGTTTAAATTATTTTCAGTATGACCTCTGAGACCTACCAGATCAGGATTGGCCCAGTGACCTTTGAGGGCAGCTGACACCTTGGCAATGATCAGATCGTTCATCTGCTGAGTGGCTTCTGGGTGATCTCTGAAGCAAAAGATAGAGAGGCAAGGAAAAAAAACAAAAACATGTAAGGATACAGGAGACCAAATGACAATGAAACACCATTATATACAGCGTGTATTAACATAGAAAGTTAAAAAGCAAAAAGCTGAGATTTCAATGTTATCGTTCCAACAACTTACAATACTATCATTGCTTATATGTGGAACTGAAGTCAGGCAATTAATTGTCACATGAAAATATGTGAAGGAAAGGACATACCTAGTGAGGAGACAGACCAGCTGGCGCACCTCCTCCCTCATGGCTGCTGTACCTCGACGCAAGTTATACTCAAACAGCTCACGGATGAGACCCTGAAGGACTAGGATCTGCCGAAGGGCTGGATTGGTGGCCAGTGCGCGGAGCAGTGTGATGCAGTGACCTGTAACAGCTGAAGCACAGCCGTAACACTTGGTTGAGGATGTATGGCCGCAGCCCAGCACAGAGAGGGCGCGGTACTGACTGGCGGTGAAGGTGGGCTGGTGGCTACTGCTGCTCCGAGATGACTTAGTGGCAGCCTCTCTCTGTTGTAGGTCATACTCCAAGAGCTCTTTACGAGATGCAAGCACTTTCTGTAAACAAAGAAGGAAGGGGCACAATTGTATGAGAGCAGGAAGAAAACAAGGGTACAGATATCAGGAAAGTTAACTGCATTTTCTTCCTAACCTGTATAATCTTGGAGAGTTCATCAAACGAGGTCTTGCAATCTCCACTGTATTCCTGAGCCAGCTGCTGAATGTATCTGTTCACATTAGCAGAGGATGCACCAAGTCCTGCTCCTGCTCCAGTGTCATCCTGAAAGAAATAAAAGACAAGAGAAAATACTGTTAGATAAAACTGTAGAAATAGAGCTAAAATAGAGACTGAAGAAAAACATAAATGATCTCTGCAGCATGTGCAGGTTGCATTAGTACAAGCTGTGCTTATTTAGGTCAAGTGCTCTTTCAGTCCCTCTTGACTGACCTGGGGCTTCTCCGGTGCTGCCTCATTGACTTTAGACAAGAGACTCTCCAACTGAGGCCGGTGACCCATCAGCTGGTGGTAGACCCGGTCAGCTTTGTCCAACAGGGTGTTAATGTTGGTCACAGCCTATGCAAAAAGGGACAAAACATTTTGTAGTCTGACTTTTAGGAATGGTAAGCCTATTTTTAACCAATTCCTTTAAATGTTTTTCTTGTCCTAGAAGAGGCTTCTTTTTTTTTTTTCTACCTTTTTCCTGTCTTCCTCATTTTCAATAGGATCCACAGCACAGCATGGTTTAGCATACAGCATGAAGTCAAATCGGGCATATTTGCAGAAACCACAGGCGTTGCACAGGAAGGGGTCTTTTTCGTCATAATTGATAGACCTGAAAAGTGTCGACCATATAGTAAAAATCCAATAAATCTAAAAGTGTCTTCAATTCTTTAAGAACCGCAGAGGAAACACAGGGCTCACCTGCACTTGTGGCACTGATACACATTCTCACCGCAGTTGCCACACACACCGGGGTTGGCCGGTACGGAAGCACTGCAGCGTGGACATTGCAGGGTCTCAGTGGAAGCCTGGTAGTTCTCGTAGAAATCGGAAAACTCAATCATCAAGTTGGAAGCGACGATAGGTAAGGGAAGGTCAATCTTCACTTCTGTTTGTCCCGGGGTGAGCTGAACTTTCTTGGCTTTGTGCCAACGAGCAGGCCTAAAAAGAAAAGAAAAAAGACAGTAAAGTTAAGGACTCCTAATTAATGCCAAAAAAGTAAATTAAAATGAAACTTCCAAGTTGATACTACATCTTTGCACCTTAAAATTTACCATAATAATATGAAAACTAAAAGCAAGAAAGAACAGCAGCTCTTTGCTGACATACTTATTCTTCAGCTCCACGATCGCCTGGACTGTCCTGTTGTTGTAATAGAGATTGATGGTGCGGACCATTTTGGTGCGTTTGAGGTCACCAATCTTCACTGTGACTTTGCTGATGGTGTGGCTACCAATGAGCTTGACAACCTGTTGTGTGGTCGTATAGCGGGTGTCTACTTTGATGGATGACAGTTTTATATTCTGGTGGATGAAAATAAAATAAAAATAAAAACTATGCTTAAAACAATACTGAGAACTGTTTATACCTACGTTTAGAGGATGTTTCTATCAACATAACTGTATTTCATCATTGTTTAACTAACCAGCTATGTTACACAGTTAATACTAAGAGTTTTGCATTTCGCAGGGGGTTTTCAAATTCTGAAACCAATACCATCTCTCTTTAAGCCTTCCCCTGTGAAATTTACTAGTATGTAAAAATTATTTTAATTAGCTTGACTGCCTGTGCACTTTTTAAAAGAATATGCCTGTTGTGTGAGGGTGTGTTTCACTCACGGAGAAGGGAACTTCTGGATTGTTGCACACCAAGCAGGGGTCACTTTCCAGATAAAAGCCATCAAACTCCACTAATCCAGAGAGTGTGCTGCAGAAAAAAAACACATGTAATTTTATGTAGATGATGCCCAATAGTTGCATTCTCACTGTTATAAGATTGAATGTTTCGATTTCAGTATCTATCAACATACTTGTATATATTGGAGTTGGGGTGATTTGTCAGGATATGGTTCTGTGCTCTCAGGATTTCCACAGCCTTTTGGGAATACTCCTTCAGCTGGAGAAAAATACATAAATAAATAAGAGAAACAAAACAATTTCATCTTCTATCATAATGAAAGTGGTGTCTATGGTCTGTGGAGACAAATAAAAACACAAGCATCAGGATATGAACCCTTGTGTAATACTTTAAGAACAAAAACTAAACGTTTAATTGTAAATACTGAATTATTCCTCTTTGAATTGATATAGAAAATAGCCAAACTATAATTTTATTTAAAAAAAAAAAAAAAACTGCATGAAATACAGAAAAGGATTTTAAAGAAAGAAAAAAAGAAAAGAAAAAAATCTAACCTTTTTCTCAGTTTGAGGGGTTTTGAGTGAGAAGTAACCAAGTAGGTCGACAAACTGGGCAGCTTTACGGCCATATGCAGGAAGCTCTGGCCAGATGGCCCAAGTCAGTTCAAGCAGCAGCTCCTGCTGAGATTTACTAGAGTTCCTGCGGAAGTACAAACAATATCAGGTTGTCCATACATGTATTCAATTGTTAAAAAGTGATGCAATAAGCCTAAGCTTTTGTTAAATAGACTAATCTTTAGACCAAACTACCCAATGTACTAGGTGTATGTTTCTACAATACCTGTAGATATGCAGCGCCAAGCAGTGGGCTTGCCAGCGCACAGCAGATGAGTTTGACTCCAGCAAGAAACAGCGTAGGAACTGAATGAGCGTTTCCTTGTCTGCAAATTTGTTAAGCTGACTGACCAGAGCCATACAAAGCTGATCCTCCTGGCTACCAACACCATCCCCTGTGGTCAGTTGACAATATACAATTAAATTCAGGATACTCTCATCGACCAATCATTTTACACCACTTTTACATCTTGTTCAGGTTCAAAGGAGCACTGGAGCCCAGTTCAGTACCCAATATGTGTTTCTACGCTAGTTGATTTTCGAAGAAGTACAACTAGTCATTTTTTATTTTCTCACCATCTTTTTCTTTCTCTTTGTCTTCTTTTTTGCTCTTTTTACTAGAAGACTTGCTCTGAGAGGACTGAGAGGCTCCTGTCTGTCCAGCACTACCAGACCCTCCGCCTGAGAATGAGGATGAAGTAGAGGAGGAGCTGGCCAGCACCTTGCTGCCACACAGAGCACAGGAGAGGAGTTGCAGCAAAACTGGGGAAACGCCCTCATCCACCAAGAAACTGACTTGGAGCAAGAAGTACAAGACAGCTGTATGGAAAAAAAGAAAAGCAAAGACAGAGACATAAATAGTTAGTACTTGTGTAAAACATTTGTTGCTTCAAAAATAAATAAGTAATCACAAACAACTTACAGTCATCCTTCATGCAGAACTTCTGCCAGTTGATTGTCCTTTGAGTGGCAATTTCAGCACAAGCTTTCAGGTGTTCCATCTACAAAAATAAATAAAGCAATTTACAGCAAAGCATAGCAAAGAAAAAAAAAAAAACATATACATATATATATATATATATATATACATATATATATATATATATATATATATATATACATATATATATATATATATATATATATATATATATATATATATATATATATATATATATATATATATATATATATATATATATATATACATATATACATACATATATATACACACATATATATACATATATATACATACATACACACACACACACACACACACACACACACACACAAATAAATTCAACACAGCACTGCAGCTTACTAAGACACAAAAAAGGATAAAAACACAAATAAACAAGTTCTAACTAAACCTGTTTTATACATAATGGATCCAGAGTAATGCAGGAGTGGTACACTGTCTTATCAAGACACTCACCAGATTGATGAGTGTGTCATACTGTAGGGCTGAGCCAGATGAGGCAGTGACTACACCAGCCCGGAGGAAGATGCCCTGTTCCTCTAGAAGCTTTTTGATGCTGCGCACATGAGAGTCAAGAGTGTGCAGGTCTCGTAGCTGACGATATTTTTCCTTTGAGCCGCAAATGAACAACAACAGTTTTCTGACTTGCCTCCTGACGAATGGTGTCTGTTGTATCATCAGATACTGGGAAAAATGGGGGGGGGGGGGGAAATGAGGAGATCAATTTCTCTCTTTTGGAAAGACAAAAGAAAAAAAACATTTATATGATGGCTTACTTCAGATAGATAGTAGAACCAGGAATGATCAAATACAGGAGGTGGGATACGTGGGTTGGCGTCAGCAATTTTCTTTATCTGATATGGCAGCCGAAGCACCATTTCAGTCAACAACTGGGAGTAGGCTTCAAACACATCAGCAGCATGCCCCTGATTGCAAAAACAATATATTGAGTTAATGTTAAAATTTGAGAGATATAAATAGTCTTTTACGTTTTTTATGTTGAGATTATCTTACCTTAACATATTGGCGAAGGAAGAAAGGACTCATGTCAGGGGGAGAGGAAGCTGTGTGTGTGCGGAGGAGCTGGCTGGCAGTCACTGGCTCTTCTTCACCCTGTTGGCTCTTCCAAAACTCCAGGAGTGACTTGAGCACTTGGAGGCAGTAGTCAATAGAACCCAGGCTGAGCAAGGCGGTTGCTGTGGCATTGGAAATGAGGGAGGATGACTAGAAGACAAAAAGAGGGAAAACAGCTGACTTCAAAATTCATGATGTACAAAGTATAATCAAGTTGCATGATAGCCATGAAACTGTGAGCTTCATGGCACAAGTTATGTTAATAATAATATGAAACTTGAGCAAAAATGAGATGTGATGAATGACTGCAATCAATTTTGAGCAGTTGTTGAGAGAGGTGCAAACCTGGCTACACACTACATAGTGATTATAGTACAACTGTACCTCAGAGGAAGATTTGGATCCAGACTTTGTTCGAGACATGAAGACACTAAGCAGCCTCATGATGACCAAATGAACTTCATTTATGGAACTACGCTCATTCTTCTTGGAAACATCCTGCAGAGATATAACACGATTCAGTAAAACAAAAATATTCTGAGCCTGATACAAAATGAGGAAAGGACAAAACAGTAGTTACCTTCTTGTGCATGCCAAGCTCGGCAATGAGCTGTGCAAGCAGGTCATCCAAAGCACCTTTATCCTTTTCATCCTCGCCGTCAAGGTCAGAGGTCAACATGAGGATAACTTGCATGTAAGGGATAGCTTGGACTCCACCTACATTGTGGAGCTGAGAAAGGTGCTGAAGCAAACGCTCCAGTAGCATAAGACGAACCATGTGCAACCTAATGAAAAACATAATGACATTTTTTTACTGGTTAAACTATTAAGCATAAATCACTTTTCATGACAATGTAATAAAAAGTAAATATTATTATCTGTCTTTCTTATGGTCATGTTGGTATCCATAGATAGTATAAATGAGTCTTCAGCACATCACATGGCAGATGTTCATTATCATGGAGCCTTAAGTTAACCTAAAATAATCCAAATTCATGAATCTGACCTGTTGCTTGTATGAATGTCTCCTTCAGTCTCTCCTTCACCTTCTGAGCCTTCACATTCCTGCTGGGCTGTGGTGGTACTAATGGCTCCAGTGCTGGAACTCACGCTGCCTGGACCAGCGGGGTGGCCTTCCGCTGTTGTGTCTCCATATGCACTGCTGCGACCTGACACTATACAAATGCATGAATGAAAGCAACTAAGCAATATGGAAATCTGGTAATGTAACACAGGGAAGGATTAGGTTTTATTTTAAACTGAAGAGTCACGTTTGCCCCTCAGGACTTTAAAGCGCAACAAAATGAGGCATGGGAAAAGGGAAGGACAGGAAAGGTGACACACTATATTATAATCTGTAAACTTAGAGCTACCTTTCTCAGAAGGTTATTGGGAATTAGAGAAAATTAATGTCTAAAGAAGTTTAAAGTCTAATACTTACTACGGGGCTGAAAAGAATTGGATATAGAAGTTCCTACATATTTGAGATACTACCACTAATTCGGGGCATGCATATATAATGTTTTTAATATTAAACTGGCCTGTTTTACTTAAATCACCCACCACTGTGCTCCCCTGCTACAGAGTCGATAGCAGAACCTCCACTCTCTGAGCCCACGCTGCCGCCGTGCTCAGCTGGGGAGGTCCGCAATGTGGAACCATCAGTAGCAGCTGTGCTGCCCTCATCATCTGATGCCGGGGCTGAAATCATAGCAATAGCTGTAACAGTAAATACACCGCGGTCATCTGGCCAGGATACATGATCTTAGTTTATACTTGTGCACCAACAATGCAAAGAGCATGCAGTACAATCAAAAATAAGTGCTACCGAACCCATTGTGACCAGTGTGGCATTAAATTATAGGGGTTAATTTGACATTGGCCAGCTTACAGATATGAGCAGTACAACTACATGCTGTATCACTGATGAGCTTATGAGCTTCAAGTTAGAATAAAATTATTTAATGATAATAATTTCCTTTTATTTAATTTAAAAATAAAAAGTTATTTTATTTTTGGAACTTTAAAAAAAAGGTTTGTTTAACTGACTTGCAACAGTGACTTTGCAAGCATTAAAAACTAGCTTCCGGTTGAACGTGAAGATGGTCTTATTACCTGATGCAGTGGTGTCTGACAGGGTGCCAGCATCAAGTGAAGAGGAGCTTGGGGCCTGGCCAGACAGGCCTAGACTCTGAAGCCCAAGAGCACTGCTGCTACTGCCTAAAAATGTCAAAAATTGTGTTTAAGGACGGACTTCTAGGAGTGCCCAAACTTCCATTAAAATGTGTCAGGGTGAAACATTAAGTTTTGCAGATCAGAACAATTCAAATAACGTAATCTGGGGGGGGGGGGGGGGGGAAGAAAAAAAAATTGTATTTTGTTGAATAACTTATGAGGGTTTAAATCACTCTGAAGGGTGGCAACTGATATAGACACACACACATACACACACACACACACACAACAAAAAAGCTTCGAAACAATTATGTAAAAGAAAAATTGTAAGGCTCTATGAATTTCAAGGTTTAAAGAAATTTAGAATAGTTTCAGCATAGACAGGAAAGACTAATGCTGAGTAGGACTAGTAATAAGTCACAGTCACACTAGTCACAAAATTATTACTTTATTTAGGATTTTCTGGTCACTTACCCTGTTGATCCTGCTGCAGGCTTAGAGCAATTGCCAACTCTACCATGGTTTCATCATCTGCATCAGGAGGTATGTCAAGCATGGGGGGGAAACCTTCAGCTCCAGCAAGCAGAGCCTCGAGGGGAGATGGATTTCCATTGTTGACATTTTCTGCTGTCTCCAGGACCATAGACTCGGACTGTGAAGCACAAAAACAGGCATGTTTTACCAAATTTTAACAAGCATATGTAATTTATAGATAACTAAGATTTAAATTTGAAGATGGTCATACAAGCCAAAGAAAGGAATATAAGTGGCTTTTAAAAATGTTACTCCAGTGTATATTTATTGTCTATGTAGTGTGAGCTCAGAAAAACAATTTAGTCATAATATAAATGAACAGAAGTGAATTACAAACTTTTTGACATCGTCAGAGCTAGTTAGTTACTTTAAATATATCTTTGCGATGTTACAACATTATACTCTGCATCCAGAATAATTCAGGAACAGGAAGATCATTTATACTTTTGCGATGAGTGTCTCTAAACAGTCTAAAAAAAATGCTAGTCCAATGTCAGAAACAGCCTACAGCAGGGGTGTCCAACTCCAGGCTTCAAGGGCCGGTGTTCTGCAAGTTTTAGATCTCACTCTGGGTCAACACACTTGAATCATGATTAGTTCATTACCAGGTCTCTAGAGAACTTCAAGACATGTTGAGGAGGTAATTTAGCCATTTAAAACAGCTGTATTGGATCAAGGACACTTCTAAAACCTTCAGGACACTGTCCCTCGAGGCCTGGAGTTGGACACCCCTGGCCTACAGACTGCTGCTCTTTGTCTCACCACCATCTCAAAGTCGCCATGGTCCACTTCATTTTGTTCTTGGCTCTCCTGTCGACCCTCTTCTCCACCAGTCAACACTGATGACTGCATTTTGTCATCTGCATCGTCGTCGTCATCATCATCCTTGTCTCCTGATAAAGGAGATCAACCGCAAACATTTAGAGGATCCCTAAAGCCTTGTTAAAATGATAACTAATATGAGAAATCATATTTAATATTGCCCCCAAAAAACTATCAAATATTCATGTACATCTAGTAACATTCAATTAATACTTTGAATTAATTAATAAACATACCCATAGGTGTGTTGGAACGTGGGGGAGATGGAAGGGTCACATGGCGTCGCTTGTTTCTTGGTCTAAGCACTCTGATCAGAGCCTGCTTGCAAGAAAAGCTGACAGCAGTGTCCTGTGAATTGTTAAATATAGACTGGTTACCTCATGACTTTGACAGTGATCCATGCAAGAGCTCCTTCTAATTGCCTAAAATCTTTAATATAGGCATGCTGCTTATTATCACCCTTGTAAAGCCATGTAAAAAAAAATCTACTGACAAGGTACAAACTACAGTAGTTAAAATGCTGTTCAAGGAGAAGAAGATAAATAAAAATGACTGATCAATAAAACTGATATACTTACAGGACACAGTAACATCTGCATGTAGATTTTGGAGGCTACATTGACGTAATCCAGCTCACATGTGCAGTATGCATGGATGATGTCTACCAAGGCATTTACTGTTGCTTCCACATGAGTTAGACCTTAAATTTAAAATAAATAACTCATTTCCAGACTAGGGTTTCAGAATAGAAGACAAATGTACTCGTGCTGTTGGGCATTACAATACGTGTAAATTGTTTACATAAGATTTAAGTGAATCAACATTACTCACAACACATATGTATAAATGCATATACATTTAACAATAAATGTTCTTGCAAAATGTTGGGGACCCACAGGGTAGAACTTACCAGGCAAGCAAGCAGGAGCAAGAAAGGCATTCTTTGGTTTTAGGGCATGAAGTTTCCAGAAGTTATTCATCAGTTGTGCAATAAAATTACAGTTCTCACTATCCACATGCTTTTGTCCATCCTCTGTCACCTCTGAGTTAGTAAGAGAAGAACACCAGTAAGTGTGAGAATTATAAGTCAGTTAACTTCCAAGCTGTTTCATTGTAAGTGAAAAGTAAAAAGTATCTTTTTCTGACTTTGACTCCAAATGACAAAAATCAAGTTTATTTGTTATATGCTCACACAAGAATACATATAAAACATTCTATTCTATGCCAACATTCTTCATAACAAGAAAAGCTTCTTACCCGAGTCATGGTGCAATGATTTTGTTTCTGTGAAATGCACCAAGTTGTTGGGTCTCATGATCGCAATGGAGCGGGCAGTGATTACAAGTCTTTGGAAGACATCAGGGTCTAGCTCTTTCCCTTCCCGGCTGCAACTATTCAGACACTGCACAGCATTGCTCAGCAAGGACTGGTCCTGAGGAGAACAGAGGGAGGGATAGTGGTTCGCGAGAGTATTAAGGTGTTTGGCTGTTAATGAAAATCAATACAACATTTTTCAGATTATAATGAGCTAAACATTGTATGAATTTGGCCTCTTTTATTACCTTGTGATTGTGGTAGGCAGTACGGCTTGTGTGCAGACTGGCAAGAAGCCCCTTTGTCTGCTGCTGCACACCTACAGGTGTTGGCATCGACAGAAGTAAAGTTGCCAACTCCAGTGCTGCAGCCTTGTTTTTCTCCTATAGAGTTGACATGAATTAAAAATGCATCCTGAACACAAGCATGTAGATAACAGGGATTCATTTATACAGAATTATGCTTTTAAAAGTCAATAAAAAAATAAAGTCTTCACAGGTTTACCTTTTCACTGGATGAACCAACTGCAAAACAGCTTTCCAAAGCTTCAAGGGAGCTGACCACCAACCTGAAATCGAGAAAGAACATCAATTCTGCATCTCCTGTGAATTATTCTTTAAATAACCAATCATACAGGGGGAAAAAGCACTATTATTCTGCTGCTACTCTAAACGCCAAACAAAATTGAGTGCAAGAATAAATGTCAGGGGAAAAATGTTTCTGTTGCTGCACAGGTGTGGAAATGGTGCATGGCATGTTCGGTTGCAGGCAAAGACAAACAAGCTGGCACACATGCACAAAACCATACAAACAAGCAGAGAAAAGGCAGTTACTAACCGGTCCAATGTTGATAAGGACTCAGTTTCACAACTTTTTATTGTAATTTTGGGAGCAAAAGAAAAAGAACAAAAATAAGTGTGAGGATCACGGAAAGAAACAAGTGGAAATAAATGATTCAGTTGAACAAAAGACACATGCAAGAAAAGATGATCACAAGAGCCATGCACTAAAACACACTAAAGAGAGCTCACTGCTACTGCTCAAATTTCAGGATTGTGTCCAACAACCCATACTACACAGCTGTATTCAATACATGCTTATAAAATGTAGTACGAGTTAAAATAATTTTTAAAAAACATCACATCTATGGTAATATATGTATTGCGCTTTTCACAAAATATACATCTTCACACAAAACTGAGGAAATGTAGATAAAACAATGTTTTAGAAAACATTTCGTTGTCAAGTGAATGGACCAAAAAACAGTTATGATGAAACACTGAACCCAACAAATCTACCGAGAGGTTTTATATAAAGGTACTAGAGATGGACCGATCCGATATTACGTATCGGTCCGATACTGACCTAAATTACTGAATCGGATATCGGAGAAAAATAAAAAATGTAATCCGATCCATTAAATATCACGAAAGCATCTCACAAAACTTGCAACACGCCGTAACTCGCCTCAGAATGTTAGCACGTCGGAGCAGTATGCATCACGTGATAGAGCGGCTGTGACATGCGGGACCTGTCGGTGGTCTGGATAGCATGTGGAGCTTCGCTAGCAACCCGGCATTTCATCTCCGACAAAGTTATCCCCGAGAGAAGTAAAGCAAGTGTGTAAGTCCATCTCTGAATGTAAAGCATTCCTGCATTAAGCTTAACAAGCGACTGCCTCTTCTTGCTGCTACTTCAATCATGAAACTGCTTAATGATCAGCTGGTTGGCTTTTCTGTCGCGAGTACGTCTCTCTTGTTTGTTTTTGGCCCACTTTGCACCAGAAAGAGGAAACCAGCGGCTGAACAACAGCAGCACGTTTAAGCTTGATAAGCTGTTGTTAGAATTTATTTAATATTACTTTCTACTCGAGGATCTTTTTCTACGTAGCTGACGGCTGGTAACTGTGCAGGGGCGGATCTAGCAAAGTTTAGCCAGGGGGGCCGATAGGGCATTAACAGGGAAAAGGGGGCACAAAGACATACTTTTCTTTCTTATTCTCATTTAAAATGTCTAGCTTTTAATAAATAATTATCTGACACCCAAAGTTTTAATTTGATGTAAAATGAATAGAAGTCAATTACTGTATATAGTAACTATTAAGTCTAATATATATACCCTAGTAAGCTATAGTACTTTTTCCTTTGGGAAGGTACCATCTGTGCAGTCTGCAATTTTGTTGAAGAAAGATGTTGAATCTATTTAATATTTCTTGAAAAACAATTCATTTCTGTGCATTTTTTTTTTTCACACTGCATCAAATTAAGGTTGATTACGTCGATTAAGCATCATGAGGTGGAGGGTGGTTCCCTATTTTTTATTTATTTATTTTGTTGCTGGGAGTTGGAACCCTATTAGTAAGGTTGCTTAATATTTACGCTAAGCACTCTTTAAAATACCAGAATAGGGAGGATGGTGTAGGTTTGAGTTTATTAGATTGATCAGTATTGCTGAACTATGAAATATTTTTTTTTGCATATAGGTATAACAGAATAGCTTTAGTGTAGTTGTTGTTTTAAACTTGAGTATGAACTTATACAAAATGCAGCAAGATATTTAAAAAAACAGTTTTGTTGATTAAAAAACACTATATCGGATTCATATCGGTATCGGCAGATATCCAAATTTATGATATCGGTATCGGACATAAAAAAGTGGTATCGTGCCATCTCTAAAAGGTACTTAATAGATGATGGTCAACTTGCTCATCAGTTCATTAGGAGTGGTTTATTCAACCCTGGGGATAAAAAATGAATGCCAACAACTTGGGTTGACCTTTTCGCAGCCCAAATTGAAAAGCTCATACCTCTCTAATACAGTGCCATTAGTTGTTGTTGGGGTGGCTATGTCTCCATCAGAGGTCCCATTGCCCTGGTTGAGGCTGGGACTGCAGACATTGTTAACTGAGGCAGATGAGAAGTCTTCTGGTGGATCCTCAGGCCAGCCAAACTGCTCCTTGGTTTTTCCATAGATCTTAATTGAATCAAGCATGGTGACTCCAGCTGGGTCAACAGATGCTCCAACTTAAAAATTAGCAAGACAGTGTATTAGAAGATCTATCTAAACAGACTGAAGCATATGACCATATGACCAAATAATATGAACAGGTCAGCGCAAATTATTTAAACACGTGTATTGGAATATCAATACAGGCAACAAGAAAAACCATTAAGTAGTAAAAAAAAAAAAAAACGTATAACCACTGCACAGTCTTGATCTTACTAAATATAGACAGCTTCTTGTCAGCCTGCAGGGCCTCCTCTCTCGTGAAGGGGAAGTCAAACCAGCGAGCTCTTGTCAGATTTATCTGCATGGTGCGTCCAAAGACCTCCACATAAGAAGGAGCCCTTTCAATGGCCTGGGTGCCCACCTGAACCCGCATACCTGTCATCACCATTGAACTGTTGTTGTTTACTGCCTCTACAGTGAACCCTCCAGGCTAGGATGAAGGAAAAGAGAAAGGAAAGCAAAAAGAAACATGACATTTGTTATTTTACATCTTTTTTTCTTGACTACAGCTGAAAAACATGTTTAGAATAGGTGTCTTCACTGTTTTTATTTAAAGCAGGGTCACTTGGATTTAGACTGGACATATACTAATGTACTCTGGTATAGTAAACTGCACAAATGTAGATGGCAAAGACAGCAAAGTCTCAACACAAGTGATGGCAGATAACATTAAACTACATTTACATAAAATTTAATTAACAAAGATCCCTCTGCTGCACCATGGTTATCAACTCAAGCACTGCTGACGCAGCAATAACCTGCATTACAAGAGAGAAGCAGAGCAATGTTTTTACACCTTTTCTAACACAGAACATTAAGGTACAATGCCTCTACCTTTGTGTTGGCCACATACATCCCTGTGGAGTTGAGCCTGTGTTTGATCTGCTGTCCGTTGTAGACCTGCAGCAAGTCATTACCCCCAAACTCCACCTCTGTCAGTTGCTGGTTGTGTTCAAAGAAATCCACTGGGAATGTCACCTGACTGGAAGTCCGGGTGGCTTAAAGTAAAATCATTACATTCAAATTAGCTCCCCAAAATTTTAGATTAGTTGCTTTTATTATTGTGTATGTCTGGCTACATGGAGAATGAACACAAGAAACATGATCTGAAAATGTGAATGAATTACACTTTGAATTTTAAGAAAAATTTAAAATAAGCAAACTTAAATCAGAAAACATACGGGCATTTATGGAAAAGGTTACAAATCTGTGTCATCAGTAACATATCAGCAAATATTAAGTAAGCAATAAACAGGTTAGTACAAGCTGTTCATTCATCATACATAACTGGCATTTACAAAATAACCCTTGTCCACAAACTTACTGGCAGCAGCGGCCTTGCGCTTGCGGACTGGCTTCATGATGCTTATGCCACAGCTGGGCTGCAATGAGGGCTGGAGCCAGTAGGAGGTGTTGTCCACATTTGCCATGTAGATTCGCAAGCTGCCATCCTCACATAGAAGAATCATGGTAGTGCGCTGCTGCTCATTACTGGCAGTGTGTCGGATAGCTACCATATCTTGAATCTGACAGAAACCGACAAATAAATGTTAACCTTAGAAAACAGTAAAATTAGGTAAACTCATGGGAAATAACTTCGCTTAGTAAACAAGACAACCGGAAAAGCTTTGTGTTTATACAGTTCTGTACTCCAAAATGGAATTTCCTTTTTTTCCTCCAATTACTGTTTTCATGGTATCCTAACCAGTTTCATGTCACAATAGTAAATGGTATTTACCTTAGCTTTGGCTGGCAGGGTTTTAATCTCTTGGATGAGGAAGGTGTCAGGTTTGACCATGATAACCAGAGGTATGCCTGTTGTCTGTTGCACACAGCACACAAGGCCTGGATGGTTCATGACCTCAGACCACTGGCACAGTGCAGGAGACATCTTACTGCTGCCACCATTGGAGCTTTAAAGACAAAATGGGAAAAAAAATATTTCTGTTCATAATTTTCTTTTCCAGTTACGATTATATTTGATAGGGTTTTACAGACTATTTTATTGTGTTACCCTTTCACATTGATGGCAAAGAGCCTCTGCACATCAGTTGTGCTGCGGCTCACTGTGGCAGCGAATGACTTCCCCTGGCTGTAGCTGAAGAAAAGCATCTGAAGGACATGGGAGTAATAGACAGAAACACCACCGCCAGCTACCTGTCCATTGCTATCCTGTGTTTACAAAGAAAGAATTTACCTCAAAACTGCTTTCTTTAATGTAGTTTCAAAAACACCTGAACACTGAATAAAGGTATGATGTACACATCAACCAAACATTCCCCCAAAAGAAATGAGAGCTGGAAAGTATGACAGAAATACTGTAGACCAGGGGTGTCAAACTCATTTTACATCGTGGGCCACATGCAGCCCACTTTGACTTTAAGCAGGCCGGACCAGTGAAACTCCCCTTTTTAGAATAGAGTAGAATAGCCTTTATTGTCATTGTACAGAGTACAACGAAATTGGTCAGTGTAAAGAAGTTACAAAATTAGCCTGTAGTTAGCCTTTAATTAGCCTGTAGTTAGCCTTTAATTAGCCTGTAGCCCCCACCCCTGATAATTCTATAGCAGAAGGTGAAAAACAGAAACATTTCTATTTTTCACAAAGTTACAGAGGTCGCAGTCTGTCTTTGCATGTGATTAGCAGCATGGTGTGCCCATCAAAATAAAGTCCCACCCCTGCTTGCATGGATTCTCAGCAGGGCTGAAGATTTAGCTCCCCCATGCTGACGAGCCATTAATAACTGACGTATGAAAATACCTTGCAGGCCAGATATAATTGTATTGTGGGCCGAATGTGGCCCGAAGGTCGTACATTTGACACCCCTGTTGGAGACCATTAAGACAGCAACCTTGTCACAACATCAACTCATGTCAAATCCTAGTTACCTTCAAGTCTTCGTGGGTTATCTCCAATACATTTGTAACATAAAAAGGGCCATGCTGAGCACTGCTAGATTCATCCATGACCTGGGTGTACATGTAACCTGCTGATGACATGATGACAATAATGTTCTTCCCCTCTTCATTGAAAAGGAATGTAGCATCACGAATCTTGGAACTTGGGAGCAGGAAATAGTACATTGGACTCAGGGCATCCACTGACAAGTCATAGATCTGTTTTCCAAAGGGAACAAGCATTAAAAGGCAGTATTAAGCAATCTTTTGTTTTCCTAGGGCAGAAAGGTATATGTATAGTATCTATGGTTGTTTTCATAAAGAAATTGCAGAAACAAAATCAATTATGTTGCTTTAAGTGCAAAATATGTTTATTATTTTAATATATACCTTGACAAAGTCAGCAGTGATGATGGCAAGTTCAGTCTGTGAGCCTGGTAACCAGATAGCTTTGATGATAAAGTTGCCAGTGGCCAGTTGTGGATGCAACACCAGGTGGTCAGACACAGAACCTGTGCTGCTGAAAGTTAGTACATGGCAGTCCTGGGAAGAGATGAAAGGAAAAAAAACAAGATAGTTAAATTTAACGAATTCCTACAGCAACTGTTCTTTTGACTCTACAAGTTGTTTTACAAGAAGCAGCTCGTTTCTGACCTTAAGGCCACACACAGCCAGGTAGTCTTCATTACAGGGATTTCCTGTAAGACTAAGGACAGTGAATGGGACTGGGGCTGAAGCCAAACGGGTCAGTGTCAACTTCCTTTTGCTTGAGTCAGCTTGTTTCAGGAGAGTAGACAGCTGAAGGACTGTTATCTGCCAGATAGGAAATGGAGAAAAAGTCAGGTTGAGACATTTTAACAGTGAAAACACAGATTTCCCTATCTGTTCTTATTTCATAGTTTGCAAAGTATCTTGATAACATACCAAACAACTTAAAGAAAACTTAAAGAAAAAAGTCAAAGAGAAAAAACACAAAAACATAATAACATAGAAAGAGGAATGTTTTTTATTCTATTATTCATTTGAGTGTAGATTTTTTTCCTTGTCATGATGCTCCGTTTCACAGGCAAGTCTGAATCAATAACAATGCATATATTTTAAATAAGAATTCAATGAAAGCCCTTCTAATTGGACAAAGGAACTTAAATTGTTTAGTTTACCTTCCCCTTTTCATGGCTGACTGCCAGGTGCTGACGCCGTCCATGGGGGGAAGACAGAACACACATGGCAACACGGCGCAGGACATGTGCACTGATGAGCTGGCGTATAGTTTGCCCCTGGTCACCGCTGTAGTTCATTCGCACATTCTCAAAAGCTCCTTCCTGGGAGCCAAGTGTGGGGACCTGAAGGGAAAAAGTAGCCGTTAACAATGAAATGCAGCAGGTAAATAATAGAATTCTATTTTAATTAAGTTTTAATAACTTATCAATGAATTAAGTGTTTTACTGGAACAGGCAATCTATTTGGGTCATGATACCATTAACTGGTCCGTCATCTCCACAATTTTGTCCTGAGTATGCAGTTCATTGAGGGCTTGCTGTGCCCGGCTGCTGCTTCCCACTGCTGATGCTTGCTGGAAGTTGGTCTGGATAGCTTCCATGAGAAACATGAGCATTTCCAGTATGACTGCAGCAGTAGATGACCCCATCTAGCATGATAAAAGAGGGGCAAAAACATAAGTCTCACAACATCTTTTCACATAAAAAAGAAGAACTCTTAACGGTTTTAGGAGATGACAGATAAAAATAAATTAATATGTTCTCTCTAACCACTTGTGCTAGCAGCTCTTCTTGACAGCCTTCAATGCTCTTGCACACGCTGCTCTTCTTAGGTCTGTCTTCATCACTGGATTTGCCATCACAGATGGTGACCTTGCCCTTGTCAGACGGTGAGGAATTTTGGTGGCGAATAGCACTCTCAGGAATACGCAGCTCACTCTGGAAAGCTGAAGACTCTTTAAGAGTAGAGCCCATGCCGCTGCTGGGACTGCGTTTGACCAGGGCCTGTGAATGATGCAACACACAAAGTAAGAAGTGGAGAAAGTTGATATTAATATAAATGTATACTTAAATGATTCTTTATGCTCCCCTTTATGCATTGTAAATGTCAACCGATAATACGTATAAGTGCAGAAGTGGAACAAACATTTATAAAAAAGTGAACCAAACTGTTATGAGCAAATGTTATCACAACACTGATAGTGAGGAAAACATCGCATTAACAAAACAAAACAAAAAAGCTAAAAGCCTATCGTACTTATTACGCCGTAAACTAAAGGTAAGATGTAATTGATGGCTTGCTCATCACATGCACATAAAAAAATTAAAAAAATTTGTTAAAGTCCGTGTAAAGTGGTTACAAACATGTTTGTCACATCATAAAAAATATTTTATAAACCACACAGATAAAAAATATTATACGACACCTACAAAATTCAGTAAAAGATGGTTCAAAGACTTTTATATTTATACAAAGTAAACCTTGAATTATCTCTTTACACGGACTTTAAGATTAACTAGGGAAGCTGACCTGTTCAGTACACAAAAAGTTGACAAAAAGACATTCCTAACATGATTTTGCTCATTTTCTGGCCAAATGTGTGGGCTAGCTATAACCCTAATCAAATGAAATGACTGGATGGAGGTCAATGGGGGAATGACTTGCAAGCTAAAGTTACCGCTGTTGTTCTCTTCCCATGATGACCTGAGGTATTCGGTCTCACCTGGCAGCTGCCATCCTCTTTGGCACCGCAGTCACAGAAGAAAGAGCCATATTTGGCATAGGAGATCTCATGGTCTTTGTGACAGACCTTGGCGCACACTGTGCACACACCTACCCCATCCACCATCTTACAGGTGTGACAGTGGTACCTGCAGAATGAAAAGTATAGGCAATACTATATATAGCATGGCACATCACATCATGTGAGAAACTAAAGAATGACACTGTATTTCTCCATGTCTAAATGGATATATCACAAGAGAAGGCTATTTGATCATGCTACCACCTAAATATTCCCAGATAAATTAATTAAAAATTACTCATATTCCAGAGCTAACCAAGGAGATTATTTTCCAGAAGATTAACTCAGCTCAGACAAGCTTTAAATATGTTGCTGCCCGGTTAGATTTACACACCACAGAGGCTCTAGATGAATTAAGGCATTTTTAACCTTTTATAGCTGCCCTCTGTATCCTTAAATATTCACAGCAAGTCAAAAAACAAATAAAAATTCACATAGAAAATATTACATGTTGCTAACACACTGTTACTTTTTCCAGGTACATAACACTAATTACATTACAAATGTTACAAATGTATGCAATTTTGTCTTCCATCGTAATTCAGCAGTGTGGAGTCCTCCCGTTTCCACAGATTCGAGAAACACCATCAGCTTTTCTGATTCATAAAGGCAATCTACTAAATATATGAGTTTCTGTTTTTTGTTTATTCTTAGTAAAAAATGAATAATAACAAATGAAATAATCAAACGTGTACTGTATGACAAATCCATTTTTAGGTGTAATGCGGATGTATTTGGAACCAAAGGCTGCACTTAAGATTAGAACAAAATCACAATAAACAAACTTTTCTTTACCAGTGCTGGTTCATGAATTCCTTCTGAGTGATGGTAAAAGTGCAAAGTTTGTTGCAAAGTGAGTCTTCATCCTGTCAAACAATGACATACATGTTAAAAAGGATTGTTTCATATAGCAAACTGACAGAGATAAAAGCTAAGCCCAAAAACAGCACTGATGTATGTCTGTAAGTCCATACACACAGAGACAGACGAGAATAAAAGAACAACTTCTTACAGAGTCCTCTGCCTGGGAATCATCCTCCTCTACTACAAGTTCCTCCACCCAGTCTGAGTCTACTTCCATGGCCTTTTCCTCTCCCTCCATCAGCACTGCTGAGTTGCCTTGACCGCTGCTTTGACGCAAAGCGTTCATCACATCAGCTAGATAGGAGATGATGTGACATGAGCATTCCAGCATGCTGGCATGCTGAAATCAAAGAAGAAGTGCATATCAGTTGATATTTAGATATGTTAATATCTGAACTGCAGGGGACACATTTTGGGCCATTTTTCAAAATGTAATATATCACAGAAAAATACTTTGGCAAATTGGTACTTTTACAGTGTTTTCCTTTAATTGCCTAAAGCCAGTTTCATTATCATTCATTCTGATTGTCCAATATGGGGTATGAGAAGCACACAGACAACCAGAGGACATGATGTACAACTATGTGGTAGTAAATTCATAATCAAATCAGAATAGTATGATTTACACTTGATTTTAACCTTGAAGAGATTTTACATTTTCTTAATATAAAATGTGACAAAGAAGGACATCCTTTCTTTTTCCACAGAGAAAGTCCACAGATTGCAATACACTCCCAAAACAAAGAATACGTAAGGTCTTTAACCTTTAGAGAGGTGACGATATTATTCTCAAATAACAAGGCTGATCATAGGTCTACAACAAGTGTGGCATAATTAAAATCTCATTCTGTGGAAATGTCCAAAATTCACTTCAGTGTGTGAAAAACCCACCTTTCCATGAGACAAGTTTGTGCTCACTTTTTCCACGACATTCTTCTGTGTTAAATACTTTTTGCTGCAAAACAAAAAATAAGCTTTTAGGTCACAAGTTCTCCATTTAAATTTCTACCTAGATTTATACTCCCACACTGAATCTACAGAGAGCTTTCACTATAACATGTAATAACACAGCCAAAATGCTACTTGAGGCTCAGATTTCTGTGCTACTGAGCTAAATTTATTTGAATACTCCTACCAATGGAAATTGAACAACATCAGATTTAAGCTTAAATAATTAAAAAGAAATACAGTTACAAAAAGAAGATGACATTGCAATCAGCAGGAAAACCAATCAGACATGTGGAGATGTGTACATAAAGCCACACCCTAGGGTGTAGCTGCTGTCATAGCTGCTGGATAGATTCGTAGCAGAAGTATAAATTGAGCTTAAACCAAGCATTTCTTCCTAGCGAGTTTGGCTGTAGCAACTATATAATTCCACCCTTTAGATTTCTTTAGTGATGCGACTGAAACTTAGATCTCCATGCCTGTAAAATTAATTTCTTACCATCTAGTCAGCCAGTCTATAGCTGCCCTGTGCAGCTGGAGGTGGCCTGCACCCTGTCCCGCACTGGCAAGTGTGGCCATGATGACCATGAGCTCAGGAAAACCTGTTCCATCACCATTGGCCAGCATGTCTGTTGCCATGGGAATAAGTGTGCTGAGGAGTACAGTGCACACTCCTTCGCCCACCTGGCTATTGTCACGCACAATATGAGTGGTTAGCAGCTGCAGAAGCTGTCTGTTTTCTTGCACAATTTCCAGTTGTTCTGAGTCCTTTGGTGGGGTAGCAGTCATACGTGTCAGCCAGGACTGCAGACGAGAGGGCTCCACACAGGCCAGCTGGGCCAAAGAGCCACACAGGCCTAACAGGCTTGGGTTTGGGTTCTTCTCCGCTGGAGAAAAATGCATGATGAAACTTAGAGGGATCTACTCCAGCTTTAGCTCAAAGAGCTCTGCCTTGAAAAGCTTGAATATAACCAAACTTGGACAGTATAGTTTTAAAATTATTACAGACTTACTGAGCTGGAAAAGCTTGGTGAAGAATTTCAGCACTCTGTTACAAAACTTTGGAGACAGGTTTTCATTGGCCGTTGCCATCATAATTTGGACAAGCTCACCACTGAAAAAGAAGAAACCCAAAATATGTGAGGTGACTGAATGAATGAGAAGCCAGATTGTGTCATCAGCAGAGACAATACCTGAATGAAAAGAATTCTTCCATTGCCTTTCGGACCTGACTGCTTTCAAGTTGTTTTTCAAGGTACTGAAGGCATTCCTCAAGGATGGACTCATCCAAACCACTAAGTAATATTAAAAAAAAAAAAAAAATGGGATAGATAAATGTTGAAGAGCAGCCCACAAAACAAACAAACAAACAAACAAAAAAAAGCATAAAAAGTAATGTTTTGATTGAATTTTAATATTTAACATGGTTCATTAAAGGTTAATGAAATCTGATACATATTAAAAATACCTGTTGGGATCTGAGTGATTGGCAATAATGTTGTAACATCCGGTCACCAAACGCTCGTAGATGCGGGCTAGAAAGGCCTCAGACTCTGATGGGCCAAGGATGCGCTCCAGTGAAGTGGTGCTGATCTCAGCTACACTCTCCGTGCTGCTCTCCAAGAGCAGAGGCAGCAGGGTGCTCACAACCTGTGAGGGGTTCAGCTCCTCAGTACTGAAGAGACAATAATGCAGCATTATTCACAAGACAATAACAGGTTTTTCGTGAGTAAAAACTATGCATGCAAAAGAGTTTATCAGTAGACGTTTTTTTAACTTACACAATGAGGTCTCCAATCAGGCGAACCAGTGAGAGAAGGATGTGTTTAAGAGAAGAGGCCAGAGGCAAGGACTGACAACTCAGTGTGCCCAGGTGAGCTGCTTGGATGGCACTGATGTAGCTCTCTGATGGAATGGTATCATTTGCAAATGCATTGCGCTGAAAAGATACCACCAGTTTTGTTATTTATGGTGTGGGAAAATACAGGCAAAAGCCAAGTCTTCAATGTTTTTTAAAATTATGCCATGTGTAACAAATGTTTTAATAATTTCCAACTTTAACCACATACCCATGAGCCAATGTTGGGAAATTCAGTGGTGTGGACACCATTCCAAGACTCACAAACTGTCTGCACAGCTGTTGGCAAGTTCTGCATAATATTATGACCTGTAGAAATTTAAAGTCTTGTTAGACCACTGCATAAAAGCTATTAAAGTAATCATATTCACTGCATTGTAAAATATTATTTTTCAGTATTTCATTTGGATACCAAGTATGTTGGCCTTGCATCGGGTGGAACCTATGGCCAGAACTGCAGCATAACCTTGGAGCTTGGCATCGGTCAGTTTGTTCTCCCCTTCCTCTGGGATGTTCATTAATAGGTAAGATCTGTTCAAGACAAGTTTCGTTTAATGATTAGATCAGGATGAGTTGTCATAAAGAACATCATCCACAAGTCTTATTTCTTAGACATGAAGTAGGCTACATTCCAAATCTAAACAAATAATTAGAAAAACTATCAAAGGATTTAGAAATATTTAAAAACATGTTATGATATATAAATTAAAGAAGGAATATTTAAGGTTCCTTAAGTTGTATTCCTTAAATTGAAGCACACATGCATTCTGAAGGTAACGGAGGGGTTTTGTTTTTTGGGGGTTTTTTTTACTAAAGCTTTCACTAAAACTAAACTTTAAAAACAGCTTACATTAGCAATTACAGTCAATTCTAAATAAATTCAACATTTAAATATCCACATGCCAGTGGTGTTAGAATACTGATAAACTGTAAAAGATATATAAAGTAACAGATATATGGATACTAGAATTATGTAGCGTGCATGTAGTAGATGTGTGCTTTGCAAAATGTTGGCTTTGACGAATATGGTGGAATTAAAAATAATAATAATAATAATAATAATAGTAATAATTTAAATGTAACTTAAGTCACCAAAGCTATGACCTCTGGATTTTGTCAATATTTTGAGTATCTGTAACCAAAGAACTGGCCATGTGATTGGCCACATGATCATGTGATCTATCAAGCATTTCAATCACATTATTGCATTCCAGTCTACTAGATATAACAAGAGCTTATAACAACATTACCCTCTCACCTTGTGAAAGCTGAGTAAATGTCAGTGAGCTGTAGTGTGGCAGGCAGCAGATTTTTTGCGATCTCAGAGGATTTGTGGGTGTCAGCCTCAATGGCAACCTTGGACAAATGCTCATCTAAAGAAACCTGAATTTTAGAGATGACTGCATCCAGCGTATAGATGGCTTGTAGAGAGGGCAACTGATGAAGTGGTAGGATGACATGTGGGTCTACACTTGAGAATGTGGAAATCTGCAACAAAATAAAGTTGTCAGGAGGTGTCAATTGATTTCAAAACTCTGAACACCACCAACACAAGTTACTAATGTATCTGTCGTAACCATTACCTGTCTGGCAATGTACTCTTCTGCTAGCTCCACATCATATTTCACAGTGCTGCATTTAGCAGCAGTCACTTCAACCAGAGAAGCAGCTTGGTCTGTTTTCATTCCTTGCTTTACCAAGTGTTCCTGTGAGTGATGACACACAAAAAACACCCATCAAAGACTTGAAATTGCAGAAATAATACAAAATATAAATTTTTCTGAAAAAGCAAACAATTTCCAGACCCCCCCCCCTATGAATTAATCAAGTACATTATTCTAAGGTTTGACCAACAACAACAAACCCATCACACTGATAATACATTTGTAGGACTTTCAAGCATCAACTGACCTTGATCCAGTTTACATACGTAGCTACGCGGAGACGTGATGACCATCGCAGTGTGTGTAGGATGTCGCTCTCACTGGGGTCACTGCAGCCAGTCTTTAGCTGCTCCATGAAGCCTTTGGAAGGTGGTAAAACGCCAAGGATCCTCCACAGTATCAGGAAGTAGTACTGAAGGGAGCAGGCCTCCTGTATGGGGCCCAACAGTTTGCTGCCATTAAGCTAGTATCATTATGTATACAAGTCTCTAATGTTTCAGAAACTGAAGCTTAGCTCTTCAAATTACTTACACAACAATATAGCAGTTTAGAATAACATTTATTGTAGGTCCTGCCTTACTGCAGTGATGATATTAACTTTGTTTTTGGCCAATATTGTTAGCATGTGTTTATCTTTTTTTTTTGTCTCTAGAATTGCAGATAAACATTTCCAATGTGGCTTATTCTTGTTTATTTTGTTTTATTCTTATTGGTCTATTTTCAAAAATGTAATATGCATTTTCCTCTATCACCTGAACCAACTAAACCAGTCACTGAAGTCAACAGTAGCAGTGAACAATTAGAAAAAGGACTGCATCATTATAGAAAGGGTTTTTATATCACGTTTCTGTTTGCAGATCAATTTCTAAGTTAACCAGAAAGACGCACCAAAACACAAGCCCTGCAGCACGTGGGTGTTTAATGCCTTTTAGATAAACCACTAAAGCCATATGCTCAGTGGGCTTATTTCAGCTGTTCTATTTCTTCATTTGGTGCTCTCACCATAGGAGTGATGGACTTGTTCTCTTGTCTTCTTGCTGTGTCAAACTGAGAGCCTGCAGCCAGGAGTGAGATGAGCCATATATACAGCTCATCATATTTCACTGCTCCATTAAAAAGCTTTGGAAAGACCTATGAGGACATGTTTAACAGTTAGGCATGGCAATAATTTTAATATTGTGATAAAATATTGTGATTAAAAACAGAAATACTGGTATTTACTAGCGGTGCAACGATACACAAAATTCACGGTTCGGTTCGATACTTTGGTGTCACGGTTCGATGTTTTTTCGATGCAAAAGATGTTCATGCCTTTTTAATTTGTCATTTATTAAAATTATAAATATATATTTTAACTCAAAAGTACAGTTTTTAAATTTACTGTTGCAGAAACAACAAAATAATTAAAAAAGATCTGATCAAGAAATCACTCATCTTTGGAAATGAGAGTTTATTACAAATGGCTCTTTCCAAAATAAAAGCTATACTATACGCTTCTTCTGGGCTATATTCTCAGCAGCATATTAAACATATCAGGTCCCCATAAGGAGAATCATGTGCTAACGGCTGTCTAAATGACTCGGGTAAAGTTTGTAGCATGCGTGCTTGTTGTTTTTGTCTGCTTCCACTTGTCTTTGCACTAGGATGATGTCGGCGCAAATGTGCAGTCAAATTCATTGTGTTCCCACTAGTGCTGTCAGCGTTAATCTCGTTAAAATGACATTAACGCCATAATGCGGCAAATCTCCATTAATGAGTTACCGCGGATCGCCCCGTGTGTGGGGCTGGATGGCGTCAACACGTTAACGAGCTAACGCACGCACTAGTTCCCACCAATGTAATTGAGCATTGCGTGGCACATCCGACATACTGTTTTACTTTTGTCCATGACGCGCTTACCATCAGGGTCATACTTCACATGAAAACCAAACTAGTTCCAAACGCCAGATCTGAATGAGGGTGGGGGAGGTTCAAATTCGGCTAGCGTTGAGGCAGTTGCCATGTTGCAACGAGCTTAGCTGTCTTGCTAGCTTGCGCTGTGCTCAGCGGATCTGCGCTCGACAGTGCAGCCTAGGAGGAGTAGTCGAACGCAGATTCACTGAGTTCTCAACACAGACAGCATCGTCAGAAGAAAAGTTGATAAAATAAAGAAAAAATTTTGTATTGTTCGATACATATGCGTACTGAACCGAAAGCACTGTATCGAACGGTTCAATACCGATACGAGTATTGTTGCACCCCTAGTATTTATATACAAAAAAATAAAATAAAAAGCATGTTTTAAGACACATTTAAACTGTATTGTCAAAAATTCATTTAAGACCACATAAAACAGAGTCCATGCCTCACCTTGCTATCTAGTCTGCTGATATCATCTTCAGACACCTCAGGAGACAGAACGCAGTAGAACTTGGGCTGGACATTGGAATCTAAAACAGTTGCATTTAATCAAAGATAAAATTCAATTTTCATATACTACAAACAGATTAAACTGAAATTTAGTTAAAAAAATATTTGGGTTTACCTGTCGAACAGTGTTTAGCCCAGTTCTCCTCCACCTCTTTGAATCCATAGTAAAGTGGGATGTTGCTGCGTTTTCCACCTTCCTGAACAGAACTTGCCCCAGTAGATGGTGGGGTAAGAAGGTTGTACTGCACCTATTTATAGCACACAGAGTAAACACTGTTATTGAGTCCCAAACACAATACTGTGTTATTAGAATGTTTAGCAAAAATTTACTAGGTATAGGACTTGGTATGTTTTATACTAAACTAGCCTTATATTACAATCATAATGACATCTTTATGTTACTCTGAACCCAGATTAATGCACTTGCAGGACGATATTTTACCTAATGAATGGAAATCAAATAACAAAGAAAAGAAAAAAGAAAAAGCTTTATTGTTCAATTTACCATATAAATAACAATTTGAAAGAAAGCATTAACCTGTTCAAAAAGATATAAAGGAGCCTTGGAGTAGTGGCGCAGCAGGTAGTCAAAAACCAGCAACAGGCGGGCCAAATTGAGGGGCACAGCTTTCAGCTGGGAGTCTCTGCTCTGTGCCACCTCTGTAATAGCCTGTGTGACTAAGGTGAGGACTGATCGACGACCACGCTCTGACAGATTGTGGAAAAGGAGCAGCAGCAGCTGGAGGTGTTCCACATTAAGGTCATCTTCGCCATGAATAGAACCCTGGATGGCGTGTTGCTTTAAGGTTCCCAAAAATCTGAGAAAGTACAGGCAGCAAAAGGGAAAAAAAAATCCAGATTAAAGAGAAATGTATGGAAGACTAAGCTAGACTACAACTGTGATGTTTTTGCAAACAATAATTCCATTGTTATTGACTACAATATTGGATATTTATACAAGTCGCCCCCATCAAGCCACCACCATTTTTTTTCATAAATGCCAACAACCATACTATCTAAGTTCGATTGCAGCGTCAAGGCATTTAAACAATTTGATCATAATAATAAATATTCAGATAAGAAAAACTGAATTTTTCTACCTTTCCCAAACTTTCATACACTCAGGAACATCCGGTTCTCCCTGCAGAGTAGCTTTGTGCTGCCATATGAGGAGAAGTCTGGAGAGCACTGATAATGATTGAGGGTGAATGTACAGAGGCCATGGACCCTCCGAAAAGGGTGCAACACCTAATTGCTGTAAAAGGGTGCTCTGCAAATAGTTAAGAGAAACAATATGAGAATTGAGATAATAAAAAAAAAATCAATTTTAAGTTTGTTGTAGAAAGTAGTTGTTAAAAGATTTTTTCATATAGTGGCAAAGAAACGAAAGCAAAGCAAAACCTCTTACCTGCAGTGCTGGGGAGGGAAGATCTGAGGTCACTAGGGTGTGGTTGAAGTGATACAGTGCTAAAGAAAAGACTTCATCTGAAGACCCTGTGGGGTAAAAGAAACAACAACGCATAACTATAGATGTTCACTGTTGTCAAAATACTCAAGTCTGCAGGGCTGCAAAGCAAATTATTATGAATTTAGGTAAATATTCTTATATTTGAATAACTGCAATTTTTTTTGTTTGTTTTGGGTTTTTTTTGTTAAGCATACCTTTGATATCCTTGTCCACATCTTTGATGATACTGGCAAGCGTAGCCATGTGTTGTTCTGTGAGAGACACACTCAGGTAGTTACGGATAAAGTTGTTTCTGGATTTTAGCATCGAGGTGGTGATGAAATTCAGAATACTGGATGCTAAGCTGAGGAACTGCAGAAACAAAGATTTGAGATGATACAATGTCATAAGCCCTATTAAAAAAGAAAAAAAAGAAGAAGTATTGTATGCATTGTAACAGCAACAATCTATATGTTGTCTTCACCAGTTCGGGATCTTTACGGCCAGCTAAAATGTTGCCGTTCTCGCTTGGATTTTGCTTGCTGGGGCTCTTCAGTCTGGGAGAAGTCTCCAAAGGTGGTGGAGGGGGAGGGGGTGGAGGAGCCACTTTGTCCTTGCTTGGTGAAATTGTCTCTTCAAACCAAAGCCCCAGGATAGGTTCACTGTCATCATCTGTAAAGAATAGTTAATTATTTACATAAACATCTTGAGGTAAAATGCTCACACATTCATGAAAGTATTTGTGATGTAGCAGTGGTGTCACCAATAAAAGGAAAACAAAGCTTCACAATAGTTCATGGCAACTACACTCACTGGACACTGGCCATCAGTTACCATTTGTTTAAACAAACTTCAACCGCTCACACGGTAGAACTTAAAACGCATTTCAGTATTACCCCGAGGTTGACTGCTTTAGGTTAACTTGAGTAACACTATCCTCTCCCCATGGCCAATTTGCTAGTGTGCTCGCAGTGTATTTATTGACCATTTGGTCCTTTTGTGGTGGTATAATGGCCTTCTTTTAACCACACTATGAGCCCCTGTGTACTTGGAATTGTCATGATCTTAAAAATATGCTGCCTGACAACAATGTCATGTTGTTTGCCAGTTGCTTTAAAACAAACAAACAAAACATTACTACCCTGCAAAGAAGCAGTAAAACGTGTAGCCAGGCATGAAAAAGTTATGTGGAATTATATGATGCCATGTCAATATGGACTAAAATTTTTAGCAAGTTGCTGTTTCCATGTCACAAACAATGAGGAAATTTTCAACTTATTACTAGCAAGACGTAACTAATAAAGTGGCCAGTGAGTGTACAACACAGTGAAGGTGGTGAACAAGATCCAAAGACTGCAGTAAGAAGCAAACAATAACCAGTTCCCTCTTGATGAATATCTACATAAGGATGTTACACAATTTATCTTCAAAGACATGCACTTTTCATTGCTGTCACTGAGAATACATGAACATATTAATTTGTATTGATTTATATTTTTATCTTTGTATAAGACAAGTGCAATCCAAAGTGGAAGTAAATCTGCTAGTAACAAAAGACATGCTGCAGTTTGTCAGCTACCATAGATGGTGGAGAGGAAAGCCACAATCATTCCTTTAAATTAATTTATATTATTATGAGCTCCAAGTTGTGCTGCATTAGAATTTTTACACATTTTATACATTCTTGTGTGTTTCTAGCAAAAATAAGAAACAATGCTAGAATTAGCTGAACATAAAGCACACGTTATTCTCAGATTGCTTAGAATCTGAATGTGCTGAACAGAGCGTGAGGATGCATTATTACACCTTCTGCAGAAAACACTGCTACAATCAACATGTCAGTCGGTCAAAAATATGATAAAATATAAAATGTGCACACTTCTCTTTAAATGTTTTGGTGCAAAAATATAAGACTGACTGTCACACAGCCTAGAACTACATAATACTGTACATTAATTTACAGTGATAGCTTGAAAAATTCATATTCTACCAAATAAAAATTCACAGTAAGAATTTAGAAAAAAAAAGCACCTATATAACAAACATTGAATTTAAATATGAGGGGAAAAAACTCATTTAAATCTTGTGTTTCTAATAGGTCGCCAACTCAAGCTCAACTGCTTCCCTCACCTGCTGAAAAATTGTTTCACAGGCATTTTGATTCTGTGTGCTCAGCCTGCAGTACGATACAGGAGTAATTTCTTTGAAAGCAGGTTTTTAAGACCTATTGATAATAGTTTCAGTCCAACGCTTTCAGCTTAACCACAAAGAAAGTTAGAGTCTCTATGGCTTCCTTACTCGCCATCTGATTTAACTCAGGTGACAGCTATGTTATTCCTTGTAGGATATGTAAACAGATGTGATCTGTTGATGACAAATGCAATCAATCTTCTTTTTTGAAGTGCACTGCTGTCAAGTTCGTGGCTCTTATTTATTGATACAGCATGCTTGTCAAGGACAAACCACAACTAACAGATGTCACAAGGTTCCACTAAGGTTCAGAATAGGCACGGCATTGCTCATAATAGTCCCCACTGGGTTTTCATTCCACTTTGTCAATGTGCGTTTAACGTCTTGATGCATTCTCAATCATCCAGGGAAGTAAATCTCCAAAAAGTTGATTCTGTTCATCTGGACGTAGCGTTTTGTGGGAGAAACGTTTCGTCACTCATCCAAGTGACTTCTTCAGAATAAATAAACAGGGTGCACCTTTAAGACCGATTGTCTGCATGATCAACTCGGTCACCTATAACATCTCCAAGTTTCTGGCTTCGATCCTCAACCCGCTGGTGGGCAGTTCTGAACACCACATCCAGAACACCCTGGATTTTGTTGAGAAGGTGAGAGATGTCATTATGGAGGCAGATGAAACCATGGTAAATGGCCTGTATTTGTATAGCGCTTTACTAGTCCCTAAGGACCCCAAAGCGCTTTACACATCCAGTCATCCACCCATTCACACACTGGTGATGGTAAGCTACACTGTAGCCACAGCCACAGCCACCCTCGCCTCAGCCACCCTCGCCTCAGCCACCCTCGCCTCAGCCACCCTCGCCTCTGTCAGTGCGCCCTGGGGCGCACTGACAGAGGCGAGGCTGCCGGACACTGGCGCCACCGGGCCCTCTGACCACCACCAGTAGGCAGGGTGGAGTGTCTTGCCCAAGGACACAACGGCCGAGACTGTCCAAGCCGAGGCTCGAACCGGCAACCTTCCGATTACAAGGCGAACTCCCAACTCTTGAGCCACGCCCTGCGACGTTACATCTCTCTTCACTTGCATCCCAGTCATGGAAGCATTGGAGGTAGTACGTAAGAGATTACTGGATGACTCCAACCTCAGGGCCAGGATCTCAGCATCGACCAAGTGTGTTTGCTTTTGGAACTGTGTCTTCATTCCACCTACTTAACATACAAGGGTCAATTCTACAGGCAGAAACATGGGAGTGCCATGGGCTCCCCAGTTTCACCCATCGTGGCCAATTTGTACATGGAAGAAGTGGAAAAGAGGGCTTTGCTATCCTACCCTGGAACATCACCAAGCCATTGGTTCAGATATGTGGATGACAACTGGGTGAAAATCAAATCTCAGGACATACCACATTTCACGGATCACATTAACTCGGTGGACCGACACATCAAATTCACCAGGGAGGATATGAAGAGTGGCAGGTTAGCCTTCATAGACTGTGAGATTTCCATCAGGAATGGGGGACATCTAAAAGCTGACGTTTACCGTAAACCTACACATACGGATCAGTATTTAAGGTTTGACTCTCATCATCCGCTGGAGCACAAACTGGGTGTCATTAGGACGCTACAACACAGAGCGAACACCATCCCCACAGACACAGCGGCCAGGGAGGCAGAAGAACATCACATCAAAAAGGCCCTGAGTAAATGTGGTTATCCCAGCTGGACGTTTGTCAAAGCTGGAAAGGCACCTAAAGAAAGCGCCAGTCGATCCAGGAGAGAAGGACAACCGCTGCCCAAGGGAAAACCTGTAGTGATCTCATATGTGTCAGCAGTATCGGAGCAGTTGAGACGCATTTTTTCTAAACACCGGGTCTCTGTGGCTTTCAAACCCCAAAACACGCTGCGCCAAAAACTGGTCCAGCCCAAGGATCGGGTCCCCCAACACAAACAGAGTAACATAGTGTACGCTGTTAAGTGCCAGGAGGATTGCCAGGATTTATACATCGGGGAAACCAAACAACCTCTGGCGAAGCGGATGGCACAACACAGAAGAGCTACCTCGTCAGGCCAGGACTCTGCAGTCTATTTACACCTATAGGCCAGTGGACACTCTTTCAATGATGAGGATGTACACATCCTGGACAGGGAGGAACGCTGGTTTGAGAGTGGAGTCAAGGAGGCCATTTACGTGAAAAGGGAAAGACCATCTCTGAATCGAGGAGGGGGCCTAAGGGTATATCTTACAATGCTGTGATTGCAGCCATTCCCCAACTGTCTGTGAATGGTACTCATGGCCATTAATCAGTGGTCTTTGATCAGTGGGTTTTGGTCAGTGGTTGTTGATCAATGGTTATGAGAATTTGCATAATTAAGATTAAGGAACTGACCTCCCAGCCCATTGTTCCTTCAGTGGGCTGGTTTCAGTCATTATGCAAATGCACTGTTTATAAGATTGGGGAAACCTGCAGTCAGCTGAGACTGAAGAAGTCACTTGGATGAGTGACGAAACGTTTCTCCCACAAAACGCTAGGTCCAGATGAACAGAATCAACTTTTTGGAGAATGTGCGTTTAAGTTAACAAAACAAATTACAAATTTGACCAGTCTCTCCTAGACCCTGCCTTGGAGGAAAAAATTAGTTCATGAATAGAATAAGACGCATTCATCTTTGTAAAACTCTTCTGCTTAGCTATGGAGGAAAAAAAAAAAAATTCCTAACAGAGCAGCATTGACCTGGCTGGTTTCAGTGAACACTAATAGGTGTCTGACACCAACCAGCTCTAGCTAGGAGACAAATTAATAGCACCAATCTAGAGAGATGGTACTGCCTGGTTTAGTTTACATGGGTGTACCATCTATATTAGCTCTGGATCCTTCCCCATAATGTTTTTAAATTTATAGCCACAAATTTCATTGATTCATTGTGCTCTGTGCACTTACCATGCACAAAACATTCATATTCTTTAAAAAGGTGATATCACTCAACTACACTGAAAGTTTTCAAATACAAAAACAAGACAACTTTAGTGTTTCAAAAGAATATCACAATAATTTGATATTCACATCTGCATGCAACATACAAAAATGAACTTTTCAGGTGACAGCAAGATGTAGCATTGTGTGTTTAAGCTCATTAAGCACAACTTGAATTTATTGTATTTAAGAATGATACCACTGCTTTGATGTGGGTCTTGATTATTTTTGCATCAAGAGTTTTTCACTTTTTTTTTTTTTTTTAAATAAGTTTTCTAACAATTTTATCCTCATTTGTGTTAAAATAGATTCAAGAGTCGGGGGTAAAATGGATTTTATCATTTTGTAGTATCACAGCCAATTTCAAAAATAATTTTATACCATACTGAAAATTGTTTAATTTTAATTTCAACCACGACCTGAAAAGTCATTAGGCCAGCAATAAATGTTATACTTTTAAAGCATTACTATTAGCAGCTATCTTATAACAAACTTCTTTCTTTGGAGTCGCTGTTGAAAAAGGAAAGAGGCAGAAACTGGAAGACAAAAGGATGATAAAGTAATAGAGGTAAAGCTCTTAAAATAAATCACTGAGAAATGTTTTATGACTTCTGTCAGTAACTGTTAGTGTAATTATTCAGATAATTAACTAGTTTTAATGAAAGCTTCAGTAGTTAATAGTTTAAATAATATCCCACATATCAACACCACTGGTATTATTCTTTAAAACAACAAGCCACAGATGAACCTCTTTGATAAAACAAGTTTAATTTAGTTCATATGAATTATAAGGCAGAGCAACTCTGATAACAGGGAGTATTTTGTCAAAGACTTCATCTGTGGCTTTATCATTTTCTAGGCCGTTAGGATCAAGGCTCAGAGTCTAAATTGTGAGACATACAATAACAAAAATGAATTTAGGACAGCGGACACCAAGTCTTTGACCTGAGGACAGAAAACTGCTAACCTGAGACACAAGCTGCACTTGTCTTCTCCTGTCTTCTCTCTGCTGAAATAGTAGACACTGTCAACTACACTGGTATTATTGTGATGGGCAAAATTTTTTTAAATCACATCACTGTGAGCGTATGTATGAGTTTACCCTTCGCACTGCTGTCATTACCTCACTGACTTAACCACTGACAGCACACTTGTTTCACTCCTTCAATTAAACCAATTTAAAAATGTTCCCAAATACTGAAAATACTGCATTTGTTATCTTATCCAGCTCAGCACTGACAGAAACTCAGATCAAATGGAAATGTGTAAAAATATATGTGACTTTACTTTCACCAATTGAATCCCCACTGTGATGCAGAGAAACCTGAAGCATACCTTGTAGGAATGAAACAACACTTCTTGGTCACTATGTTAAAACAGAATTGAGTCCTTAAATGGTGAGTTCATGTGTCTCCCCTTTACCTTTAAAGCTAGATGACAACATCTTTGTTTTTAATTGTCCATAAATGCAAGAAAGTTTGACCCTAAATTATCAATATATTTTAATAAATTGCATTTTTGTATATATTAATTGCAAAAGTAGAGTGCTTCATAATTACAATATAGATACATATGGTCATGCTAATGTAATCCCCTGTTTTTCAGTGGATTGTCTGTATTTTTTAAGTTGTTGCTTTTTTATTAATCAATCCAGGAGTAGCATAACAATGTCTGAATTGTTGAGAGTATCATCTGCATTCCTAAACCCAGGATTTAAGAAAAAACTGTCTGCAGCACACAGGGAGCAGTATGTCTCTTTATTTGCATAACTGAGCTGCTATGTAAATGCATACTTTATGTAACAAACAATTGTTTGAATCCAAAGAAAATAAATACCCTGGCTGCTGTCCTCCTCTGTACTGCTGAAATCATCCTCATAGTAGGTGTTTGAATCTGTAGAAGCACTGGCATCACTGCTGACTGAGCCCTTTCTCTGACGCTGGAGAACACAAGCCTAACAGCAGATAAATGAAATAAAAGTCAACGTTTAAAAGTTTGGTTGGGACACAGAAAGTTTCCAGGATTCACCCGAGAAGTCAGCTGCAGTATACCTACATTTGAAAATGGCTGGTTTCAATAAATAATCATCTAGACATCCACTAATTTTGTAAGGGATAAAAAAGGATAAACTACAAAGATAAAAATGAACCAGACAAAATCTGTTGCTTGTTTCTTTTGTATCACAATATCACAATTAATGTTCAAATCAATAAAACAGCATAACTGCAAATGCAAATTACAAATACAACTGACAGCACCTTTTTGTAGGAGGTGGAGAGAAGTGTGAAGAGCAGATTTGTCAAGGGAACAGAGTCAATGAGTCTTTGAACCCTCTGGCTGGAAGTGCTCTGTGCCATGATGTTGAGCTCAGCCGGTGGTCCATCACTTGCCCAACCCTTTAGATTTGGCAGAAGGGGGGAAACGGCTTTTAAGGAACACAAAATACTTTCAGTAATTACTGACGCATACTTGGATGCTTTTGAATTTTTTATTAATTGAATTCATTTCCTACCCTGAAAGGGTAACAAAGAATGAAAATGCTAAAAAAAAACCAAAAAAAAAAAAAAAAAAAAAAAAAAACCAAAACAAACCCAAACAAACAAACAAAAAATACAACAACTTTCAAATCTGTGCGTCTAATTTTAAATAAACATGCAATCTTGTAAAACAACAAGGAACTTATACTAAATATGAAGCCATGAAGATTTAACTGAGGTACAGTAATTTAAAAAAAAATTCTTTTGGTTCCTCAAACAAGAGATGAAGGCTTGAATGTAACTAGCTACATTAGTATTTAATTCAATTTTACAGTAGAGGGTTTAAACCTACAAACGATTGTGACATCTGAAACCAGCGATAGCGGTGGCAAGTACAGTATGGCTACAATGGCAGTTTTGTTTTAATGCAGCCACGTTTTTTTGTTGCTTCACTTACTCTGTGCAGAGCTTCAACCTGCAGATCCTGGAAAAGTGAAGTCAAAAGTTTGATTGCATGGTTGGCCAGGATAACAGACAAAACCCCAAAGCCTTGGTGTCTTGAGAGGGAAAACAAAAAAGATCAAAACAGAAAAAGGCAAAACATTAATGCACACAAATGACCTTTTATGCATAAGCATACCTACTGAACTAAAATTGTCTTTATTAAGATTTAAAAATACCCTTTGCCAGGACCAAGTTTAGGTGACCCTGCGCCATCCTTGGTGCGACTTGCAATATCACGGACACGCAAAGCAGCCAGGGGATCCTTCTCTTTTCCTTTATCTGCCAACGCTGTCGGGCTCAGGTTAAGAATCAGATACAGGCTGTTTAAGAGGCACCAGGCTCCAAGCAGTTGGAAGTTCTGATAATGCTGCAGAACAGAGAAGAGAGAATTTTAAAAATATCAGTCATAATACTTAACTTATAACTGACAGTCTAGGACTGTCAATTATAAATATATATTTATTCTTCTATTTGCGCAATATATCAATCAAAATTGGTACTCACCTCTCCTCCAGCTCTGCGAGAGTTGCTGATGGCTTGTCCGATCATTTCATAAATCTCCAGCTGTTGTGAAGACAAATATATGTCATCTTTTTAAATCTTGTTAAAATATACATGTTAGTAAGACAGTAATTAAAGACTTTTTAAAAGTGATTAGTTATAATACTTACACATTTCTGGACAATTGTGGCTGCATCATTTTCATAGTCCTCTTCTTTGGTACCAGTGGAGGCAGAGCGAAGTTGCAAGCCACTACCCACCTGTAGAATGGCCATGCAAGTGGCCACACTTACACCTAAACAAGTAAAAACGCATTGTAGATGGGTTTTTTTTTTTTCCTTAGTTTGGTTTTTGAATGTTATAGCAGCCTGAATCACATGGTATGTTTTATTTTAACCAAAAATGTAACCACCTACCAGCATAGAGACAGCTTAGAGCCAGCACAGTCATATCCAGTAGTCGTCCTGGTGTCAAGGGCTCCAGTACAGGCAAGGAAAGTGTGTCCAAAGCCATGGTCACATCTATCACCAGTGAGTGAAATCTATGTATTTTAAGTACAGGATAACAACTTAATGTTGGGGCCAGTGGTGAAATGGCCAGATGCCAAAATTAAACACAATTTCTTATTAGCCCAGTAGATTTAAAGAAGAAAAAAAAAAAAGAATACCCGTTGCGAACAGCAGTGGCATCAGCCACTGTGGCTGGCATGATAAAGAATGAGTTGGCTGATACAGCATCCTGGAAGCGGTTGATGTAGCGTAGAAAGTAGGGCAGGTTGAGGCACACTCGTAACAACTTCTCAGACCCACCTGGAAAAATTACATTAAATCAAAAATTTAATCAAATAATAACTCATTAAGTTTCATTTTAAATTAATTAATGGCAGGATTACTAAAGAAACTAAATTTTCATTGCAATTTGTAAAGGAAAAAGTGCTTTTACAAGGTTACGTATAATTTAGAGCTCAAGCGTGCTTTCAAGAGTGAAAAGTAAACAAGGGACCATCTGACATTTTGAATCAATAGGGGGGAAAAAATGTACATTTTCCACATGGATGTGTGGGGGAAAAAACAAACTCAATTCTGGATTACAGCCACTCACAGTGTATATATACACTCCTGTATGGAAAATCAATTATTGAAGTATATTCATCATAGTGTGACTTAATGGTGACATTTACTAAACAGATATTTTTCAAAAAAAAAAAAAAAAAAAAAAAACAACCCAAGATTTCTAGTCTCCCATCTTTCAACAGCTGCGATAAAACTTTTAAACCCTGACCTGTATATAGTAGTGTCAAAGGTCCAGTCTCTTGGAACAACTACTTACCTAGTTCCTGTAAGCTTGACACATTCTGGGACACAAAGGCATTTTTCATTTTGGTCTGAACAGCTTGATCTGTATTTTGTTCATCGCAATCACTTTCAGCCTGTAATTAACAAGAGATGCAATGATTACAAAAGATAATTTTCAACAATACAGTGACAGAATATTATTTTAAATGCAGCTAACAAAATTAATTTAAAAGGAAAGGGGAACAAAAGCAGAAGCTGCGTAACTTCTGCTAATAGCAATCGAGAGTAGCTGGGTCATTAATACTTGCCTGCATGTGTGCTGCTGATGGAGAGGCCAAGATGGTGGTAAGGTCAGGGTTAAAAACTGATGTCAGCTGATTAAAGAAGTTCATTTGTACTTCTTTTTGTCGAAGCTCTGGGTTCACAGCACTGGGTAACTCCTTCTGATCTTCCACTATTAAATGAAAAAAAAATGGCACAAGAGTTTCACCACATGTCAAGGCTGTTAATCAAAAGGGCCTCTGTGACAGCCCAGGCAGATAAATACTCACAGCTTCATTGAATAATTATAGTATATAGAAAACTAATAGACCAAAAATGTCCAAATCCTTCCAGTGAATGCAGTGAATTTCCAGTTTTGGCCATATAACTTATTCATGTTGTCTACCAGGACAGTGAAGCATTTTTCAGTTTTGTCCTTTATGGAGTCTTACCATCTGAAAGTGTCTTGACGGTTTGAGGCAACTTGGCAGATTTCATCATAGCAGTGAAAGTAATGATTTCTGTGCGATCTAGTCTGCTGCAGCCAGTGCACAGTCCCTTTATTAAAAGGATCAGGTGTTTCTAAAGAAAAACAATTTTTTTTTTATTTCAATACATAATTCCATACAAATAGAAAGCAGAAAACCACCAGAAAATGCAAATCAGTGATAACTAGAAATGACTACACTAATGTATTACAATTGACTACACCCACCCTGCTGACTGTCTCACTTACCTGTGAAACTGCACATGCCTCATCAGGGTTCTCCAAGCGCAGCAATGAGAATTCGATCAATACTTTGCACGCTGCAGCAACTGACAGCAATTGATTTCTTGGTACTGGGGAAACAAAGAAAAGAACAAAAATAACATCTAGCAACAAAACAGTTTTCACTGAAAGATTCTGGCTCATTGTCAGTGAGTGGCAGTAATTTGTCTATTACTCTTAGGAGAAAATGAAATACACATACTTTGTCCACATACTGTGGTGATGTAATGTGCTGAGAGTGCCACGAATGATGAGTAGAAAGGTTCATACTGCTTGTCGTGGTGAAGAATGTCTGATTCACTGCAAACAAAGGAAATATGACTTTTTACACAACATTTATAGTGGGTTGTTTTAGTTTGTTTGGGGGGAGGGGGTAGAGAATACAGATAGGACAGTGACACAGAGTGGATTTGATCTAACTCCTCCTCCTTTCCTCAACTAGTGTCTTAATTCTTCCATGCAAATAAGAGTAAGAGGTGCAAAGATGGGAGTTAAAGTGTTCACGGGACAATCTCATGTTCTGCTGTGTCACATTAAACAGATGGCAACTTCTCATGATGTACATCAAATCAACTGCCATACTAAATGTCCAAGTAACAATAAAGAAAACAGCTGCTGACTGCAGCCTTACTTTTAAAATATAGACAGAATCAGCTCCATCTGTTGCTATGGTGACATTACATTGTGAATTGTGAAATTGATTCCTCTGAGGCACTGCAATTATGTAAACTTTGCTTACCTACAGTTTGTCCAATGTGTTTGTGCAAGAATTCAGTCTTAAAAATTAATTCAACTTTTTAAAACAGACTTCTTATAATTATAATTTATTATCATCCATCCATTAACATTTCTTACACATTTTGTCAACACAACCCTTTAATAAAATAAAAGAATAAAATGGTTTAATGGTTATTAAATGGTTTATAATCTGGTTAAAAGTTAGCATCAAAATAATTACTGTTCTTCAGTATACACCACCTCAGTGACTTAACTAATTAACATTTCTGATACATCTCCCAGGAGCATTAGTTTGTCTCAGTTAAAAAAACTTTTTAAAAAAAAGAAGATAAATTTCATATATCAAACCACAATCAATTGCAATATATATGCAACAAATAGTCAATATTATCAATAATTAATTGAACCTTCACAAAAAACAATCATGACCTTCACAAAAAAGCATTAAAATAGTAAAATGAATGCTATTGCTAACATGCTATTGACAAGTTGCAATAGCATGGCCATTCTGGTATCTGTGCTAGAGTGTGCTACAGTGAGAACACAAAATTTATAAACCTATCACCCAGCTTTACCAAACTCAGTGTGGTCAAACTCGTGGTATGCCATTTAAGCTTTAGCAATTCAAGCCTACTTCTTCAATGTTGTCTTCACAGAATGAAATAGTTCTTTAGGACTTGAGATGTAAGGAAACAAGGTGTGTTTATGCTGTTGGTATTGGAACTGGCTTTTGGTGTGGTTGGAATTTTTTAAGTACTTTTACATAAGCACCTGGGGCCTCTAATAAGCAGGCTTGTTACAATTACATAACTGAAAGAAAGAAACATTTTATCCAATACTTACATAGATAATGGAGTCTTATTTTATTTTAATTTTTTTTATTATAGTAAACTGCACAATAGGATAATTCAACTACACAACACTACTTTCAATCCTCGTAATAGTTATGTTTGCATACAGCCTGTTGCACTGGAAAACGAAACCAACAGACATACTAGGAAGCTTTTTATTTCAGTGTACTAGCTTATGTTACGCCACAAACAGAGAATCAAGGGAAAACTACGGAATCAAATAAATCATTCAACAATACTTGCAAAGCACTAATATCACATATTCCTACTTTTATGAGAACATAAATAGGTGGGAATGTTGTAACGAGATAACAAGTTCATTCTGCACCAGCATCTTTGTGGTTAAGCAGAACCATTCAGCATTACCTAAAGTACAAGTCTTAGAAGCAATAACCCTAAATAACAATTTTACTAACAACAAGTTGACGGTAACCCACCATCACCTGATCAAAAATGAGTGGAGAGATAAGGTCCCCCGCCTACTTCCAGCCTAACCACAAGCAGATGACGTTAGGCAGACTGGCTATTTTTGCCACCCATATAATGCGTGATTTGGCTAATGACATGCCCAGATTACGCCTCATAATGCAAGTGTTGCTGAATTTAGCCCAATTAAGTCAGCTGACGTAGTCAAATATTACTCTGGCTGGGGCGTTTGAGGGTTAGCCAGTCCAGTTGGAAGGCCCCCCGAGTTAGCCTGTCGGCTAATGTTTGTGTTAGCTAGCTAATGATGAAGCAATTTTGTTAAAGCTTACACTGCGACACCGTTTAACGTTTGCACAGCGCTGACATTACGTTAAAGATAAATGTCCATCAGTCATAAGACGTGCGTTGTTTCAAACTCTGTAGTCAGCAGAAAGGAAACGCTAAATAGCATTTTGAGTAAGTTAGCTGTCATTAGCATATCAGCTAACGTCTGGAGCTGACTCCATGCCAGTGCAAGTTAAGCTTAAATAGCTTGCTAGCCGCTAACGTTAGCAAAATGGGTATCGTTTCCCATCCAACTATACTAACCAAGCTAGGGTTAGCAATTTAGCTAGCTAGCCTACGCCTAGGTGGACACAGGCAGTATTCAAGCAAATATGAACCTGCAATTTATTGACAATTAACCGGTTACCTGTTGATTATAGACCCAATAAGCTGAGGTAGCTCCTTCGTCTCAAAAGCAGTGTACGAAGCTGATAAAAGCGGCCGAACTGCCGCTGTCCATTCGTGTTCCCCATCTCCTCCGCTCGACGCCATCTTGAAATCCTAACAGAAAAAACTAGTTACTGGAAGAAGAAACTGTGGTGTAAGTAAATCTTGGGGGCGCTCTCACTCTGATACCAGCCCTGCCAACATTTCACTCGAAATGTTTACTGGTTTACTGTTTCTAAACCCATTTTAAATTATGTATAATAATATAGTTCCCATTTTACAGGAACGAATAAAGCGATGTTTTCCCCTTCATTCATTTGTGATATAATTACATATACAAGTAGTAAAACTTACATATTGGTTGTTTTGTTTTGTTTTGTTTTACCGCGTTTAACTTATCTTTTTATTGTTTTAATATTAACTTCATCAACAAACCAATAATCAAGTTTTTGACTTTATGTGACTTTCATCCACATATGTTAATATTCTTGTATAACGATAGATAGATATAGTAATACGACACCTTTTGATTCCAAAAAAGCCAACAGGACTTTATCCAAGATCATCAAGTAAGTAAAAAAAAAAAAAGTAAATATTAATTCATATAATAAATAAAATAAAATAAATATTTTATTGTCTAATTTCTGACTGCACCACACAAGGCCTAGAATGCACTGCTAAATAGATAAAATATATTAAATACACAAATCTTCTTCGTTTTTCTTTATTTAATTGGTTTTTATTTTTCGCTTTTTTAACGTGTCGGGGTGCAGCCTCTGTCTTCCACCTGAATCCTGTTATTATCCCCTGTGGTACCATTATTTTTAAATTTTATCATTTGTGTTTCTGTCACTTGATCCCATCACACATTTTCCCACACATGAATTAATCTCGGTCTTACACTATTTTTTTCAATAGTGATCTGCTTTCTTTTTTTTCTTTCAGTTTAGGATTTGGTTCAATCCATGAATATTTGTTAATCTGAAAGGTCACTACCAGGACCGACGCTGTAACCTTTACAACCTTTAGGGGGCAGCACTTCTCCATCGCAGAACAAAAAGGAAGTCGTTCGGCTTCCGACTTCCTCCTTCCGTTGAAGAGCAAGTCAGAGCTGCTGCAGCAATGGCAAAGCTAATTTTGCTTTGGCTTAAGTGTATCATATTATACAATGCTGTCGATGCTGTGTTTGAGGACCAAGTAGGAAAATTTGATTGGTAAGAGGAGTCAAGCGAACGATCAAATGTGTGCCGATTATGTTTTAATGTGGAAATGCTAATGTTAGCACCTGTCAAAGCAGCTAACTGCGAATCGGTGGACTTTGAATGAAAGAACAGGTCAAAACACATCAGAATGAATACAAACAAACAAATGTAAATTTGGTAGTTAATTTCAGGAGGTGTACATATCTCCATGGTTTATACATTAAGTAAATCATTGGTCCCACTAAATTCAGCAAGTGAAACGCGATAGAAAGTGATTTAAAGGTAATAGGAAAACGTTGTAGCCAATCTGATAATAATCAATAAACCAGTGTCATGTAGTTTCGGCTTTTCAGTTTGAGAAATATGTCTTTGCACCGGGATTGGATCCATGTGGTCATTAAAACAATGGTGTCACTATGATCATGGGTGAGCTGGATGACAGTCTGAGTGCTTGTGCTTTCTCTTCATGTTTCACAGGAGGCAGCAGTATGTAGGCAAGGTTCGTTTTTCTCATTTTGACACACATGTACAGTCATCCAAAAAGGTTCTTGTAGCAACAGAGAATAATGTTTTTGCCGCACTCAATACAAGGACCGGGGAACTCTGTGAGTATGTTGTTCCTTTGAAAGACGAAGTTCTCATATATTAGGTATAGTCTTTTATTGTCACTTTGTTATCAATGTCTGTTACAGTCTGGCGACATGTTGATAAGTCTGGCCCCGAAGGAAACATTGATGCTCTTTTGCACCATGGACAAGGTGATTTATTTTTTTGTAATGATTCTAATCATGTATTTGAATTGCAGTAAAGTTTAAAGATTTTTTTAAAGTTCCTCCAGTTGATGAAAGTGTGTTTGTGTCCTAGATGCGATCCTAGTGGTTGGCAATGGCCGCCTGCTGCGATCCTGGGATGTCAATGTTGGTGGTTTGAACTGGGAAATTGTGCTCGACTCTGGAAGGTGATTATTACCTTGAGGTTAAGAATGGTCTTTATTTATTCATTTATTTGATTAAATCTTACCTCGTTGCTTTTTATATGTTCAAGTTTCCAGAAAGCATGTCTAGTGGGACAGCAAGGCACAGTGAAACATGTGGCTGTTTTGGAAAAAAACATTATCTCTCTCCATTACCTTTCTAATGGCCATCAAAAATGGATAGAAAATCTACCAGATAGGTATGTTTTTATATTAATGTTAATTTTGTGTACTGATGTTCTCTGTTTCAATGAACATAAATCTACACAGGAATTCATTTACCACCTTAAAGGCTTTTTTTTTGTAGAAAATACTACACAGTGTTGCAAAAACAGTAGTTTTATTATGAAACGTTTGTCACCTTCTGTTTCTCTCCACAGTGAGACTGTGGATTACCAGACTGTTTATTCTGGAGGAAATGGTGAAGTTTATGCTTTGGGAATTGTTCCCCATTCCCACATTGTTATTATTGCTTACAGCACCGATGATGGAGAAATAATCAAGCAGGTAATCCTGTTTATTAATGATAGTATTAAAAAAATCAGCCTATGCTCTGTAAATTTAATGTATATAAAATAGGTAATTTGTTAAAGAACAAACTAACTTAAACACTGAACCAGTGGTCAGTATATAGAATGATTTTTGTGAGTTTCTTGTTTGTAATGTTTTCAGATCTCAGTTGAAGCTCCGTGGCTGTCCAACATAGTGGCCAGCTGTGCAGTGATTGGTCAGGGGGTGCTGATTTGTGTAGACTCTGCAACTCCATCGCTGTACATGTACAACTTAAACCCAAATATGGATGATTTACAGATGACCCAGATCCCCCTGCAGGTATGATTCTAACAAAAACCTTTCTAATGTACAAAATTGCCTCTGTATGTCCTCTGCTTTAGATTGGGTAAGTTTTAAATTCTGCCTCTCTCTTTCTCAGCTCTCCACTTCTGTGTTCTTATATGTTCCTTTGTAAATGCACAGTTTTTCTTTTACAGTCTTCTCCTATTTGTCTTCTCACAGTCACTGGGACTTGAAGTAGCTCCAGACTTTCAACCGGTCCTGGTGTCTCACCAGCCCAACTCAGCCCATCAGCCTCTGTCTGAGTTCTTCCTTCAGCTCGGCCCTGATAACTTCCTGCTTCTCCAGTTCAACAATGGTCAGATAGTTACGCTCAGGGATTTCAAGCCAGTACGTAAGCTTTTCTCTATATTTTTGTTTCATATTCAAAAACATTAGCCTGTCCTGGTATTGCAGTTGTTCTGCTATATCAGCCAACATCAGTAAATATCTGCAAAAATGTAAATGTGGCTTGGCATCCTTGCCAAAATATTTTATTGCCCTGGGAAAATGTCAAACATAATAACTGTTAAAAACGGCCAAATACGATCCTTTTTTTTTTTTTTTTTTTCTCCAACCTGTGACATTTTGTAGAATGTATTGTTTTTCTACAGAAACATGATGTCTTTTGTTGTATTATACAGAGCTATATCCTTTGTTTGTTGTAGGCCTTGCTGGTTTCCTTTGCAACCACTGGAGAGAAGACCATTGCTGCTGTTATGTCCCCCAAGAATAAAACTGTGAGTTAAAGTAATATTTCACCTTTAGATTTATGTGTGGGTTTTGATGTGTTTTAGCTGTTTTCTTAGTCATAAATGCATTTGATTTTAGAAGGCAGATGCGTAATACACATATTGATTTACTTAATGTAAAGGTTAGACTTGTTACTGTAAGTTTTTTTTCATGTCTTTCAGGAAACTGTCTTATAAGTGTGTTTTGGGGTTTTTGTGTCTTGTTTTTTTTAAAAAAAAAATTTTATTGGGAGATTATTATTTGTTTCTTTCCCATAGGCCTGCAGTATTAACCTCTTTAGTGCTGAAACTGGACGAAGACTTCTAGATACAACACTGATTTTCGTTATGGATCCTAATGGTGGCAAACCAGAGAAAGTGAGTCAGTTTTCTTTCCTGAGGTACTGTGGGAACTATGGCCTTTCAGAGCAGGCAGAGTTTTCTAAACACAGGTGCAGTCAGTTCATTTCAGTATGATGTGGAAAAAATAAGACATGCTGGTTTCTGGGCTTTCTTTGAAAATATAGACAGTACTTTTTTCTTTTTTTTTATGCCAACTTTAGTAGTAAATGTGCCCCGTAGTGTGTTAGTAATGGCTTTACAATAGAAGTAAATTATATTCTCTCTTTCAGATCTACATACAGCCATTCTTGAAAAAAGATGACTCTGTAGGCTACAGGGCCATGGTGCAAACAGAGGACCACACACTCACTTTCATACAACAGCCAGGTATGAGCGGCAAAAACAGGAAGCAAGGAAAGAGTGCTTTCAGGCTGTACTGATGTTAATGTGAGCAGAGCTATTGATGCTGCAGGACTTTTTTAATTATAGTTTTACTAAAGCTAACCAAAGTAAAATCCTTCTCATTGTACTCAAAAGAGCAAAAGAAGAATAGACACCCTATTTTTTTCTGGAATGTGTTTTAGCAAGGTCAAACAGAGGGATGAAAACGTCATGAATATTCATACTGTGGTCTGACTGCGGTGGGTTTCTGTCAATCAGTAGGCAAATTAAATGTAAGTGAGGAGTCTGCGTGTTTGTTTAGTGTTGAGAACTTGGACATTTTTCCCAAAGCGCATAGACTTGTAAGCTGTGCAGTGCCTCATGATAATATTTTTGGTTTATCCCACCTCTTAATCATCATGGTTGCTGCCAACATCTGACCACGGTGTGGACAGATTTCATAATGTACCTACAGTCCTGTCTTTTCCACAAGAATGATGGAAAAACGCGTCTCATAATATAATTAATGGAAAGCGTCAACACAAACTGCATACAGCCGCAGGGTGTGGGAAATAGATTGAATAAACGATTGCAGAACAATAATGATTCTTGCTTTCCAGGGCGTGTGATGTGGACTAGAGAGGAGGCCTTGTCAGATGTGGTGACAATGGAAATGGTGGATCTGCCCCTCACTGGAACGCAGGCTGAGCTGGAGGGAGAGTTCGGCAAAAAGGCCGGTAAATGTCAAACCGAAATTTTTGCTGTATTTGAATGGAGTCATGTAAATCTCCTTTACAAAGCGTAAACTCAGCAGAACTGGATGGTGTCTCCATTAATGGTTCCATAACTTAGAATTTCTAATCATTTCTGAGGGTTGTTGCATTTGCTTTTGTCCTTCCTTAAACAACTCAGCTGCTTTATCAAATCGGCGAATTTGCTATATTCCAGTTTCAAACATATCTTTCGCATGTGTGTTGATATTACTGCTTTCATTTTGTTTGTTTTTGTCCTGTTTTTTGTTATTGCTGCTTATGGATTCAGCCATTCAAGGTAACAAATCTGTGCCTTTTTTCAGCAAAACTTGATTCCTTGTCTTACGGTTAGGACTTCCTCACATTCAGTGAACCATTCCTCTGTTGAACCCTTTGCTTCATTTTATTTCACTCTTGAAATAAAACCTGTATCCCTGTGTCCTTGTTGTTTCTCGCAACGTTTGTTGTATTTAAGATATGAAACATGATGTGGATCAGATGTTAAAAATTTGAGTCAAGTCCCCGGAAGGTCACTTAGCGGCATCTGTGCTCTTGTTTACGTTTGTCCAGATGGGCTGATGTCTATGGTGTTCAAGAGGCTGTCCTCTCAGCTCATCTTGCTGCAGGCCTGGATCTCTCACCTCTGGAAGCTGTTCTATGACGCACGCAAGCCTCGTAGTCAAGTTAAAAACGAGGTCACCATCGAAAACCTGTCCAGAGATGAGTTCAACTTGCAGAAGATGATGGTTATGGTCACTGCATCTGGAAAAGTATGAAACTAAAGCTTATCCTGTCATTTAGAAATGGTTTGTTAGCATTTCAGGGAGGATGAGCAGCGCCGCACAGTTGTGGTCAAACTAGATTTGGTTTATTTTGTCTAAAATCAGGCAGGCTTGAAGGGAATTGAAACACTGATAAATAAATTCAGATTAGTCATCTCACTTTTTCCTGCAAGGTTCATTCTTTTCTTCTTCTCCTTTTTTCAGCTCTTTGGGATTGACAGTAAGACTGGCAGTATTTTATGGAGGCACTACCTCAATGATGTCCCATCGAATGCAGCGTTCAAACTGATGGTACAGCGAACGACAGCGCACTTCCCTCATCCTCCGCAGTGCACGTTGCTCATCAAAGATAAGGTAACTTATTGCAAAGGCTCTGTGTTTGGAGATTCAGGTTTGGTGTCAAAGCTCTTATCTTGCAGGCTGACAATATGGATAAAGCTCAAATAGTTGGCAGGGGAAAAAAACTGACCAAATGGTACCTACAGTTTTCAACTTTAAAGACAAGACAGGCTCAGTAAAAGATAAAAGAAATCTTAAAGATACCCACTTGACAGATAAAGTACTGACCTGACCTGTAAAACGTGATTAAGGTTTATTTTCTTTGTTCTATTTTTGGTCATCAGGACACAGGGCTCACCACACTGCATGTGTTTAACCCCATCTTTGGAAAGAAGAGTCATGTGACTCCACCTGCTCTACCTCAGCCAATACTTCAGTCACTCCTGCTGCCACTCATGGACCAGGATTATGCTAAAGTTTTGCTTCTAGTTGATGATCAGTACAAGGTTTGTAGCAAACTGTATACATTTACACATTCTCACTATATTGCATCTCGAAGCCATTTCTGTATGAATACTCATCATGCTGCCTCATAACGACTCTATGTCCCATTAATTATACTGTTTACATATTGTGCATGACCACCAGGCAGTAGAACACTGTTTAACAATGGCATTGTGTGAGCTGTCAGTTACCTGCAAACAAATGATATTCATCTTGCTCGCTTTTTCCCAGGTTTCTGCATTTCCTTCTACGAAGAACGTACTGCAGCAGCTCCAGGAAATGGCCTCATCTATATTCTTTTATCTTGTTGACTCCAGCCAGGGAAGACTTTCTGGTTACAGACTAAGGACGGCAAGTGAAACTTTTTGAACGCATCATTTCCTGATTCTCACAGGAAACCGTCATGAAACTATACCCAAGTCACAGACAGAAAAAGTTCATGTGTATCATTTTGTGTTCTCAGGACTTGTCCACTGAGCAGATCTGGGAAGTTGTCATTCCAATGGAGATACAAAGGATTGTCTCTGTCAAAGGGAAAAGGCCTAATGAGCATGTCCACTCGCAAGGAAGAGTAATGGGAGACCGCAGTGTTCTCTATAAGGTACCGTAACATCCTTTTTAAAACACATTTTTTTAAATTTATTTTTATTTAACTTTTATTTATACAGGTAGTCCCATTGCGACTCAGTGTCTCATTTACAAGATAGATCTGTTCTAGACAAACATTAAAATTACAACAATAAAAGAAACGGTAAAATAGCTAAATTTGTCTAATGTACACAGTCATACCAAAGATAGGAACAAGTTCCCAGTGATGATTTCACAAAAACACTTGTATGTCTTTGAAGTATGCAAGTGAAAACAACTAAGAAAGCTTCAAATCCTTCTGGTTAAGCTTATATTATTGACTTTATTCTGGCTCGATTTTGGTTTGTTTTGGCTCAGTTTTCCCTCTTTGCGCTAAAAGACGGTAACGCCCCGTCTTGTGACGTAAACTAAAAACTCATCTTTCCAAGAAATCTTGTAACCCATGTCACTGTTTTCCCAGTGAATCACATTCTCCCTTCGACTGCCCTCTTTTAGTAAGAATTCACTGCTAGTACTCCTTACTGTTGCCTTTGTTGTGATTTATGAATCACCCGTGAAGTGTGCTCTTGCATTCATTATTTCAGAGAGTAGCACAAGAAGATGAGGATAAAAACACATTAGAAATCATTCACTAGGACAGTTTATAGCGGTACATCGAGTAGTGCTTGAGGTTTCCTAGAATTGTTGATCTGGATAGGCTGATGGCCAGCTGACTGCCATATTTGAGACCTTGTTGCAAGTATTTCCGGTCATATTTTTTGTAAGCTAGATTCCTGAGAAGGCAAATGTAGCTTAACATAGTCAAGAACCCTCGTTTATGGACTGAAAAATTTATTTTCCAACCTTTTTTCATAAATGAAACCAAGTACAAAAAACCCCCAACTTATTTCCCTACTACAAAGAAAAAGTCAGTGCGTTAATGCGGTCCTACTTGGTTGTAGTGGTTTGCACTTTACACATTTGCTTGGCAAGCAAATGTTGTTGGTTGGACTCCAGCCGGAGACACAAATCCCAGTTTGGGTTTGCGTCAGGAAGGGCATCTGGCGTAAAACTCTGCCAAATCAAACATCCGGAGTGGCCCAAAAGTAGCTTGAGTGAGGCTCTGCTTCATTTGACAACAAATTTATCTTAATTAACGAGATATGTACTTTTGTGCTATTATATTAATTTAAATGTCCAATTGTGTTCTAACTAATTTTTATAGTACCTGAACCCCAATCTACTGGCTGTAGTGACTGAGAGCACAGACACGCATCAGGAGCGCAGCTTTGTCGGGATCATCCTGATTGACGGTGTGACCGGCCGCATCATCCACGAGGCTGTTCAGAGAAAAGCCAGAGGACCGGTGCATATTGTGCATTCTGAAAACTGGGTGGTGGTGAGCACGCTTGTTTGCTACAGTCATGTGTAGGGATTGAAATAATTACAACCACCTTTTGTTGTCTTGCTTTTTGCATCGTTACAGTTTGAAGGCCATTTGTTCAAAGCACATAACTAAATGGAGGAAAAAAGGAGAAATATTGAGGGTTATATTTATTGTGTCTCCTTCCCCTGTGTGACTCCGCAGTATGAATACTGGAGCACCAAGTCACGTAGGAACGAGTTCTCTGTAATTGAACTGTATGAAGGAATGGAGCTCTACAACAGCACCGTGTTCAGCTCGCTGGATCGGCCACACGCTCCTCAGGTTCTCCAGCAGTCTTACATTTTCCCCTCCGCCATTTCTACCATGGAGGCCACGCTGACTGAAAAGGGCATCACCAGCCGCCATCTGCTCAGTAAGTGCTACTCGGTTATATTGCTGTTTTCTGTGGTTTTTTGGCTTTTAGTTATTACATAATATGTTAGAAATAAAAAGCATTTTCAGAACCGGGCTGCCCTTTTTGTAATATGTTTGTTTGAATTTGCTTTGTCATAGTTGGCTTGCCGTCTGGAGGGATTTTGTCATTACCAAAGATGTTCCTCGACCCACGAAGGCCAGAAATAGTATCTGAGCAAAGCCGGTCAGTCCTCAAGTCAGGCTTAGTGTGAAAATGAAAGTCAGATTTTTCTTTACTGTTATGTGTCTGACTTGTTAACTTGATCTTCAGTGAGGAGAACCTGATACCCTATGCTCCAGAGCTAATGATCCGTACAGAGTGGTTTATCAACTACAATCAGAGTATATCAAGAGTGCGAGGTATTCACACTTCCCCGTCTGGACTGGAGTCAACCTGCCTGGTAAGTCTGCCTTCAAAGTAATGAAAAGCACATGACAGCACAGTGTAAGATTAAAATAAAATGGTTTAAAAATCATTTACATCACATATATTTAGTTTAAAATGGTACAAAGACAACCTATCAAATGTTGAAATGAAGAAATTTTATTGGTTGAACAACACACTCATCGGCCACCGCACTGGGTCACCTGTTCAACTACTTGTTTACATAAACATCTAATAAGCCAATCACATGGCAGCATTGTAATGCTCAAACTGAGCATCTTAATGGGGTAGAAAGGTGGTTTAAGTGGCTTTGAATGTGGTATGGTTACAGATAATAATCTGAAAAACAAAAACAAAATATCCAGTGATCAGGAGCTCTCTATGTGAAAATGTCTCATTGATGTCAGAGGTCAGAGGACAATGGCCAGAGTGGTTTAAGCTGATAGGAAAGCAACAGTAACTCAACACATCGAACTTTAAAGGAGATGGACTAAAGCAGGAGTAGATCACACCAGGTGCCACTTGGACCAGAATCTCTGAGCAATGTTTCTGGCACCTTGTTGAATCTGTGCAATGAAGAATTAAGCCAGTTCTGAAGGCAAAATGAGGTCCAACATCGTACTAGCAAGGTGTAACTAATGAAGTGGTCAGTGAGTGGATATAACATGTAACTGTGGCAATCGGAGCATGTTTAATATCGTGTTGCATCATTTCTTCTATGGGGTTCATAACCGAGGGGAAACAAACGCTGTTGTTTTAAAAGTGAAGTGTTTTCCCATCCTTGGTAGATATATTGATTTCAGCTGCTCAAAAGTTAATGGCGTACTTTACTAGAGTTGTGATCCTGAAATAATTGATACATTCCCTGGAAAAAAGACTCTGGGCATGTTGCTCTGAGATTTTCATATCATTTAGTGCACAAGCTCTGTGCACGTTTTCTCCAACCGTATTACCAAGCTGTGAGCCACGCACTAAGAGCAAACCCACTGGTCCCTTTTTAAGCCTGTAGTATTCCAGGTTCATGGTTTCCAAAAATATTTTCATATTTTGATTTTTCATGCCACTGAGCAGTTTTTTTCCACTCTGCCTCAGTCCATCTTACATGAGCTTTGGCCTCGCAAATGTCCTGGCCCCTGCGTCTTGTTTATGTTTGGGGTTTTTTTTGGTTTTTTTGCACATAGTGGAGTTTTAACTTGTTTTTGTGGACGCAGCAGTGAACTATGTTCAGTAGAGCTCATGCACAATTTTCCACAATGGAATATTGTCTTGTTTTTTAACCAAAGCTTGGCTATTCAGTATCTGCTTTTGACTTTCTTCCCCACTTACAGGGAATTATTTGGATCCTTTAATATCATCTGCCATAGATGAGAAATTCCCCCAGTTTAAATTAAATTGACAGTGGTTTTAAAAAAACGTTTGCCCACTCAGTCTCTGTCTTTCGCAAATGGTGAAATCCTCGTTGGTTTTACTTCTGTGAGGCTCAGCTTCTCTAGGATGTTTTTTTTTGTATAGCAAATCATGTTACTCAGTAACCTAATTAGTTGTGAGAATGTTCCACCGGATCTTTTTTTTTTTCTTTCTTGGTATAGCATTACGCAACTTTTCCAGTCTTTTTTTTTTTTTTGTTTGTTTTTTTGCCCCTTCCCCGTGTTGCTGACGTCAAATTCAAAATGAGTTCAGAACATTTTTTTTTCTTGTTTACCGTCCAATTTAAAGCATCTTCAAATCATTGCATGTACATTTTCATCACATCACTACTATTTGGAAACAGGGCTGTAGATGATTCCTTATTTGGAAATGTATTGCCACCACTTGGTTTTCCTCCCCACTTAAATAAAATCTTAATATGACAATTTTATTTTATTTTTTAGGTTGTGGCATATGGTCTTGACATCTACCAGACACGTGTGTATCCCTCGAAGCAGTTCGACGTACTAAAAGATGACTACGACTACATGCTGATCAGTAGCGTGCTTCTTGCCCTTTTCTTTGCCACCATGATCAGCAAACGCCTGGCAGAAGTTAAACTGCTCAACCGGGCTTGGCGGTAAGGCGACGGTTAAATTCCTACATCTGCCAGCTCTGTGGCTGCACGAAGGACCTCGGCTCCAAGAGATGAGACCGCTGAGGCCGTGCCTGTCCAAGAACACAGGTCAAAGTTCAATAAGGCCCATAAGGAACTGCAGGGGTGAGGGGACAGTGGGGAGGGGGTGAAATGAGGGGTTAGCAAAAAGTTTTTGTGTTTATTTTTTAACTTATTTTGCAAAAATGAATTATTTCATAGTAGAATAATTGTTCTTTTGTGAAATGTCATTTCGATTAAATGTTTAACACAGCTAATTATGAACCGATAAAACCGGCCAATTTATTAAACTATGGAGCTTGAAAACTTCTGCTCATGTGACAGTTATTTTAGTTTTCCTGGGCCTTTTTTTGTTTTTGTTTTTTGAGACATTTCTGCATCACTGGACTGATCTAATATAAAGCGATAACAAATGTGGAGCTGAGGGAATAGTCAGGAGAAATGCGTGAATGTGAGCATGAACTCGAACAGTACCATAGTGGAAGGGTTTGTTGGGTTTTTTTTAGCCTGCTGAATCACCTTGATACTCCAGTCCCGTTTGGATTGTTGGCAAATGAGCTGTGAATATGAGCTGTGAGGTGATAATGTAGCATGTACAAGAAATGGTTTTTTGAGATGTCTGAAAACCACCAAATGAACTGTTACACTGTTGCCACCATCACATGATGAACCAAGGGAATGGGAAGAGACAGTAGCCTTTCTTTTATGTACATCTCTCATCTTGTAGCTCATACTTTTATGAGAAATTTTCCACATAGCTACTGTTGATGCTCCATTAAAATTTCTCCCAAAACTCCATTCTGAGCGCTTTAGTTTGTTATTGTTGTTGTTGTTGTTCTTCTTCTGTTAGCTGCTCCTTTTAGGGTTCTTCACAGCTGATCATCTGCCCCCATCCACCTATATTCGGTCACACCAACTCTCTGCTTTTGATTATTATTATTAGTAGTATTATAGTATTATTAGTAGTGTTATTATTATTAGTTCAATATTCCAGGTGCTTGTGACATGATCCACTCTAAATAACAACATGTGCTTTTTTATTATGTAGTGCCTGAAAGTTCAATTAGACATGGGATGGCAGCCTGGTTTCACCCTAATGCCATAAAAATATATATGTTCATAGGTTTCTCAGTTCCTCCATAACAGATCGAGGACTCATGGGAGAGATATATTCCCCACCTGGCTTGAGATGAACTCTGTATGAACTGCAAGAGGTGACCAGGGTGAGGGAAGTCTGGGCTACCCCTGCGACCTGAACCCAGATTATAGATGGATGAGACAATAAAGTTTATCTTATCTTGAAAAAAGGAGGTCAAACTTAGAGAAAGCTCTCCATATCATAGCTTGAGTGTGGAGAATGAAGCAATCCTAGAATGAATAAGTTATTTATTTCTATAAATAGATTAAAGACAATTTTTACAATTGACACAGAATTATGAACTTACAAACAGCCTTTGAATGGGCCAAGTCTGATACAGAACCTTCATGAGAACTTCATAGAGGTTGGTGTAACAAAGGTAAATGTGGGCCTGCACCTCAGCAGTGTAAACGTAACATGACTTCCATGCCCACACAGTAAAAAAAAAAAAGTATACACAACATCAGATTTACATCATTAAAAAATTTCACGAGGATCAGCTAATGACAATTTTTCAGCTCTATTTACAAATGCAACAAGTAAAAACTTCTGACTTGCTCTTCATATGTTTAAAGACCTGTGAACATAAGTGTGACTGCAGGTTTTCAACAAAGTTTCTAATGAAAATGAATTAGAATCTAGCTTTAAATACACACTGATTAAAATGAACAAATTGACACTTTTCTGTAGTTAATGTAGTTTGATGTAAATTTCTAAACTTTGGGAGTGATAAGGCTATCTTATCTCAATCAGCTTTGTGATACTGAAATCATAAGCTAATTCAAAAGCGCAAACACCCAATATTAGCTGCATCGACTGTGTGTGTGTGTGTGTGTGTGTGGGGGGGGTGGGTGATCTAACATGTTCATTTGCAAATTTACTATAAAATTTGTCAAGAATCTTTAGACTTGCACTTGGCTAACTCTTTATAATCTGGTATTTTTTAATGGAGCACTTTATTAAGTTTACCTGAAAAGATGCTAAAATATTCAAATAGTACTTTAATTATTTGGAAAAACATCAAATCTATCAACACATTATATTTTTCAAGCAGCATTGTGATAAAAAATAACAGACGTGGAACAGTTTGGCACAAGCCCAGCTTGTACATTTATAAAGACGTGCTCTCTTGTAAGGTATATGTTGCATAGCTAAGGCTGTTTTTAGTGGTATGAGCATACGACTGTCAGACTTTAAAAATTTATAAGTGATCATACTATTTTTTTTTTAGTAAGGAAACGGCAGTATCTTAGTTATCAAAAACTGACAAATGGTGATAGAAAATAAATATTTGTTCTCTATTTGTGAAAATACTATATTATTGTGTATTGTCGTTGTGGTCGAAGTAGAAGAGACGTCTCTAAAATACTGATTGGTAAAATGTTCAGTCAAAAAAACCTCGTGGATATTACACCAAACACATGTCAGTCAATGAAAATACCAATACGTTACACATGTGAGCAGATATTATCGCACACTGTACAGTTGTGTATCACAGAGTGATTAATAACGTCAGTCACCGTTTTGTACTCGTCTAGTTTCAGACATGGTGAGATGATTTCTACCTTTTCTGCCAGAAGCTGCTGTTCCCTGTCTTAGCAGGTTCACTCAGGAGTCTTTCTCTTCTCTCTGTGTTTGGCGGTCGGCCCGGCGGCAGCAGGATGTAGTGTGTCCCGCTGGCCTTTCTGCCATCCTTCAAAATCGGAACAATGCAGGGAGAAAACTGGGTTGCAGGTGGCTCACCTGTCATCTGTCTCAGCAACGCCTTGCTGACATATTTGGGGTTAGCAGCAAAACTCTGAGTGGCAGGCATCACTCCATTGATATAAATTGGAAGACTTTTAGGGCTTGGGGTGCGTGGTGGACAGGGTGGGACTAAAGGCACCCTAGGAGGGATTTTGGGAGGTTTGTCTTCATCGGTCCCAGTCTTTGATTTTGGTGGGATGGGGATACGAGGAGGGATTTGTGGCCTGTCAGTGGACCATGATGAGGTGCTGGCGTGTGGTTGGGTGGAAGGACCCGAGCCAAAAAATTGGATTCTAGGTAATAGGTTCTGCTCTGGCCGTTTGGCTCCAAAGGTATCCTCAGCTTCCGACACCACAGGCTGGTTTTCATCTGTCTGGTGACCAAGGCACCAAATGTCGGCCGCAAACCTGCCTCCTCCAAATGTTGGCCGGCCCTCTCTGCTTGGCCAAGAGAATGCCATGGATCCAACGCCAGCATCTCCAGCCCTCAATGAACTCTCTTGGTAGGCATAATTTACTTGGCCAAAGTCTTTGCTGCTGTTCCTGCAGATAGGCTTAGGGCAGCTCTTGGGCAAAAGGGGCCGTCGGTCACTGGTAAAGAACTCAACCTCACTATCAGCTGCTTCATCTGACATAAGCTCCTCGGGGTCTGGCAGAGGTGGCAAGGGTTTGGCCTCCCTCTGATCAACCCCGAACACTGCCTGTCTCTGGGAAGAAGGAACCACCTGGTCTCCCTCAATGGGCAGCAGCATGTTGTCTGATGCTAGGTGGTAGGAATCAGAAAAAAATGGAGGCTGGGAGAGAGAGGGGTTGGCTGCGGAGAGAAAAAGGGGCAAAAAAAGGAAATGTGTTAAAACACACAAAATGCTACGTTTGCTTTTATACTGAGAAAGCAAATTGTTATGTAAGGCTTTGCTATCGCTGTTGTCCCCTCCAGTGCAGAAACAACACTCAGAGGAAGAAACATGGAAAACAACTTGCTGCCCAACCGCCTTATAAAAACGTACTTACTGAAGATACTGTACAGGAAACGGGAGTAAAAACATCCTGAAAACACCAGCTTAACCTATCGCCTTCTTCGTCAAACATCAGCCACAACACCCTGATTAACACGGGAATCGTCATTATCTGCAGGGCAGGCCACAATCTTAACTGAGCTTCCCATAACCTTCTCTGTGGAAACATCCGACGTGCCCCAGACTGCAGGAACAGCTGGTGACTGGGGAGCGATAGCTTCCCCTCCTCCTACACCCCGATCTCTTTCCTCTGGTACACAGCTTAGTACTGTGATGGCAAACTCACTTGCATCCTGTCTAAATACTGTTCTACTAGACAAATGAGGTTTAAAGGTTTTTTTTTTTCTCTAATAAAAAAAGTGCATAACTTCACCTAATTTAACAAACATAACTCTTCACATCCTTTCAAAATTTCAAAACAATGAAAAAAAAATTGCCAGAATTTCTACAATTTACAGTAATAGCAGATACATACTGATAGTGTTCCTGATACATACGAATTCAAAGCAGAGGAGCTTTGATAAAGTTCATGCATCCATGCTAAATCCGTTTCCTTCATACATGTAACACTAATATCTGAAAAAGACTCACAGTTAAACTCATTGGCCATTTGCTGTTGCTGTTGAAGCTCCTTCAGGGTTTGCTCTGTGTAAGCCCTCAGGCCAAAGCTCTGCACTCTGCAAAGCAGGACAGGTTGAGAAATCCATACAGAGCTGTGCACGATGGTAAATCATTCCAAATCAGTCTTTATAAGACGAGCCTAACAAATGCATTAACAGGACATATGTTCAGTTGTCCTTTTTCTATTTGCAGTATAAAACAGTAACAAGTTACTGGATTTCTTTTCTGAGCCAGACTCTGTGTCTATGATTGCCAGACACTGTTATTTAGTTTCATATTATCTTGCTATATACATATATTATAATCCTGCATGACTACATGTAGTTGCTCATGCTAACATTTATCCCTTCTCTTATATTTCTCTTTTTTTCCTGGTCAGATTTACATGCTCAACATTTTGCAAAGCTGCCACAGATTCACAGATAATAATAACAGATTATTTACATTTTTTAAAAAAATTAGTATTAGGACTTGTGTAGTGTTAATTGTACCTGTTCAGGTCATGCTGTCTCCACAAATTATTCTGACTCCTGGCCATGATGTAGAAGAGATCGTGTTCTTATAAGAAGCTCTGTTTGATATCGATCTAAAGCTCCAACACAAGTCAGCTCCGTCAAACCCATCACAGCTTCATTCTAGCCAGTGGTAAGCTGTTGAAGAAACACTGACATTAGAGTGCAAGGGGATTCATCTGGCTATCTTTTACATTCACATCTGGCTTTTGCATTACATCACATCATTCAGGTCACACCTTTGCTGGTGTGAAATGCCCATAAGCAGGGTACAGCTGGATCTCATCACCGTCCATCACACTCAGCTGCACGTTCTTATCTTACCAGGCAAGGCAAAAGGCAGCAAACAATACAAGATAACTGCACATACACAAGCATACAGCATATATTACAGACAGATGGACTACTTCATGAAAATTGTATATAAAGCAAAGTATTTTACATTGAATAAGTAACATATAACAAAGTTCAAAGGATGTAACATTTCATGACATTCTTTATGTTTAGTATGTAGATTTGCAGGATTGTGAAAAACATTCATATCATTCACATTTCAGTGTAGTAAAAGTATCATTACACAACTATATCCAATAGATTTTTCCTATTCTCAAAAAGGTTATGAAAGCAGGGCAAAAGAAACGTTTACATTTTGAACATATGCCACTTTTCACTAGACGCAGTAAACAAACGACTTGCGATACCCCGCATGTTTTAGGTGAGCCTTGAGGAAACGAGTAACAACAAAAGCCAAGAAAATTGCTTCAGCCTGCTCTCTCAGCCACCATATGTATCCAGTTTAAAGCTATTTGTCTGATGAGCAGGGTATTACACAACCTCTGGGTCAGATGTGGGAGGGCGACAGTACTCCTGCACCCTCCTTCGTCTCTGTGCAACGCTCCAGTATCTGCCCTCACAAAAGGGGCTTATTGTCCAGAATTCCTGTGATGCTGGATGACAAACTCCACCGCTGAGACGGCCCCAAAGCACCGCGATTATAGATGCACTTGAAGGAAAATTTAGTTTAAGTCTGACAGGGTCACAAGCCCTAACCTTGTTAGCCTACTGGCTGAGAACAAAAGTGCACTTAAAAAGTGGCACACTGCGAATGACTAGGAAATGTCTTACTGTTAAAATATTTTAAGGGGTTAAGGTGAGAGAGAATTTTGTGCAGACAGGCAAAGCAATGAAATAAGTACAAAGACTGTACGTGACATCCATGCTGATGATTAAGATTCTCAACTAGCATATATCTATAAAGATGATGACTGTTTCTCCTGATATGATGCACAGCAACTGATATCATTCCAGGGCGATGGACACTTGTATCAGGGCAAAGGTGAAGGTCATCCTGGTTTTTTTTTTTTTTATGATAGATGATGATGTCAACCTTGCTGTTGCGGTTTTGGCTTACGGTCAGATGTGCAGCTCAGGTTAAGCAGACCATCAGACAACTGAAGGAGTTTAAAACTGAGTGGTGCCCCTGTGTCTTCCCAGCAGTGACGCAGCAAAGCACCCAGCTGCATTGACTCAATGACATACCTCTAAATCTTTGTTCTCCCCATATATTGTACTTTACATATTTGTGCTTCTTCTTGCATTGAAAGCAACATTTAGAATTAAAATACAATAAGGCGGACACATACTGTGCTTATGCAATGAAATAAAAAGACCCATTTCACATTAAAATGAAAGCACCACACTGCCTGGAGGGCAACCCAAGGTCTCCATTCTACTATCACTGCAATCTTTCGCTTCAAAGACCTGCTTTGTTTCCTGTCCATGATAACTCCAATGCCGAAGTGGGAAGCAAACAATGCAGAGCATGCAAAGGAAACCCAACTACAAACAAAACAGTGACTCAAGCGTGGATTTGAATATTAATGCTATCCTTAAAACAACCAACTGTGGCGTCATTTCCACCCGTGAGCCTCGGAGATGGAAGACACAGACTAATTATGAATTCTACCGGCAATTACTCAGTGTCCATGAATGGAGCCACTCTCGGGCATGAATGGGCCTTTGTACCACTTTGGTGCACAGCGAAGCAAGCCTGAAAATACAAGTAAACTCTCCCATGAGGTTAGGACTAGAGATACGCCATGGAGACAAGCTGCCACGGCCAAGGTATGAGTCTGTGCCACAAAAAGTCCCCTGCGGGGGGGACTGCGTGTGTTGGCACAGTTGGAAGGACAAGCCAGAGGCTGGAGAAAACAGTTTGTTTAGTACATGCAGGGTCCTTGGTGTGTTGTCCTTGGCAGTCCCCACCTCAACTTTTTTTCAGGCAATAGACCATTCAGTGACCGGGCCTTCTTTAAGCACGAGTTGATTATCCTGATGGCGTGAAGTTTGCACCTTACACACACATACATACACACTAATTAGGTCTGCTAAGCTGTGGGACTAACTACAACACTGCGCGCCACAAAACTAAACAATAAAGCATTTGATTCAATGAGAGAAACCGTTTTAACAACAAGATCCGCAGCCCAAATACAAGTTTATTCACCAAACTAATCTAGGTTCAATGTGTGACTGCAGCTTTCAATTTTTTTTTTTCCATTGCACTAACAAACCAGACCTTTAGGTTTATCTGCGTGTACTGATTTTTAATGGGTCACCAGGCGAAGGCCATGCTGTAAATGTGACAGTTTAGTGCAGTTCATTAGATCCTGACATTTCCACTGTTTAACTTCATTCACCTGGGGAATAAAAGAGGCATATGAAAAGATGTTTGTGATGATATTTAACTGAAAAAATGCAGTTTTAGTACTTGCTTTTTACTTACAAAAAATATTTAAAAAAAAAAAATTAAATAAACGTGTTAAAAATCTTTTGTTGTTACATATCTAATATTGTTACATAATATTATATATGTAACAACCTATCTAATATTGTTACATATCTAATATGTAACAAGATGGTAGGTAGACTTTATAGTCTACTTGCATGTCCGAAATGTTTTGTTTCTAATAAACTAAAGTCTAGATAGTGTGCAGAAAATGAAGATTTTCACATTTTTATAGTTTGAAAAAAGCGCAACTCCACCTGGTCATGGGCCACATCGGCATGTAGTACATTTTCACATCATAACTATTAAACTATATATTTATAGTTTATTTTATTATTATAATTAATTTCCATAACCCTTATTGTCACTTTCTGTTATTGGCCTTTATCGCACTCTATTCTTGATAACACCGAGTTATGTTTAACTCTGGGTCATGCGCTTTTTACTGTAAATTATTTTACATTATATTACTGACGTCACTTTTTTTTTTACACTTTTTGAATGATAGTTGTGAACCAATTTTGACTCCCTCGTTTTGTTTTATTTTTGCGCTTTAAATTATACGAAAACGTCAGACAGACATAGAATTACTGGTTTACTCTTTATCGCCTACTAGTGGGTGAAAATGGAAGTGCCGAGCAGTCCAAGACCTATCCCGCCTCGACGTGACTTCCCTCGGCGGACGCGAGTGAAATCCCTCATTGAGTCAGAAGTACAGTGCGTTCCACTAGATAAATAACTTCCTCTAGCTGGTCTACTCACACAAATGTCCAGCTTACAAAATGCTGTCCACACACATCTGAACTATACAGGCTCTACTCAGAGAACAGACCTCAGTGATTTCTGACCGGCTCTTTTTCTTTTTTTTCGTGACGTCCCAGTGTGGAAAACACTCGTATACACTTAGTAACAGAGTAACATTCACATCACATACAACACAGCATCTGACCGTCCCGTGGTAAAGGCAAAGGCAACAAAAAAGAGCCAATGTTCATCAAACAACTTTTATGAGAACGTGATGAGCCTCACCATGCAAATGCTGCTTATCCGTCACGTACAGCTGGTTTCGTTCGATCGCCCTCAGTCCCAAGCGAGAAATGACACCCGTGAGGCTAAAATCCAGTCTGTCAGTCAACCCTGACCCATGTGCATCGACCCTCCTCTGTCAACAACACTGGGAGGTGAAACTCATTTTGTCAGAGTGACGCGGGTTTCCACATCTCCTTATAAAAGAATTCAACACCCAGAACGCGTTACTGTAACTCCACCCATGGCTGCCTTAAAGGGGAAAAATGCCTGTAATTCTTTTTACATCACTCTACTAGGAAATGCACTGAATACTTTACTAAGTTTACTTTACTATTTGGTTTTTAAAATTTTAATTAAATGTATTTTTTGAGTATGTAGTTAGAACCCAATTCTGTCCAACATAGTTTTGACTCTATTAAATGTAACTGATAATCTGAAATTACTTTTCATATTACATTTTTACATACACATGATAATGTTATAAAATATGATTATTTGTTCTCAATTAAACTATACAAATCGTCTCCCTTTGACCAGGAATAACATTGAAATTGTACTTGCGCATTATGCTATCAGCAGTAATTCACGTTTCTCTTACGTTTCATCTCTATACTCCTCTGTACGGTTTTACTCACCTTCCTGAACTCTCAACTGCAGTGTGAATCTAACAAGATGTTGTTAACCTGTCTGCGCAACTTTCAGGTTTCAGGACACCATTCACAAAATCTATTTCCTTACAGTCAGTGGAACTAAGACTCTGTAGAGCTTAAGGATCTATGCTTAAATCTATTAAGCATTTCCCCTCCCATTTTATTACATCGTTTACCCTACACTAAGTATGCCTCAGCAGGTCAAAAAGCAAAAATGTCCTTTATTTTATTTGTTCCCTGTAATGCGTGTACAGGAAATTGCATTTCAAGCAATTGTGGCCTGACTTGTGTGGGAGTCAGAAAGTGTGTGGGTGGATATTGGCGTGTGTACAACATAACACTGATAAAGAGTTACAAGCACTAGATTGGCAGACCAGACATGAAGGATGAGGACTTGTTTTGAAGCCTGCATGTCACAAAAGAGTTGACTGTGTGTGTGTGTTTGTCCTGTGTTTGTCCTCACCCACGCTGAGAGAGGCAGAAGGACAATATGAGAGGCCATTTACCAGAAAATAACAGGGAAGTGAGTGCAGGCTATTCTTGTTTTCACCACAGGGTCCAGACCACACTGAGCTTACAGTCTTCCCCCAGACTGCCATCTGATCTTTTTACTGCAGTGACAGCACAAATAAATCCTTAGGCAAAATGACCCATCAAATATTGTACACTGTATAACCAAATCGTAAAATTGTAAGCCAAGTGACCCTGTAACCTTTCTTTCTTCCCTTGGTGCAGATTGTTGAGTAGTTCCTCTGCTTGTACTACTCCAATAAAGCCCACATACAGTCATATGCGGATTAAGGAGTGCCTTATACCTATATACTGACTGTAAATCACAAACCCATAAAATAAATACGCCACATGTAACGTGCTTACATTGCTGCAATCATCAACCATCCCTCTCCCACTAACGTTAACTTGTTTGCTTAAAGGAATACTCATAGTTTCAACAAATAAGCTGTTATGTATCAACTTTACATTGTGCAATGTGGAATTTCAAAGTGACACAGAGATGTCCAGTCACACCACTGTCATTCAGCTGTAAACCAAGTACACGTTTTGTGTTACAGTTAAGACTGTAAGACTAACAATACCAAACTATATAGAAATTAAATATACCACCTGCTGTCCCTTCAAAATCAAAATCTTAGTCTAATCATCTTTTAATAAATTGCATAAAGATGGCCATGCAAAATTCAAAGTTTTTGCCACTTTTACCAGCAGCTCTGCTCTTGCTTTGCAGTCCTCTGTGGGCGCTTGTGGTGACCCAGGATGCTCAGGGCTGTGGGGGTTTTTGCCAGGGTGGGCCAGTCTCCTACAGGGGAGGTCAAGTCATTTCCTGCTCTGAGAGACCTCCGTCCCTCACAGATGTCAGTGCAGTCAGAAGCCCACCTTCCACATCTGCAGCACTCCACCTCCCAACATCCTTATCAAAAAAGATAAAGAAGACTGCTTATTTTTAATGTTGCAAACATACATATATGTCAGACTTCGAGAGCTGGCCTGACTCAAATGCAGACTGGCAAAAAATGAGCAGGAATACCAGGTGGACTATGATACACATATGTGTGTGTGTGTGTGTGTGTGTGTGTGTGTGTGTGTGTGTGTGTGTGTGTGTGTGTGTGTGTGTGTGTGTGTGTGTGTGTGTGTGTGTAAAAATCAATTGTTCTGTGGAAAAGAACAGGATTAATGCAAGAATGAGTAAAAAGTACAAGATCATAATAAAACTCATCAAGACTTATGGTTATATTAAACTGATCTATCAGTTCCCCATCTGTCTGAGAATAGAAAACTAAAACGATGAGTGTGTGTGCAGCACAGCGCTTAACAGTGTCTCAAGTTGGAAAAGGAAATGAAGTAGGTAGGTGTTAACATATGTTTTCTATGGTAAATACATTCGTGTAGGTTGATGTGCTGACACGGTGACACAGGGAATTCTCTTATAGAGGAACCAGCTGTGTACAAACATGTAATAGCAATTAGAGCGCCGCTACAGGGCTGCTGTTTTCAAAGTCGCGGTTGACGTGTCTTGTGTTTAGGTTTCACATTCCTTGTTCCAGCGAATCTGTGTTAGAGGTTGTGATAACTACAGGCGCATATGGCGGCCATATTTATGAGCCGTATACTTTAAATATGTGATTGCATAAAACAATGTCCACTTGATGCTGCCATATGTGTAAGAGGTTAAAAATCAAGATTGTTCAGAGATGAGTAAACGATGGGTCACCAGAACTGAAAGAGCGTCGTCATTTAACTCTGGATTCGAGTTGCTGTAATTGAGAAAAAACAGAAAGATATTCTTATGAAATTCTCATATTTAGTGCATTGCACCCCTCTCTTGCCACCTACTGCTTCCTTCAGCCTGATTTGTAATATTTATGTTTGATGCTTTACTTCAAAGTAGACGGACAGTGATTAAGACCTGAATGTTGTGCTGCTGTGTGCAACGCTGTGTGTGATTTGAAACACACACCCCACACCTAGTCCTTGTTTCATTTAATGGCTTTACGGGTAGATCTGACAAGTTGGGAGCTGGGCTCCTCAAATGTCTGTGTGGGCTCACCACCACAGCCTTTGACCACATCTTAGCTTAGTTATCAAAGGAACAACAGTCATCAGGAGGAAGAGGAGGACAGATGGAAGAATCATGCCTCTGCTACCTTTTAATAATGGACAAATCTGGATGTGCACAAAGACTTCTGTGTAATCTAATCTGATGCTAAAGTGCTTTTTAAAAAAAGAATAATAGCAACTGATATTTTCTGTGAATAAAATCCAGCTACAATGGAGCTTAATGGAGAGAGAAATGACACACAAACACACATAAATGAACACAGATTTCTTTAAAACACAGAACAAACAAACAATGAAGCAGCGTAGCTTTTCCCAGAGTACCAGCAGAGAAAAACAAAGCACAGTAAGCAGGCAAACTGATGGAGGAAGTACACCAAGGGATCAAGGGTTAAAGTGATTTAAACGCAGCAACATCAGATGTCATGGTGACAGTTTCAATGAATGGCAGAGATCTGAGCATGAAAGAAGAGCAATTCTTTTCCTAGGATACTGAACTGGACGCCTGGCCAGCTTTTCTACCCATTACATCAGGCCTCAGTGTGGGCAGAGGCTCTGCAAACCCAGCAGGAGGACTTCCGCAGCCCTGTGAAGTCCATCTTCAGTTCATTAAGAGCTTCAGTTGAAATGAGAAAAGGGAACAGAAGGCCGGAGGAGGCTCTGTGTAGAATCCAGATAAAAAGAATACAGAGAGTGCCTTGGACTGATCTTTGACCGTTATTTAACTCATCCGTGGCAGCTTTTCTTGATAAATCACACTTTTGCTGGAGTGGAAAAAAACATTTGCAGGCATCAATGCAAATTAGCTAACAAGGACATTTTGGGTAGAGAGAGGAGACACGAAGGCGCTGTCAATATTTGAATGTTTGCACAGTTTTCGCAACTTGTTCTGAGGTCGAAGTCTTTTTGCACAACTGCGTCATCCCGGGTCATCTTTAGGAGGACGGTGGAAACTAGTCAAATTTGATCAAATTGTTGTTCTGATTATTTAGTGAGTGAGCCATGACGTGTGTTTGTCCACGTCATGGCTCTATTGAGTAGCAAGGCTGAGAAATGATATACGTATACAACCCACAGTTTTCCCCAGAAAGGCATGGTATGCTCTCTTATAGTCTGTTCCTTTCCCAAAAATTAACTTGGAGTCCTGAGGCAGTTTTCCTTTTTTTCCCCCTCCTCCTCACTGTGTCTCTCCTCCCACTCCAGACCTCCTCCTTTTCTTCTCTCACCTTACTTACGCGCACTCCATCATTTCCTGTTGAGTCACAGTCAGGCTGCACCATGTTTTACATTTTATTAGTCCCCCTTTTTTTTAAACTTTCCTCCTCCACTTCCTTGTTCACAAGATGGCTATCATTTTAAATTGAGGGGAATGAAACACAACGTCGGCCCACAACAGCCTTCCAAGCAGCATTTTGGAAAAGTCAAAGCAGATGTACAAGTCTCTTCCTGGCAACTTGACTGATTCATACAGTAAATGACTTGGAGGATCAAAGGATTATTAGCTCTACAGATAATTCACCACCTCACTTGCCACAACATGTCATCAGTATACAGCATTAATGCCAAAAAAAGTTTCCAGCAGCAATGAAAAACAAAAGATGTAGCCTTAAGAAATTACCTTAAAGCATCAAACTATCTGTTAATATTGATCACTGAGATGAATTACTTCCTTGGAAATTAAGTCCATATTGCGCCTTGGTATTTGAGTACTTACCCTGGTCATTTGGGAGGAAGTGATGCTGTAGTGAGGTCAGCACTAGTGTTTAACATATTCAGTGCATGCCTGTGTGTTAGGCAGGGTTGAAGGCAGGGCTCTGAGAAATGAAAGGGCTCTGTGGTGGACCGGTTGAGTCATTCAGAAATACAGCTGCTGACTCAGTTTGCAAACTCGTCTCCAGAAGCACGTCGCCAGCCTATGTGGCATTATGTGTGTTTGTGTGCGTCCACCCTGTTCCTTTGAGGGACTAATATCTTGACTATGACATGAAGACAACTCCTCCCAGGTGATCATTGTCACTGTGAAAAAGAGAAGAGGAAAAGGTTATAGTACTAATAAAGGCTTCATTCTTAAAAAACTACAATTGTACTCCTTTATTCACAAACTGCTCAAAGAAAGCAGATTGCATCTAATGGAAAATGAGGCTTTGCTCGAAGGAGTGCCCATCACAGCGCTGCTGTAATCCCCTTTCTGGCACGAGGTCAAAGTTTTTCTGTGATTCAAGCATGTCGTCATCTCTTGAGTTTACTCTACACACCCTTCTTACCACACTAGTCTTACAACTGCCATCAACACAACGTGATCCACTGGAAGTATGGACTGTGGGACATGCTCCAGGATTAGTCATCTTGGATGTGTTGCAAGACCCAGAGCTGGGATGCTGTTGTTGACATTATTATGTTGAGAGGACAATTAAGGACACCTTGCTCCTTAATGGAATGCAATTTCCTGATAACAACTGGAGAGCTATTTTATCTACTATTATATCTATCTATCTGTCTATCTGTCTATCTATCTATCTACTCTTTTACCCAGCACGCCCCTGCGGGCGGTTTTATCCTTCAAGCTCGGGTCCTCTACCAGAGGCCTGGGAGCTTGAGGGTCCTGCGCAGTATCTTAGCTGTTCCCAGGACTGCGCTCTTCTGGACAGAGATCTCCAATGTTGTTCCCGGGATTTGCTGGAGCCACTCGCCTAGCTTGGGAGTCACTGCACCTAGTGCTCCGATTACCACTGGGACCACCGTTACCTTCACCCTCCACATCCTCTCGAGCTCTTCTCTCACCCCTTGGTATTTCTCAGCTTCTTGTGTTCCTTCTTTCTGATGTTGCTGTCATTCGGAACCGCTACATCGATCACTACGGCCGTCTTCTTCTGTTTGTCTACCACCACTATGTCCGGTTGGTTAGCCACCACCATTTTGTCTGTCTGTATCTGGAAGTCCCACAGGATCTTAGCTCGGTCATTCTCCATCACCCTTGGGGGCGTCTCCCATTTTGACCTCGGGACTTCCAGGCCATACTCGGCACAGATGTTCCTGTACACTATGCCGGCCACTTGGTTATGGCGTTCCATGTATGCCTTGCCTGGTAGCATGTTGCACCCTGCTGTTATGTGCTGGATTGTCTCTGGGGCATCTTTACACAGCCTGCACCTGGGGTCTTGCCTGGTGTGATAGACCCCAGCCTCTATGGATCTTGTGCTCAGAGCTTGTTCTTGTGCTGCCATGATTAGTGCCTCTGTGCTGTCTTTCAGTCCAGCTTTGTCCAGCCACTGGTAGGATTTCTGGATATCAGCCACCTCCTCTATCTGCCGGTGGTACATACCGTGCAGGGGCCTGTCCTTCCATGATGGTTCCTCGTCTCCCTCCTCTTTCTTGGGTTTCTGCTGCCTGAGGTATTCACTGAGCACTCGGTCAGTTGGGGCCATCTTCCCAATGTATTCTTGGATGTTCGTTGTCTCATCCTGGACTGTGGTGCTGACACTCACCAGTCCCCGGCCCCCTTCCTTCCGCTTAGAGTACAGCCTCAGGGTGCTGGATTTGGGGTGAAACCCTCCATGCATGGTAAGGAGCTTTCTTGTCTTTATGTCAGTGGCTTCTATCTCCTCCTTTGGCCAGCCTATTACCCCAGCAGGGTACCTGATCACGGGCAGGGCGTACGTGTTGATGGCCCGGATCTTGTTCTTACCATTCAGCTGACTCCTCAGGACTTGCCTGACCCTCTGCAGATACATGGTGGTTACAGCTTTTCTAGCGGCCTCTTCATGGTTCCCATTCGCCTGTGGGATCCCCAAGTACTTCTAACTGTCCTCTATGTCTGCAATGTTGCCTTCTGGTAGTTCAATCCCCTCAGTTCTGACTACCTTCCCTCTCTTTGTTACCATCCGACTACACTTCTCCAGTCCGAACGACATTCCAATGTCATTGCTGTATAGCCTGGTAGTGTGGATCAGTGAATCGATGTCTCGTTCACTCTTGGCATACAGCTTGATGTCATCCATGTACAGGAGGTGGCTGACAACTGCTCCGTTCCGTAGTCGGTATCCGTAGCCAGTCTTGTTAATGATCTCACTGAGGGGGTTCAGGCCTATGCAGAACAGCAGTGGGGACAGAGCATCTCCTTGGTAGATCCCGCACTTGATGGTGACTTGTGCTATGGGCTTGGAGTTGGCCTCTAGTGTTGTACGCCACATCCCCATTGAGTTCCTGATGAAGGCTCTTAGGGTCCCATTGATCTTGTACAATTCTAGGCATTCCAGTATCCAGCTGTGGGGCATTGAGTCATAGGCCTTCTTGTAATCAATCCAGGCAGTGCACAGGTTGGTCAGTCTGGTCTTGCAGTCTCGGCTGATTGTTCTGTCTACCAGTAGCTGGTGTTTTGCGCCTCTGGTATTCTTGCCAATTCCTTTCTGTGTCCCGCTCATGTATTGACCCATGTGCCTGTTCATCTTAGCCGATATGATGCCTGACAGGAGCTTCCATGTAGTACTGAGGCAGGTTATTGGTCGGTAGTTGGAGGGGACCGGTCCCTTCTTGGGGTCGCACTCAACGATCCTTCTCCTATCGCACTTGGGGCTATGTACCCAATCTCGGGTGGGGGTGATGATATCTCCCCCCTGACCTGGCGTCCTGACTCCTCCTTGCCGTAGCATTTGTGTTGTACCTCATCAATCTCTAGCTGTGAGAGCAGTCCCTTCTTTTGAATGTTGGAACACTGAGCTACTAGTTGTTTCGCCGTCATTGTGGATGTTGGGTATTGAAGAATCCATAGGTCCGTCATCCTATTCATGTAGCCCCTTCCGCCGGGGTTACTTGCGTAGTAGCATTCCAACAACGCCCTGTCTGCGGTAGGCTTGCTTAGCATAGGGGGTCTAGCCTTAGGACCCTTACTGGATACAGACGCCCCAGGCAGGAATCGAACTTGCGATCCTCTGTTCCAAAGGCGTGTAGTCTAACCACTACGCTATCCAGCTGCGCTATATATATATATATATATATATATATATATATATCTATCCAGCACATAACAGCAGGGTGCAAGATGCTAGCAGGCAAGGCATACATGGAACGCCATAACCAAGTGGCCGGCATAGTGTACAGGAACATCTGTGCCGAGTATAACCTAGAAGTCCCGAGGTCAAAATGGGAGATGCCCCCAAGGGTGGTGGAGAATGACCGAGCTAAGATCCTGTGGGACTTCCAGATACAGACGGACAAAATGGTGGTGGCTAACCAACCGGACATAGTGGTGGTAGACAAACAGAAGAAGACGGCCGTAGTGATCGATGTAGCGGTTCCGAATGACAGCAATATCAGGAAGAAGGAACACGAGAAGCTGGAGAAATACCAAGGGCTCAGAGAAGAGCTCGAGAGGATGTGGAGGGTGAAGGTAACGGTGGTCCCCGTGGTAATCGGAGCACTAGGTGCGGTGACTCCCAAGCTAGGCGAGTGGCTCCAGCAGATCCCGGGAAAAAAAACATCGGAGATCTCTGTCCAGAAGAGCGCAGTCCTGGGAACAGCTAAGATACTGCGCAGGACCCTCAAGCTCCCAGGCCTCTGGTAGAGGACCCGAGCTTGAAGGATAAACCGCCCGCAGGGGCGTGCTGGGTGTTTTTTTATATATATATATATATATATATATATACACACACACACACACACACACACACACACACACACACCGGTAAAGTTATTTTTTTTTAATGAACTCATTGTCTTAGTCACCATTTTGTCCTTTTCTTTACTGTTGTAACAACAGTTAAAGCTGGATATACTTTAAGGTATCCCTATCAGCTAGTCTGTTAGGTATTGTGGAATCTGGGCAAAAATGTAGGATGCAGAAATGGGCAAGCACTGAGGGAACAAATTGTCATGGTCCTGAGTCTCTGGACTCAGTGGTTTTGTCTTGATTGTTATATATTATCTTTGGTTTTGGTTCTGTACTCCCTCTGCTCCAGTTCTGTCATGTCTCTGTGTAATGTCTAGTTTTTCTGGATCTAGCTTCATGCTTTCTGGCTGTTTCCTCCTCGTAATGTTCATTAGGTTCAGCTGTGTCTCCCTCCTGTGTCTAGTTCCCTCGTTACCTTGTGTCTGTACAGATATGTGTGTCATATTGTGCAGGCACAAAATGCAGTTGCAAGGAAATGTAGCTTACCTCTGACCTAGAAGTGAATCTACGTGCTGTCTGTGTCTGTAAGCGTGTTTGCATTGACCTCTACTGCACTCTAAGTCACCTTTCACAATATGTCATCTGGACAGTCCCACCAGATGAAGCTTATGACCCTCAGAAGACTGAATGCTAACTCTTCATGAGCACATTTGCAATGTGTGTATAAAATGATCATCACTACTTATGTTATAAAAGTTTTCACAATATGCCACTACTAAAGCTTTGTAAAAAATGATGTATTTCCCACAACATATATATGTATATATAGTGTGTTGCCTATGCTGGTTGTCACTCCATCTGCATTTCATGGTGTTCTCTTCATTCGTCCTGCGTCTCTCTGGTCTTCATCTTGCTTTATTATTATTTCAGGTCTCCTTATTAGTTTTCCCAGTTTAGGTTTTAAGTAGTTCTCTCGTGCCTCATTTCCTGTTTTCCATTTTGTAAATAAACGCTCACCTGCATCTTGCCATTTCCTGCATATTGGGTCCTTTCTCAACAAACACCACATGGCTTGCCCCGGTAGCCGTGACACAAATCAAAACTCTAAAACTGAGACTGAAGTCTAACAAGAACAAGGAAGCTCTGAAAATGATACACAGATATTTCAAGATTTACAAGAGGAATGAAAAACTTGAAAACATTATATTTTCATGAATATTTCTATGTCTACACAATGTTTATGCTCAAAAAGAAGTAAGATGAAGTTTCACATTTTCTGTTCCTACCCTCTTATTTCAAATTCCATTGTTTACAAATCAATATTCCAAATTCGACATTAAACGATCCATACATTTTTAACTGTATACAAGTCTAAACTCATATACAATACACACATGAAACAATTTAAGCTCTTAAACCAAAACAACAACAAACTACATTTTTACCTAAGCTAAACACCCTATAATGTTTGTAATTTGCTTCATATGGAATTATGCCTATGTGACAAACACCTTAATGAATACTTTAAGTTTGGGTTACGCTTTGCTTAATCAATAAAAATCAGGACAAAGCTTTATTATAACACAATAGGACATCTCAGTCACTAAGAGGAACATTTCCTATATTCATAAAATTTATTGTTTTTAAACAATTGTGTACATTTTTGTATAGATGTACCTTTCTTAACTTCATCTGTACAGGTGTTCCACACACTAATGCCTGTGGCTGTAATGTATGATATATATGAGAACACATCACACAGGTATGCAGCTCCAGCTTTTGTTCTTCAAGTGTCTATGCTGACTGATGAATAATTTTTGTGAGTAAGTTAACTGAGAATAAAAATACATTTGTTTTTCCTTAAATAATTTTAGTTGAAAGCTGCTTGTAAGATGCAACACAAAATAATAACCAGTAAATCCTGATTACACAGACATCTTTCACATATCAGCGATCACAATTCATTACACTGTAATTATGAAAAGACTCATTGCTGAAGTATACTTTTAATGTGGCTGAAGCAGACCTGAAAAACCTGCAGTGGCAGCGTCACAAAGCCAAGGCAGCCAAGCAGCCATGCACTGAGAAATTCAAAGATATCACCAGCAGAGACGAGTAAGTTGTTTTTTTGTTTTGTTTTTTTACAGTATCAGTCAAAGGTTTGGACACACTCAGTCAAAATGGAGTACTTCTTGGATGCCGGTTTAGCTCGGCTGGATGAGCAGGTGACCATATGCCGCATGGCTGAAAGTGGCGGGCCTGGGTACTAGTCCAACCTGTGGCCCTTTGCCGCATGCCTTTCCTGTCGATCTTCACTGTTTCTGTCAAATAAAGCTGTTAAAAGGATAACAAATATATTTTTAAAAAGGAGTATTTCTTTATTTTTCATTATTTCCCATATTTTATAATGAAACACTCAACAAAAGAACATCAACCGAATTGATGCAGTAAGCTTCCTGCACTGACTTCATGTTCATTGTGTAAACAGTCAAAGAGTTTCGTGTTGGTTTTTATTATGACTTGTCTCGGATAATGAGAAACTTCCCTGCCCTCGGGTGTGTGCATATATTTGACTGGGGCTGTACCTGTTTGCCTGCTCTAGAGACATTTTACAGAGGCTGGATGATATTTTGACCCCTTACATTAAAATTCTAAATATGATAGAAACAGATTTCACATATTCAGTTAAAAACCTCGAGACCTGGCTCTGGATACGGAGAAGAAGATGGATGGGTGGATGGGTGGATGGATGGATGGATGGATGGATGGATGGATGGATGGGTGGATGATGGATGGATGGATGATGGATGGATGATGGATGGATGGATGGATGGATGGAGTTAAAAACCTGTCAGTTACAGAGACTTTTGTTTTTTCATTTTTTTTTAAATAATTTTTTTCTCAAATTTAAATGTTGGCATCTTTTGTGAATCCTTTGCTGCTTTTCTCCCTTCAGTCATAAACGGTTGATAGGGTATTGTTGTCACCCCACCAGGCGGGTGGTGGATGGCCACACGTTCGGCATGGACATCCAACTTTGTGATGACTCAAGAATGAGAAGATGTAGGATTTTCAAATTAATACCATAGGTACATCTACTAAAAATCTAAGTACAATTTGCTGACCTTGATCTCAAGGTTTAAAATCAGAGGTCAAGTTTTCTTCCAGTGAATCACGCAAGAAGGAAGACACTAAGGATTTTTAAATTCATCTACTAAGAGGTTGAACTAGCACTAGCAGTGGTCATTATTTTGTCCATTATATTTTTCTTTTAAATGCACATTTGAGTCCACCTTTCTTAATAAAATTGTCCCTCATTGTTGGTTTGGTTTTCAGATCCTTGAATGGGAGAGAAGTTAGCAGAATTGAGATTTAATTTGCCCTGACAAATTATCAGATTTGTCAGGGCAACCATACCTGACAAATCTGATAAATTTGATAACAGGAAATTTCTAAAAACTATGCAGCATACTGAAGACAAGTGTTTCAGGGTTAGTGTTGCACAGAGAATACACTTTACTGTCAGTTTCACTGTGATTTTGCCAACTTCTAAAGTAATAGATATCTGTTGTGCTTGGTATTAGGTCCCCTTGATGTTGGAATCCTTTTAAAAACAAACGCTAAGATGTTTTTTAACTTAAGGCTTGCCAGTGCTTAAATAGCCTGATAACCAAGAATGGTGAGTTGAAGGGGGAGCTGTATGCACTACTGATGGAGAAGAAACAGTTTCTACATGTGAAATCTTTGCTGGAAAATATGAGTTCAGTTTTCCAGCAGAGTTATTAAAGGGTCCAACACTGCCTGCCTCCCTTCAATATACTCAGGGTGTCTCTCTGTTATCTGGATTCACTTACCCTAACATCTGCAACAAAAAAAAGTGATCACAAAGCTAGTTAACAGCTTGTTGAGTAAATCCAGGGTTTCCCCTGCACGTTTCCATGTAAGGAGTGGCATTGGTAGCATCTGACCAATCACAAACATGAAAGAGTGTAGTGGCAGCAGAGCAGTTGATTTTTCAAAGGAAGATAAAACTATACTACCCGAAAAATCTTAAGAGATTAAACTCACAATACAGGCGGAAAACAATAAAGCTGCTGCAGACAAAGTAGTGACATGAACGTGTGTGTGAAAGGAAAAGGGCTCTACAGTAGTTTAGTAACAAAAGAGGTGTGTGAATTTCTGAATGTGTTTAAGGACTTTGGTCAGCGAGACTGGAAATATATGGATAGCCAGGAAAGCAAAGTGGCAAAAATGCTGTTTAAGTTAGCAGACTTAATATCACTGCTCTGTTTTTAAGGCACAGGGCAATTAGAAGGATTATTATCAAGTATTTCATTAAATCAATCTTTAAGAGACAGTTTTATCTGTTGAGCTGTGTAATGATCTGAAAACAAAATTGCTTGCAGGGGGTCAGAGGGATCTTCCAGGAATGGTGACACTATTTTCCAAAGAACTGAATGGTCAGTGGGCGGTGATTTTATACCTGCTGATCTCTAATTTCAGTATCAAATTTGGAACAACATTCAGTGCTTGGAGTGCTTCACACTAGATGGCTCCATCTAGTGTGAAGAATCAGGAAAAACAGAGGATGTTGCTGAACCAGAATGCTAACGATGTGGATCAGCACATCAAAGAGAAGCTCGATCTGAAACAAAACAATCTCCCATTACTGCAATATTCAGGCTTTCCATACACAAAGGATACTGCACACATCAACGAGAGTATACAGAAAAGGTAATGGTAATAAAGTTAAAGTTAATCTCATGACTTCAGCAGTTGGACATTTTCAGTGCTACTTGTCTGACTGTACAAAGTTGTATTATTCTGCTATCCCCACAAATGGTGGAACTTCTGTACATAACTAGCTGCTATACCAAAGCTACTTGGCTAAATTTATTGACTTTTCCTGTTTAATTTTATACCCTTTCCCACTTTGTTATATGTGTTTCACTATTAATGTTGCATTATGGTATTTTTCAAATGTTATGGTTCTGAATCACATGTTAATATATATATCCTACCACAGGAATTGAGTTCACTGATTTTCAGTCCAATTCTTGTGTTTGGCATACCTCAGCCTTTACTCACTTTTTCCCTTCCTTAAAATTGACTCCTCGAACTTTGAAACAAAGGACATTTATGATAAGGATTTTAGTTAAAATAGATAGGCCTTTGCTGGATTTTTTTAAGGCTACGCTCTACACCATCCCCTCTGCGAATAGCTACCTTATAGTAGTGGAGGGGTTTCTGTGTCCCAGGGATCCCAGGGGCTGTGTTGTCCCGGGTGCTTTGGTACCCCGGCAGGGTCTCCCATGGCCAATTTGTCCTGGGTGAGGAACCAGACAAAGGTTCAGAAGACCCCTATGAATACAATATCAAGGGAACAGTTCACCCTGCCCAGGATAGTGTTACCGGGGCTCTGCCCTGGAGCCAGGCCCAGGGAGGGTGGCCGAGGGCGAGTGTCTGGTGCCCGGGCCTTAGTCCTTGGGACCCGGCCGGGGCACAGCCTGAAAAAGGGACATGGGCCTATCCTCCTGCAGGAGGCGCCATAGGGGTCAGGTGCAATGTGTACCGGGCGGCGGCATTCTCTACTTTGTACATTTGTCAATGAATGACCGCACATCATTGTGAGAGCGAGAGAAAAATGAACTAGCAATACAACAAAACTCATCAATAAACCAGGGCAGATAATGGTTTGAGCATGAGCTTTCTTTCATTAGTGGCAGTTTGCAGATTGATAAAGAAGTGAAACCATATTCTCAAAATCCAAACAATGAATTAGTTTAATGCAAACAATGTTAAGGCTTTACTGAATCTTTTAGCAAATTTTTATTAACCTTAAAAAACATCAAATAAATGAAAACATAAAACAAAACATTAAAAGACAGATAGGCGCGACCCTTTGGAAACATCCCATCAAATCAATAAAAATCTAAAACTGGTCCATTAGATTAGTTGGTTTTTATTTTGTTTGTTTTATGTCATAACATGAAAAGTCAAAATACAATATACAATATTAACATTAACAATTTTTGGTAGAAAACAATAAGGGAAGCACACGGTGGGGAGGGACCCGTCGGTGTCAGTCTGGACTCTGTAGTACCCGCTCCGGAATCTTTGGCGTTCCTGCTGCAGTAACGAAAAGGAACAAACAGGTTAAAAATGCTCCAGTCATTAGAGATCAGAGGACAAACATTTAAAGCTGAAGTGAATACATGACAGTATTTTTTTTCTTGAAATATCCACCACTGATGCTTACAGCATTGTGATTACTCACCTCTTCCTGGTCAGCCTCCTCTCTTCCAGGGTTGTAAAAAGAGGTAGAAGACTGGTTGGACCACATGATCTTCGTTTATCTGAAAATGCCAGTTTTAGAAACAAGTGTTTGTTTTTTTATCACTCACATCTTGTATTTGTAGAATTTAGAAAATGTTAAAACATGTACTTCTCTGTGAGCATACAATATACGTTCTATTCACCTCCTGATGAGCACCCACCTGTCGTCCATGCTGGAAGCCAGAGCTGGAGGGCTGAGGGCTGGATCTCCTCACTCGCCGACCAGGGGGTAGCTGTGAGATATCACTTGATGTTAAGCACCGAAAATGCTAACTATTATTCTTACGTTAGCAGTTTCTTTTATTTTTTTCAAAAATACTACAGATAACTTCAACAGAAGTCAGTTCTGTATGCACACTGGGGGTGGTAATTGGTTTGTGAATACTGAAATAGTTAGCAAAGTGCAACAAAATGTACCTTTATGTAACCAACATGAGTTCAAATATAGTGTGCTGCTACATGCTGCTAGTGCCAGAAGGTGGCAGTAATGTGCATAGAAGGGGTCAGAAATAGAGACTGTATAAGCCACTAATGACTGCGGGTATGGTGTGTGTGCAGCACAGTGAGATCAGACAACAAACATTTAAAGCTGAAGTGAATACAGTGAATACATGACAGTATTTTTTTTTCTTGAAATATCCACCACTGATGCTTACAGCATTGTGCTTACTCACCTCTTCCTGGTCAGCCTCCTCTCTCCCACGCTTGAAGGCAGAGGTGGAGGGCTGAGGGCTGGATCTCCTTGCTCTCCAGTCACGGTTCAAGTGTAAACCAGAGGTGGAGGGCTGGGGGCTTGACCTCCTCACTGGCTGGGCAGTGTTTACCTGTTAGAGATGGAGTAATGTGTGTCAAAACTCTTGGCTTGTCTACAATGCCAGTTTGTATTTTTTCACCGCTCAGTTCTTGTTTTTGTAGGATTTAGAAGATGTCAAAACATTTACATTGTCTATGAGCTTATGAATATGCTTTCTACTCACCTCTTGATTGGCATACTTGGGTCGTCTATGCTGGAAGCCAGAGGTGGAGGGCTGAGGGCTGGAGCTTCTCGCCAGCAGAGCACCAAATGTGGTCCAATATGTTTTTTCGGGAGGGTGTTGGAGGGATTCAGGGCTGCTGTCCTCTAGCCACTTTGTCTTCATCTTTGCCTGTCAGGGACATTCAACAACCAGGTAAACATAAAGGGCAAACATACTCAAATATATGAAGTCATGGTACAAGTTTTGTTGTGATCTGCTTTGTTTTATTCTTGCTATTATTTACAGTTAAACCATTTCAGTGTTGATGTACTGATACCCATCAAAACACTGGTGCTGAATAAATGACAGTGACTGACACTGAGATCATAATTCTGATTGCCAAAGCTGCCAGACAGGATTCAAGATGTAAAAAAAAAAAAAAAGATTTAGTTGTATTTATTTCACTGTAAGACATTTTCTTAAAGAACTAAAAGAAGTTTTGTGGATTAAACAATAATGAAATGAAAAATATATTCTAGAAACCACTGTTCTGTTATTAAAATGTTAACTGTAGTGAAAAATATATTGTAGGTTTATGTTTTCTGTTTCAATACACATTTCAAGTAATTTTTTTTATCATGATATGACACCACATTTAAAGGAAAAAGCAGAGCATTAGAAATATTTCATTTTTACATAGATATAAACAAAATGAAAACAGTTCATTTTATCTGAAGATTTAAGTTTTGTAATGCGTTTTTTTGTTATCATTATTAATATTATTTTTGTTTTGTTTTGCTTTTTTAAATTTGGTCAGTGGTTATTATTTTGTTTACCTTTAAAATTTTAAATGAGTCAAATTCAGTAACTGTGTGTAAAGGCTACAGCTGTGTGGAAGGAAGGAGATAGGTGCCAAATGCAGGACTTGCAGGACACAGAGGGATGAACTAAATGAGCTTACGCTCTAGAGAGCTGAAATAGGGGTAACAGAAAATAAAGCATAATAACTAGAAGCTAAAAAAAGTAAGGTCTCAGGAAACTGGAAAACAAGAAATTTGTGTCCCACAGTAAAGGCACAGAGAGACAAGACAGTGAACAGAGGGAAGGCACATTAACAAAAGGTAAAGACTGGAAATAAGGAGATGCTAAAGAGCTTACAGAACTAGAAATACAGAAACAAAAACCAAGAGACTAGCAATGAAAAATCATAAAAAATTTAAGTTCAATTTATAACAATAATAATACAAAACACAAAACACTGGGTCACCGACCGAGGACCGTGACAGAGTGTCTGTTATATTTACCACAAGCTGCTTTAAAGGTTCAAAATAAATACAATAACTAAAAGATGCTTTTTACTCTTGTTACAACAAAACAGTGATTCAAAAGGTTTCCTTTCACAGGACTGCACAGAAAAAATGCAGGAATGTAAAAAAAAATTGTACAATCTTTAGATTTGCAAATATGAATTTCAAGTTTAAACACCTGATTCAAAAACAAATGACTTGAAGAACTTATTCATTTATTCATGCACTTACTTTTCCCATGCTGTCAGTCGATGGTCAGTGGTTTTGCAATCCAACAAATTTCTGCTTGCTAGTAAATCCTTGCTTTGCAACCGCTGTGATAGTCAATTTCTCTCCAAGCTCTGGATTGAAATGGTGAAGACCTTTGCTTGTTATGTTTCATATATGTTATGTTACTTTAAATGGTAACGATAGCAAAAATGGAATCACAACATAATTTTGTTACATGGAAACCTGCTGCCATGTGCCACTTTAAAATGTCTTTTTGTTTTAATTTTATAGTATAGAAATACTTTTTTTTATCATACAGCCTCCATTTAAAAAATTATTTTTAATTAAAAAAATATCACTTTTTACTGCACTTGGTGTTCTGCATCCCCAAAAGTTGATTCTGTTCATCTGGATGTAACGTTTTCATTGGAAGAAACGTTTCATCACTCATCCAAGTGACTTCTTCAGTGTCTTGGTGTTGTGTAAATAAGCTTTCTTGTTACATAAAGATCTGACAGAGTCCTGTGCTTGTGCCCGATCATTCACCCAATATTTCCCTACCTATTTGCCTCAATGAGCAGTTGTAAAGTGGTGTGATAAGTTGTGAAATTCATGTTTTCATTAATAACTGAGGTCTCATGTACTCCATTTGTCCTGATGTCAAAATGTAATAAATTATTGGGACCAAAAAAAAAAAGATTACAGGTTTCAGAGCATCATACGCTTTCATCCAAACATCTTTTTTATGGAAGAGGTTTCACATTTCAGCAAAGCGATGGCAAACAGCATGTCTTACAATAGCATGGCTTTGGAGCAGAAGAGTCCAGGTGCTGAAGATTGGATGTGACACACAGTCTCAAAATTTGAGTGCGGTTGCCATTAAATTCAAGATTATTTTTTTCTTTAAATAGTACATATTTTCCATGTCCTACTGCCTCAAGACTAGTGTCAGGCTTTGTAGCGTGATAGTGTGTGGAAGAAAAAAAAAAATGTGGAAACTAAAGACACAAGACTAAAAACAGATTTTATTTAGCATTTATTAAACCAGGCAGTCCCTTGAAATTAATATTTCTTTTTCTGACATGAATCAGTTATGTAATCATTTTAGGAAGTGAGTGTCATTGTCATTAATCATCATACGTTCTCAGGACATCTTTGCTTCACTAGAAAAAAGTCCTTGTTATATATGTCAGTGTGTGGATATAAATCTAGTAATTGACAAATGAGAAAGTTTAATAGTTTTGTTCAATAACTAACAATATAGGTATTACTACACTGATTTATTAAGAAGCTATAACAAAATATGCTAAAAAAAAAAATGTTGTAGGTATTTTTTTTTAGCTCTGTTTAATGTCCCCACAGTGCAGCACTCTGCTCTCTAGTCGTGAGCGCTCAGCTTCAAACACCAGCAAATGACTCTGCAGTGTCTCCACAGGACCAGACCATATCAGTGATGGATCATTGTTCTGTATGCATATAAAGATATATGAAAACAAAAATTAGCCATCACAGAGCAGATACACATAGATACGACACATGCATCCTTTAAGTCCTGCATCACAGGTACAAGAAAAGCAAATACAGACAATCTCAAGTGGAAGTAGAACTCAGCAACAACAAATCTTATCTAAAATTAGATATTTAAAAAAATAAAAAAAAGTGTAATGAGCACTCACTGCCACAGCAGAAATGAAGGCATGCATAAGGCAGTAGTCTGCTCCACCATGTCCACTCATACCGAACTGCCTGGTAGTGTTGTAGTCTGCTGTGTGCTTTCTGGATTTCTGGGTCAGGAAGTTGAACACATGGATCTCGTGGCCATTGCATGAGAGCTCGCCCTGAGAAGACCCAGTTCATTATGTAGGAAAGAGCTGAATTTTAGTAAAATACTTAACTCTATGTTTATCAAATACTAAAGATTCAAGGAGATATCATTTCATCAGTCGCACATCAGTAGTATGAATGATAGCTCATCGAACTGGTTTTATCAACAAGGTTTTTGTCTGAATATTGAAACTTTGTCCTGTTTTTGAGGGTGTCCAAAGCAAAATTGAAAGTATTGTAAAACAACTGAATCAGTTTTATCAAATAAGGAATTGCTAAAATATAATAGTTTTTAAATCAAATGGTCATAAAAAAAAAACATGGAAATACACAGATTTCTGTGAATGTATGACGAGGCAGGAAATCCCTAATTATAATAACATATCATTGTTAAACCAGTTTTCAACATATTATGGAATGGGTGATTTTGGTCTGCGGTTCTGCTTTATGATGCAGAAGAGTGCCTTTGTCCTATGAAGTAAATAACATGCTTCTAACAGTTTGAACTGTTACAGGGTCTATAAGGATTAACAGTGCTGTGATATATGTTTCTTACCTGCTGTATCTGTAAGCATTCACACTTTTACTTTTATATAATTCATTTGCTAATTAATGTGTTTCTATGTGATTTTCTTCAGTCTCTCATTCTCATCTTTCCCAGAGACATTAATTACAGTCCTACCTTGCTGCCGTAAATGGTTGTTTTTCGCTTACAAATCTCCTCAGTGAATGCCACCATGGAAAAGGCTGCCGTCACACCCCCTTCAAACTCCATGTTGACAACCTGCTCAGGAGATCAGAAAAGTTAAAAGAGATAAAAGGAAAGAATCACAGACCAAATAAATAAATAAACAAAGTGCAGTCTGGGAATTCGTATGTCAGTCAGCTGATTTAAGCTATGGGGACAATGTCCAATATTTTGGGCAAATGCACATAATTACAAAACAAAAACTAATCTCAGCAACAACTAATGGTTCTGTAATTACAGTCCTCCAAATTCAACCTGTCTTTTAGTCTCACACACACCATCTTCCTGCTTGCAACAAAGCCTGCTTAAATATGAGAGGTACAGTATAGAACTGCAAAACGGCAGAAACCAGAAAGCTTCTTGTGCTAAAAAATAAATAAATGAATAATAAATTTCACTGTGTTTAAGTTATTTTAACTCATATGCAGATAACTGTTTGTTGAGATTAAAGAAAAAAGAAAGTACACATAATGAAAATGGTGCAGGTAGAAGTACAATATATTCTGTATATTCTAAATGCATCTTTGATGCCTGATAGGAACCTAATACTGCATAACTGAGTCAGAAAGGGTCAGTGCTGCAGATTTCACAGTGTTTTCTAACCTGGTTACTGCAGACATCATTGTCACACTCATAGACACAGCGGCCATACGGTCCAGTCTTCAATGCCTCTGTTACTGACTCAATGTCTGGGAGTGAATTGGGGCATATGACTGATACTGGCCAGCCAGTGTGACCCTAGCACACAAACATACAAAACACAAAAATTATTTATAAGAAGTATATAAAAAAAGTACATAAATGATGAAAGTAAATTGGTGAAATTTTTACCTTCTTCACACTGTCCAAGTAGATTTTGCATGCTGAGTACGGGCAGTCTTTTTCTACTGAACAGTTAAGGCAGCGATCTGCAGCCCCTGCTGGCTGACACAAAACTAGTAACGTCACATTTTATATTCATGCTTAGTACAGAGATTTCTACCCATCATGGCTACTGATTATCTTCATTTGATCACTGAACAGACAACATACCTTGTTGTCTTTATTGAAGTGGCTGACGGATCCAAATGACGACACTTTCACACACCTGCCAAGAACAAACTGCCAGAGTAAATAATCAAACTACACAAAAAAACATCCCCATTTACCTCTAGTCCAACAAAATTGGGCTAAACATGTAGTTTTCTAGCTGTTTTAGGCCAAAATAAAAGAGAAAGAAAATCTTACTTTTGAACATTGAGCCTTGAGTTTAATCACTGACTACTGTCTAATGATATACCTGCGCCCTCCAGCCCAGTGATGTATGAGGTCAATGTCATGGCAAGATTTAGTGAGAAGAGCAAAAGAGCTCTCTGCTTCGTTTCTCCAGTTCCCTCTAACAAACGAGTGAGCAAAGTGATAAAACCCAACCTGGAAGAAAGATCGATTCTGTTTTTAACCATGCTGCAGAAATGTTAACATTGAATAACACTTTAAAAACCCTGAAAAAACCCAAAACATAACAAAAACATACAATGCTACAAAATTTTGTCCACAGGCCACAACTATGTGCAAATGTCTCCAAATTATGATTTTCTTAATGAATATGTTAATTATGAAACTATGTCTTATATTGCAATATAATATTAACAACAAAAGAAAAATCAACATGTGTCTGTTAAATTCAATTTAACAATGGTAATAATAATAATAATTTATTATTATTATTATTATTATTATTGTTTCTATCGTATCTGCCTGCTCACCGGTTCCAGGTGCTGAATATGGATCACTTCACCTATGACTCCAGCGTCTATGAGCTTCTGTAAAAGACCATTTATTTTTATAAATAAAAAAAACAGCAAAACCCTCATACAGATTTTGTAAATTTTCTTTACCACTTTCCCAAGTATGAGAAAATTGTAGTTTTGACTTAATCAAGTCAAAACAGCCTCAGCACTCTTGATTAAAATGCTGTTTTTGATGGTTTGTTTTTTTTGCACTTTCACAAACACAAAAGAGTGCTCTGTTTGCTTATTTTTCCTCAATCCTGCTGATTCTGTAAATGTGTGGCTGTTTTGAATGAGAAAGAGTTCCTATAGATTTTAGGTAGATGAAGTTTAAGTGTTTGAACCCACAATAGATTCCACTACCTGCTGAAGAAAACTGTCACAGCTGGATAAAGTGCACTAGAAAATGCTCACCTTTATCTTGTGGATGACTGGATCGTACCGGAGAACGTGACCCACGGACAGCATCACGCCGCTCTGAATGCAAGCCTCCACGATCGCCGTGCAGTCTTCTACAGTTGTCTGAAGTCATGTGGGGACATTAAAAGAGGGACGCTGTGCTTCAGTTTGATGTAAAATACTGAGGGTGTGTGGTTTTGTTAAAGCTTTTGCTCAGAATAGTGAATCGTGAAAGCAACTAAAACAAACAACTGTTGGGTCACTCTAGCTCAAATCAGCAGATTTTAAAGCTTTAAAGTTTGGACACGTAGAACAATTGCTGTAAAAATTTAGCTTCATGTATCAAATACTTTTCCAGATGTCCTTTCTTTGAAAAAAATAATCTGTTGACCCACTTTCAGAAGTTTTTTTTTTTTGTACATTAAAGACCTATTTGAAGATATTTAATATTTAAAACACTATTCAAGATAAGCCTGAAATTTTCACTGGTCTTTCTTGCCATCTGTAATTTTGAACAGATACATAAAAAATGTCTAAGTATTAGCCAATTTATGGTGTCCTGTAAAGTTCCATATTTGAGCACACACTAATAAAGTTCACATTAAAGAAAATTAAAAGAAAACACAGACTACTTTTAACATTATATTTTAAACTGTCTTCTCTAAATACAAATTTCAAGATAGAAGAAAATATCTTTGCTTGATGTTGATACTGTTGTTCAAACACTGCCTCAGATTTTAGAATGCTAAAATAAATGGTCTGAGAGAGGTTCAATGGGCCATTTTTCTAAACAATACAAGTTAAAAAGTATTTTTTTAAAAAGAAGCTAAAATCAAACTGTGTGTCCAAACTTCAGACAATAAAACTTTTGGTGCAAATCAGGGATTCATTATTACTGTAAACTCAGTTCATCAATAACATCCACAAACACTCACTGCCATTGGTTTCTCCAGAAGAACATGGTATCCCTTCTTTGCAAAGGCCACAGCAGGTTCCTAGGAAGCATAAATGTGATCACCATAATAATTAATTTAAGAACATCTCAAAGTAATTTAAACCAATAAATATTTGCTGCAGACAATGTTTACCTTATGGAGGCGATCTGGGGTGCAAATTAACACAGCGTCTGCAAACTTGTCTCTTTCAACTACAGCCTGCCAGTCTGGATAAAAGAGGACTCAGTAAGGACAAGGCAGATAATTATAAGGATTTGACACTTTTTCTCTCTTCCTCTCACCTTCAAATACGTTTTCCTCCACGATTTTGTGTTGTTTTTGAAGTTTGGTCCTTGCAAATTTCCGTGGATCAGCCACTGCAACAACCTGAGGAGGTCAAAGTGAATAAATCAAGGTACGCCCCGTTAAATATTACAACTTACTACGTGACATTGGTAGGAACAGCTTGCATCAATGACTTGAGCATAGAAGGGTTATAATTAGGAGACTAATTTCAGATTTCAGCTATTTCCTTTCGACAGACGAAGACATGCTGACGTTTTGACAAATGTTTCCCTCAGAAACACAAGCCTCTCCTAACCTTCATTCGTTCGGGATGAATAGACGCATACTGGGAGTAGATTTCACCCCGACATCCTCCTCCTACCACGATGGCACGGACAGGAGCAGTCATTTTGCCAGCCTGTGAACTTTGATACAAATTAAAGCTTGTAGGTACACCGCCACAAAACCGAAGAAAATACATAATCGTGAGATTACAGGTTGAGCAGTCCTCTACAGATGCACGATACTTCCCTTAATACGGCGATATGTAAACACGTTAAACCTACAGAGATAGGCACAAAATTGCCAATCATTTAAAAGTGGACTAAACTGAGTGATTATTGAACAGGGGACGAGAGGAACTTTGTGAAAGTCGTTAATCGACGTTTGTGGAGAATTTAACTTGCACGTTTATAAAGGCTGTCAGTACCTGTTTTGTCCCATTCAACTGTCACAAACGTCCGTCTCCCGCGTTGGTCAGACGAATACAGGACTAAAATTTGTCCAGAGCTCAGCATACAGTCCACTGCAGTGAAAGACTGACCACAAAAACGGAGACTCACTTCTTCGAACAAGAATATCAACCGAGAAAATGTCTGACACTCCCTTAACGCCCCCTGCAGTGTTCACGAGATCGCTCTGCTGTATTCAGTGCACCTCGTAAACTACCACTTCGCACCGCCAGTAGAGGTGAATCTCTGTTTAAAGGTATAAAATCGCACCGCTAGATGTCAAAAGATTGCAGACTGCAATCAATTGAATGCTGATTTCTTACAGGAATTTTCTGACAGGGCAACATGATTGCTTATTCAAGCCAGAGCCTGATCCCATGTCTTCATAATGGATTCATTTTAAGTTTATGAGAATGCATCAATTTATTGGAAGACATAATTACACACTAATCATTTTATATTTGTGAGTACAATATAATTTTGAACAAATCTGAATTAAATGCTTTAAATATCACGAAGAAAGTGTATTAATTTATAACCTACAGTCTCCGCTACGGCAGGGGGCGTAGGAGGCGGTGTGCAGTCAGCAATAAAACACATAGAAGAAGAGGATGACTATAGGTCACGTGAAGCGATCTACTTTACAGTGGTGGCTCAGCGTTTTACTGCAAAGGACTTAGGAACACTTCTGCTACGAGTTATAGGTTTTTTTTTTAGTTTTGGTAATTCATTTCGTTGAATTAAAGGGTAGAGTTATACTAAAACAGAATTTTGTAAAATATTTGTCTTACAGCTATAAATCGCGGATTTGTGGTGTTTTGCATATTTCGGTGCTAGTTAACCACGGTTAGCTCGTTAGCTAACGCCAACATGAACATGGACAACTTAAATCAGTCTGTAACAACAGGAGTGCCTTCTACCACATCGTCAACGGCAAGTAATTGCATTGCCAATGATAATACGACAACCAACGTGAGCAGCATCCCGTCGGTCACAAGTAATGGTAACGTAACGTGGCTTTGTTATTGTCTTTGTTATTATTCTGAGAGCATTTGATGATTTCATCTCGCTGTGGAAGTCGGAATTTTCCACGATGTACATTGACTTTGTCAACATTACCAAGCCTGACTGAGAGAAACGCGTACTAACCTGGCTGCCGTCTTACACTAAAGTGATTTAAACATATTTATTACAAAACCTACCAACTACCATGTTTCAGGTTAAGTCCGTATCACTAACTTAACCACTGTAGCAATTTTTAGATTGTTAGTACAGTAATTTGCAAAAGTCTCAAGCCATCCATGATTTCCTTATATTTTGCCAGGGAAGATTGGAAATGGGTACAGTGTATTGCAAAAATGTTAGTATATAAGGTAAAAACAGTTTGTGCAATTCTCACAAGCTTGAAAATAAAGTGAATATTTGATATGATCACCTTTATTATTTAAAAGAGCTTGAATTCTCTCAGGCAAGCTTTCTTGTAGGTTCTTTAAGTCGTCACAGAAAGTTCTGATTCTATTTATCTGACTGTTGAGATATGTTTTATCACTCATTCAAGTGACGTCTTCAGTTTCAGCTGACTGTGGGGTCCCCAACCTTGTGAACATTACATTTGCATAAAGACTGAAACTAACACAACTGACTAACTGTTAGGTCAGTTTCCTGATTACTAATATAGAAATTGTCATGATCATTAATTAATGGCCATGGGTACCGTTCAGTGAGAGTTGGGGAATTGGTGCAGTCACAGCATTGTGAGATGGTGAAAGACCCTTTGGCCCCATCCTTAAGATAGATTTAATTTTTATGTAAAAATGGGAAACTACTTCTCCAAGTAGTCTTTAGCAATAGTTTTCCAGGCTTCTTGAAGGACATCTAAAGCTTCTTTGGATGTTGGCTGCCTTTTGCTATGTTGTCTGTCAAGGTGGTCCAACTATTCTTCAGTAAAGTTGAAGTTTGTTCTTTGGGATCCCGATCCATGAGTGATAGTGCTTAATTGTATATTTTTCTTTCCAGGTATTTTTTAATGCATTAGCAATATGTTTGGTGTCATTGTCATGCTAAAAGATGAAACTGTGTCCAGATAGTTTTTTGTGGTGGATATCAAAATCTGACCCTATTCATGTGTGTTTATAATTTAATCAAGTTTACCTAAATCCTCAACACCACTGGCCAAATAACCAAGCGGCAAAAGGTGCAACTTATCCTTTAGGTGCAGATGCACAGCTACACTCTTTTGATGATACAAATGTTCACATTTTGGACTGACAAAACAGATGGTTTGAAAGAGGAGTAAAATAGGCCATCTTTGCCCTGTGTCAACAAACATCACTGAACACAAGCTGCCACCTTCAATGCTATCTTGAGATCCCTTTCCAGACACTTCAACCCTTGCCTCAGGTAACCTCAATAGGTCATGATAGGGAGGGGCAAGGTCTCACTTTAATTTCACTTGAAACCTCTGGTTTAATGACTCATTCCCTTTTTTAACTCCTTGGCTCATGTCATGTCACACACGATTAATAGTAGGTCAACGATTATCTCCAAAGGTGACATTCTGCACTAGGGTTTAAATATCTGGGACTCTCCACCTTCGTTATTTGAACTGAAGAAGCTTTTGGATAAGACGTGAAACGTCTTCACAAACTTAAAGAAGTTCAGTTGGCCTCCTTTTGCCTAATTTTCCAGAGGGGTAAAGCCACCCTTTTTCCAAGCATTTAATAGACCCTTCTTGATGTCTCTTTTTTATAGCTTCGTCCTCATCGGCTGTGGTGACACCGTCTGCAGACACATCTGTTTCCAATGGAGTGTATGTTCCTGGTGGCATCACCAATGGAGATGTGAAGCCTGCTGTTTCCACCACGCCACTGGCTGATTTCCTCATGCAGCTGGAAGAGTACACTCCCACGGTAAGTCAGTTAACCCTGCTACATCATATCTTCACATGTTTTTGACAGTAATGTTTCTTAATCAGTGCTTGATTGGCATATACATAAGTAGTTATTAACCCCCCCCATCAGATTCCTGATGCAGTCACAGGCTACTACCTCAACCGGGCTGGCTTTGAGGCTTCTGATCCAAGGATGTGAGTACACTCAATTCTGGTCTAATGTCATGGACTTGTCAGTTTAGACATTAAATACAGCAAAAAGGCTCCACCTATACATGTGTCCTTTAAATAGACTGGGAAATTGTATACTCGCACTGGAGCGGTTCGCAGCCGAGTGTAACGCAGCGGGAATGAGGATCAGCACCTCCAAATCTGAGGCCATGGTTCTCAGCCGGAAAAGGGTGGAGTGCCCACTCCGGGTCGGGGATGAGTTCCTGCCCCAAGTGGAGGAGTTCAAGTATCTCGGGGTCTTGTTCGCGAGTGATGGGAGAAGGGAGCTGGAGATCGACAGACGGATTGGGGCTGCGGCTGCAGTAATGCGGACGCTGCACCGGTCAGTCGTGGTGAAGAGGGAGCTGAGTGTAAAAGCGAAGCTCTCAATTTACCGGTCGATCTACGTCCCTACCCTCACCTATGGCCACGAGCTGTGGGTAGTGACCGAAAGAACGAGATCGCGGATACAAGCGGCGGAAATGAGCTTCCTCCGAAGGGTGGCTGGCCTCTCCCTTAGAGATAGGGTGAGAAGTTCGGCCATCCGGGAGGGGCTTAGAGTAGAGCAGCTGCTGCTCCACATCGAAAGGAGCCAGCTGAGGTGGTTCGGGCATCTGGCAAGGATGCCCCCTGGGCGCCTCCTGGGCGAGGTGTTCCAGGCATGTCCCACCGGGAGGAGGCCCCGGGGCAGACCCAGGACACGCTGGAGAGATTATATCTCTCGGCCGGCCTGGGAACGCCTTGGTATTCCCCCGGACAAGCTGGAGGAGGTGGCTGGGGAGAGGGAGGTCTGGACCTCTTTGCTTAGGCTGCTACCCCCGCGACCCGACCTCGGATAAGCGGATGAAGATGGATGGATGGATGGAATTGTATACTAGGAACAGCTTTGTGTCTGTCAGTGTGCACGCATGGAGGAGTACATAATCCTGATATGAGTGTGACTAACAAAACAAACAGCACAAATCATAAGGCTGCTCAGTTGGTACATTCAGAGGTTTGATTGATAGCCACCAATTTACTTAACAAACCTATGACTTAAAAGCCTTTATATAATATGAGTTCACCATTAAAAACCCGAGTTCAAGGCACTGAATGAGTCGGAAATTAATGTAATCTGGCATTGGGAACATGTTGAAGTCACAAATAGATGACTGTATTGTCAAATATTTCTATGCTCCTGCTTAATTTAAAGAATTTCCCAATGGTATACAGCATTTCTTATCTTAATACTGTATTAGTCAGGTAGCACTGTGCTTTCTGATATTAAAGGGAGTGTTGGCTGATTAGATTTGCTTAAAACAAACTGGCTTTAACCTTTTAACCAAAATGCAACATCTCTAACCTTGTAAGACTCTTTAATGTCAGCTTTGTGATCACTCCGAACAAGATCAGAGAAAATCTGAGGTTTATGTGTGTGGTGTTTTTCAAAGTAAGGATACAGATAGGCTGTAAACCATTAAGGGAAGAAGTCATTAATTATTTTCTTTTTTCCATGCATAGAATTCGTCTGATCTCCCTCGCATCTCAGAAATTTATCTCAGACATTGCCAATGATGCGCTGCAGTACTGCAAAATGAAAGGCACTGCCTCAGGAAGCTCAAGAAGTAAGACAAAGGTAAGCTTGTCTAATTTTAACAGGCACTTTAAATATGATGTACAATATTTAGAGAGCGCTGTGTGAGTGTTGCTAGAAGAGGAAGGTTTCATCTGCTTTCAGTTATTTTTGTTCCTGATAATTTTCTTCCTCCTCCCGTGTATAGGATAAGAAGTACACATTGACTATGGAGGACCTGACTCCTGCCCTCGCAGAATATGGTGTGAATGTGAAGAAACCTTATTACTTTACATAAAACAATTTCTTTAGAGCTTTTTGCTATTGCTAGTACTTATCTGCCTGCTTGCACAGCAGAGTTTGTGACAACCTGTATTGCTATTTTTTTTTTTCTCACCTTGAGTTAGAACAACTTTGAGAAATCTTTGCAGTCAATTTGCATTTGGTCATTTGTTTTGTGGCGCAGTCTTTGCAATTTGTTAATTTGTAAAAATGTTTTATTGTGAAAATAAAACCTTTAACAGAAACATTTTCCCACAAAGGTGTCAAAATTAGTTAAGCTAATCTTTTCTGTATGACTTTTGTTCCTCTGCCTTACAGTTCAAATTTCTTCAAATGTATTTTACTGGATTCAGATCAGGGACATACTTTGTCATAACTTTCTCCTTTTTCTTCTTTAAAACAACTTTGGTAATTGTCGGTCTGTCTGGGATCATTTTCGTTTTGGAAACTTCCCCACTTCCAAAGCTTCTTCAGACTGGGAGCCTCGCTTAAGTATATAAGGTTTCATTTATAATGCTGTCTTAAAATATTGTCTGAACTACAGTCATGCAGCTACATCTCTATACATCCTGGCCGACACAGTTCCTCTTAGCCCTTGCTAGAGCCACATGAAACCTACTGCACCCATCAGACAAGGCTTTGTTTTTTTGGTGAAGGTCAGATTATCAGTTTTCCTGGACTTTTGTGAACAGTGATTTTTTTTTTTCTTTTTTTTTTTTTTTCCTCCTTTATGGATGCGGCCCATGACAGCTTTATGTGATGTTCTTCACAAATGTCAGATACCAGAGCAGGACTGACACTCTGGAATTCAAGTGATTTACACCCCCAACATTTTCATTTTGTATTGTATAATTAGTCTAAATTGGAAATTTCACGTGTGAAAGATTTTTTGCTGCTGTATTTATAAGCATAGATTTGAGATTATAGATGGTATAGATTTTAATAAAAGAAAAACTAAGTTCCAGACCTTTACCTTACCAGTTGATACTCACTTAATGAATTTGATATGGAAAGGACTACTAAATGCAGTAATTTCGTTGACAGTTTTTTAGGTAGAAGTAAAGACAAATTCAGCCTTTTTTTATTTATTTTTTTAAAATAAACTGTTCATTTGTTACGCTGCTATCAGTAGGCATGTCGCCATTATCATTTATTTCCGTACAATCGCGCTTTTGGTGACGAAAGTCTTTTGTCCGCAGAAGGGATCTGTAGCACGTCTCTCGCGAGACGCCGTAGTTCCGACAGCGCAGATCGTGGTTCAAATGATTGCTGTGTAAATAGCCAAACGTTGCATTTTGTTGTCTCAGAAAGCGGGTAAATCACGACAATGTCGATTCAAGCCTCAAACCCCAACAACCCGGTTGTGTTCTTCGACATTACCATTGGAGGGCAGGTGAGTAGCATCATAAAGACACTTTGAAGCTAACCGGGCAACGTTACCGCGTCACATCAGTGGCAACAATAAAGTTCATAGTCTGGTTAAACCCTGTTAAACGACCTTGTTGTAAAACATACACACCTGATGTACATTATATACAATAAGGGAGGCAAAACATTTATAATCCTTTTCATTATATACGGGTGAGTTTGTTGAACTAATGTTGACGCGGACAGAGAAAGCACGTTGACTTCAAATCGAAGATATCCCGATGTTGTTCAAAAGAATAACCCTCGCAACTAAATGCATATCAGTATGGTACGATAAATTTGTTATGTGACTGTTATTCCTCTATTGACACCGTGGAAAAAGCTGCATTTGGAAAAATGACTTTTTGAAAACTTTAGATGTGTCTCTCACACGCACACATGTATAGACTTGGTGTGTATGTAAACTTGGGGATTATCCTGTAACAATGCTTCTTGGCCTATTTATTTTCACTTAAATGGTACCACATTTGTGATTTGAGAAGGAGAATTTTGTATGTGGGTTGTGCCCATTAAAATCTTTTCCAATGCCAAATATCTTATTTGCGTTTCACTTTTATTTAGTGTCATTTATCAGATTGGATGATTAAAATCTGAAGAATCAATACATCCTGGCAATTTAACAATTTATTCATTGAACAAACAGCAGCCTCAGTAGCATGTGGAAGACCCATACAGCCACACCAACCTGGCACCTCCACCTCATGGTGGTCACATACTGTTATGGTGACAGGTAAGGAAACGGTCTTCGTGTGGTCTTGTTGCCCTCAGACGCACACTTCGCCACCGTCTCTGTCATCCCCCATTATACGGATCTTGGCCTTCAACTTGGAGATGGTAGGGGGCTAGGGCTCACTCGGTATTGCTCACACTAAGTATTGCTTGTTTTGCAGAACGCCATCTTGAAGTTGCCATATCTAGAGCAGTCAAGCACAGCATGCTTGGAAAAGACAACATCTGATCACTGTTCTTGCTTATGGGTGCTTCTAATCATTTGCCCATGGCACCTGAGTGCCAGGACCTCCTTTACCTGAGAATCAAAACTAGAATCAATAGCAGAATAAGCTGTTTGGCATTGAAAAAGAAGACATACTCTACCTGCTGCTCAACCCACAAAAGCATTTTCCTTATAGATGTGGCACCATTTAAGGGCAAATAAACAGGATTTCTGACAGTTTAAGATTTAGTGCCAAAAAAATCATTACAACAAAGAAGTAATTGACCAATCACAAATATTGTTTGTGCAAAGTTTATATATGTATGCGAGTGTGTGTACTGAAATACAAGTATTTATAAATTAATATGTATTTTACTTCTTTCTGCATCAAGTGTTATTGGCATTGCCATTCAAGCTTACATTATGTATTAATGTATTTTTAGACAGATTTATTTAATATATTTTTAGAGTTTTAAAAAGAAGTAAATAGTCCTGAAAGTCAATATTATTTTTAGCTTTTTTCTGTGGTGCTTTATGAGCTTGCCCCTTAATAACTAATAGGTGGAAATTTGATCCCATGAGCTCCTTTAAAGACACCGCCCCCAGTTGCATAATGAAGCAGGAACAATGTAAAAAGAAATTAGAGAAAAGATAAAAAGACAAAAGCTATTTAAAACAGAGAGACCAAGAATTATTTTCTATGTTTATCTTTAATTTTTCATTTTGATTAATGATGGTTCATTGTCTCAGACTCTCGCATTGATTAGTCATATTTTCTTTTTTCTTTTTTTAATGAAAGTGACAGAAGTTCCCTTTAACATTAAAAATGAACCGCTATTATCATAACTTGCCTTTGAAAGCATTAAAATAATATACAGACTCTAAGTACCATATTATGTTAACATGTTAGTTAAGTCCTCTTTTTTTAATTCATTTTCCTGAATTTTCTAGTTGAAGATTGTTCCATATTTAGGTTTGCTTAAGACTTTGAGAGAAAAATATGTTAGCCTAAGAAAGGAGAATGTCAGTAGTGCTAGTAGCGACTGTTTTTACATAGAATGGTGGTGGTATGAAGTTTGAACTACGTGTACCAGCATATTGTAGTTTTTAGGACACATCTGTCATCTAAAATAATTACAACAAAAGAAAAAAGTCTTCATAAGACCCCTTTACTTATAATAAACAGCCTTATTATTATGATATGGTTAAGTAAAGAAAAGATGCATTTTAGTTACAGCCAATTACAAAATGCCACTGTGAGGTCAGTGTTGGTGTTGCAGTGCGTTCAGTTGTGTTATCTCAGCTTCGTCAGCAGATGGCGTCAGTGTCGGATTAAAAGCTTAGTTTTAAGTCAAGTTTAAGTTTATTCTCCAACTTGGAAATAACATATGATAGAAAAAAGATTACATCCATTGTAGCTGCTGATCATATTTAATGATGTTCATGAACATCCAGAAGAAACTTTGTACCTTTTTGATTTGTACAAAACAGTCAAGCAGCAGGAGTGGTAAGAGGGAAAAAGAAGGTATTGTAAAATAAAATTTTATGATGTTACCTGATTCTAACAGAAGAAGGAATAAATTAGAATCAATCATTCAGTCATAGCATCAGGTGTGTAACTTAGAGTAGAGTAGACATTTCCTGCAGCATTGACACAGGTGAAACTTTCTTAGTGGCTCATCACATCACGTTTCTTGTAGTGTAGACCAGGGGTGAATTGCCATTCATACTACACCAATTTACTAATAGATAAAGAAGAAAAATTTTTTTACAATTACAACAACTATTACGAAGGGGCTACGGTTACATAAAATAAAAAAGAAACAAAAAAAAAATCCAAATACAAAAACCAAAAAAAGCCCCAATAAACCAAGAAGCACTCAGCGTGGAAACCGTCACCAAGGCAGCTCACACTCTGAGCAGTATTTACTTTTATTAGAATAGTATTGTATTTTGTGTAATATATTATTTATTTTTTTCTTCTTTTTTTTTTTAATTCTTAAAGTACTTGCTTTAAAACATAGTATAGTAAATATAATATAAACTTCTGGTAACCTATATCGCTTATGCTGGCAGTGCAAACAGTGGCTGTAAGATATTTTAAAACGGCCTTTAGCACTTTGACCTTCAGATGAATCTATTTACCTTAAAGATGATGTCAGAGGTCAAATGTGAGTTAGTTTTAACCTTTTTTGTTGTTTGTATATGTTTGCAATACACATTACAACTTTAACAGTCATAGTTTCTAAGTTATAAGTCTGTTTGGCAATTTTTGACCAATAAAACATTAAGCTGACCTTGAATAGCTTGATGGATATAAGTCAGATTTGAATAGATTGTTAATAGGACCTCATTCTAGACCCCTACAAAGTTTGCTATTCAAAGCTTTTTCAGTCAGTGTGTTTAAAGACAGAATGATGCTTACATATACAAACATTATCAAAAACCTAGACGGGGGTAAAAATGACATTTTCTTTGAATTAACATAAACTCTGTTTATAATTACAGGACAGTCTGACCAATGAGCTGCCAAAACCTTTCTGTAATGTTATACATTTCTTACACTTTAAGTCCAGCTGTGTTGACAGATTTCTTTTATTTACTACAGCAATATTTCTTTATCATATAGAAAAACTTGTCCCATGCATAGGGATTCGATGCACTTAGCATCAAAGTCTGCTGTATGTGGCCCACGTTATACAATGAGTTTGACTTTCCATCTAGGCTTATGATGTCTGTTACTTTCAGGTTTTTTCTTACACATTGTAAGTATTTCTCTTCTCTTTTGATGGGTTGAGCTCAGGAACCATCAGCTCGGGTTGCATTTCTGTGCTTATATGCCAGTAAATGTGCCATGAGCACAGATTTTCTGGTAAATTGGTGTGTGGCCCTAGAGTCTTGCTCTTTACCCAGAATAGCACACCCAGCAGTAAACTGTTGGTGCATTCCAGCCACAACAGGTTAACAGAGATGTATGCAGGTACTCCAAGGCCAAAAACCAAACAGGCCAGAGACACAGCAAGAAAAGGCATCCAGAATGTGGCAAAGCCCAGTATTAGACTGATCCAGAGAGGCGGTCGATGGTGGATTGTATGTGTCAGGTAACTCTTTTCATCACCTTTTGTCTCTGGGCAGAGGGTTGAAGTGAGTAGCAAGTTGTTCCCCACCTTCTCTTGTTCTTCCACTGCTTCACAGAACTTGTCAGCATCTCTTACCCACTGGGGAATATGTGAGCAAAATGGTAGCAGTGCTAAAAGGATTGCAGTGAAAATCCCAGCAATGAAGTTGATCACCAGTTTTGACTCCTGCACTTCACACACCAGAGCTTTCTTCATCCTTTTGCCGCAACTCATATCCATCAGTTTAGCATCAGCATGGCTAAAAGAGCACATAAAAGCTAGCAGCCACACGAGAAGTGTCAGGAGTATATTTCCGAGGGTTTTTAAGAAGGCTCTGCCGTTGCTAAGAGCTTTGTCTCTTAAAAGGTAGTCCATTAAACTCAGGCATATCATGGGCAGTGGTAATGCTGCATATGTTGCTGAGGCATTAGTCAAAATGAGGCAGGGTGTAAATGAGTGGACAGGACCCAGTAACCACACAGCTGCCATTAAAATGGTCATCAGCCAGTCAGCCAGTATGATGGACAGGCTGCACGCACTCATAAAGATGGTGTACCGTTTTTGACACCATAAATAAAAGATCACTGTTTCCAGGCCTGCTTTGGAAATTAAAAGTGAAACATACTTTCCAGTGTTGTCTGTGTGACTGGCAGACATGCCCTCCCATTCATGTATAATGGCCATCATTCTGAAAGTGTGGCTTGTGTCAAACAAAGATGGCAACTCTGGCAGCATTTGACTTGGACTGCAGTGTTCAGATGTTCCAGGAAATTCTGTGAAAGACAGCAGAAATTGTATAGACATGATGAAAGCTTATACGGGAGAAAAAAACCACAAAAGAGCTTTTAGCTGTGAGTGCAAGGTGAGAAACCACCTATTTTCTGACTCTTCTAGGGCTTTTGTTCTAGGGCTACAGCTATTGATTGTTGTAGTTATTGAGTATTCTATCAATTAATCAAGTCATCTGATAAGAAGTACTTATGCCTTTATTAATGAACAATAGTAAATATTCACAAGAGAAAAAAACACTACTTTGATTTGATTTAACAGAAACGGGGAGAAAATATAATAAAAGATAAATATAAAAATAAAATAACATGGTAGTTAACAAAAAAGGAAAAACATTTTTTTTTTCATGCCATTGTATTTTTACTTATTTATCACAACCTAAACCACACACTTGGTATTTGGTAGGGGGAGCTGTGATGTCTGCCTTTTACTAACCAGCAAGCATACTGTCTTAAGCCCATGTTGCCCCTAGATAGCACAACAGCAGAAATGATGACAATGCTGTCATAGTTTAACGCAAAGAGTTGCGGTCGTTAGCGAGACGGTGAGCTCACGTGGAATGAAAGAAAACATTGTTCTGCCTTGCAAAACAGCAGCGCTTGTTCCTGTAATCACCATTACACCTTTACTAGGAAAAAGCTGGTGGGACTCTTTTCTGAAACCACTCGATAAACAAGTTTCAACATGAATAAAAGCGAACTTCGCCACTCCCGTCTGCTGCTTTCTTCAGTTAAAATCTACAGTAGAGCTACAGAACATAAAATACGGAGATGAACTGTAAAGTTAGTTTGATATAATCTTTAAACCAGGAAGCTCGCTGAAGGCTTTTGGCCGCTGTTCTACATTATATGGCAGCAATACCTGCAACAACCAGTGTGAGTCTAAAGGGCGTGGAGTTGGATCATATTTATTTCACGGTTTTAGTAGGATTATTTTTCTGGATTATATTAATATAAATATGTAACACACTGAGCCACTGACCCAGTGCTGCTAGGTTGGACACTGAAATATTATTGTTAATTATTAACATCTATAGCATCAAAACTTCAGTTTTGTACAGGAGGAAGAGTTGCATTGAAGCACAGGGCACGCCTCAGTTCTGAGAATGTCGATAAACTTGTTTATCTTCATTGCAGTCATGCATATTCATTAGATCGCTGAAACATAGGTTAATGTGCACACATGCACAAAAACACAGACACACACCAAGTTTGAAAAGATGAATAAAAATACTTGAGAAAAAAATCCTGATTCATGCATGACAGGGTTAAATAACGATAATTACAATGAAACATGCCATGCATCTATAGTAATATTAAACAACCAGTGGGTGGCAAGGTATGGAGTGACATATCAGTATCCAATGTAGTAGTTTATGTGCAAGTATACCATCAACACTGACACAAACACAATAAAACAGCCTTTGAGTAGCTGTCCACTGTAGTGACCACTATGCATGAAAGGGTTAATTGAAGGAATAATAGATAGAATAATCAGTAGCTGCAATCTTTCCTGCTACAGATGATCTCCTGGTGTAGATGTTAATAATTAATTGTAAAACATATTAAAAAATATTGCCTTCAGGATATTTTATAATTGAGTTACTGAGTAAATTGTTGCAGATCTATTTTATTGAATACCTTTGCTCCTGCCCCTATTCAGATTATCGTTGTATTTCTAAACTTTGATCATTATATGAAGAGGGTATTTTAGAGGTCTGCTTTAAGACTCCACCAAAGGGAATACATATACATTGTATGAATCTCAAGTTCATTAAACTATAAAGATAATTTTCTCCTGCAAGTTATAAAATGTCTTTTCTTGTTTACATTCAATTTCATTTTAGAAAACGTTCTCCTGATAATTACAGTATGCACCGCACTTGTAAAGTCTGAACAGTTAAGGGGTCACAGTGGACTGGCAAAATGCATTCATGTAGTACTATAGATATGTATCATTATCAAATTTGGTGTAGTCGTAGCTTAAAAGCTGTGTTACCCTGCTTACAGGTCGCTAAGACTGAGATGATTACAAACCATACACCCTGAAAATAAATTGGGGTGTATCCGTTTGATGCACTGGTAAATTATTAATATTAAAATATTAGATTAAAAGAGGAAACGAGATACCAAGCAGTGTTAAAAATGAACAAATGCAAAAATTCTCAGTTTCTCTCACAGTACTTGATGTGCATCCCAGAAAAAATTGTAAGGGCCTCATTGATTAACATGACCAGTCTGCTTATCTTGTATGTACCTACATACCTAAGAAAGTGGGAAATCGCTAATGAAAATAAGCATCAGTTGTTATTTTGGTATGGTAAACTCCTTTTATTGTAATTTTAAGACATGCTAAAGTGTTGTATTCAAACTGACCAATCAGTTTGCCACCGCAGAATCACTTCTGCACAATACAGCACACACATAAACTTTATGTTCCTTTAGATTTAAATCATGTTCTGCCATTGAAGAATCCTGTGTTTGTCATGAGAACGAAATAATAAATGGCTCTGAATTTACCTTTTTATGCTGTGTTGTATTAGTCCCGTAAGCTTCAGCAGAGGTGGATAACTCTTGTTTAGTAATGTAAGTCCTGCTTCTGACCTGACTGTTATGAGCAGGTAGGCAACTCTTCATGATCCTGTTTCCCCATTGTTGATGCACACACCTGATGAGGCACACCTTCTATTTCTTTTTTCCAAGAACTCGGCTTGTTTTCCCTCCCACATGTATCATGGAAGTGACGACTTCCTGGTGCATCAATTTGCATGTCCTGCAGCCACGGCAACCAGTGAATGCTCACAATGTGTGTTTGAAACTACTCCCTTTAAATTATTTTGTTTGCCTACACCTCATGTATATCAAGTTACACTCGTTTCTTGGGACTCAAGATCCAGTGAATGGCCGGTTCACAGAAATGTCAACTCGTCTGTCTTCCTGGTGCATCATTTTGCATGTCCTGCAGCCACGACAACCAGTGAATGCTCACAATGTGTGTTTGAAACTACTCCCTTTAAATTATTTTGTTTGCCTACACCTCATGTATATCAAGTTACACTCGTTTCTTGGGACTCAAGATCCAGTGAATGGCCGGTTCACAGAAATGTCAACTCGTCTGTCTTTGACCACAATAGACTGGTGATTATTCCTGTTGCAAAGTTGATATGTGGACTATGTCAACACTGTAGCCTCGGGTTTGGCTTGATTAGTTTGCTGTGTGGTTTTATTCTCAGTTTTGGTATTGTTATTATTTTCTTTTACTCCTCCTGATCAGTTAATATAGGTGTGGTGAATTTGCTCGCTGTGGATTGGAAAATTTCAACATTGTTTGTTAGTTAAAGCCTTGGCCTTATGTCTAAGTCGGTGCACTTGAGACCTGGTTTTTCCAAGTAGCATAAATCCCTTGAAATGGAAATAATCTTGGAAAGTTGATACCCTAGTAATAGGATGACAACAAAAGTAGTCCACTGTTAAGAAAGAAAGTTAAAAGCTGTCTTACCTATTGTTGGGTACAAAACGTCAGGGGAAACCAGACTCCAACAAGGGAAAACCCTTACCAGATAAAATGTGCTGTGCTTGTTTGTTCTTTATCAACACAATTTCTGATTTCATTTCTTTGTCTGGAAACCTTAAGCATACTGTTTTATCTCTTTTATCTGGCAAGCACAGGACATCTAGAGGCCACTGTGGTTTGTCCACATGGAGTGGAGGACGAGTTGTGCAGTGATGTCATGAGGACAAACCGCTCCTTGTACTCCAAATGTTAGACTGTTCTCTCACACAGACTTGCACACATTGTTGTAACAGTGGGCCACTTACATGAATTCAACAGTATCAGAGAACTGGGCGGAGAGATGGCCACACTCATTTACATGTATATATGTAAATACAAGGCTAAGATAATTTATAGTCCAGTGACGTTTTGCATCAAGATTGTAGCATCTCATTATTTCTGTTGTCACACCTGCATGACATCAAAACTGAGACACAGCAGAGCTTGTGTTGTTTAAACAACAGTAGTTATGTTCAACTTCGCCGAATATGTAAAGTGTTCAGCGAAGTCGACACAAATTAAAAACCAGAAGTAGAAAGTGTAACTTCAGCTCCCTCTGAAAGGGTGTTAGTGAGTGTACATTATCATTTAGACAAGAATAACCTGTTTCTGTGTTCTGGTGCCAAATCTCCGCGAGGTATTTTCTTTTGTGTGGTTACCCTTTGGTTGGTTAACCAGTAGTTTTCTTTACTGCAGTGTTGATTTTGACATGAAATTTAGATGTAGTTTTGTATATTCTTTTGACTAAAACATTATTTAGTTTAAGTCATTAAATTAAACATCTAAATTCTTTGTTTTTGTCTGGCTTTTGTTGCCTAAATGTCATAAGATTTTAGTAGACTAATTATAAACTTGATTCAGGTTGACTAAAATATTCAGTATAAAAGTTGAAATTTGTCCATGTGTCTGCTCTTCTTTTCCTCCCAAGCACTGACATTTTGTTGTGTATTCATGACAATTGGGACCACCCCATCAAACTTATTATCTTGTTTTTGTTTTTAAAAAAAAGTTTGCGAGAACTTTGATAATTCTGTTGATCAATTATTGTTAACTTTGCTTTACTGTTTGACAGGATGTTGGACGGATGAAGTTTGAGCTCTTTGCTGATGTGGTTCCAAAGACAGCTGAGAACTTCCGGTAGAGAACAAGTCACACAATCACAGACTGCTCACAGCCTTATATGATATAATCTTCTTTGTTGTTGTTTGATATACAGTATGTGTTAACAGAAATCAAACTTTAACAGTTTCATAATCTCTTACAGGCAGTTCTGTACTGGAGAGTTCAGGTAAGGCAATGTGTGGTGGATGCATATTTGCAAATACCACATCACCAATCTGTACAGTTATTGACATAACATTTACATGCTCTTCTTGAAAGCACTTGTTAGCAGCCGCAGTTATTGATTATTTTAGTGATCAAGTACTCCATCAATTATCGAGTAATCACATAAGAAATACTATTGTCTTAATAATGAGCATAATATTCTTAAGAGAAAAGCAAAGGTTTTGCGAACTGAACCGCTCATTCGTTTGCCTTGATGCATGCTCAATCATCCGTTTAAGTAAATCCCAAAAAGCTGATTCTGTTCATCTAGACGTAACTTTTTCAGTGGGAGAAATGTTTCGTCACTCATTCAAGTGACTTCTTCAGTCTAAGCTGACTGCAGGTTTCCCCAACCATATAAACAGTACCTTTGCACAATGACTGAAACTAGCCCACTGAATGAACAATGGGCTATGAGGTCAGTTTCTTGATCATTAATATGCAAATTGAGAAACGCTTCTCCCACTGACATTGCTACATCAAGATGAACAGAATTAACTCTTTGGGGTGCTCATTGGTTTGCATTTTACAAATTCCACTGTATTTTCGGGCTGAAATGTGTGCCTGCGTGGTAAGTGTACTAGAGAAGGAGTAAGTATCTGGTGACTGAAGGAAGAAAAAAGCGCATATCAACATTATCAGAACTGAGGTGTGTCCTGTGCTTTGATGCAGTGTTTCCTGCTGCAGAAAACTTTGGGTTACTTGCATAACCCCAGTTCCCAGAATAGCATGGGTGAGATGTCTCACAATGGGATGTGCCTCCCTGAGATGAGCATTTATCTCATTCCACTAATCTTGATTGGCTGGTGATTGTAACTAGGGGTGGGCGATATAAACGATATACGATAGAAACGATATAAATTTGGCCAACGATAGAGATTTTGACTATACGCTCTACCGCAATAGCGCATGTTGATGATGTCATCCAGCTGCGCCTGTTTTGGTCGTTTTGCTGACTTACCTGCTATGCGGGTTGTCCCGGTGGAACTGCTGTCTGAGTTGTGGCTTACCAGCCCTTGTTTTGGGATCTTGAACTGAGTGGGAAGCTGGGTGACTGCCTGAGCAAAGGTCTGTCATAAGATAAGATAAGATAAGATAACCTTTATTAGTCCCACACGTGGGAAATTTGTTTTGTCACAGCAGGAAGTGGACAGTGCAAAAGTTATGAGGCAAAAATTAGAATACAATAAGAATAAATACAGTACACAACTGTACAGAATAGAATAAAATAAAATACTATATACAGTAGAATAAAATAAAATAAATATACAATAAGATAAAAATAGAATACAAATACAAATACTATATACAACTGAGTAAAAATACAACGATGACAGAAAGGATTATTGCACTTAGTATTATTGCATATGTATGGATGTGTGTGCTTGATCAGTTAAAGTCTTTATTATGGAGTCTGACAGCAGTGGGGAGGAAAGACCTGCGAAATCTCTCCGTCCCACACCGTGGGTGCCGCAGTCTCCCACTGAAGGAGCTGCTCAGTGCTGTCACAGTCTGCTGCATGGGGTGGGAGATGTTGTCCATCAGGGATGACAGCTTAGCCGCCGTTCTCCTGTCACTCACCACCTCCACTGGGTCCAGAGGGCATCCTAGAACAGAGCTGGCCCTTCGGATCACCCTGTTCAGTCTCTTCCTGTCCCCAGCAGAGATGCTGCCGCCCCAGCAGACCACGCCATAAAAGATAGCAGAAGCCACAACAGAGTCATAGAATTTCTTCAGGAGTGGGCCCTCCACTCCAAACGACCTGAGTCTCCGCAGCAGGTACAACCTGCTCTGCCCTTTCCTGTAGAGGGCGTCTGAGTTATGAGTCCAGTCCAGTCTATTGTTCAGATGAACACCAAGGTACCTGTAGCTGTCCACAGCCTCAATGTCCATACCTTGGATGTTCAGTGGTTGCAGTGGAGAATGCTTGTGCCTGCGGAAGTCTACCACCAGTTCCTTGGTTTTACTGGCGTTGATCTGGAGGTAGTTCAGCTGGCACCAGTCCACAAAGTCTTGGGTCAGACCTCTGTACTCCTTGTCGTCCCCATCAGTGATGAGGCCGACTATTGCAGAGTCATCAGAGAACTTCTGCAGGAAGCACTGGGTGGAATTGTGGGAGAAGTCTGCAGTGTAGATGGTGAAGAGGAACGGAGCCAGAACCGTTCCCTGTGGGGCCCCCGTACTGCAGACGACCCTGTCCGACACACAGCCCTGAGTCCTCACATACTGTGGTCGGTCGGTGAGGTAGTCCAGGATCCAGGTAGTGAGGTGATGGTTCACTCCAGAGTTCACCAGCTTGTCCTTTAGAACCGAGGGAAGAATGGTGTTGAAGGCACTGGAGAAATCAAAGAACATGATTCTCACAGTGCTTCCAGCGGTCTCCAGGTGAGCGAGGGAACGATGTAGGAGGTGAATGACGGCATCATCCGCTCCAATGCCAGGCTGGTAGGCAAACTGAAGTGGGTCCAGTGATGAGCTTATTAGGCGCCGAAGCTGAGCCAGGACCAACCGCTCCAGGGTCTTCATCAGGTGGGATGTCAGAGCCACCGGCCTGTAGCTGTTGAGGTCCTTGGGGCGTGAAGTCTTTGGCACTGGTACAACACAGGAGGTTTTCCAGAGCTGTGGGACTCTTCCCAACCTCAGGCTCAGGTTGAAGAGGTGCTCCATCACCCCACACAGTTGGTCCGCGCAGGACCTGACGACCCTCGAGCTGATGCCATCTGGACCCGCTGCCTTCTTGCCATTAATCCTCCTCAGTTCCCTCCTAACCTGGGTGGTTGAGAGAGACAGGCTGGAGCCTTGTGTTGAGTGTGTATTGGATGCTGTTGTTGGGGGTGGGGGGGAGTGAGCAGGGTGAATAGAGGAGGTGTGAAGTGTCTGAGGTGGAACAGCAGCAGTGGGGGTGGGTGAGTCTGCAGCCGATGTTGCAGACTGCCTCATGGCTGAGTCAAATCTGTTGAAGAAATGATTCAGTTCATTTGCCCATCTCACATCCCTCATGGGGTCGGAGGTGGTGTCGGCTCAGTTTTCTGGGAAGATGGAGATTGAGACCTCATCCTCCTGCTTCCCCGTCTCACATCTATGCCTTATGGAACCCAGAACAGTCCTGAAATGTGGCTTGGATTGTGCAGCGTTGTATGCAAAGATAAATGTCTGTGATCACAGTGATCTCTTCCCACACATTAGTCAGTCCTAGTCGCATTGGCCTCACATAGACCTCTGCTTGGTAAGCAGCTAACATGGAGGTAATTTTCAGTGCTCTTACCGCTAAAGCCGCCACTTTGTAGGCCCTTTCATTCACAATGAAAATGTGGAACTCCTGGAGGAGCCCGTAGCCAGCCGTGGATGGAGGTGGGCTCCGACTTATCATAGGAAGTGAAAGTAAGCCATGCTTCTCTGTGCCCTCAAAATCCAGGGAAGAAGCCCCATGTTACATGAGTAACTGCTTTGCCGCCCTGGTGGCCTGGGGCAATTTCTTCCCTTCATAATGTGATCTGGTGGTCTGAGACCTGGTGTGTGTGTCCGTAATTGAAAATTTGTTGCCACAAACGAAGAGTAGAGCCCTAGTTTCTCTGCTTCCTCTGGTGTGAGGGGGAAAAAAGTGCATATCTTTGATTGCTGGGATGTTTACAACAAAGGCAATCAGTTAGCTGGTGTGCTAAACTGTACAAAAAAAACCCCCGCCTTACTGAAAAGTAAGTGGTATGATGCTCGATCAGTGATGAAGTCTCGGGTTCAGGATAGACAACCATAAGGTAGCTAGCGGCCGGTGAGGAAAAGTTAGGAAATCACTCCTGTCTATGGACAGTTAAGATAGCTAGCCTAATGAGGGGTTGAGATATGTTAGCTTTGTACTTTGGGTTGCTGTTCTGTTGAAACAGGTTATCATCAAGGATGACTCTGTACAATGCTGCATTCGTCTTTCCTTCAAACCTGATTAGTCTCCTGGTTTGCCATAACAGTTTTGAGTGTTATGACAAAGGCTGCGAATACTTTTGTTTTGTTTTTTAAATGAATTTCCAAGAATAATATTTGAAATAGGGCTGTATCATAAGAAAATGTGGAACAAGAGAAAGTGCTGTGAATACTTTCCAGATGTACTATATTTCATGCTGGCCCATTTACTGTGAAAATCTGAATCACAAACATAGACAAATCTACTTCGTTTCAAGGAGACAGTTGACACAGTTTGTACATTAAAGTATTTTACTGCTTACTTCATTTTCTTTTCTCACTGACTCCTGTCTTTTTAGGAAAGATGGCGTTCCTATTGGCTACAAAGGTTGCACATTCCACAGGTACTCACATGGCAGCTTGACTTCTGTAGCTTACATTAAACTCTGGTGTTTGACTTATGAAGTGTGTACACTACAGCAGCAAAGCTGAGATGATATTCTGCGCTATAGTTACAGAAGAAATGTACCGTGTTAACGAAGGGTCTATGATGACAAGACTAGCACATCTGTTATGTGATTCATAGTGTCATTTAGAAAACTTTTGCAATGCTACACTGCCTCTTCGAAAATGGAAAAGAGCATACATTTGTGTCTGTGAAGGTTCTCAGTCATCCAGGTCATCGTAGTCAAAGGAGCTTGCAGAGAACAGCAACACGCTCAGACAAAAACTGGTTCACCCGAAAGACAAAACGCCAAAACACAAACTTAACAATGTGGTGTATGCTGTACAGTGCAGCGAGGAATGCTCAGACCTCTACATTGGAGAGACCAAACAGCCACTTCACAAGCGCATGGCACAACACAGAAGAGCCACCTCCACAGGACAAGACTCAGCAGTCCATCTGCATCTTAAGGATAAAGGTCACTCTTTCGAGGATGCCAATGTTCACATTTTGGACAGAGAGGACAGATGGTTTGAAAGAGGAGTGAAAGAAGCCATCTATGTCCACTGTGAGCGACCATCTTTGAACAGAGGCGGGGGTTTACGACACCAACTCTCTGCCATCTATAATCCAGTTTTGAGATCCCTTCCCAGACGCCTTAACGCCCACTCACATCCTGGGCCATCTGACCTCAGGAATTCGCATGATAAGGTGGGGCCAGGTTTCACAATGAACACACCCGAAACTCTGGCTGATTGGGACCCACACCCAGTTTCACACCTTGGCTCAGGCGATTAGAGGATCATCAGGGGGTCCTTTTGTCCCTCTGTGGGGGGACACTCCCACTAGGTTTATATCTGGGACTCTCCACCATTTGACCTTAGAACTGAAGAAGCTTCTCGGATGAGAGGTGAAACGTCTTCAAGCAACTTAAAGTAGTCCAGACGCTTTTCTTTGCAAGCTCCTTTGACAGCATACATTTGTAATCTGCTGTCTATTACAGTTAGACTGTAATACTTTTCATATATTTGTTAACTTTTGTGAGGTTTTCTTTAGCAGAATTGATATTTTCTTTTTCCATTGGTCATTGGCAGGGTGATCAAAGACTTCATGATACAGGGAGGAGACTTTGTAAATGTAAGTACATGGAAGACTGGATTGACAACACAAATATCCATAGTTTAATGGTTGTCTTTTGACTGTGTCTGGAAGATTTGCACAAACGCTTTGTGAATTTGAGAATTTGTTGATTAAATCTTGCCATGGTAACTATTGACTTGAACTGAGCAGATTTATACCACATTGGTGTTTCCCCCTCTGGTGGTTATGCAGCATATTACAACACATTTAAAATTTCCTAATCTATTGCTCTCTTTATGAGCCCCTACTTACTACTGTATGTACTATTAATCTTTTGTGCAGGGTGATGGAACAGGTATCTGCAGCATCTATAGAGGTCCATTTGCAGATGAAAACTTCAGAATAAAGCATTCTGCTGCCGGTCTTCTTTCAATGGTACGTGTTTTGATAAATCTACTTACATTTTATCTTGCAGTATAGTGATTGAAAATGTTACCAGTTGATTGGGTTAAACTCCTACTGGATGGCTTAATCTCCACGGATACACTTCAGGTAAATCACCCTAACCAAAATGTGTCTGTTTTAATATTGTATCATATTACAGGCAAACAGTGGTCCAGGAACAAATGGATGTCAGTTTTTCATTACCTGCACTAAATGTGACTGGCTAGATGGGAAACATGTTGTGTTTGGTGAGTAAATCAACAGTATTGCATTTTTTTACTGTATTGTCTGTGTCAGAGTTGAATTGTCTTACTTGTAATTATTACAGGAAAACTGGTTGATGGCTTGCTGGTCATGAGAAAAATTGAGGTAAGAACTTATCTTCCCTATAAATCTACCATATTTGTTTAAACGGACAGATTTGTATTTGTGGTTCTTTTGGTAGGAGTAAATTGACAGAGACATTGTACACTAAGCTAAAAAACTTCAAAGGGGGAGAATAGCCATGAAAAAAATTTAAGCTAAAATGTAGTATTACCATTTAAATTTAAGAAATTCTCACAATTCTTCCGCTCTCTTTCTGCACGTTCCTGTCTGTTTTCTGTTGTGCTATCTAATAGAGCCAAAATGCTCAAATAATAATAGTAAAATGAATAAATTCTTACATAAAATTAATTTTGAAATGCCTTTCTTTGGGAAATAAATGAACACAACCCAATAAAATGTTGACTTTTGTAAACACTCATCACTTTACATCTGTGATGTTTAAGGCTTCAAGACCTTTTTTTAAAGCAGGTATCCAGCCTAATACTAACACCTACAGTTTAATCTTTTATAACGTAATGTTTATGTAACAAATAATTAAACCTGTAACTCGTACAAGTCCATATAAATCACCGTAGTTGGATGTCGTGCTTAGATTACAGCTTTAGAGTGGCATTTTTGTTCTAAACGTGTGTCACTTTCTTCCTACAGAATGTCCCAACAGGGCCCAACAACAAGCCTAAACTCCCCATCGTCATTGCACAGTGTGGAGAGATGTGAACCGACACGTGCTAAACACCATGCCAACATTACACAGCCTCTGTATACTTTTAATGTCTTAATTGTGACTTGTTACTCTTCAGAAAACATTAACACACTGATTCCTACAATGACCAGTAGTGGACATTGATGTATTTATTTGGTTTCAGACTGCATTTGTTTTAAATTCATTGCTTCATTGCTGTTGTTCTGTCAAGTCCAAATTAAGACTGTTTGTGTACCTTTTTTCTTTTTTTAATTGAACAAAGAATTGGATGGTGGTCATACTTTGTGTTATTTCCAATCAATAAATTTCTGTACATTTTTATAAATGCTGCAGATTTTTTTTTATATCAAATTATTCAAAAGGATTTCATTAAGTGTCAAAGGGTGTCAAATGTTGCAATACTGACCATTGGATATAGTCTAGAACAGGGGTCACTAACAGGCGGACCGGGGTCCGAGTCCGGACCCAGTCGCCATCCTATATGGACCCGGACCTATAGTTAACAAAATATTAAATTATATTTAATTTTGACGGGGCGATTCAATTTTAAGCAGTAACCTTACATTGTATTAGACCAGGGAACATGCTGTATTAGACCAGGGAACATACTAACCAATTGTGTGCGAGTTACGCCACCCACGTGACACTACTTAGCCAATCACATCTGCGCATTCAAGGCGATCGCAACGCTGAGTGCAGACACAGACAGAGGAAAGACATGGTGAGAGGTGAATGACAAGCGAGACGATTAACGATACAGTGAGACAAGACGTGAGCGGGAGTCACAAGAGGTAAAACAACTATGGCGCTTTCAAAAAAGAGAAAAGTAGACACCGAAAATAGAACTTTCAAGACTGAATGGACTGACGCATATATGTTCATTCTTCCGGCCGCAAGCAGCAAACCAGTGTGTCTCATATGTTCAGAAACCGTGGCACTGATTAAAAGTGGCAATGTCAAACGCCACTATGAGACAAAGCACAAAGCTTTTGAACAATCATACCCACCCAAGTCTGAACTCAGGTCCCAGAAAATTAGCAGTCTCAGAGCCCAATATGATCAGTCCACAAGGATCTTAACCAGTTCTTTCACCGCCCAACAACGTGCTCATGAATGTTCCCTCAGAGTTGCTTGGATTTTAGGTCAACACAAAAAGCCCTTTGCAGGTGTTGTCAAAGAGTGCATGAGTGCAGTAGCAGAAACATTACTTGAGGGTAAACAAAAAGAAGAGCTTCATGACAAAATAAAGCAAATACCTATGTCAGCATCAACAGCCACAAAGAGAAGTGAATTATTAGCTCAGGATGTGCTATCCCAGCTGGAAGAAGCTATTCATAAGACACCATGTGTAGGCTTGGCTGTAGATGAGTCCACTGATGTGTCTGACAATGCTCAGCTGTTAGTTTATGTAAGGTTCTTCAACAATGATAAGAAAGAGTTCTGTGAAGACCTGCTAGGTGTAACTTCCCTTCACAGCACTACAAGAGGAGAGGATATTTACCTGGCCATTAAGGAAATGTTAACAAAGCGAGGAATAGAGCCAAACCAAGTGGTTTCAATAACCACAGATGGAGCCCCTGCTATGATGGGGAGAGAGAAAGGAGCTGTAGCAAGAATGAAAGAGGACAATCCCGAGCTAATCTCTTATCATTGCATTATTCATCAGTCAGTGTTATGCTCCACCCTGTCAGACGAGTATGCTGAGGTGATGAAAACAATGATGAAAATGATTAATTTTCTCAGGGCATCTTCTTCTTGTCAGCATCGCATGCTCAGGGAATTTCTCAGAGAAGTTGATGCACACGCTGATGATCTTCTGCTTCACAACAATGTGAGATGGCTTAGCAAAGGCAGGGCATTGGAGCGATTTTGGTCCATCAGAAGTGAAGTAGCAGCTTTCTTGGAAGAGCTGGAAAGTCAAAAAGCAACAAACTTTTCTCTCTTTTTAAATGATGGGAAAAACATGGATATTGTGGCCTTTTTGGTTGATATCACTTCACACCTGAATGAACTGAATTTGAAGCTGCAGGGCAAGGACAATTCAATTTGTGAACTGATGACAGCTGTCCACTGCTTTCAGAGGAAACTTGAAGTGTTCAAAGAAGACCTGCAAGGAGACTATGCACACTTCCCAACAGTGAAGGAACAGGCTCAGGGACAGAGAGATGTGTCCTCTTTTGTTGACTTTGTTGATAAGCTGATTGAAAACTTCAGCAAACGTTTTGATAGCTTCAGCTTTGGACAGCAGCTCACCATGTTCATAAAGAACCCATTTGCCATCACTGATGTCAGAGGGTTCTCAAAGGAAGTCACACAGCACTTCAAGTGGGCAAATGCTGGGCCTCTTCAAATGCAACTAATTGATCTCCAAGCAGATGTGGCCCTGAAAGAGCAGTTTGGAAGAACTGAACCTGCCACTTTCTGGCCCCAATTGGTCTCTGAGACAGCTTTCCCAAATCTGAGGAAAGTAGCCCTGTACATCTTGACCATGTTTGGCTCCACATACAGCTGTGAGGCAGCTTTCTCCACAATGAACATAATAAAAACTAAATATCGTTCCAGGATCACCAATGAGCACCTACACATGTGTATGAGAATGGCCCTGACACCATTCCAGCCCAGATTTAAAATCCTAGTAGAGCGAACTAAAGCTCAGTTCTCTCACTGAACAACAGAAAGTTGGGACGTGGAATATAAGGGGGAAAGAAAGAGAAACTGTAAAATTGTTAAAATGTTTTGATGTTATCTGTTGAAAATGTATTGAGACTGTTTAGTCGAGATGTAAAATGTAAAGAAAAAGGGAAACTTTTTTTTTCTGAAATTAAGCACTTTGTTTTAAGATGCACAATTTAGCCATTTTATTTATTTTCTCTAATTCATTTTAAACAGCAGCCCTATTTCTAATGTAGGCCTACTGTGTGTTTCAGTGTTAACAATAAATTTTGTTGAAATGTTTTAACTTGTATTTTCATTGATTTGACAGTCTATTGTTCATACGTTCAGATATAAATAAAAATTAAAAAAAAAGGTTGCTTCTCTATCACAATCATAACGTAAGTTAGACATTATGATGTCCCGGACCTCTGCTTGAGAAGATTTTCTCCAACTGGACCTCCTCAAATTTTAGTTTAATACCCCTGCTCTAAACGCTATTCCGTTTATTTCAATCATTAATGCTTAAACATGCAAATCATGCTTTAAACTTCTCACTGGTTCTCTAAAAAAGTCTGGGAACTTTTGGGTCATTACAAGCTTAAGTTTTACCATACCTAAATTATTAAACACACAAATAAAGTCATAGAATATTCATAAAACCATTGTTTGATGTTAAAACTCATCTTCCCCCTTTTTGACACACTCCCATGTGTCAATTCACCTGGAGCTAGAAATTAAAAGAAAAGGTTAGTGACATCATATCTCAGAAAGTATCAGAAATTCTCCTCTCGAGTATCGTTGCCCCAGTCTTGTCATCCTGTGTTAGGAAATGAAATCAGTGTAGTTATTATGTTAAATCTGTTAAACTCCTGGCTCCGCCCAGAGCCTGCATCTGCACAATTGCCTAGAAACAAAACCTGTATTAATATGAACTTCACATTTGAAACGTCGTTTTTTTTTCGCCACTGTTTTTCCCTCACTGACCACAGCAGGGGAACCTATGTCTTGATTCAGCCATGAATCCAGCTCACCTGATTCATCACTGAGCCCAACCGTCACTGGCATCTGATAGTGCTGCACTGCATGTTTTTCCCTTGATGTCACTATTTTCAATGTGTTAAGGAGTGAATAGTGAACTTCTTTTAATGGTGTGTTTAATTAATTTGATTTAATAACTTGTGACCTTTGAGTCCCTTCCTTGCAAGAATTATGGCCAATGATGGAAATGTATGTATTACATTTAAGATTGGAAAACAATGTCAATGCCACAAACGTGAGTTGTCATATACATCTGTGAGTTAATCTGCACAACCGTGTGCACATGTGCTCTGTGCATGTACACACACAAAGAATTGACCTTCGTTCCTTAAATTTGTAGCATTGCCTCTGTGCTGCCTGATGGTGCTCAGTGGCTTTTGCTTCTTGCTTTTAAATCAGATGTCACTCTCAACATAAACACAAGCTACAGCAGCCAAGCAGTCTTAGCTGAGGAAACAAAGATACATTTCCTCATTTAATGTAAAATATTGTGGTGATGTTATGTTATATTAGGCAGGCAGCTGCCCAAATAACACTGTGACAATCAAAAGTACAGGGAGTGCAGAATTATTAGGCAAATGAGTATTTTGTCCACATCATCCTCTTCATGCATGTTGTCTTACTCCAAGCTGTATAGGCTCGAAAGCCTACTACCAATTAAGCATATTAGGTGATGTGCATCTCTGTAATGAGAAGGGGTGTGGTCTAATGACATCAACACCCTATATCAGGTGTGCATAATTATTAGGCAACGTCCTTTCCTTTGGCAAAATGGGTCAAAAGAAGGACTTGACAGGCTGAAAGTGGCATTGGTTTTGGTGCCATAAATAGTCAAAAATAGTGAGATATCTTGCAGAGGGATGCAGCAGTCTCAAAATTGCAAAGCTTCTGAAGCGTGATCATCGAACAATCAAGCGTTTCATTCAAAATAGTCAACAGGGTCGCAAGAAGCGCGTGGAAAAACCAAGGCACAAAATAACTGCCCATGAACTGAGAAAAGTCAAGCGTGCAGCTGCCAAGATGCCACTTGCCACCAGTTTGGCCATATTTCAGAGCTGCAACATCACTGGAGTGCCCAAAAGCACAAGGTGTGCAATACTCAGAGACATGGCCAAGGTAAGAAAGGCTGAAAGACGACCACCACTGAACAAGACACACAAGCTGAAACGTCAAGACTGGGCCAAGAAATATCTCAAGACTGGTTTTTCTAAGGTTTTATGGACTGATGAAATGAGAGTGAGTCTTGATGGGCCAGATGGATGGGCCCGTGGCTGGATTGGTAAAGGGCAGAGAGCTCCAGTCTGACTCAGACACCAGCAAGGTGGAGGTGGAGTACTGGTTTGGGCTGGTATCATCAAAGATGAGCTTGTGGGGCCTTTTCGGGTTGAGGATGGAGTCAAGCTCAACTCCCAGTCCTACTGCCAGTTCCTGGAAGACACCTTCTTCAAGCAGTGGTACAGGAAGAAGTCTGCATCCTTCAAGAAAAACATGATTTTCATGCAGGACAATGCTCCATCACACGTGTCCAAGTACTCCACAGCGTGGCTGGCAAGAAAGGGTATAAAAGAAGAAAAACTAATGACATGGCCACCTTGTTCACCTGATCTGGACCCCATTGAGAACCTGTGGTCCATCATCAAATGTGAGATTTACAAGGAGGGAAAACAGTACACCTCTCTGAACAGTGTCTGGGAGGCTGTGGTTGCTGCTGCACGCAATGTTGATGGTGAACAGATCAAAACACTGACAGAATCCATGGATGGCAGGCTTTTGAGTGTCCTTGCAAAGAAAGGTGGCTATATTGGTCGCTGATTTGTTTTTGTTTTGTTTTTGAATGTCAGAAATGTATATTTGTGAATGTGGAGATGTTATATTGGTTTCACTGGTAAAAATAAATAATTGAAATGGGTATATATTTGTTTTTTGTTAAGTTGCCTAATAATTATGCACAGTAATAGTCACCTGCACACACAGATATCCCCCTAAAATAGCTAAAAGTAAAAACAAACTAAAAACTACTTCCAAAAACATTCAGCTTTGATATTAATGAGTTTTTTGGGTTCATTGAGAACATGGTTGTTGTTCAATAATAACATTATTCCTCAAAAATACAACTTGCCTAATAATTCTGCACTCCCTGTATATCTATTTTGAACGCCTCAGCTGGAAAAAATTCAAAATGGTTTATAAAGTTGGCCACAGGTCTGTATGTAAATGGCAGTTAAAACATTGCTTCATATTTGGATATGTATGATGTTAGTTTCTAAAATACTAAAAAATGTGTTTATTAACAAAGTAAACTAAAAATAGACATTATTAAATTTTATACTTTTAACTACTGAATTGAACATAATATGAAAAAATGTGTTTCCACTGTGGGAATGATGGATCCAATGACAAATAACTTTCAGATTAGTAAAGCTATATTTTTAATTTTTCTAGTTTTCCATTTCTATTTAGATGATTTATATTTATATTTAAAATGAACAGGATCATAACAAAATAACACCACTGCAAGTGTAACAAAAATATGTTGAAATCAAATGGTATGTTATTTGAAATCAATA